>NW_027205603.1:4422500-5163750 GCF_024711535.1 Dipodomys merriami
TTCTGAGAACTCACTCTCCAAGACACTCTGTTTCTTCCTGTTCATGCTTAACAAATACTTTCATTATTATTATTGAGGTGCTTTACTGAAGGGTTAGCATTTTGTAAGTCAGGTAATAAGTACATTTCTTTTTGGGCAATGTCACCCCTTCCTTCACTTTCCCCCACTTTCCCCCCTCCTGTCCCTGCCCACAAGCTGCATAGTTCATTTTCTACATAGTGTCTACTGAGTCAGATCATGCTTTTGATTTAAAATTTCATTTGAGGGGCTAGGAAAGTGGCTCAGTGGTAGAGTACTTGCCTTGCATGCACTAGGCCCTGGGTTCAATTCCTCAGCACCACATTATTCAGAAAAAGCCAGAAGTGGCATTGTGGTTCAAATGGTAGAGCACTAGCCTTGAGCTGAAGAACTGAGGGACAGCGCCCAGGCCCAGAGTTCAGGCCTCAAACTGACAAAAATGTGTGTGTGTGTGTGTGTGTGTGTGTGTGTGTGTGTGTCCATTTGAGTTTCTCAATAGGTGATACATGCTAGTGATTCAAACCAGAATCAAATAAAGTCCTGTTGTTTTTTTTTTCCACCCCCAACCCCAATAACCAATAAATACTGTGTTCCAGGAAATGGCAATTCTCCAGAATGAATAAAAAAAAATCTGAAAACTTCAGAGATCTAAGGAACATGCTGGAGCTTCAAAAGCAGATAAAAACCTGAGACAAGCCAATTCCAGGCAGGAAAGATACAAGAAGAGCCCTGAGCATTTCACAGTACCAGAAGTAAGAAAGTCCTAACAAGAACAAAGCAAATACGCATGGTGATAAAGATTTGTATGCCAAAAGGACACTGGAGCTGAAGGAAAGTTTCCAGTAGCATTTTAACAGACTATATAAAGTCATAGTGTGATACAAAGTCTAACCTAAATCCAGCAAGCCTTACCACTTGTGTGTGTGTGTGTGTGTGTGTGTGTGTACCCATGCGTGCATGTGCAAGCCCTCATGCACTGGTACTGGTACTTGGGCATTGTCCCTGAGCTTATTTGTTCAAGAATAATGCTATATCACATGAGCCACAGCTTTACTTCTGGCTTCTTGTTAGTCTTACAGACCTTTCTTTTTTTTCTTTGTCGGTCATAGGGCTTGAAATCAGAGACTGAGCACTGACCCAGAGCTCTTCTGCTCAAGGCTAGCACTCTACCACTTTGAGCCACAGCTCTACTTCCAGTTTTCTTGTGGTTAATTGGAGATAAGAGCCTCATGAGGACTTTTAAGCCTGGGCTGCCATTGAACCACAATTCTCAGCTCTCAGGCACCTGAGTAGCTAGGATTACAGGTATGTGCCACCAGTGCCCAACTACAGACTTTGCTTTGAACAGCGATTCAGATCTCAACCTCTTGAAAAGCAGTGGCTCACAACAATACCATTGGCACCTGGCTCTTACTCAGAACCTCAATAAAAGAACAAATGAATACATAAAATTAGTCAGGGCTGGGAAGGTGGCTCAGTGTTAGAGTGCTTGCCTTGCATGCATGAGGCCCTGGGTTCGATTCCTCAGCACCACATAAGCAAAAAGAAAAAAGCCAGAAGCGGCGCTGTGGCTCAAGTGGTAGAGCGCTAGCCTTGAACTGAAATGCTGAGGGACAGTGCCCAGACCCAGAGTTCAGGCTCCATGACTGGACACCCCCCTCCCAAAAAAATTAGTCAAATTGTTGCCAAAGAAATCCAGAAATTTCATGGAGATATCCTATCCCGAAGAAGGCAGGAATAGAAATCCCCATCTGTGAGAATTCTCCCCAAGGGATCCAGTGTGGGCAGTGGAGGATTTGGACAGCCAGGATCATAGTCAAGGTCAAAACCATGAGCAGTAAGTCACAGTAAGTTTCCCTCCCAGATACTATTGCTCCAAGTCTACGCATGAAGACAATATCAAATGTTGGATGTGGTGCCTAGATGCCTGGAATCCTAGAACTTGGAAGACTGAGGAAGGATAATTGTGAGTTCAAGGCCAGACCCGGCTACACAGGAAGGTCTTAAAAAAATACAAAAAAGAACGCGTATGCTCCCTCCTGTGGGATCCATCACACCTCCTTAGGGCTTTCAGGAGTGTGCTATGCATTGTTCTAGATTAGAAAATGTGACATTGGTGATGGTGGGTTTATCAGAGGAGAATGCACAACTCAATGCATTCTGAGTTTTGAAGATTTCATTCCTACTTGGGTGGAGAGATAATTGAATAGAAGAAACTGAGACACTGGAAATATACACCCATCACTTTTATTAATTGAATCCAGTTAGTGTTTCTCAGAATAATGTTTAGCCACATCATTTCACCTCCATTAAAGCAACAACACTGCAATGCAAAATTAACTCCACACCCGTCCCCAGCACATGGTTCCTACTTTCTTTACCAAGTGAGAGAAAAGATGACATCACTACAATGAGAAATCATTTCCCTTGGATTCATTGGCTTGCTTTGATTTCCTCTGACAAAGTGGCATGGTAGGGCTGTTTTCAAAGGTTGATTCTTTCTCCTTTCACAAGCCGGGATCGAAATGTCCAAATATCCTGGAAATAACACCAATTAGAAAGTGTTTATGGGATACTTTCACTGGCCCATTTCTCCCCCTTAATAGTTACAAACCTAGTCCCAAGACTCTAATTAAATATTTGCCAATAGCTAGAATACTGCTACTTCCCTACGTGAGTGGGTCCTGAGTCAGTGTGATGCTTCATCTCAGGACAAACACCTTGTGCTAGCCTTCCTGTTGCTTGCCTTTGTGTTATCTGCCTGAACTACTTTAAGCAATCTGCTTCTGATTAGAATGAGATAATTAAAATGGTACACAGCCCCCGGTTTGGGTCATTTTTAAAGACAGGATCTTATATGATGCTTGGGACAGCCTAGAATGTTTAATCCTGTTTTGACAGTGCAATGACAGGTATACATTCCTGCACACAGACTTTGTGCTAATGATTGAAACCAGGACCACAAAATGGCTAGGCAAGTACACTACCAGTGAGCTACCTCCCCAGCCCCAAATAATCACTTGATAAAAGCAAATGATTGTAAAATAATGTGTATTAATTAGTAAAGCATATGAAATACCAGCTCATGACCCTTACTAGTAAGCATTAAGGATCTTAACTCTCTGCCTGTGTGAATTATGTCTCCCATAAAACTCTAGTTGCAAATTTAACAACCACAAACACTTGTTCAGAAACTGACAACTAATGTCTTGAGGATAGGACTCAAGTGCTAGAGTATCTGCTTAGCAAGCACAAGGCCCTGAGTTCAAATGCTAGTACTGAAACAAAAAAAGTAAAAGTTATTGCCCACTAGGAATATGATAGATCACCTAACATCTAAATACTGCATTCTACATGGAAAAGAGGTGTATGATCATAAACCTTATCTTGGCTTCTGTGCCTGGGGAAAGCCCAGTGTCCTTCATTTCCTCTCCTCTTTTCTTGCCTGTCCTTTGTGGGACAAGATTGCCCACTTGTGGTAGGACCACCAGAGACGAGACGCAGCTTCAAGGCCTCCGCTAAGGAAGCAATTACAAAGTGAACTTCTCCTGTTATTCTCATCAATACTTCTAAAAGGAACTCTAACTCAGGTACTATATACTATGAGATGAAACTAGGTATTAGTTAACTATCTCGAGGAGGGAAAGAGTGACTCTCTTTGGCAGTCCTGGATTAGAACTCAGGGCCTCTCCTTTGCTAAGTAGATGTTCTACCACTTAAGCCACACCTCCACTCCTTTAAAAAAAAAGCTGACATTTTTCCTTTGTTATCTTATACTAGGTACCTTAAGGCTGATGTTACTTTCAGTTCCATGCAACTTAGCTGCAATCTCCACGATTTCTTTCTCGATGTTTTCTTGACTGGTGCCCTTCACATCGATGTAGTGGCAGTTGGAGCTGGCAAAGTGGCAGGAAATTGCCTGTAGCAGGAACAAATTGATACTGAAAAAAGGCATGCCACTGAGCCCATGAATTCCTGCCATCCCTCTTCCTAGAGAGTGAACTAGCTCACTCAGGACATGACTGTCTCCAATATAGTCTCCTGCTTGGTTTTTGTGTGTGTGTGTATGTGTGTGTGTGTGTGTTTGTGTGTGTGTGTGTGTGTGTGTGTGTGTGTGTGTGCGCGCCCGCTGGTCCTGGCACTTAAACACAGAGCCAGGGCACTGTCCCTAACGTTTTGTGCTCAAAGTTAATGCTCTACCACTTGAGCCACAGCTCAAGCCACCGGCATCCAGGTAGTCTCCTGCTTTAAAAAAATAAAACTTGGGGCTGGGAAGGTGGCTCAGTGGTAGAGCGCTTGCCTTGCATGCATGAGGCCCTGGGTTCGATTCCTCAGCACCACATAAGCAAAAAGAAAAAAAGCTGGAAGTGGTGCTGTGGCTCAAGTGGTAGAGAGCTAGCCTTGAGCTGAAGAGCTGAGGGACAGCGCCCAGGCCCAGAGTTCAGGCCCCATGACCAGACACCCCCAAAAAATTAAAAAATTAATAAAAAAATAAAACTTGGCCAGGTGCTAGTGGTTCACACCTGTAATCCTGGTTAGTCAGGAAGCTGAGATCTGAGGATCACAGTGCAAAGTCAGCCTGCGCAGGAAAGTCCTTGAGACTTTTATCTCCAAATAACCACTAAAACACCCAGAAGTGGTACTGTGGCTCAAGTGGTAGAGTGCTAGCCTTGAGCATAAAAGTTCAAGGACAGGGCCCAGGACCAGTACAAATAAATAAATAGTCATTGTCCACCCAAGTTTTTTGACTTTAGCATCTCAGTTTTTGTTTATACTTTAGAAAGCAGAGCCCATATGGCATAAAGTACACCATGGCTTTTAAGTAACCCCCATAAAGAACCAAATTCAGTACTAATTGAATTAGGATCTTACCATCATGTAGCTTCATGTGTGTGAGAAAGAGAGGAAGATAGGAAGGAGGTAGAAAGGGAAGAAAGGAATGGAAAAAATGAGAAAAAGAGGAAGGAAGGAAGGAAGAAGGGTGGGAGGAAAGGAAGAAAGGGAATGATGGAAAGGAAAGAAAGAAACAGTAAAAGAGGAAGGAAGGAATGAAGGAAGGAAGGAAAGAGGAAAGGAAGGAAAGAAGGAAGGAAGGAAGGAAGGAAAGAATGGAGGGAAAGAAAAAATATTTCCTGGTGAATAAACTAGGCCAGACTCTGGTTTAATGAATATTATAAAGATTAATACATCTTGATTTTTTTAAAACCTCAGTCATGTGGTTTGAACTTGGCTTGCTTGCTCTCACTGAGATCTTTTGCTAGTGCACTAACATTTCAGCCACAAGTACACCACTGGATTTTCAATGCTTAATCAGAAATAAGAGTCACGCAAAGACTTTTCTGCCCAGGCTGGTTTCAAACCTTGATCCTCAGATCTCAGCCTCCTGAGAAGCTAAGTTTACAGATGTGACACACCAGCATCTGGATTTTTTTTCCAGTTGTGGGGCTTGAACTCAGGTCCTGGGCTATGTTCCTGAGCTCTTTTGCTGAAGGAGTAGCTAGGATCATAGGCATAAGCTGCCAGTGCCCGGCTATGTCTTGAGTTTTGCTTCCAACATATCCATCTTTGCCAATGGGAGCAGCAATGGGAATGCGTACTTTCCGGAACCCTTGAGTTTTGTTCCGTCCAGATCCATGGATGAGCAAGGGGTGAAAGAAAACAGTGTCTCCCTTCTCCATCACGAGGTGCACGCGGGCACTGTTCTCATCGTACTCCTGGATCCCATGGTACATTTTGTTAACTCCTCCCTAGAAAAGAGAACAGGTGCCATGTCTATATGGGAGAGGCCTCCGTGATTAAAACTTAGTCAGTGACGCAGAGAAAGCAAGGGTCTCTAAATTCTTCCAAGAGAAAGGCATGTCTAAATTAGGTTCTAATTTAGATTCTAATTACATTCCAACTTTAAATTAGAATTTGATTCCAATAAGAGTCTACATTTTATATCATACAAAAGCTCTTTAGCCCTGCTCTGTGGCTCATACCTCTAATTCTAGCTTCTCAGGAGGCTGAGAACTGAGGATAACAATTCAAAGCCAGGCCAAGCAGGAAACTCCATGAGAATCTTGTCTCCAATTGATCACCAAAAAGCCAGAAGTGGAGCTGTGGCTCAAGTGGTAGAGTGCTACCCTTGAGTAAACCAGTTAAGAGAGGCTGTGGATTCAAGCTCCAGGATTATCACCAGAAAATGGACAAACAAAAAACCAGCCTCGAAGGGCTGAGTTTCTTTTTTTTCTTTTCTTTTTTGTTTTTGTCGGTCAGGCAGCTTCAATTCTGGGCTTGAGCACGGTCCCTGTGCTCTTCAGGTCAAGGCAAGCATTCTACTGTTGAGCTACAGCGCCACTTCTGATTTTCTGGTGGTTTATTGGAGATAGGAGTCTCAAGGACTTTCTTTCCAGGGCTGATTTTGAACCCTTATCCTTGGATCTCAGCCTCCTGGTAGCTAGGATTACAGGTGTGAGTCACCAGCGCCCTGCTTCAAATGGCTGTGTTTTAAAAGCCAAGTGTTTATATTGAAACAATTGATTTCATTTTTGGACCCAATGAAAAATTCTGAATTCCTACGTATCCTCCATGACTGAACTATCAACTGATCCAGACCACCCTGGCGCTGGTGGTTAACACAGGTGAATATCTTTGAGGCATTTCTAGTCTGGTCCTGTAACATTCTTTCCTCCTGTGACATTTTTCTTCCACAGAACTTTATAAAAATATCATTCTTCTTTTTCTTCTTCTACTAGCCTATTATTTTCTTCTAAAACAGGGGAGAAAATGTTCAGATTTTAGGTTCGTTTATGGGATATCTCAAGTTAATAATATTAAATATAACCATACTTGTTTTTATTAAAATTTTTAATGTTATTATTATGAAGGTGTTACACAAAGATATTAGAGTTATATAAGTCAGATAAAGAAATATATTTCTTTCTGGTCAATTGACATTAAGCTTGCTTTTAAGTATTCCCTAAGTCTATTATATTATATGTTTATTAAAGAAATTGAAACTCATAATTATGTTCTAAATCTTATGAATCAGATAGGGTTTGCAGAGAAAATCCCACATTTCTTTGGAGAAATGGCGGTTTACCCACAGGAAAAGGCAGTGGCTTGGACCCTGTGCCCTTCTCTCCCAGCCAAGGTGGATGTGTTCTGCCCAAGCAAGCTGACCTCTCACCAGTGCTCCTAGCCAGCAGCCTCACTTGACACCACGCTGCCCCTCAAGTCCTCTAAACCTTGTTCTTTGACTCAAGTGAGCCAGAGCTTGCTGCTCTTACTCACGTCCACCTTTCCCTAACCTTTAACTGATGAACTTTACAATTCCAGGTTGTATAACAGGAAGCATGCTCAAATCATTTTCACCTAATTCACCTAATTCACTCAGCCTCCATTGTCTCCCATATGAACAGGAAAAGTCAGTGATAAAGTGGTTTCTAATCCAGTCCCCTATGTTCTCAGGCTTTCCTCTGCTAGTCCTCCAAATGTACCTCTGGACCTTGAGCTCCATTGCTTTCCTGCTCCCCTGTGAGGCTGCTGCTCACCCTTGACCCTCATACCTCCATAGACCCTCTTTGTTACTCTTAAAAGCTTGGCCCAAACATCAGCTATTCTCAGAGCCTCTCCAGAAGTTGCACTGCAAATCCCAGAAGGCATTTCTAAGAAAGGAAATGTAGTGTCATGCCTCAGCTCTTCATGAATACTGGTATGAAATACAAACAGAGAAAGGGATTCTGACCAAGACCCCATGGCCAGTCAGACCTACCTCCCACTTCGGGTAATCATGGGGTTTCAGGGAGCCTTTGTGGCTGCCTGGGAGCACAACCAGACAACCGTTGTTCCGGTCAATATGCTCCATGGCGGTCCACGCACAAACAATGTGATTGCTGGGCCTGAAGGGGAAGTAGTGCAGATCCTGGTGCAAGGGATGCCGGGATGTCTTCTTGCCTGGAAAACAATGTGCTCTCAAAAGATGCTCAAGTGTCAGAGCTCTTACTCTAGTCCTGAAAAACCACTGCACTGACTTATTCCTGCATAAAGGAAACTACACTGTATAAAATCAGTCCTAACAGATAAGCACCAAATTGACATAGCAAATTAATAACAAGGGCTCCAAATTCAACTGCTTGCTTTTGAGTTACTGGTAGCCAAGTGCTTCACTCTAGCAAGTCACACATTAGCCCTAAATTGCTTTCTTCTTATTATTATTTATTTCAGTGTGTGTATGTGTGTGTGCATGTGTGCATGCACACTTGTCCTGAAGTTTGAAATCGCTGCCTAGGCATTGTCCCTGAGCTTTTTCGCTTAAAACGAGCCCTCTACTACTTGAGCCACATTTCTATTTCTGACTTTCTGGGGTGGTCAATTATTGATAAGAGTCTCACAAATTTTCCTGCCCAGGCTGGCGTGGAACTGTGATCCTCAGATCTCAACATCCTGAGTGGCTAGGAATATTGATGTGAGCCACCACAGCCCAGCTGCCTTTTGTCTTTTTATCACTCTGGATTTGGCACAAAAGTAATATCCAGTATTTTTTTAAAATTGGGGTGAATTAAATTAAAGACAATGGCACATGGTTAAGGTGGAGGTCCTCTTCTAAGCCACTAATGTCATAAACAGACTTGCAGGTGATTCCCCTCACAGAATGCTAGTCATCTGGTGTGGTGTCTGGAAGTGGCCCTTTCTCTGTTTTATCCACGTGGCCATTCCTCCCAGCTCTGCTCCATCTCTCCAGATGAGACGCCATGGAGAAAGAGAGTTGGACACAAAGCACTAGTCCAATCACATAAGTCTCTTCTGCTGTCAGAAGGAAGCAAAAGAGAAAAGGAGAAGACATGGGGCTGGTGTCTGCTGGTATAGGAGGATTTCTCAGTGTGATGCAAGCGCCACCTGCTGGAGAATCGCTGAGAAATTATTAAAAGTGGGAAACAGTTGGGCACTGGTGACTCCTGCCTAGCTACTCAGGAGGCTGAGATCAGATGATCATGATTCAAAGCCAGCCTAGGCTGGAAAGTCATTAAGATTCTTATCCCCAACTCACCAGTAAGAAACCATTAGTGGAGCTGTGGTAAAAATGGTAGAATGAGACACTTAAACAAAAAAGCTCAAAGGTACTGCCCAGGGCCAGAGATTAAGCCCCAAGACCATAACAAAAAAAATAAATAAATAAGGAAGTGGTGCTGTGGCTCAGATAGTAGAGCACTTGCCTTGAGCTGAAGAGCTCAGGGACAGCGCCCAGCCCCAGAGTTCAAGTCCCACAACCAACAACAACAACAACAACAAAAATAAATAAATAAATAAAAATAAATTGAGAAACTTGGGCTGTACTTCTTAATCAGTCTCTCTGGAAATCAGGTCTCAAAAATCTACTACATTTTGGCAAGCAACAAGACATCTTAAGAACAACCATGTGTGACTTATCTCGGAGCTTTCATTGTTAGATATAAATAATGCAGTTTTGAGATCAAGAATGCTAAATCTGTACTCTCATGGCTCAGACTGGCTGATAAAGTTTATATATATATATACATTTATATTTATATTTATATGCACATATATTAATTAGCTTAAGATACATGAAATAGGCACCTTTGTTAAACTGCATCATCTGAATATTTAGCAATAACCTTCCAGTCGATAACTAAATCATTATTACCCAGGGCCTGGTGGCTCCCACCTGTAATCCTAACTCAGAAGGCTGAGACCTGAAGATCATGGTTCAAAACCAGTTCAGACAGACAAGTTTGTGAGACTCTTATCTCCAATTACATACCAAAAAGCCAGAAGTAGAGCTGTGGCTAAATTGGAAAATTGTGAGTCTTAAGCAGAAAAAATGAGATGAGAGTTTACAGCCTTGAGTTCAAACCCAAGTACCAGCACAGAACATAATAAAATAAATTTACTATTAGACTTTAAGGGGTAATAATGGAAGCAATTTTAAGACTGAAAGGAAATTGCATACATTCATATGACCAGACTAGAACCACAGCTTTGAATACTTTAACTCAATAATTTTTCTTCTCTTACTTCTCCTTAACAAAGAAAAACATCTTTACCAGTATCAGGCGGCTTGTTTATCAGCATGGTGTGCATGGCCATAATATTGGGTCCAGTGAAGCACTCCACATATTTCAGGATCTAAGAGAAAAGAAAGAACAACTTCATAGGAAATCAGAAGGCTAGGCCAGTGGGAGACAGTTCAATTATCACATAAGAACCAAGATGGCAGTGGTCTAAAACACAACTGGCATTTCCAACACTGCCAATAAAGTGCGAAAAGCTCAGCAATTGGATATCATGCTAAATCTCTAACACTCTGAATTAAATGGATTTATGGAGCCAGCTTGAAAGGTAGCCTTTTTTTCCCTAAGAGACAAATAAAAGGCAACTAGAAAGGACAAGAGCAAGGCTGCTGATAAAGCCACGGAGTATGGCCAGGGACAAGGCAGCGTCCTCCTTAGCGACTCCAGGAGAAAAGGGAGGATCCCTACAGAAAACAGAACAGTGGCTCAGCAAACTCCTCAAATCAGTGTGGCAAGACCTTAAGTGACGTCTACAAACCAGACACAGGGGTGGAAAATGGGGTCACTACGGTGAACAAGGAGAACAGACTCCATGTCTTAAACCCATTGTCCCAATTATTCAGACAGTGAGATCAGGAGGATCCTAATCCAAGACTAGCCTTGGGAAAATGTTAGTGAGACCTGATTTCTACCCATAAAAAGCTGGGTGTGGTGACCACTCTGTTATCCCAGCTATGCTGGGAACCATGAATAGGAGGATCTAATACAGACCAGCCAAGAGGGCCACTTCCCCTGTGACCTTCCTGACTGAGGACTGAGGTGACATCACAGATGTCTAACCTGCACAGTCTTTCTACATTGGTCAGCATCTGGTAACAATATTTTACAAGTGCTGAATGCAAAGTCTCCTGAACAAATGATCAAGAAACCATTGATATGGTGACTTTGCCTTGAAGAAGAGACCAGGACATATTTGTACAATGCAATGGTTTGCAATGGTTGACAAGCTACATTGAAATTGATAGAGAAAGATGTCTGGGATCCACTGTATGTGGAAAAAAAACCCTGAGGAGCAACAGGTTCCTGTGTCCCCAAAAGAGGGCATATGCAAATGGGTTCATTTACAAGGAATCATTCTTCATAAAGACATGAATACCTTAACTGTGAGTGGGGTTGGGGGTAGAGAAAGTCTTTCTGTACTGCATAGATTCTTTTATAGATATCAATACCCTTTAGCAGTGGTACTGGGGATTGAACTCAGGGCCTCACGCTTTAATAATTCAATTTTATTTGTTACTATCAGGGTTTGAACACAGAGCCTTGTTTGTACTGAGCTTTTTCCACTCACAGCTGCTTAGATTTGAGCCACAGCTCCAGAACACAGTGGTAGACTTGAGCCACCCTCCAGCTCAGTATTTGGCTGGTTAGTTTAGCTATGGAGTCTCTCAGACATTTCTTCCCTGGATATCTTTGAACCATGATCCTCTTAGATTTCAGCCTCCTGAGTAGCTAGGAGTACAAGTATGATCTATTGGCATCTGGCTGCTTTAGTTATTATTGGAATGGGGTTTTGTGTTTGTGTCCTGGACCAGGACCTCTCTATCTGTGCCTCCAGGTTAGCTGAAAAACACTAGTGAAGGGCTGGCAAGCGGCTCAGTGGCAGAGCACTTGCCTTGCATGCCTGAGGCCCTGGGTTCGTTTCCTCAGCACCACATAAGCAAAAAGAAAAAAGCCGGAAGTGGCGCTGTGACTCAAGTGGTAGAGTGCTAGCCTTGAGCTGAAGAGCTGAGGAACAGCGCCCAGGCCCAGAGTTCAGGCCCCACAACCGGACAAAAAAAAAAAAAAAAAACACTAGTGAAAAATACCACACTCAAATGATTAGTTGAGATAGGATCTTGATAACTTTTTGTCTTGCTGGACTTGTGCCTAGATCCTCCCAATCTCTGCCTCCGGAGTATCTGGGTGTGATTATGGGTGTGAGTCACCATGTTCTGTTGCAGTTACAGAAAGAGGGGGAGGCTTTGTTATTATTGTTAGTATTAGAAAGCTTGGCTCCAGTGGCTCACATCTGTAATCCTAGCTATTCTCAGGAGGCTGAGATGTGAAGATAGAAGTTCTAAATCAGGCCAGGCCCGAGTGTCCATGAGACTCTTAACCTTCAACTAACCACTGAAAAGCCAGAAGTAGAGCTGTGGCTAAAGTGCCGAGTGTTGCCCTTAAGCAAAAAGCTCAGGAACAGCTCTGAGTTCAAGCCCCAGAGCACTGGCAGAATGCTTGCCTAACATGGACAATGCATGAGCTCAACTCCCAATACGAAACATAATTTTTTTTCTTTTCAATTCCCTTCTTTTTGATCGTTTCCTTTTATTATTGATCCAAGACTGGGTCTTGAACTTGGTTTCTGACACTTTTGCTCACTGGACTAGCACTCTACCAACTGAATCACAATTCAACCCGAGAAATTTTTTTAACAAACTAAATTTAAAAACAAAAGTACATCGGGCATGATGACACATGCCCATAATTGCAGCTAGTCAGAAAGCAGAGGCAGGAAGAACATGAGACTGAGGCCAGCTGGGATAAACATAGTGAGAGCCTGTCACAAAAACACAGGGGTCTAGGGTCTAGGGTCAGGTGGTAGAGCACTTAACTAGCATGTGTGAGGTCCTGTTTGCAAACCCTAGTACCACAAAAACAAAGAACCATGCAGGGATGGAGCCCATGGAGCATCTTGGGAGACAGAGCCCCTGCCTGGCCAGAGGGGGCTGAGGGGAAGGAGCAGAGAGCCCACTGTCACCTGGGGAAGTGTGCAGTATCTGAAGAGCTCCGGGTCTTCTTGGAAATCCTGAATCTTCGTGACCACTTTCTCACTTGGAGCAAGTTGCAACTTTGAAATGGACACATCCTTCATTACTATCAATCCATCCTGCTTCACTTCTTTCCTACAGATTTTTTCAAATTCATCCCTAGAAAGTTAAATTTACCAAAGATATCATGAGTGAGGGTTGCAAGCTCTCCTCTCAGTGCCCCACCCTGGGGAAAGCTGTGTGAGTTCAGGGTGGCTTCTCTGTCCTGGAGCCCTACTTGGAATTCTCCTGGGATGGAGGAGAAAATAGCAGGATCAAAAATGCTAGCTGGAAGCCAGGAACCGGTGGCTCACACCTGGGTCATCTTAGCTACTCAGGATGCTGAGATCTGGGGAGTGTGGCTCCAAGCCAGCATGGGGAGGAAGTCTGTGACTCTTATCTCCAATTAACCACCAAAAGCTGGAACTGGAGCTCTGGCTGAAATGGTACAGTGCTAACCTTGAACAAAGAAGCTCAGGGAGAGTCCAAGGCTCATGCCTAGACTCCTAACTACTCAGGATGCTGAGATCTGAGGATTGCAGGTCAAAGCCAGCCCAGGCAAGAAAGTCCACAAGACTCTTATCTCCAATAAACTACCAAAAAGCTGGAAATGTAGTTGAGGCTGAAGTGGTAGAGCACTAACCTTGAACAAAACAAACTCAGGGACTGTGCTCAGGCCCTAAGTTTAAGCCCTAGAACTGCAAAGAGGAAAAAAAAAAAAAGAAAGGAAGGAAGGAAGGAAGGAAGGAAGAAAGAAAGAAGGAAGGAAAAGAAAGCAAAGTTCAAGGAAAGCACCCATGCCTTGAGTTCAAGTCCTAAAAACAAAAAAACAAATCTGAACCTGCAGAGGACAATTTGCATTGCATACACAAGTGTAATCCACATTGTTGTCAAAATACTACTATACCTGAAACGCTGGATATCCTCATCAGATACCAGATTTTTAATGACAAGAAAACCATTTTCTTCATAAAATTGTCTCTGCTCCAGGCTTAGGATGCTGTTATCCAAAGTAAACCTAAATGACAAGAAAGTCCCACCAAATAAACTCAAATTTCAAAGTACAAGTTAACAAGATGTACCACAAACTTGACACATGTTCAGGGGTGTTTTGTTAGGGGAGGGGAGTAGTCATAGGGCTTGAATTCAGGGTTTGGGTGCTGTCCTTGAGCTTTTTTTGCTCAAGGTAGCACTATCACTTGAGTCACAGCTCCACTTCTGGCTTTGCAAGGGGGTAGTTAATTGGAGATAGTACTCTCATACTTTAATGCCCGGGCTGGTTTTGAAACTCCATCCTCTGATTTCAGCTTCTTGAGTAGCTAGAATTGCAGGGGTGAGTCACCGGCACCAACTCCCTGTTTGCTTTTGAATCAAGCATTTCTATTATTATGGTTTTAAGGAAATAATCTGGAAAAGTTTATAAAACTTTAAGTTCCGCTGGATGGTACTCAAGAGGCTGAGATCTGAGGATGATGGTTAAAAGCCAGTTCGGCAGGAAAGTCCGAGAGATTCTTATATCCAATAAACCACTAGAAAACTGGAAGTGGTGTTGTAGCTTAAGCGGTAGAGTATTTGCCTTGAGCTGAAGAGCTGAAGGATAGACCCCAAGCCCAGAGTTCAAACCCCAGAAAAAAAATGTTGTTTTTTTTTTTAAGTTTAAAATGTTGACTAGGACTGGGAAGGTGGCTCACTGGTAGAATGCTTGCCTTGCATGCATGAGACCCTGAGTTGGATTCTTCAGCACCACATAAGCAGAAAAAGTTGAAAGTTGTGCTGTGGCTCAAGAGGTAGAGTGCTAGCCTTGAGCTGAATAGCTGAGGGACAGTGCCAAGGCTCAGAGTTCAGGTCCCACAACCGAAAAAAAAAGAAAAAAAAAAAGGAAAAAACTAAAGAAAAGAAAAAAGAAAGAAAAAGATAAAGCAAAAAAACAAAGTTGACTATGATCATCAAAAAAATGTGCAGTAATGGAAGACATTTTAATTAAAGACATTATAACCACTCTATGATTATGATGCAGGTATTGAAAATGTCAGATGGGGCACTGGTAATATAATGTAATGTAATACATAAATATAAGCTAATTTAAATGGGATATATCATGTGAATTTTTTTCATCAGTCGTGGGGCTTGAACTCTGAGCCTGGGAGCTGTCCATTAGCTCTTCAGCTCAAGGCTAGCACTACCACAGGAGCCACAGCAACACTTCCAGCTTTTTGTCTTTATGTGGTGCTGAGGAATCGAACCCTGGGCCTCATGCATTCAAGGAAAACACTCTACCACTGAGCCACCTTCCTAGCCCCTCAAGTGAATTTTTAAAGGTGAGATTACGTATTTTCTGCTTGTTTCTGAATTTTAGAATACACATAGAAAAATTCAAATCAAGGCCTTCCAAACTTCAAACCACTGCCCTAATTAGTGCAAGACCCAGGACAGAGGACTTGAATGATGAAAGCTAAGGGCTGACATGTTCTATTGAGCCTGACAAGCTGATCTCCCCGGGAAACATGAACACCCACAGTATGGCCACAAACAAAGGTAAGATCTACTTACTGGAATTGTTGAGGATGGAAACTGGTGGGAGAAACAGTCCCAGAAGTGGGGTGTGTTACCTAGGATGGAGGTTAAGGCAGACAATGGAAAAGGAGGAGCCAACCTTTTTTAGAAACTACTGGGTGCTTGCTTTGCCACTTGAGACTCACCCTGACCTCTCAGGTAGGCCTCAAGCCCTGTTGCTTCTGCCCTATAGCTCATCACCCACAGCACAAGGAGCCTAAGGAGGTCTGATGGAGCAAGAGCTGGAAACCGGGGCTTTGACCACCCAGAAACAAATCTGTCTGGTTCCATTTTCCTGCACTGGGGTGCTGACTTGGACACAAACCCCAAAGCTTATCTCCACAAGCAGGGAGAGAAAACAGGCCTACTCAATGTGTCTCCAGTAGAAGACTTGTCTAGAGGTAGGGGGCCCTGAAATCTTAGTCCACCCAAAGCCAACAAAGACCCCCCAGAACAGTATACAGAAGCCACACAGTGTACTGGTACTTAATTTTTTTTCTAATCCCGGAAAATACTAGAAACACTTTTTGCACAAGAACTGCAAATTTTTGACATAGCATATTGCTATTTTTTTCACTAATTCTTGGTTAAAGTGTTACTTTTACATGTTAATTATCAACAACTGATTGTCATTTGTTTGTTTGATGGTACTAGGGCTTGAATTTAGTTCTGAACTAAGCCACCAGACCATCTTTTTGCTGGTTGTTTTGGAGATGGAGTCTTAAGGACTTTTCTGTCCAGATGGGCCTTGAACTATACAAACCTTCCATTCTCAGCCCCCTAATATAGAGGAGCCAAGGCACCCTGCTATTTATTATTTCTTAAATGATGTCTTTGTAGAATTGGGTAGCAATACTGTACTCCAGTAAGAAAGCCAGTGACAAGTCAGAATAGAATCACTTTCTGTCTCTCAGAGGTAGGCTGGTGAAAGTCTTTGCTCAATTACCTTCAGCAATATCAGTTCAAGGACATGCAGATTATAGCCTTCAAAAAGACATATTCTTGTCCACTCTCCACTATTCCTGCAGCATGTTTGTTAGCTGTTCTCAGAGACATTGCGGATGATGTGGAAATATTTATAAAATAAGTTGAAAATGGATGAAAACAACATATTAAAAAGTATAGTGCTAATTATGTAACATATACATAGGAAAGAACTATGCCAGAAAATTTACCAACGGTGAGCGTGTGTGTGGGAGTTGAACTCAGGGCCTCAGGGCCTTCTACTCTTGGTTCTTTTGCTCATGGCTACTGTTCTACCACTTGAAAAACACCTCCATTTCCAGCTTTTTGCTGGTTTCCTGGAGATAAGAGTGTCTCCAATTTGTCTGTCCGGACTGTCTTCCATCTTCCATCCTCACACCCATCCTCAGATCGAGCTCCTAGTAGCTAGGATGATAGGCATGAGCTACCAGTGCCTGGGCAAATGATGATTTGGGGGTTCCATTCCTATATTTTCTCCTGATTTACTTATCTGCATTTAAAAACATATTTTGTATTTCAAAAGCATTATTATTCCAGGTGTCAGTGATCCACACTTCTCCAGGAGCACCAACACAAATAAAAATGTAGAGCAAAAGACTAGTGAGACCACTGGCAGCTCATGTCTATATTCCTTGCTACTCAGGAGGCTGAGAGCTGAGGATTAGGATTCGAAGCCAGCCAGGGCAGGAAAGTTAAGGAGACTCTTACCTCCAAAAAACTAGTCCAAAAGAGCTGGAAATGGCACTGTGGTTCAAGTGGTAGAGTGTTCACCTTGAACCAAAGAAGCTAGGAGCATTTTCCAGGCCCAGGAACAACAACAACAACAACAAAAACAAGTAGTGAGAGACATGACCAAGAAACATGATTCTAGTCCTAAGCAGAACTGCCCAGTGTGTTGAATGAGCCTAGCACCGAGGTGTCTGGCAATGCAGGTGACACGGACTGGTGCGGTCCACGGCCATTTCCACAGCTGCTGCTGTGGTTGAAGGCCCCTGGACAATCTGTGCCCTCCTCGGGTGGAAGTCTCTTCCCTGTGCCCTGCGATGAGGTCATCCGCGGAGGGTCATGCTCCCGTGGATCTGTCCAAGCTGCTGGTGCTGTGTCCTGGCAGCTGTGGGGCGGAGCCAGAGGGAGGGTGGCCTTCCTGGCTGTCAGTGCCATCCTAGTGCTTAGGGCCCCAGGAAGGGGGCAGGGCGGCTCCTGCTGGGAACTTCCTCCGGAACTGCCACAATCCACGCTGAAGGGGGGCCCTGGGGTCCGGCGGCCCCCCAGAGCTCCCCGGAAGTGGGCAACAGAGGGCGCAGAGGGGGTCCCACTGGGCTGGGGGGCGGCCCAGGGCGGCGCCAGAGGCTCAGCTCCGCCTCTCGAGGACGGATGCCCGTGATCTCCAAGGACGAACCGTGTCCTGGATGATCCAGAACGGGGCACCCGCCGCAGCCCCTCGAACCCACCGAAGCCCCCTCCCCAGGCCCGACAGCCTCACGCCCCAGGACAAGGACGTGGGGCTGCCGCCCGGGCGGACCTCGGGGAAGGATCCAGTCGCCAGGCCCCCCGGACACCACCCGGGCCGAGGCGGGGAGCTCGACCGGAGTCCCTCGCAGGGTGAAGGATACGACGTCCCGGGGCTCGGGGCGGCCGAGGTGGCCCAGGACGGTCCGCAGGCGGGCGGCGGCGCGCGCGTCCATGGCGGCGGCGTGCATTCTGCGCCGCCCGCCCCGCCAAGGCCCCACTTAACGCGGCCCCGGCCCCGGCCCCGCCCCGGAGGCGGAGGGCGGCCTCGGCCCAGTGCGTGCTTGTGTGCGGGTGTGCCTCGGGCTGCCTGCCGCCCATGCCTGGTTCTGGAGCTGGAATCCAGAGCTCCCCGCTCTTCCCCAGACACTTTGCTCTACACTTGAAGCGCGGCTTCCCCTGCAGCTTCTGGTTGGTCTCATCAACTTTCCTTTGCACAGCAATCCTCTGATCGCAGCCTCCTGAGCTCTGGTGGCTCCCAGTCATGCTAATACCACCGGCGCCTGGCTCTCCCTCAAAATCTGAATGGGAAATTAAATGAATGAATAAAATGGAGCAAATCGTGGCCCAAGAATTCGAGAAATTGCATGCAGATAACCTCCCTGGAAGGAGGCACGAATAGAAATCCCCATCCTTGAGAATTCCCTCCAAAGCATCCAGTTTGGAGGGAATTGGCCAGTGGAGGATTTGAGCAGCCCGAGTCACAGTCAGGGTCAAAACCATGAGCAGTAAGTCACCATAAGGTTCCCTCCCAGATACTCTTGCCCCAAGCCTAAGCATGAAGACAATATCAGATGTGGGCTGTAGAATCCTAGCCTGGAATCCTAGTACTTGGAAGACTGAGGAAGGATAATCCTGACTTCAAGGCCAGACCTGGCTACAGCAAGATCTTATGAAAAAAGAGAGAGAGAGAAACAAGAAGAAGGCTCTACACTCCCTCCTGTGGGCCCATCACACCTTCTTAGGGCTTTCAGGAGTGTACTAGGCATTTTTCTAGTTTGAAAATAAATGTCATGTGACATTGGTAATGGTGGATTTATCAGAGAATATACAACTCAATGCATTCTGAGTTTCCAGGATTTCACTCCTGCTTGGTTGGAGGGCTAATTGAATAGAAGAAACTGAGACACTGGAATTTTACACCCATCACTTTTATTAGTTGTACACCCAGTTAGTAATATTTAGCCATACCATTACATGATTGATGCAATGCAAATCTTACTCCATACAATTCCTTCCCCCACACATAACTAACTGATTGCCAAGTGAGAGACAAGATGACATCACTCCAATGAGAAAGCGTTTCCCTTGGATTCATTGGCTTGCTTTGATTTCCTCTGACAAAGTGGCATGGTAGGGCTGTTTTCAAAGGTTGATTCTTTCTCCTTTCACAAGCCGGGATCGAAATGACCAAATATCCTGGAAATAACACCAAATAGAAAGTGTTTATGGGATACTTTCTCTGGCCCATTCATTCCCATTAATAGTTACACACCTAGTCCCAAGACTCCAATTAAGTACTTGCCAATAGCTAGAATACTGCTACTTCCCTACATGAGTGGGTCCTGAGTCAGTGTGATGCTTCATCTCAGGACAAACACCTTCCTGGCCATCCTGCTGCTTGCCTTTATGTTATCTGCCTGAACTATGTTGAGCAATCTGCTTCTGATTAGAATGGTACACAGACCCTGGTTTGGGTCATTTTTGAGACAGGATCTTACATGATGCCTGGGCCATCCTGGACTGTTTGATCCTGTTTTGTCAGTGCAATGACAAGTATGCATTCCTGCACCTAGACCTAGTGATGGTGATTGAAACAGGACCACACAATGGCTAGGCAAGTACACTACCAGTGAGCTACCTCCCCAGCCCCAAATAATCACTTGATAAAAGCAAATGATTGTAAAATAATGTGTATTAATTAGTAAAGCATATGAAATACCAGCTCATGACCCTTACTAGTAAGCATTAAGGATCTTAACTCTCTGCCTGTGTGAATTATGTCTCCCATAAAACTCTAGTTGCAAATTTAACAACCACAAACACTTGTTCAGAAACTGACAACTAATGTCTTGAGGATAGGACTCAAGTGCTAGAGTACCTGTTTAGCAAGCACAAGGCCCTGAGTTCAAATGCTAGTACTGAAACAAAAAAAGAAAAAGTTATTGCCCACTAGGAATATGATAGATCACCTAACATCTAAAGACTTCATTCTACATGGAAAAGAGGTGTATGATCATAAACCTTATCTTGGCTTCTGTGCCTCGACAAAGCCCAGTGTCCTTCATTTCTTCTCCTCTTTTCTTGCCTGTCCTTTGTGGGACAAGATTGCCCACTTGTAGTAGGACCACCAGAGACTAGAGAAAAAGCTTCAAGGCCCCCACTAAGAAAGGAAGTGCAAAGTGACCTTCCCCTGACATTCTCAGCAATGTTTCTAAAAGGAACTCTAACTCAGGTACTATATACTATCAGATGAAGCTAGGTATTAATTAACTACCTTGAGGAGGGAAAGAGTGACTCTATTTGGCAGTCCTGGATTAGAACTCAGGGCCTCTCCCTTTCTAAGTACATGTTCTACCACTTAAGTCACACCTCCACTCCTTTAAAAAAGCTGACATTTTTCCTTCGTTATTTTACACTAGGTACCTTAAGGCTGATGTTACTTTGAGTTCCATAAAACTTAGCTGCATACTCCATGATTTCATTCTGGATGTTTTCTTGACTGGTGCCCTTCACATCGATGTAGTGGCAGTGGGAGCTGGCATAGTGGCAGGAAATTGCCTGTACATGAACAAATTGATACTGAAGAAAAGCATGTCACTGAGCCCATGAATTCCTGCCATCCATGGGGGCTTCTTCCTAGAGAGTGAACTAGCTCACTCAGGACATGACTGTCTCCAATAGAGTCTCCTGCTTTGTTTTAGTTTGGTGTGTGTGTGTGTGTGTGTGTGTGTGTGTGTGTGTGTGTGTGTGTGTGTGTGTGTGTGTGTGTGTGTGTGTGTGTGTGTGTGTGTGTGTGTGTGTGTGTGTGTCTGCTGTTCCTGGCACTTGAACACAGGGCCTGCACACAGTCCCTGACTTTCTTTGCTCAAAGTTAATGCTCTACCATTTGTGTGTGTGTGTGTGTGTGTGTGTGTGTGTGTGTGTGTGTGTGTGTGTGTGTGTGTGTGTGTGCCTGCTGTTCCTGGCACTTGAACACAGGGCCTGCGCACAGTCCCTGACTTTCTTTGCTCAAAGTTAATGCTCTACCATTTGAGCCACAGTTCAAGCCACTGGTATCCAGGTAGTCTCCTGCTTTGAAAAAATAAAACTTGGCCGGTTGCTAGTGGTTCACACCTGTAATCCAGGCTACTCAGGAAGCTGAGATCTGAGGATCACAGTGCAAAGTCAGCCTGGGCAGGAAAGTCCTTGAGACTTTTATCTCCAATTAACCACTAAAAACCCAGAAGTGGTACTGTGGCTCAAGTGGTAGAGTGCTGTCCTTGAGCACAAAAGTTCAAGGACAGAGCCCAGGACCAGTACAAATAAATAAATAGTCAATGTCCACCCAAGTGTTCTGACTTTAGCAACTCAGTTTTTGTTTTTACCTCAGCAAGCAGAGCCTGTATGCCGTAAAGTACACCATGGTTCTTAAGTAACCCCATAAAGAACCAAATTCAGTACTAACAGAATTAAGATCTTACCATCATGTTGCTTCTTCATTTATAAGAGGGAAATGATGAGGTCACACAGCTTCTTACTGATGTGTGTGAGAAAGAGAGAAAGGAAGGAAGGAGGTAGAAAGGGAAGAAAGGAATGGAAAGAGAAAGAGAAATTGTTGTTTTGTAGGTCCCTCCCCTACGGTATAACTCCTATTTTCACTATATTTGATGTTGGTATAATTTGTGCAGGAGCAGGGAAAAAAACAAATTATTAAAATAGGGATACAGGTGGACCCATTGCAACAATGAGATGTACAAGATGTTATGTCGAAAAATAAACTTTACAACTTTGATGGGGGATGGGAAGGGATGGGAAGGGGAAACAAAGGAGGCAACAATGCTTGAAAAGAAATGTACTCATTTCCTTGCCCATGTAATTGTAACCGCTCTGTACAGTATTTTCACAATATAAAACAGAAAAGAAAAAAAGAAAAAGAAGAAGGAAGTTAGGAGGGAGGAAGGGAAGGAAGAAAGGGAAGGATGGAAAGGAAAGAAAGAAACAGTAAAAGAGGAAGGAAGGAAGGAAGGAAGGAAGGAAGGAAGGAAGGAAGGAAGGAAGGAAGAAAGGAGGAAGGAAGGAGGGAAGGAAGGAAGGAAGGGAGCAAGGAAGGAAGGAAGGTAGGAAGGAAGGAAGGAAAGAAGGAAGGAAGGAAGGAAGGTAGGAAGGAAGGAAGGAAAGAAGGAAGGAAGGAAAGAAGGAAGGTAGGAAGCAAGGAAGAAAAAATATTTCCTGGTGAATAAAGTAGGCTAGACTCTAGTTTAATGAATACTATAAAGATTAATTCATTTTGATTTTTTTAAACCTCAGTCATATGGTTTGAACTCGGCTTGCTGGCTCTCGCTGAGATCTTTTGCTAGTGCACTAACATTTCAGCCACAAATACACCACTGGATTTTCAATGCTTAATCAAAAATAAGAGTCACAAAAAGACTTTTCTGCTCAGGCTGGTTTCAAACCTTGATCCTCAGATCTCAGCCTCCTGAGAAGCTAAGTTTACAGATGTGACACACCAGCATCTGGATTTTTTTTCCAGTTGTGGGGCTTGAACTCAGGTCCTGGGCTATGTTCCTGAGCTCTTTTGCTGTAGGAGTAGCTAGGATCATAGGCATAAGCTACCAGTGCCCGGCTATGTCTTGAGTTTTGCTTCCAACACATCCATCCTGCCAATGGGAGCAGCAATGGGAATGCCTACCTTCCGGAACCCTTGAGTTTTGTTCCGTCCAGATCCATGGATGAGCAAGGGGTGAAAGAAAACAGTGTCTCCCTTCTCCATCACGAGGTGCACGCGGGCACTGTTCTCATCATAGTCCTGGATCCCATGGTACATTTTGTTAACTCCTCCCTAGAAAGAGAACAGGTGCCATGTCTATATGGGAGAGGCCTCCGTGATTAAAACTTAGTCAGTGACGCAGAGAAAGCAAGGGTCTCTAAATTCTTCCAAGAGAAAGGCATGTCTAAATTAGGTTCTAATTTAGATTCTAATTACATTCCAACTTTAAATTAGAATTTGATTCCAATAAGAGTCTACATTTTATATCATACAAAAGCTCTTTAGTCCTGCAATGTGGCTCATACCTCTAATCCTAGCTTCTCAGGAGGCTGAGAACTGAGGATAACAATTCAAAGCCAGGCCAAGCAGGAAACTCCATGAGACTCTTGTCTCCAATTGATCACCAAAAAGCCAGAAGTGAAGCTGTGGCTCAAGTGGTAGAGTGCTACCCTTGAGTAATCCAGTCAAGAGACAGACAGTAGGCTGTGGATTCAAACTCCAAGATCATCACCAAAAAATGAACAAACAAAACCCAGTCTCAAATGACTGAGTTTTAAAAGCCCAGTGCTTATATTGAAATCATTGATTTTACTTTTGGACCCAATGAAAAATTCTGAATTCCTACCCTATCCTTCATGACAACTATCAACTGATCCGGAACACCCTGGCTCTGGTGTTTAACATAGGTGAACATCTTGGAGGCCTTTCTAGTCTGGTTCTGTAACATTCTCCCCTCCTGTGACATTTTTCTTCTACAGAACTTTATAAAAATGTCATTCTTCCCTGGGCGCTTGTGGCTCACACCTGTAATCCTAGCTACTCAGGAGGCTGAGATCTGAGGATTGAGGTTCAAACCAGCCCAGTCAGAAAAGACCGCGAGACTCCTATCTCCAATAAAAACCACCAGAAAACCAGAAGTGACGCTTTGGCTGAAGTGGTAGAAAGTCTGCTCCTTGAACTGAAGAGCTAAGGGACAGTGCCCAGGCCCAGAATTCTAGCCTCATGACCAACAAAAAAAAAGAGAAAGAAAGGAAAAGAAAAGCCATTCTTCTTTTTCTCTTTCTACTATCCTGTTACCTTCTTCTAAAACAGAGTGGAGAAGATGCTCCGATTTAAGATCATTTATGGTATATCTAGAGTAAATAATAGTAAATATAAACATAATACTTGTTTTCATTAAAAATTTTTGTTATTATTATGAAGGTGTTATACAAACAGATTAGAGTTACATAAGTCAGATAAAGAATACAGTTATTTTATTTATTTTTGGGGGGCAGGGGTCCTGTCATGGGCCCTCAACTCTGGGTCTGGGCACTGTCCCTCAGCTCTTCAGCTCAAAGCTAGCGCTCTATCACTTGAGTCACAGCACCACTTCCGGCTTTTTTCTTTTTGCTTATGTGGTGCTGAGGAATCGAACCCAGGGCCTCATGCATGCAAGGCAAGTGCTCTACCACTGAGCCACCTCCCAGCCTAGGAATAATTTCTGGTCAATTGACATTAAACTTGCTTTTAAGTATTCCCTAAGTCTATTATATTATATGTTTATTAAAGAAATTGAAACTCATTATGTTCTAAATCTTATGAATCAGATAGGCTTTGCAGAGACCATCCCATATTTCTTTGGAGAAATGGCCGTTTTCCCACACGAAAAGGCAGTGGCTTGGACCCTGTGCCCTTCTCTCCCAGCCAAGGTGGATGTGTTCTGCCCAAGCAAGCTGACCTCTCACCAGTGCTCCTCAGCCAGCAGCCTCACTTGACACCACGCTGCCCCTCAAGTCCTCTAAACCTTGTTCTTTGACTCAAGTGAGCCAGAGCTTGCTGCTCTTACTCACGCCCACCCTTCCCTAACCTTTAACTGATGAACTTCACAATTCCAGGTTGTATAACAGGATGCATGCTCAAATCATTTTCACCTAATTCACTCATTCATGCAGGAATGCTAATGTAGTAAGACACATCTCCACAAATACTGTCACAGAATTCAAATCATTGCTACAAGAACTCAACTTACTAAGACAGGAGCCATATTCTTTTTTTTTTTTTTTTTTTGAGAGGAGCCATATTCTTCTAGTCCATACAGAACCCCAACTTAGTGGCTCTCTTTAGCCAAAGCCTTCTGACAGCACCAAGGATTTCAGGATCCTCTGGCTTTTTTTTTTTTTCTTTTTCCAGGGCTGAGGACCGAACCCAGGGCCTTGCACGCGCTGGGTGGTGCCCTTACACTGGGCTAAACCCCCAGCCCCAGGATCCTCTGGCTTTATACCTAAAATCATAGAAATCCTCTCTCTAGTTCTCTGGCCTCCTAGGACTCCAAAGCATCCTATGTCAGACTGAGAGTTGACCGTTTTTGAAGAACCCATTGGGTCCCATCATTTGTGGTCACAAAAACACATATTGGTTTCTCAGCATCAAGACCTAAAGTGGCAAACAAACCATAGTACAGGAGGCAACAGAATACTACTCAGCTGTACCAACATTAGTGAAGCTCAAGATAACCATCCCAAGCCAAAGAAGCCACACCAAAGAAAAATAGATTCTAGACAATTGCATGGATATAACATTTAGGAAATGAAAACTAATCTATAGGAACTGAACGCAGCTCAGTAGTTACCTCGAGCAAGAGATGGAAGAGATTCTCTTCACTATAGTAATGTGTGTGTGAGATAGTCAATTACACATTAAGATAGCTACAGTTTATTCTATGGAAATAAAACTTAAAAGCAAGAGCGCTCTAGGTTTTTAACAACAACAACAATAAGCAGGTTCTTGGGCCAGGCCTAATGGCACCAGACTGCAAGACTACTTGCAAGGCAGAGGCAGAGGGTTGAGATGCAATGCTAGCCAGAGCCAACCTGCAAGATCCTATATGAAAAAGAAACTGAAAGCAAAAGGGCTGGGGTGATAGCTTAAGTAGTAGATTAACTGCCTCACCAGCTCTAGACTCTGAGTTCACACACCAGAACTGCAATCAATAACAACTACACAGCCTCCATGGTCTCCCATATGAACAGGAAAAGTCAGTGATAAAGTGGTTTCTAATCCAGTCCCCTATGTTCTCAGGCTTTCCTCTGCTAGTCCTCCAAATGTACCTCTGGACCTTGAGCTCCATTGCTTTCCTGCTCCCCTGTGAGGCTGCTGCTCACCCTTGACCCTCATACCTCCATAGACCCTCTTTGTTACTCTTAAAAGCTTGGCCCAAACATCAGCCATCCCCAGAGCCTCTCCTGGAAGTTGTAAGGGTTAAAACTTGCCCTGATCCTCACTGCAAATCCCAGGAGAAGGAAATGCAGTGTCATGCCTCAGCTTTTCATGAATACTGGTATGAAATACAAACAGAGAAAGGGATTCTGACCAAGACCCCATGGCCAGTCAGACCTACCTCCCACTTCGGGTAATCATGGGGTTTCAGGGAGCCTTTGTGACTGCCTGGGAGCACAACCAGACAACCGTTGTTCCGGTCAATATGCTCCATGGCGGTCCACACACCAACAATGAGATTGCTGGGCCTGAAGGGGAAGTAGTACTGATCCTGGTGCAAGGGATGCCGGGATGTCTTCTTGCCTGGAAAACAATGTGCTCTCAAAAGATGCTCAAGTGTCAGAGCTCTTACCCTAATCCTGAAAAACCACTGCACTGACTTATTCCTGCACAAAACAAACAAAGGAAACCACACTGTGGAAAATCAGTCCTAACAGATAGGCATCAAATTGACATAGCAAATTAATACAAGAGCTCCCAATTCAACTGCTTGCTTTTGAGTTACTGGTAGCCAAGTGCTTCACTCTAGCAAGTCACACATTAGCCCTAAATTGCTTTCTTCCTCTTTTTATTTCTCTTAGTGTGTGTGTATGTGTGTATTTCAGACTTGTCCTAAGTCTGAAATCAATGCCTAGGCATTGTCCCTGAGCTTTTTTGCTTAAGACTAGCCCTCTACTACTTGTGCCACATCTCAACTTCTGACTTTCTGGGGTGGTCAATTATTGATAAGAGTCTCACAAATTTTCCTGCCCAGGCTGGCGTGGAACTGTGATCCTCAGATCTCAACATCCTGAGTGGCTAGGAATATCGATGTGAGCCACCACGGCCCAGCTGCCTTTTTGTCTTTTTATCACTCTGGATTTGGCACAAAAGTAATATCCAGTACTAAAAAATTTTTTGGATGAATTAAATTGAAGACAATGGCACAGGGACAAGGTGGAGGTCCTCTTCTAAGCCACTAACGTCACAAACAGACTTGCAGGACGTTCCTGCTAGTTCCTAGAATGCTAGTCATCTGGTGTGGTGTCTGGAAGTGGCCCTTTCTCTGTTTTATCCACGTGGCCATTCCTCCCAGCTCTGCTCCATCTCTCCAGATGAGACGCCATGGAGAAAGAGAGTTGGACACAAAGCACTTGGCCAATCACATAAATCTCTTCTGCTGTCAGAAGGAAGCAAAAGAGAAAAGGAGAAGACATGGGGCTGGTGTCTGCTGGTATAGGAGGATTTCTCAGTGTGATGCAAGCGCCACCTGCTGGAGAATCGCTGAGAAATTATTAAAAGTGGGAAACAGTTGGGCACTGGTGACTCCTGCCTAGCTACTCAGGAGGCTGAGATCAGATGATCATGATTCAAAGCCAGCCTAGGCTAGAAAGTCATTAAGATTCTTATCCCCAACTCACCAGTAAGAAACCATTAGTGGAGCTGTGGTAAAAATGGTAGAGTGAAACACTTACACAAAAAAGTTCAAAGGTAGTGCCCAGGGCCTGAGTTCAAGCCCTAGGACCAGCACAAAAAATAAAATAAAAATAAAAATAAATTGAGAAACTTGGGCTGTACTTCTTAATCAGTCTCTCTGGAAATCAGGTCTCAAAAATCTACTACATTTTGGCAAGCAACAAGACATCTTAAGAACAACCATGTGTAACTTATCTCGGAGCTTTCATTGTTAGATATAAATAATGCAGTTTTGAGATCAAGAATGCTGAAACTGTATTCTTATGGCTCAGACTGGCTGATAAAGTATATATATATATATATGTATATATATTTATATACATATATTAATTAGCTTAAGATACATGAAATAGGTACCCTTGTTAAACTGCATCATCTGAATATTTAGCAATAACCTTCCAGTCGATAACTAAATCATTATTACCCAGGGCCTGGTGGCTCCCACCTGTAATCCTAACTCAGAAGGCTGAGACCTGAAGATCATGGTTCAAAACCAGTTCAGACAGACAAGTTTGTGAGACTCTTATCTCCAATTACATACCAAAAAGCCAGAAGTAGAGCTGTGGCTAAATTGGAAAAGGTGAGTCTTAAGCAGAAAAAAATGAGATGAGAGTTTACAGCCTGGAGTTCAAACCCAAGTACCAGCACAGAACATAATAAAATAAATTTACTATTAGACTTTATGGGGTAATAATGGAAGCAATTTTAAGACTGAAAGGAAATTGCATACATTCATATGACCAGGACTAGAACCACAGCTTTGAATACTTTAACTCAATAATTTTTCTTCTCTTACTTCTCCTTAACAAAGAAAAACATCTTTACCAGTATCAGGCGGCTTGTTTATCAGCATGGTGTTCACGGCCATAATATTGGGTCCAGTGAAGCACTCCACATATTTCAGGATCTAAGAGAAAAGAAAGAACAACTTCATAGGAAATCAGAAGGCTAGGCCAGTGGGAGACAGTTCAATTATCACATAAGAACCAAGATGGCAGTGGTCTAAAACACAACTGGCATTTCCAACACTGCCAATAAAGCATGGAAAGCTCAGCAATTGGATATCATGCTAAATCTCTAACACTCTGAATTAAATGGATTTATGGAGCCAGCTTGAAAGGTAGTCTTTTTTTTCCCTAAGAGACAAATAAAAGGCAACTAGAAAGGACAAGAGCAAGGCTGCTGATAAAGCCACGGAGTATGGCCAGGGACAAGGCAGGGTCCTCCTTAGCGACTCCAGGAGAAAAGGGCCCAACGCAAGGAACCTACAGAAAACAGAACAGTGGCTCAGCAAACTCCTCAAATCAGTGTGGCAAGACCTTAAATGACGTCTACAAACCAGGGGTGGAAAATGGGGTCACTACGGTGAACAAGGAGAACAGACTCCATGTCTTAAATCTATTGTCCCAATTACTCAGAGAGTGAGATCAGGAGGATCCTAATCCAAGACCAGCCTGGGAAAAAAGATAGTGAGACCTGATTTCTACCCATAAAAAGCTGGGTGTGGTGATCACTCTGTTATCCCAGCTATGCTGGGAACCATAAATAAGAGGATCACAATCCAGAGTAGCCAAGAGGGCCACTTCCCATGTGACCTTCCTGTCTGAGGACTGAGGTGACATCACAGGTGTCTAACCTGCACAATCTTTCTGTGTTGGTCAACTTGTCTAACAGCAAACAGCATCTGCTGACAATATTCTACAAGTGCTGAATGCAAAGTCTCCTGAACAAATGATCAAGAAACCATTGATAAGGTGGAGCACTACTTTGCCTTGAAGAAGAGACTCGGACACATTTGTACAATGGGATGTTTTGCAATGGTTGACAAGTTACAATAAAACTGATAGAGAAAGATGTCTGGGATCCACTGTATGTGAAAAAAAAACAACAACAAACCTGAGGAGCAACAGGTTCCTGTGTCTCCAAAAGAGGGCATATACAAATGGGTTCATGTACAAGGAATCATTCTTCATAAAGACACGAATACCTTAACTGTGAGTGGGGTTGGGGGTACAGAAAGTCTTTCTGTACTGCATAGATTCTTTTATAGATATCAATAACCTTAGCAGTGGTACTGGGGATTGAACTCAGGGACTCACACATTAATAATTCAATCTTATTTGTCACTATCAGGGTTTGAACACAGAGTCTTGTTTGTACTGAGCTTTTTCCACTCACAGCTGCTGAGATCTGAGCCACAGCTCCAGCACACAGTCGTAGACTTCAGCCACCCTCCAGCTCAGTATTTGGCTGGTTAGTTTGAAGATGGCTTCTCTCAGACATTTCTTCCCTGGATGTCTTTGAACCATGATTCTCTTAGATTTCAGCCTCCTGAGTAGCTAGGAGTACAAGTATGATCTATTGGCATCTGGCTGCTTTAGTTATTATTGGAATGGGGTTTTGTGTTTGTGTCCTGGACCAGGACCTCTCTATCTGTGCCTCCAGGTTAGCTGAAAAAACACTAGGAAGAACCCCACACCCAAATGATTAGTTGAGATAGGATCTTGATAACTTTTTTTTTGTTGGTCCCGGGGCTTGAACTTTCAGCTTGGGTGCTGTCCCTCAGCTCTTCAGCTCAAGGCAAGCTCTCTACTGCCTGAGCCACAGTACCACTTCTGGTTTTCTTGTTGTTTATTGGAGATAATCTCAAGGACTTTCCTGCCTGGGCTGTCTTTGAACCGAGATCCTCAGATCTCAGCCTCCTGAGTAGCTAGGATTACAGGTGTGAGCCACTGGTGCCGGCTATCTTGATAAATTTTTTTTCTTATTGGCCTTGTGCCTAGATCCTCCCAGTCTCTGCTCCTGAGTATCTGGGTGTGATTATGGGTGTGAGTCACCATGTTCTGCTGCAATTACAGAAAGAGGGGGAGGCTTTGTTATTATTGTTAGTATTAGAAATCTAGGCTCCAGTGGCTCACACCGTAATCCTAGGTATTCTCAGGAGGCTGAGATGGAAGATGGAAGTTCTAAATCAGGCTAGGCCCGAGTGTCCATGAAACTCTTAACCTTCAACTAACCACCAAAAAGCCAGAAGTGGAGTTGTGGCTAAAGTGCCAAGAGTGTTGCTCTTAAGCAAAAAGCTCAGGAACAGTGCTGAGTTCAAGCCCCAGAATACTGGCAGAATGCTTGCGTAACATTTTTTTCTTTTCAAGTCCCCCTTTTTTTTTTTTGGATCGTTTCCTTTTATTATTGATCCAAGACTGGGTCTTGAACTTGGTTTCTGACACTTTTGCTCACTGGTCTAGCATTCTACCAACTGAATCACAGTTTAACCAAAGTGTAGTAGTTTTTTTTTTGTTGTTGTTTTGTTTTGTTTTTTTGCATCCAGTCATGGGGCCTGAACTCTGGGCCTGGGCACTGTCCCTCAGCTCTTCAGCTCAAGGCTAGCACTCTACCACTTGAGCCACAGCGCCACTTCCGGCTTTTTTCTGTTTGCTTATGTGGTGCTGAGGAATTGAACCCAGAACCTCATGCATGCAAGGCAAGCACTCTACCACTGAGCCACCTTCCTAGCCCCAAGAGTAGTTCTTTAAACAAACTAAATTTAAAAACAAAAGTACATCGGACATGATGACACATGCCCATAATTGCAGCTAGTCAGAAAGCAGAGGCAGGAAGAACATGAGACTGAGGCCAGCTGGGATAAACATAGTGAGAGCCTGTCACAAAAACACAGGGGTCTAGGGTCTAGGGTCAGGTGGTAGAGCACTTAACTAGCATGTGTGAGGTCCTGTTTGCAAACCCTAGTACCACAAAAACAAAGAACCATGCAGGGATGGAGCCCATGGAGCATCTTGGGAGACAGAGCCCCTGCCTGGCCAGAGGGGGCTGAGGGGAAGGAGCAGAGAGCCCACTGTCACCTGGGGAAGTGTGCAGTATCTGAAGAGCTCCGGGTCTTCTTGGAAATCCTGAATCTTCGTGACCACTTTCTCACTTGGAGCAAGTTGCAACTTTGAAATGGACACATCCTTCATTACTATCAATCCATCCTGCTTCACTTCTTTCCTACAGATTTTTCCAAATTCATCCCTAGAAAGTTAAATTTACCAAAGATGTCATGAGTGAGGGTTGCAAGCTCTCCGCTCAGTGCCCCACCCTGGGGAAAGCTGTGTGGGTTCAGGGTGGCTTCTCTGTCCTGGAGCCCTACTTGGAATTCTCCTGGGATGGAGGAGAAAATAGCAGGATCAAAAATGCTAGCTGGAAGCCAGGAACCGGTGGCTCACACTTCTGTCATCTTAGCTACTCAGGATGCTGAGATCTGGGGAGTATGGCCCCAATCCAGCATGGGGAGGAAGTTTGGGACTGTAATTGGAGAATTAACCACCAAAAAGCTGGAACTGGAGCTCTGGCTGAAATGGTACAGTGCTAACCTTGAACCAAGAAGCTCAGGGAGAGTCCAAGGCTCATGCCTAGACTCCTAACTACTCAGGACACTGAGATCTGACCAGCCAAGAAAGTCCACAAGACTCTTATCTCCAATAAACTACCAAAAAAGCTGGAAATGTAGCTGAGGTTGAAGTGGTAGAGCACTAACCTTGAACAAAACAAACTCAGCGACTCAGCTCAGGCCCTAAGTTTAAGCCTAGAATTGAAAAGAAAAATAAAGGAAGAAATGAGGAAAGAAAGAAAAGAATAAAAGTTCAAAGAAAGCACCCATGCCTCGAGTTCAAGTCCTAAAAACAAAACAAAAACAAAAAACAAATCTGAACCTGCAGAGGACAATTTGCATTGCATACACAAGTGTAATCCACATTGTTGTCAAAGTACTACTATACCTGAAGCGCTGGATATCCTCATCAGATACCAGACTTTTAATAACAAGAAAACCATTTTCTTCATAATATTGTCTCTGCTCCAGGCTGAGGATGCTGTTATCCAAAGTAAACCTAAATGAGAAGAAAGTCCCACCAAATAAACTCAAATTTCAAAGTACAAGTTTACAAGATGTACCACAAACTTGACACATGCTCTGGGTTTTGTTTTCTTGGGGGGTGGAGGCAATCATGGGGCTTGAACTCAGGGCTTGGGTGCTGTCCTCGAGCTTTTTTCTCCAAGGCTAGCACTCTGTCACTTGAGTCGCAGCTCCACTTCTGGCTTTGCAGGGGGCTAGTTAATTGGAGATAGTACTCTCTACTTTCCTGCCCTGGCTGGTTTTGAAACTCCATCCTCTGATTTCAGCTTCTTGGGAAGCTAGAATTGCAGGGGTGAGGCACCGGCACCCAGCCCCTGTTTGCTTTTGAATCAAGCATTTCAATTATTACGGCTTTAAGAAAATAATCTGGAAAAGTTTATAAAATATTAAGTTCAGCTGGGTGCAGGTGGTTCACTCCTGTAATCCTACCTACTCAAGAGGCTGAGATCTGAGGATCAGGGGCAGGAAAGTCCAAGATACCCTTATTTCTGATAAACCACTAGAAAAATGGAAGTAGTGCTTAGCTTAAGCGGTAGAGTGCTCCACTTGAGCTGAAGAGCTGAGGGACAGCACCCAAGCCCAGAGTTCAAGCCCCACAACCGAACAAAAGAAAATTTTTTTAAGTTCAAAAAGCCTTTGACTAGGACTGGGAAGGTGGATCAGTGGTAGAGTGCTTGCCTTGTATGCATGAGGCCCTGAGTTGGATTCTTCAGCACCACAGAAGCAGATAAAGCAGAAAGTGGTGCTGTGGCTCAAGAGGTAGAGTACTAGCTTTGAGCTGAATAGCTGAGGGACAGTGCCCAGGCCCAGAGTTCTGGTCACACAAGCAACAAATAAAAAGTAAGAAAGAAAGAAAGAAAGAAGGAAAGAAAGAAAGAAGGAAGGAAGGAAAGAAAGAAAGAAAGAAAGAAAAAGAAAGAAAGAAAGAAAGGAAAGAAAAATAAAGAAAAAGACAAAAAGTTGATTATGATCATCAAAAAATGTGCAGTAATGGAAGACATTTTAATTAAAGACATTTTAACCACTCTATGATTATGATGCAGGCATTGAAAATGTCAGATGGGGCACTGGTAGTATAGTGTGATATAATACATAAATATAAGCTATTTTAAATGGGATATATCATATGAATTATTTTCATCACTCATGGGGCTTGAACTCTGAGCCTGGGAGCTGTCCATTAGCTCTTCAGCTCAAGGCTAGCACTACCACAGGAGCCACAGCGCCACTCCAGCTTTTTCTCTTTATGTGGTGCTGAGGAATCGAACCCTGGGCCTCATGCATGCAAGGAAAACACTCTACCACTGAGCCACCTTCCTAGCCCCTCAAGTGAATTTTTAAAGGTGAGATTGTGTATTTTCTGCTTGTTTCTGAATTTTAGAATACACATAGAAAAATTCAAGTTAAGACCTTCCAAACTTCATCCCACTGCCCTAATTAGTGCAAGACCCAGAACAAAGGACTTGAATGATGAAAGCTAAGGGCTGACATGTTCTATTGAGTCTGACAAGCTGATCTCCCCAGGAAACACGAACACCCACAGTGTGGCCACAAACAAAGGTGAGATCTACTTACTGGAATTGTTGAGGATGGAAACTGGTGGGAGAAACAGTCCCAGAAGTGGGGTGTGCTACCTAGGATGGAGGTTAAGGCAGACAATGGAAAAGGAGGAGCCAACCTTTTTTAGAAACTACTGGGTGCTTGCTTTGCCACTTGAGACTCACCCTGACCTCCCAGGTAGGCCTCAAGCCCTGTTGCTTCTGCCCTATAGTTCATCACCCACAGCACAAGGAGCCTAAGGAGGTCTGATGGAGCAAGAGCTGGAAACCGGGGCTTTGACCACCCAGAAACAAATCTGTCTGGTTCCATTTTCCTGCACTGGGGTGCTGACTGGACACAAACCCCAAAGCTTATCTCCACAAGCAGGGAGAGAAAACAGGCCTACTCAATGTGTCTCCAGTAGAAGACTTGTCTAGAGGTAGGGGGCCCTGAAATCTTAGTCCCCCCCAAAGCCAACAAAGACCCCCCAGAACAGTATACAGAAGCCACACAGTGTACTGGTACTTAATTTTTTTCTAATCCCGGAAAATACTAGAAACACTTTTTGCACAAGAACTGCAAATTTTTGACATAGCATATTGCTATTTTTCTTCACTAATTCTTGGTTAAAGTGTTACTTTTACATGTTAATTATCAACAACTGATTGTCATTTGTTTGTTTGATGGTACTAGGGCTTGAATTTAGTTCTGAACTAAGCCACCAGACCATCTTTTTGCTGGTTGTTTTGGAGATGGAGTCTTAAGGACTTTTCTGTCCAGATGGGCCTTGAACTATACAAACCTTCCATTCTCAGCTCCCTAATATAGGGAAGCCAAGGCACCCTGCTATTTACTATTTCTTAAATGATGTCTTTGTAGACTTGGGTAGCAATGCTGTACTCCAGTAAGAAAGCCAGTGACAAGTCAGAATAGAATCGCTCTCTGTCTCTCAGAGGTAGGCTGGTGAAAGTCTTTGCTCAATTACCTTCAGCAATATCAGTTCAAGGACATGCAGATTATAGCCTTCAAAAAGGCATATTCTTGTCCCCTCTCCATTATTCCTGCAGCATGTTTGTTAGCTGTTCTCAGAGACATTGCGGATGATGTGGAAATATTTATAAAATAAGTTGAAAATGGATGAAAACAACATATTAAAAAGTATAGTGCTAATTATGTAACATATACATAGGAAAGAACTATGCCAGAAAATTTACCAACGGTGAGCATGTGTGTGGGAGTTGAACTCAGGGCCTCAGGGCCTTCTACTCTTGGTTCTTTTGCTCATGGCTACTGTTCTACCACTTGAAAACACCTCCATTTCTAGCTTTTTGCTGGTTTCCTGGAGATAAGAGTGTCTCCAATTTGTCTGTCCGGACTGTCTTCCATCTTCCATCCTCACACCCATCCTCAGATCGAGCTCCTAGTAGCTAGGATGATAGGCATGAGCTACCAGTGCCTGGGCAAATGATGATTTGGGAGTTCCATTCCTATATTTTCTCCTGATTTACTTATCTGCATTTAAAAACATATTTTGTATTTCAAAAGCATTATTATTCCAGGTGTCAGTGATCCACACTTCTCCAGGAGCACCAACACAAATAAAAATGTAGAGCAAAAGACTAGTGAGACCACTGGCAGCTCATGTCTATATTCCTTGCTACTCAGGAGGCTGAGAGCTGAGGATTAGGATTCGAAGCCAGCCAGGGCAGGAAAGTTAAGGAGACTCTTACCTCCAAAAAACTAGTCCAAAAGAGCTGGAAATGGCACTGTGGTTCAAGTGGTAGAGTGTTCACCTTGAACCAAAGAAGCTAGGAGCATTTTCCAGGCCCAGGAACAACAACAACAACAACAAAAACAAGTAGTGAGAGACATGACCAAGAAACATGATTCTAGTCCTAAGCAGAACTGCCCAGTGTGTTGAATGAGCCTAGCACCGAGGTGTCTGGCAATGCAGGTGACACGGACTGGTGCGGTCCACGGCCATTTCCACAGCTGCTGCTGTGGTTGAAGGCCCCTGGACAATCTGTGCCCTCCTCGGGTGGAAGTCTCTTCCCTGTGCCCTGCGATGAGGTCATCCGCGGAGGGTCATGCTCCCGTGGATCTGTCCAAGCTGCTGGTGCTGTGTCCTGGCAGCTGTGGGGCGGAGCCAGAGGGAGGGTGGCCTTCCTGGCTGTCAGTGCCATCCTAATGCTCAGGGTCCCAGGAAGGGGGCAGGGCGGCTCCTGCTGGGAACTTCCTCCGGAACTGCCACAATCCACGCTGAAGGGGGGCCCTGGGGTCCGGCGGCCCCCCAGAGCTCCCCGGAAGTGGGCAACAGAGGGCGCAGAGGGGGTCCCCGTTGGGGTGGGGGGGCGGCCCAGGGCGGCGCCAGAGGCTCAGCTCCGCCTCTCGAGGACGGATGCCCGTGATCTCCAAGGATGAACCGCGTCCTGGATGATCCAGAACGGGGCACCCACCGAAGCCCCTCGAACCCACCGAAGCCCCCTCCCCAGGCCCGACAGCCTCACGCCCCAGGACAAGGACGTGGGGCTGCCGCCCGGGCGGACCTCGGGGATGGACACCACCGGGTCCGATGCGGGGAGCTCGACCGGAGCCCCGCGCAGGGTGAAGGATACGACGTCCCGGGGCTCGGGGCGGCCGAGGTGGCCCAGGACGGTCCGCAGGCGGGCGGCGGCGCGCGCGTCCATGGCGGCGGCGCGCACTCTGCGCCTCCCGCCCCGCCAAGGCCCCATTTAACGCGGCCCCAGCCCCGGCCCCGGCCCCGCCCCGGAGGCGGAGGGCGGCCCCGGCCCTGTGCGTGCCTGTGTCCGCGCGGGTGCCCGTCGTGCTGCTTGCCGCCCATGCCTGGTTCTGAAGCTGGAATCCAGAGCTCCCCGCTCTTCCCCAGACACTTTGCTCCAGGCTGCTGCTCTACACTTGAAGCGCGGCTTCCCCTGCAGCTTCTGGTTGGTCTCATCAACTTTCCTTTGCACAGCAATCCTCTGATCGCAGCCTCCTGAGCTCTGGTGGCTCCCAGTCATGCTAATACCACCGGCGCCTGGCTCTCCCTCAAAATCTGAATGGGAAATTAAATGAATGAATAAAATGGAGCAAATCGTGGCCCAAGAATTCGAGAAATTGCATGCAGATAACTTCCCTGGAAGGAGGCACGAATAGAAATCCCCATCTGTGGGCTGGGAAGGTGGCTCCGTGGTAGAGCGCTTGTCTTGCATTCATGAGGCTCTGGGTTCGATTCCCCAGCACCACATAAGCAAAAAGAAAAAAGCCGGAAGTGGTGCTGTGGCTCAAGTGGTAGAGCGCTAGCCTTGAGCTGAAGAGCTGAGGGACAGCATCCAGGCCCAGAGTTCAGGCCCCACGACTGGACCCTAAAAACAAAAGAAAGAAAAGAAAACAATCCCCATCCGTGAGAATTCCCTCCAAAGCATGCAGTGTGGAGGGAGTTGGCCAGTGGAGGATTTAGGTAGCCCGAGTCACAGTCAGGGTCAAAACCATGAGCAGTAAGTCACCATAAGGTTCCCTCCCAGATACTCTTGCCCCAAGCCTAAGCATGAAGACAATATCACACGTGGGCTGTAGAATCCTAGCCTGGAATCCTAGTACTTGGAAGACTGAGGAAGGATAATCCTGACTTTAAGGCCAGACCTGGCTACAGCAAGATCTTATTAAAAGAGAGAGAGAGGGTAGGAAGGTGTCTCAGTGGTAGAGCGCTTGCCTTGCAATGCATGAGGCCCTGGGTTTGATTCCTCAGCACCACATAAGCAGAAAAAAGCCGGAAGTGTCTCTGTGGCTCAAGTGGTAGGGCTCAAGCCTTGAGCTGAGGAGATGAGGGACAGCGCCTAGGCCCAGAGTTCAAGCCCCATGATGGACAGAGAGAGAGAGAGAGAGAGAGAGAGAGAGAGAGAGAGAGAGAGAGAGAGAGAGAGAGAGAAACAAGAAGAAGGCTCTACACTCCCTCCTGTGGGCCCATCACACCTTCTTAGGGCTTTCAGGACTGTACTAGGCATTTTTCTAGTTTGAAAATAAATGTCATGTGACATTGGTAATGGTGGGTTTATCAGAGGAGAATGTACAACTCAATGCATTCTGAGTTTCCAGAATTTCACTCCTGCTTGGCTGGAGGGCTAATTGAATAGAGAAAACTGAGACGGGCTGAGAAGGTGGCCCAGTGGTAGAGGGCTTGCCTTGCATGTATGAGGCCCTGGGTTCGATTCCCCAGCACTACATAAGCAAAAAGAAAAAAGCCGGAACTGGCTCTGTGGCTCAAGTGGTAGAGCGCTAGCCTTGAGCTGAAGAGTTAAGGGACAGCACCCCACGACTGGACCAAAAGAAAAAAAAAAACTATGACATTGGAATTTTACATCCATCACTTTTATTAGTTGTAGCCCCAGTTAGTAATATTTAGCCATACCATTACACAGTGATGCAATGCAAATCTTACTCCATACAATTGCTTTTCCCGTACTTGACTCATTACCAAGTGAGAGAAAAGAACATCACTCCAATGAGAAAACAGTCCCCTTGGATTCCTTGGCTTGCTTTGATTTCCTCTGATAAAGTTTTCAAAGGTTGATTCTTTCTCCTTTCACAAGCCAGGATCGAAATATCCAAAAATCCTGGAAATAACACCGAATAGAAAGTGTTTATGGGATACTTTCTCTGGCCCATTCATTCCCATTAATAGTTACACACCTAGTCCCAAGACTCCAATTAAGTACTTGCCAATAGCTAGAATACTGCTACTTCCCTGGGTGAGTGGGTCCTGAGTCAGTGTGATGCTTCCTCTCAGGACAAACAGCTTGTTGGCCATCCTGCTGCTTGCCTTTGTGTTATCTGCCTGAACTACATTGAGCAATCTGCTTCTGATTAGAATGAGATAGTTAAAATGGTATACACGCCTCTGGTTTCTGTGAGCATTCTTTTATTTTTTGTTCTTTAAACAATTTAGTTGGTTCTTATTTCTTATTTATTTTGATCGAACATGGGTTTATTCTGCAAAAGGATGGTTTTAGTGGAAAATGGGACTGGAATCTAGTTCTATTGCTAATTCCAACTTCTGGAACTCCTATTTTCTCTTCATAGCATGGAGCTCTTCTGTTCAAAAGAGTGGTGACAAATATAAGGGGATATAAAAGCAATTTTATGACCAGGCACGACTGGCTCATCATACTGTAATCCTAGCTACTCAAGAAACTCAGACCTGAGGATTCCAGTTCAAACACAGCCTGGGCAGGGATGTTTTTGAGGCTTTTACCTCCAACTACCCACCAAAAACCTGGAAAAAGAGCTGTGGCTCAAGTAGTAGAGCACTAGCCTTGAGCCAAAGGACTGCACTCAGGACCTGAGTTCAAGCCCCAGTATTGGCATAAACAAAAAAGCAATTTTATGTCTTAGAAGGAATTTTATAGCAGAAGTTAGTATTGTTATTTTAAATAAGTCTGGCATGCAATAACTTATAAAGCATTTAAAATAAATGCAAGAAGTATTCAGTTAGTACAACTTTGACAAACCTTTCATCTAACTAACTTATAGTCCAGGACACCCTCAGATACCAAAGTGCATGGCATCCAAGTCACTTAAATAAAATGGGACAGTATTTGCCATAACCCTTACACATCTTCCCATATAGGACCCACAGGAAACCATTTTAGGCTGCTTTCAACACCTGGCTAAATGTAAATCCTGAAAGCAAATTCTATGACATTGTATATATTGTATTGTTCAGGGAACAGTGTAAAGAAAGAATGTACAGCCCAGCGCCACTGGCTCATGCCTGTGATTCTAGATACTTGAGAAGCTGCAATCTGAAGATTGTGGTTCAAAGCTAGCACAGACAGAAAAGTCTGTGAGACTCTTATCTCAATAAACTACTGAGAAAGTGCCAGTAGTGGTACTGTGGCTCAAGTGGTAGATCACAAGCCCTGAGCAAAAGCAGCTTAAGGATAGCACCCAAGCCCTGAGTTCAAGCCCAAACTGACACAAAGGAAAAAAAGCATGTACATATGTGAAAATGAGCCAAATAACTTGAGAATATGGGGTATGTGTGGGGTTGGAACAAAGGAAGGGATGACATTGATCAAAATGCCTTGTACTCAGAGCTGATATCCATTTGTTGAGCTGATATCCATTTGTACAGCTGATATCCATTTGTACAGCTATTTAAAGATATTTTTAGAGCTCTATAGCAGTGGCTCATGCCTGTAATCAAAAGTGGTGCTAGGTCTCAAGTGGCTGAGCTCTAGCTTTAAGCACCCAGACCCTGAGTTCAAGCACTAGGCCCAGCACACAAAAAAAAGAAAGATATTTTTTAAGTGTGTGCATGTTCCATATAACGTGATTTTTTTCCAAATATTTTTTCAATATTTTAGTTATCTAAAACCACACATGTGGGACATCACATAAGGAAAGCTGACTGTATACTTGTTAAATTAAAGTCCCAGTTTGCAAAATATGTGACTGTGGAAGGCATTTCAGGGAGAAGAAAGATGGGAATTTCACGTTGCTCTGAAAACGTGAAATGAGAGTTTTCAGATGGTTCCTATGTTTGATGGTTCTTACAGTTGATGGTTCTTACATTTGATGGTTCCTGAATGGAAAAAGGTTAGGAAGGTATGACCAGACCTACAATTGCAGGGGAACATCTATCAGTATGCATGACCTACAGTGCCCCAGACAGCCCTGAGTTAGCATCACACTCAGTCTCTGTGAGGAGCTGCATGCATTTGTAACTCTCCAATGCAAACAATAGATGATCAGTCTCTTGGTTCAGACATTAATTTGTGAGTATTCTGCAAAATTATTTTGTTAGAACTGGAGGGGTGGCTCAAGTGGTAGAGCACTAGCTGTGTGAAACCTTGGAGGAGAGCAGGTAGAGGCCCTGCATTCAAGCCCCAGTTTTAGAAGCAAAATGATAGTGTTAATTTATTCCTGGGGTTTTCAGCTCCGTACTTCATGCTTGATGACATTCTGCCACTTGAGTCACACCTCTTACCTGTTGGTTTTTGTTGTTGTTGTTGATGATGATTGGTTTTTTTTTCTTTTTTTCTCTTTTATTAGTTCTTTTTGTTATCTTTAAGTAGCTATACAAAAAGGGAAGTTTCAATTTAATGTGGTAGTTATTAGTACAAGGATCTTTTTTTTAAACTTTTGGCTGCTATTATTAAGTAGTAGTACAAAGGGGTTACAATTCCATAAGTCAGGTTAAGAGTACAATGCTTTTTGGCCAATGTTACTCTTTCCATTGTTCTCCCTCATTTCCCCACTCCATAATTCTTTTTTTACATAATGATGTACAATGCATCATGATCAGTGTCACCCCTTTTACAATTCTTTTCTACAATTAGTTGTCTTTTTTATTTTTTTTTTAAATTTAAATTTTTATTTTATTTTATTTGAGAACATACTGTACAGAGGGGTTACAATTACATGGGCAGGATAGTGCATACATTTCTTACCAAGCATTGCAGCCTCCTCCTTTGTTTACCCTTCACCTCCCTTCCCAGCCTCCCCCCTCCCCCCCACCCAATCATACCCCCCTCCCCCCCCACACCGACATTGTAAAGCTGGTTTTGACATGACATTTTGTACTTCTCATTGTTGCAACAGGTCCACCTGAATCCTTAAACCACTTGTTTGTCCCCATCGCCTCCACACGTTATACTGACATCAAATATAGTGAAAGCGGGGGTTACACTGTGGGGGAGGGACAAACAAAGCAACAAAGAAATAATCTTATAAATGCGTTAGAAACATGCATGAAAGAAACGAAAACATTAAAATACATATTTAAGGGTTCATTTTCCTAAGACAAGATGCAGACATAAAGGGGATCCAAATAGGGAAAGAAGAAATAAAACTCTCCCTCTTTGCAGATGACATGATCTTGTATTTAAAGAATCCCATAGACTCCACTCCCAAATTACTCAAGCTGATTCAAAACTTTGGCAAAGTAGCAGGTTATAAAATTAACCCCCAAAAATCAATGGCTTTTCTGTATGCCAACAATGAGAAAAGTGTGGCTGAAATTAGGAAAGCAACTCCATTTGTAATAGCCCCACAAAAAATAAAATACCTAGGAATTAACTTAACTAAAGAAGTGAAGGACCTCTATGATGAAAACTTTAAAATCTTGAAAAAGGAAATCAACACAGAACTTAAAAAATGGCAAAACCTCCCATGCTCCTGGATTGGCAAGATTAACATCGTGAAAATGGCAATACTTCCCAAGGCTATCTACAAATTCAACGCAATATCTATCAAAATTCCACCCTCATTCTTCAAGGAAATAGAAGAGGCAATCCAAAAATTCATATGGAACAATAAAAGACCCCAAATAGCAAAAATGCTCCTCAATGGAAAAAACACTGCTGGAGGAATATCAATACCAAATTTCAAACTCTACTATAAAGCCATAGTAATCAAAACAGCTTGGTATTGGCATAAGAACAGACCTCAGGACCAATGGAATAGAATTGAAAACCCAGAAATGAACCTACAGACCTATAGCCATCTAATCTTCGATAAGGGAGCTAAAACAATAGAATGGAAGAAAGACAGCCTCTTCAGTAAATGGTGCTGGCAAAATTGGTTAACTACATGTAGAAAACTAAAGCTAGATCCTTATATATCACCCTGCACCAGAATCAACTCCAAATGGATCAAAGACCTTGAACTCAAAGCAGACACTCTGAAAACATTACAGGATGGAATAGGAGAAACCCTAGGTCTCCTTGGCTCAGACCGAAATTTTCTGAATAGAGACCCGGAAGCACAACAAATCAAAGAAAGGTTGGACAAATGGGATTGCATAAGGTTGCAGAGCTTCTGCAGGGCAAATGACATAGCTAGCAAGATCAATAGAAAGCCCACCGATTGGGAGAAGATCTTTACTAGCCATACAACGGACAAGGGTCTCATATCTAAAATATACTTGGAACTCAAAAAATTAAACCACCCAACAACAAATCCTCAAAGAAACAACTGCCCAATAAATAAGTGGGCGAAAGACTTAAAGAGAAGCTTCTCTGAAGAAGAAAGAAGGATGGCCAATAGACACATGAAGAAATGTTCAACATCCCTAGCCATAAAAGAAATGCAAATCAAAACAACATTGAGACATCACCTCACTCCAGTTAGAACAGCAAAAATCAAGAACTCTAACAACAACAGATGCTGGAGGGGATGTGGACAGAAAGGAACCTTACTTCATTGTTGGTGGGAATGTAAACTTGTTCAACCACTTTGGAAAGCAGTATGGAGGTTCCTCAAAAGACTTCACATAGATCTCCCCTATGATCCAGCAATCCCACTTTTGGGCATTTACCCAAATGTTTACAAACAAGACCACACTAAAGCTACCAGCACAACTATGTTTATTGCAGCATTATTTACCATAGCTAAGATATGGAACCAACCCAGATGCCCCTCAGTAGATGAATGGATCAAGAAAATGTGGTATATATACACAATGGAATTCTATGCCTCCATCAGAAAGAATGACATTTCCCCATTTGTTAGGAAATGGAAAGGTTTGGAAAAAAATATATTAAGTGAAGTAAGCTAGGCCCAAAGAAACATAGGTCCCATGGTTTCCCTTATTTGCAATATCTAGTATAGGTATGAGTCAAGCGGAAAAGGTCAGATGATGATTGGTTTTGATGTGGGTCCTGGGGCTTAAACTCAGGGCCAAAGCACTGTCCCTGAGCTTTTTTGCTCAAGGCTAGTTCTCTTCCACTTGAGCCACAGCTCTACTTTCAGCTTTTTGTAGTTGATTGGAGATAAGAGTCTCACAGATTTTTCTTTCAGGGTTGGCTTTGAACTGCAATCCTCACATCTCACCTCCTGAACAGCTAGGATTACAGGTACAAACCACTGGCACCTGGTGGTTTTGGTCATTTTTGAGACAGGATCTTACATTATGCTTGGGCCAGACGGTTTGATCCTTTTTTGTCAGTGCAGTGACAGGTATGCATTCCTGCACCCAGACTTCATGCTGATGATTGAACCCAGGACCTCACATTGGCTAGGTAGGTACTCTACCAGTGAACTACCTCCGCATCCCTGAATATCCACTTGATAAAAGCAAATAAGCTGGGCGCCAGTGGCTCAGGCCTGTAATCCTAGCTATTCAGGAGGGTGAGATCTGAAGACTGCGGTTCAAAGCTAGGGTGAGCAGAAAAGTCCTCTTATTTTCAATAAACCACAGAAAACTGGAAGTGGTGCTGTGGCTCAAGGGGTAGAAGCTAGCCTTGAGCTGAAGAGCACAGGGACAGTGCCCAGGGCCAGAGTTTAAGCCCCAAAACTGACCCCCCAAAAAGCGAATGATTGTGAAATGATACATATTAATTAGGAAAGCACATGAAATACTAGTAAGCATTAAGGATCTTTACCCTTTGTCTGTGCAAATTATGTCTCCTATAAAACTCTAGTTGAAAATTCGACAACCACAAAAACTTGTTCAGAAATTGACAACTGGAGCTGGGCGCTAGTGGCTCATGCCTATAATCCTAGCTATTCAAGAGGCTGAGATCTGAGGATCGAGGTTCAATGCCAGCCTGGGCATTGAGTCCGTGAGACTCTTATCTCCAATAAACCACTAGAAAACCGGAAGTGGCGCTGTGGCTCAAGCAGTAGAGTGCTCGCCTTGAGCTGAAGAGTGCAAGGACAGCACCCAAGCCCAGAGTTCAAGCCCCACAACCGACAAAAAAAAAAAAAAAAGCATTGACAATTAGGGCCTGGGGGATACGACTCAAGTGGTAGAGTACCTTCCTAGCAAGCACAAGGCCCTGAGTTCAAATGCTAGTAGTGAAACAAAAAAAAAGTAAAAGATATTGCCCACTAGGAATATGATTAGATCACCTAACATGTAAATACTGCATTCTACGTGGAAAAGAGGTGTATGAACCTAAACCTTAACTTGGCTTCTGTGGCACAAGAAAGCCCAAAGTCCTTCATTTCCTCTCCTCTTAACTGCTACTTTTTCTTGCCTGTCTTTTGTGGAACAAGATTGCCCACTTGTGGTAGGACCACCAGAGACTGGAGAAGCAGCTTCAAGGCCTCCGCTAACAAAGGAAGTACAAAGTGAACTTCCCCTGTCATCCTCAGCAATGCTTCTAAAAGGAACTCTAACTCAGGTACTATATACTATCAGATGAAACTAGGTATTAATTAACTATCTTGAGGGGGGAAAGAGTGACTCTCTTTTTTGGCAGTTCTGGATTAGGGCCCAGGAGCTCTGGACAGTCTGTAGGCTGGCGGCGGCTTGTGGTGCATCCATGGTGCTGGTGGGAACACAGAGGCTGACACACCACCTCTGCCCCTCTTAGTGAGGCCATGGGCCTGTCCCAGCAGTGGGAGGGGCAGAGATGGGCTTGAACTCACAGCCTGGTGCCAAAGGCGCTACCACTTACTTGAGCAACAGCTCCACTTCTGGCTTTTGGAGATCACAATCTCAAGGACTTTCCCACTTGGGCTGGTTTTGAACCATGATTTCAGATCTCAGCCTCCTCAGTAGCTAGGATTATAGGCGTGAGTTACCAGCACCCTGCTAGTCTAGTCGTTTTTTAAGAAGTAAATGAAATAAAGGTCTCCTGGAACAGTCTATTCTACACAGTCTAGGATGCTTTAAAATGTATTACAGAATGAAGTTTCTTGTATGGTCACTTCCATTCAATAACTACAGGTAATTAACATGAATTCCACTGCGTCATTTCTCGTTTTTCTCATTGATTCTTTAGCAAAAGATACTTTATACATGTGATTCCTCCTGAACAGGTTGTCATTTCCCAAGTGATATCTTTCTAGAATTTGATGACAATATCCAGGACAGACAGGCCAATAGCCACAATAGCTATTTTCTGTTTTTCTCACTCCCATAGGCAGAGGAAATTCAGCCACTGGGTTTGAGTCCTGTCCCCTAGCCTTCACTACAGAGGACCTATATCCTTCTTCTGTGATGCTCTATCGTTCCCAGTCCAGAGATCTGTGAGCAGAAGCACCCAGGACGTGCTAATTTCCTCTGAACTTCACGTGCCCAATCTGCTCACTGAACATCCTAGTGTAACCTTGCCCTAACCAACTCTGCTGGAACATCTCAAACTCTTCTGGAGTTTGGACTGCAATGTTTGGTCTCCAGTCACTGTGGAAGATGCATCTTTTTGCTTCAGTGAAAATCCCCAATATATTGAGGTCAGTTGATTAGATGTCTGCTTACTGGCCCTTACCTGTAAAAAGCAGGGACTACAGGGAGGAGAAAAAAAAATGAAATGTGGACTTAGCACGTGGGTAGAGACCAAGCTTCCCACATACGAGGGCGTTGTAGGATCGGACCAACGAGATAAAGCTCCGTATATCTGTTTATTCTCATTTATTATTATTTAGTTATGCTAGGGTTTAAATTCAGCACCTTTCATTTGCTAGGTAGACACTCCACCACTTAATATATACCCCTCCTCCTTTTTGGGGTTTATTATTATTATTATTCCTCTGAATGTTGCCTGAGTGTTCTTTTTTAATTTTAATTTGATTGTCAAGGTGATGTACATAGGGGTTACCGTTACATAAGTAAGGTAGTGAGTACATCTCTCTTTTTTTTCTGTTTCTTTTCTTTCTTTTTCGTCAAGAGGCTTGAAATCTGGCCTGGGCACTGTCCCTCAGCTCTTCAGCTCAAAGCTAGCACTCTACCTCTTGAGCCTCAGCTCCACTTCCAATTTTCTGGTAGTTAATTGGAGATAAGAGTCTCATGGACTTTCCTATCTGGGCTGACTTTGAACTGTGATCCTCAAATCTCCTGAGTAGCTAGGATTATAGGTGTGAACTATGGGCACCTGGCTCATGAGTACATTTCTTGTCAAACTTGTTACCCCTTCCCTCATTTTTCTCCCACTTTTCCTCCTCTCTCCCCTTCCCCACCCCCATTTGGTTATGTTTGAGATATGGTCTCATAGATTTACTCAGGTCTTTCCAAGACCCCCATCTTCCTAATTAAGCTTCTTATATAGCTGGGCTAACAGATGTGTACCATCACACACAACCTGTTTGTGTATTTGTCTCCTGGGGTTAGCCCAGAGCTAAGGTACTATTGATCTTTTACTGTTTGGGTAGAGATCTTGCTATGTTGCATGCTGGTGGTTCTCCTGCCCCATCTCCCGAGTAGCTGAAACTACAGCATCCACTAAGTGCTACGCTAACACCATGTCTTTACTGTTGGAAAAGGTCTTTGCAGATAGGATTGAGGATCCCAGCAAGGAGAAGACACCCACCAGGGTCTTGGTAATAAGGGATATTGCCCTGGTACATTGTCAAAAAGGGGTAGTAAAAGAAAATTACACATTCAGAGTTCAAGCCCCACGACCGACAAAAAAAAAAAAAAATTTAAGAAAATTACACAGCCACTGGCACTGCCACTGCCAGAGATATGCTGCCTTAAGTCCAGTGGGGCCCCTAAATATTTTGTTGATTATTCCTGACCCCAGCCTGCCATCCAAGCCAGAGTACTCAGAGGAAAACAACATCTAACCAAGACATTGAGTGGAGAGCAAAACTGCAACGTGATGAATCTTGCCAGACAGTAGTATTTTTCTTACCCAAAGCTCTGGGCAGAACCTTGAGCAACCAAGTACACCAAGTACTCTCCAGGTGCTCTGCCTGTGCTCACGCCAACACAAAACAGGGCAAAAAGCCACCCCTGGGTGTAAGGGCCCAAGGAAGCTCTCCAGGGGATCACTGGGAAATGGATTTCACTGAAGTCAAGCCCCTGCCTTAGGTGAACTTAATCATGCTTCCTTCCTTAAGTTTCTGTAGAATTTGCAGGCAACTCAGCGGGAGGTTCATAAATAGGTCCAGGAGACACTGCCATGGCCCAGCCCAGGTCCAGTCCATCCCTTCCAATCTGGAGGTTCCATTCCAGTTAAGAAATTCCTTAAAGATGGCCTCATTCCCACTTGAAAGGGACCCTACACCATCATCTTGACCATTTCCACCATGATGAAAGTAGATGGGATCCCTGCCTGGCTCTACCACACACAGCTAAAAGCTGCTAATTCAGGAGGGAAGGCACACACATCACACTGACCCTTCACCCTTTCTGTCAACTCCTACCTTAGTTTCTGTGGTACGTAGATTTGTAAACCTTACCCAACCTGATCTGGGAAAGGATTGCTGTTAGGTTTAAGTGCAAAGCCACATGGCCATCTGGGTATTAGTTATACCAAAACAACTTTGACTGTGGGAGACGCTTTGGGATGTAGTTGGGATCAGCCTAGGCAAAAACTGAAGAGGAAATCTGTGCAGCCTTAGGAGAAACATGTGGTTTTTACGCTAAGGAAACAGGTCTAATATAGGACACTTTAGGGTGAGACAAAACATAGGGTGAGACAAAAAACAAAAGTTTGCCAATTCTCAGAACTGTTTCCAAAGATTGCTTAACTGGTTCCCATGGCTAACATCTCTGATACCTACAGTCATAAGGCCCTTAATTCTACTTCTCTTAGATGTAACTAAAGGTCTTACTCCACTGTTTTGTCAACTTTGTTCAACATTGGATTAATATAGTCCTAAGGGCCCAATATAGCCCTCTCACCAAAGAAACAATGATTTGATTCTATGTACATGAAAGTAGTGGAGAATGAAATATGGATATTACATCTAAGTAATGACATCTCTGAATAGATGTCACATCTTAATAGATGAGGGAGACTTTTCACCCAGTTCTGAAAACCCTCAAGGTGCAATAGGCCATTGTTTGAATAGCAGTTGTGTCATGTTGTCTAGCTTCGGGAAAGTTTTGTTCCAGGTAAAATTTTCCCTTGGTTAGCCTTAATTGTTTCCCCTAGATAACTGGCCCTTGATTGCTGTCAATTGTTCCCCTCATTTGCTTTGGTTCTGTGTAACGCTCTTGTTAGGTTTAGTTCCTGTAAGCACCAGCCCTGAAAACTACACAGGCACAGTCACATAGGATGAAGAAAGAAAAGTGTATTTCCAGCAAAGGAACTGACAAGGCCAATTCTCACAGGGAGAAGAAGCGCCTGTCTTTGTCTGAGGTGACCTTTATAACCTAGAGGGGCTAAGGAGGCAGGGACCTTGGTGTGGACGTGTAGTCCAAGGACTTAAACATGGCAGGCTAGGATTCATGGCAGCTGTCCAAGTAGAAAATAAGGGGCCTTCAGCTGGCCAGACTGAAAGTCACTTTAAGGGGGTCCTGTTACCTTATATGGTTGTAACTGCCCCAGTGGAGTGTCATCTCAAGGTAAGGGGGAAGGAGGCCAATTATTTACTCCCTGAACCAAATGGACCTAGTTTTGGTCACTCTGGAAATGGTGCCTGCCAGGTCCTGGGAAGGAGACTATTAGACTAACAGTTCCCTGCCCCAATTATGTACTTTTTGCCTTTATAAGCTTTGTACTAGTTGCATTCGGGGCTGCAGGTTCTTTGGGACATGAGTCTGCTTTGTAGTCACTGGCTTTCTAATAAAGACTCCTGATTCCACCTCTTAAAGTACAGCTTCTCTGTATCTTGCTGATCCAATTCCCATATAACAAAGTCATGGGCTTGTATAATAGTAATAATTTAAGAGAAACAAGATAAAAGATATTTCTAAGGACAAAAACATAATTAAGTTGTATATTGTGGCTAGGAAACAAACTTCTTATAAATCATTTCAGAATGAAGAGATGCCATTTTTCCCCCCTCTAAACCTGTTTCTGATGTCAGTCCTAATGAAAACAAGCCTGAAGAATGAGACAATTTTGGAGTGCGAAGAAGTTTTTAATCTTCCAATCTACAGTAGAGTCTAAAAAATATATATGTATAAATCTGGAAGAAGATGAAAGAATAAAATTATCCCTTATGGAATTATTTGTATTGAGAAACACCAAGAGGACCAGGATAAATTATATGGAATGAAATGAGACTAAATCAACCAGCAAGGGTTTAGACAAATATTGAGTGCCTAATTCTGCTGAGCTGTCTTCAAAGTACAGGAGAAAAATAAAAAGGGATCATCATTCTGAGGGAGGATAGACTAGGGAATACGAGGTATGGTAAGCTTACAGCAAATATAGGAGATATATATTCCTCTACTTCCCTTAAGATTAAGGGACCAAAGTCACTTTAGGAGGAAAGGAGGTGGCATATATTGAGGAAAATGAAGGCAACTGGTGAAGGCAATTCAGAAACAATGTAGTTAACAACAGAAGCACTATCTTTGCTTCTAAGAGAGACAACAGGATGCATTCTTTATCTCCAGGATGAGCATCTGTTTTATGACAGATGCATTCTTACCTGGAAGAAATGCCCCAAACACCCAGAAACTCAGAAAGTGTAATATCAAGGGTGATTAGAACAAAGTTAAAATACCAGCCAGGCACCGATGGCTCACAACTATAATCCTACCTACTCAGAAGGCTGAGATCTGAGGATCATGGTTCAAAGTCAGCCAGGACAGGAAAGCCTGTGAGACTGTAATCTCAAATAAACCACCAGAAAACCAGAAGTGGTGCTGTGACTCTAATGGTAGAGCGTTAGCCTTGAGCTGAAGAGCTGAGGGACAGCGCTCAGACCCAGAGTTCAAGCCCCACGACTAAAAAAACAAACAAACAAACAAAAAAACATAAAACACCTATCTTTTCTTAACATTGAAGTCAGATCTACTGTCTTTACCATATAAATACCCTTGACAGCCAAAGAGCTGTGTGTCTCTCTCCTTCAAAGCACCCACATTCTAACTCTTTGTTTTTCTACTTACCTGTTTATCTGCTTTTTTGTCTGCTTGCCTGCTTGTGTATTCACTCAATAAAGCTCCACCAACTTTTCTGACCACTGTGACTTGTCCGGAAATTTTTATTCTGTGATTCAAATCAAAGACCCTAAGTGAAGAGTCACTACTTTTAAGGGAAATTTCACTTACCTTCACCTGTATCCATGTGATGATCATGTAGCAATGTTTTTCCATGTTAGCAACACAATTACAAGCCAGTTGCCAGAGGAATCTCTGAGCAGGGGAGCAGGTGCAGGATGATGACCAACTGGTGTCATTCTAACAAGGTATTTGATATCTTGCTATTTATGTACTGGTGATGGGGATCTTTCAAGCACTGATCTTTCCACCATTGAGATACAACTCCAGTCCCTGTTGTAATTCTAGTTTCCAAAAGTACAGTAAGGGAGTCAGGCATCAGTGGTTTATGCCTTAATCCTCCTTACTTAGAGGTTGAGATCTGAGGCTCCTGGTTAAAGCCAGCCAAAGCAGGAAAGGCTATAATACTCTTATCTCCAATTAACTCTCAAAAAGCCAGAAGTGAACCACCAGCTTTGAGTAAAAAGAAAACAAAGGGATAGCACCCAGGATCCGAGTTCAAGCCACAGAACTGGCACATGTACATGCACATGTGTGCGCGCGCGCACACACACACACACACACACACACACACACACACACACACACATACAAGTTTAATGGTGTCTTGTTAATTTAAAGCCACATTCAGACCACATGTTGTTGAGTTTAACCAAATCTTAGCACAATGGTAATACAATAAATCTCCTGACTTAGTCTCTAATCTCCCACTATTTTCTTTTCAATATAAGTGATTTACTAAAAAAAAAAAAAGTCAATATACTTTTTTCCATTCATGTTTAGTTGTAGCGTGTACATATTAAATCAGCATGTACATATATGTTATGAAGTTGGCATCTGGTGGATGCACTGTGCCTCAAATCACTTTTTCATCTTTCATTATACCACAGTGAGGATAGATTAGGGGAAATCAGGCATGGTAAATAGCTGCCAGAAACTTTAAAAGCTTACACTTAAAACAAATAAGGAGATACTCATCCATCTACTTCCCTTAAGATTAAGGGACCAGCCAGGCGCCCGTGGCTCATGCCTATAATCCGAGTTAGTCAGGAGGCTGAGATCTGAGGATCATGGTTCAAAACCAGCCCAGGAAGGAAGGTGCATGAGACTCTTATCTCCAATGAACCACCAGAAAACCAGAAGAGGCGTTATTGCTCAAGTGGTAGAGCACTAACCTTGAACTGAAGAGCAGATTAAGGGACCAAAGTCATTTTAAGGGAAAATGAAGCAGTATAAATTAGGGGCAATGTGGCCTAGTGAAGGCAACTCAGAGATTGTAGTTAAAAATACAGACGCATTCGGGGCTGAGAAGGTGGCTTAGTGGTAGAGTGCTTGCCTTGCATGCATGAGGCCCTGGGTTCAATTCCTCAGTACCACATAAGCAGAAAAACCAGGAAGTGGTGTTGTGGCTCAAGTAGTAGAGCACTTGCCTTGAGCTGAAGAGCTCAGGGACAGTGCCCAGGCCCTGAGGTCAGGTCCCACAACCAATTAAAATATATATGCACTGTCTTTGCTTCTAAGAGAGACAATAGGGCACCTTTCTTATCTCAAAAATAAACATTTTTTTTGGCAGGATGCATTCTTACCTAGAAAGAATGCCCCCAAATGTCCAGGAACTTCGAAAGAGTAGTGCCAGAGGTGATTAGAGCAAAGATAAAACATCTATCTTTGCATAGCTTTGAAACCAGCCTTTATCATATAAATACTCCTGATAGCCAAAGATCTCTTTCCCTTTGAGAGCACCCACACTTGTTAGAGTGTGCCTCTTCTTTTCTGCTGTCTGTTTGCTTTTTTGTCTGCTCGCCTGCTTGCTTACTTACTCAGTAAAGCTCCACCAAAGTTTTTACCATTATGATTTGTCCAGAAATTCTTATTCTGTGATCGAAGTCAAGAACCCTAAGTGAAGAGTCCCTACTTTTAGAGGGAAATGTCACACACCCTCACCTGCATCCAGTGACAACAGTATTTTACATCAATAGTCTCTGAAAGTATGATTTCCTAGGATGTAATGGAAACTCATTTTAAATATTATTTTCTGTGTGTTGTCAGCTTTCTATCACCCTAATGAATTGCTTGAGACAAGTAACTTCTAAAAAGAAAAGGTTTATTTTGGTTCATAGTTTGCAAGGTTCCAAGCCATGATTGGCACTATTGTTTGTGTTTGTGGATAAGCAGCACATCATTGTAGAACAAAAGTACTCCTATCATGGTCCTAGAGCAAGAGAGGAAGGGCCCAGACTCCCATAATTCCTAATGACAGCTTGCTCCAGGTACTTAAGAAACATCCTCCCCCCCCCCCCCGCCGCCCCACTCCCACCCCCGTTTCTCCCTTTTTTTTTTCAGATTGCACAACCAGCTTTGTTGGCTATAATTCACCAGCAGAACACTCACTTTAGAAGATTACCCTCACATAAAGGCCTAGAAGGCCTGAGGGAGACAACATTGCCAAAAATTTCAAACTCTACCACTGTCTGCCATATATTAACTTAGATATCAAAAGGAGGTCTTCTTCCAGATTCAAAAAAAAAATGAAGTTCAAGGGAAACCTAGACAATCAAACCCTTAGCTGGAGGAAGCCTGAGGAAAGTGGAGAGCCTGATCATTCATCCTGAGGAGCTTTCACCACCAACGAGTCAAGTTGTGCACTGAGCCAGGTGGCCAAGCCCTCCTTGGTTGGGGGTAGCTGCACACCCTTTGCAGCACCTGGTGACCTTGAACTTGATAGTGAAGGTGCTCATACTCCAAATGCCACATCATGCCCATCAGCCACTGCCTGGCCTTTGGTGGACCCACCATGGTGACTCGAGTCTTGCCTGTGATTATGAACCACAGCTTCAGCTGAACGAAGTTGTGGCTGTAGTCCTCCATTCAGTGGAGTTATTTATCTCCTTGCCTGAATATTGCTCCTCCTGTTCCTCTTCCAGGTAAATAACCAATGGATCACTGAAGTTTTCATGCCAAGAGAGTTCATGTCCATGTTGTCCTCTGCTCCTATTAGGAAAAATAAATAGGCTAGACTCAATTGTCAACCGGCTAGGACAGTTTATTGAGACATAACAGCAAAGGGAACCACTTTCCCATGGGAATGGAGGCTGTGCTAGGAGGTAGGGTTGTAGTTAGGCTTTTATAAGGTCTGAGCAAGGAGACAGGGCATATTATAGTTCAGTACAATAGGTATGGACAGAAAATAGGGTGAGTATACATAGTGATTGTTGAGCCCATTATCCAAGGTCTCAAGCTTTTTAATGTCCAAATAGCTCTACATCTGTCTTGCCTTGACAGTTTGACCTTCTCAGGGTCTTCTAACCTCTTAATCCTTTTCTGATCTCAAAGCTTGGCCTCAGAGTTTCCTACAGGTTAGACCTAAAATGGAGTGTTTACATTCAGACTTAGGTCAAATTGCCCTGCCTACCTGGGGATTTGCTTGATGTCCATATCCTTCTTTAGATACAAAAGAAGATTGGGCCAATAGGAGAGAGGTACGTCCTTCAAATAGGGTCCTTGGATAGATAAAGAAAAAAAAGGACTGTAAGAAAAGACTGGGAAAGAGGTCAGATTCTTTTGGATTTCTTTTGGTCTGGTCCTGTTAGGGATTTATTGTCCAAACCGTCCTGTTTAGGATTTATGGTGCAAACTGACTCATGTGGGGTTTAATGGTAGGGGTATCATCCTGACACTGGAAGTCCTGCACTTTCAGATGGGTAAAATTTTCCAGTGAACCAGAAGAGGTACCCAGGGGAGGGTAGTCAGTGGGTAATAGGAACATGGAATTATGAGAACAAAGCAGATTTCCATCATTTGAAACCCTGAATGGGTATAAAAAGTTGAGGGCCAGAGAGGTCTTTTTTGACTACTTCCTGCTGACATGGGAGTGTCGAGGAGTCACTGGGGCTGGGGTCTTCAGGATCCAGGTCTATGCTGGAGAGGGGAGGGTGGTATAAGTGAAGCCTTCAGTTGCCTACAGTAATAGGAAGGCCTTGACTTGCTCCCAAGTAGTGTCCTGAGTGAGGGTTGTTATACTGTTAAAGAGAAATTTTTGAAAAAGTTGAGAAAATATGGTCCAAAAAAGAAGAGTAAGAGGATGACTGTTAAAGTTTCCAATAGAAGAGCAAGCCAGGGGATCACCATGAGAGGGAATCCTACCAAGATGTCCACTGGGATGATTCTTATCATCCACTTATCATCCTGCAATTGATTTGAGATCAGGCAAAGGATGACAAGGTGGCAGGACTGGCCAACATGAATGACACAAGAGAACACACCCTGGACACAGCCAGAAAAGTTCCACTTGGAGCACAAACCCAGTTATGGCCATTATGGGAAGGAGGAATCTCCATATCATTGGACTGGGGGCAAGAAGGGAGTGTCTAGGATTTTTGGCAACTGGGTAAGGGAGAGCATGGTGGGCTGGTTAAGAATAACCAGTCCAAAGCTAGGGCATTGGAGTGGTTAAGGCCTTGGACAGGCCTTGATCATTTCATGTATCTGGACTATAGATGTCTGGGCTATAGATATCCGGACTATATAGTGTCATAGGGCTTATTAAGCCTCACAGTCTTAGAGTTTACTCTTAGCCTCTGTAACTCTATTTTGCTTTTGTGACTCCATCTTAAAGAAAAGACTGCACCCCCACCCATGAGACTAGTTCCTTATAGTTTGATATTTAAAGATATATGTCCCCACTGTTTCGTTTATGTTCCTAGGTACGATCATAGACAAGCATAGAAATGGCTCATGCTCCCCTCATTCAATGCTTGCTTACGGAATCGTCTAGCTTACCTTTCTGTAACTTCCTGCTTGGCTTGCACCTGCAGGAAAGAACCATTAGGGACTTTCCATCCCTGAGCAAACCCAAAAGTGGGTTTTCTGATTTAAAAGGGGCCATGAGACCAGACTTGGGACTACACTTTGGGTCACCCAACCGCCCAATGTAATTCTGGCTGGTAATGAAGACTTTCTATTGCCTGTACTCTGTATCTGTGGGCTCTCTCCTGGTGGCCTTTGCCACAACATTTTGGAGGCCCCAGCAAAATCCCCAGGAGATAAGATCCCAGACCCCAAGTTGTCTTGGCAGGTGGCTGGCACTAGGGAGATAGATCAAGTCAGTTCCTAAGGGATGTACCTCCTGAGACATTCCAGGGCCCCAGGGACCACATTTCTCTCCTCTCTGCTGCTCTGGACACCCCCGAGGCTTCCACCCCAAATTATTTCTGATACCACGGACAGTTGTGTATTCCTGTCAAGCCCCAGAGGTAAGTCTGTTCTGTTTGGGGCACCCCTGGTGAGGTACACAAGTGCTGTAGATCCATGTCTGGGAATTGGATGAGACGTCACCAGTTCCTCCTGTAATTGGAGTCTTGTTTGGGGGAACTAGGTCCCTTTGTCACTCGAAATTGGCTGTGTTAATGTATTTAATTTCAATTTGACCTTATAAGGCCTTCTGTAACAGTTTCTAGCAAGCCCACAGAAGGACAGATGATTCTTACAAGTTTGTCAGATGTAACTTTGACCCTTAATAAGATCTAGGTAAGACCATGCTTAAAGACTACTTCATTCACCTCCATGTTGCTTTAATTGGAGTAAAGTGGCCTTTTATAAAGACTCATTAATCTGAGAACTGTGATTCAAAGCTAGCCTGGGCAGAGAAAGTTCCCTGTAAGATTGTCATCTTTAATCGACCAGCAGAATGCTGAAAGGAGGAGGTACTAGCTAGCAGAGCTCTAGCCTTGAGCTGGAGAGCTGAGGGACAGTACTCAGGTCCTGAGTTCAAGTTCAGTGACTGACCAAAGGAAATGTCAATGGGGCATTTATCTCAGCATGGAGAGTACACTCCTGGGACCCTGACAATGATGGAGCATACAGAGGCAGTTGAATGACACTGCTCAAAGACAACAATGGTATCAAAATCTAGAGTCACTTATTTGGCCCTTTCAAAAAAAAATTTATCAGAGCCAGGAGATCATAGAAAAGTTTGAAAGCATGCCTTTCTTATCCCCATGTCTGTCTACTTTGTGACTGGACAGGAACTTATACCCTTGCCAGTCATCTGTAATAGTGGGAAGTAAAAAGCTAAGCTTGTCAAATGGGGGGATAGTTTAAAATCCAACCCCCTATATCTGTTCAAAGCCCTAACTGGCAGGAAAGGAAGTTTGTGAACCTGAGATCATGTACCCATTAAGAGCTACCTTAAGGCCTACAAAGGTGACTTGGGCATTGTTAGGGTCACCAGAGATTAGGTAACCCAGGCAGCCAGAAAAATGCTTTTGCATACCAAAAATGCTGACAGGCTACATTAAGTGTTGCATGTACTTTCCAATCTGAAGAATATATTGCTCCTAATGACATCTAATCCTGAAAACCCCTTAGTGAAATAGGCTAAGATTTTAGGTCCCTGGCTAAATAGGGTCCCTGTTGGCTTGAAGAATTTATAGAAGTTGGATCTTTGCCCATCAAATCCCCATAAGATCAAGAAACATCAGTAGAAGAAAAAATCACCTAAAGCCCAGGGAAATAGAGCAACAGATCTGGCAGCCAGGGAGGTGGAGCCCCTCCAGATTCTAGTGATGATGTGAAACTAGATATGCCTCCCAATCCCCTGTATAAAAGAGGGAATGGGTAAGGCAGTTGAACTTCAAGCAAAAAAAAAAATGGGTTGGCTGGTGTTGCCAAATGGGAGACCTACTTGTTCTCCCAGCAGCCCTGGGAAAACAATTGGTGATTCAACTCCATGAGACTCCCAAACTAAGAGATGTCGCCATGGCAGAGATTACTAACTACTCCCTTCTCAAGTCCTTACAGACCTTTCAGTCCACTCAGAAGGCTATTCACTAGAAAGTCAGAGGAACAAATCCCTAGCCCATGCTTGAGTCAGTTCATATGTTCCAACTGAGTGACCTAGCATGGGTTAAAAGAATCCCTGCCCAGACCTTACCACACCAATGGCAGTAAAGGTAGCCGGTGTTCCCTCCTGGATCCACCACATGCAGCTAAAGGGAGCAGTAGACAAAGAAGAAAGATGGACCATTTTTCAAACTCCTGAGTTGCTAAAAATAAGATTGAAATGGACCTCTTAATTGTGTTGGCACTGGGGTTCCTCGTCCTGCCCAAGGGACAGGCACGTAGCAATCACCGTCCACAGACATGGGATTGGCAGATCAGAAATACAGGGGATGGAAGACTCACTGCAAATGTAACTACCAATAACCTGCATTTATTTAAAGCAGATTTTTGCTCCTTCATGACATTCTCATCACAAGATGGTCAGGGAGTATCCAAGATTGTGAGGGAGACCAGATAGAAAAAATCTCCAAGCCCTTCCATTTTATGTCTGTCTTGTGACTACAGGGCCTTCCTGTCAGGGAGATGGCCACTTCCACTGTGCTAGTTGGGGAAATGAAACAGACACTTAGTGGAAACATGTAGATTCCTATATCCATGTTCTGCAAAAACCAAGTCCTAAGACCTGCCACACTGGCAGCTGCAATCCCATGGTCATCAAAGTTCAAACCTGAAATGTTGAGGATGAGCACTCTTGGGATACAGAGAGGACCTGGAAAATATGACTGTATGTAATGGGCCAAGACTGGAGAGATAGATTCACTATACAAAGAAGGCTTCCTTCCTGGGACACCCAACCTATAGGCCCAAATAGCAACCTTTTCCTGCCTGTGCCAGAAGGACCTGAAGTTCCCCCAACAATCCCCCTATACAGGTGCATCTATATCTGTTAGGGCTACCCCAGTAGCCCAATCCAAAAGCCTGGGGCTTGTCTCTCAATGTTAAGCATGCTAGACAAGGTCCATTGGATCCTCAATCATCTAACCCAAGCCTAGATCAAGACTGTTGGTTGTGTTTGGATCCACAATCTCCCTACTACATAGGGGTGAGGACTATCAATACCCTCACTCCTGTTAAAAATCAATTCGATTGTAATTGGGATCATCCTCTAATCACCCTATGGGATCTACAAGGCACAGAAACCTGTGTTGTCTCATTCAAATATATCTAAAGAAAACTCCCTACGCAGATACCTGCTATGCTACTCTGAGTACATCAAATGCAACAAACCAAAGAGATTATTATCGGATTCCAGAGACCACCTCATTGGCATATGGGTTAGTTAAGCGCGTAGCCTCTGATCTATTAGAGAGCCAAGCAGGGAGGGCTCTCTGTGTATTGGTACAAATCATTCCTCAAGTATACATCTACAGTGAGGACTAGATGCAGGACTTGTCAGAACTTGAAGGGTCATCCAAGTCCTCATCCCCCTTTTGGTAGGAGCAGGGATTGCTGGGTCAGCAGCCATTGGGGCATCTGCATTAGTCACAGGAGACAAAAACTTCAAAGAACTAAGTTCTCAAATACATATGGATTTATGACATTTAAAAACTCACTCTCCTGACTAGTAGGTGGTCCTTCAGAACTGCCAGGGACTGGACCTCATGATGAAATAAGGTGGTCTCTGCATAGACCTAGGGGAGACCTGTTGTCTTTATGCTAATCAGTCAGGACTTATTAGAAAAAGCTATGTCCTAACTAAAAATATCTTAAAGGAGATAGAGAAAAGAAGACCTAGGTCTGAAAATGCTATCAGTCCCTGTTTAACTGGTTTCCTTGGTTTACTACCTTAGTCACAGCCCTAGCATACCCTCTGGCCCTCTTGCTTCTAGCTTTAACAGTAGGACCATATTTGATTAACTGCCTTACCAATTATGTTAGGGAAAGAATAAATGCAATTACTGCTAAAGGTCATAAGAAATAATAATTATGACCCTTTGCCCCAGTGTGAGTCGACGATTTGACTCATACCTGTATAACCAGTGGGAAATATAATAGGGATTATCAAACCTCACTGTAGAGTTTACTCTTAGCCTCTGTAACTCCATTTTGCTTCTTTTCAGGTGGCCCTGATAAGGACATCCATCTGGTCTTGGGAAGACATCTGGTGTCATTTTGTCTGTCTGTCAAGCTGTATCCTATGTAGTCCTTCTCTAAGTTTGCACTAGCTTTACTTTTTTTTTTCTTTTTTGTCAGTTGTGGAGCATGTACTTAAGGCTTGGGCACTGTCCCTGGGCCTCTTTGTGCTCAAGGCTAGCACTCTACCACATTAGCCACAGTGCTACTTCAGAGTTTTGAGTAGTGAATTGGAGATAAGAATTTCAAGACTTTCCTGCCCAAGCTGGCTTCAAATTGTGCTCATCAGATCTCAGCCTCCTGAGTAGCTAGGATTACAGGTGTAAGCCACTGGTGCCTGGCTAACTTTGTCTCACTCTGTTCTTCTAGTGCCTGTACCAACTGTGCTTGAGCCTGTCTCTGGAAATGTGGTTATTCCCATAGTAAGCGCACTGTCCCCCAATGTATGCTTAAGAACTTTCACAAGGAATTTTGGGAATCCTAGGGAAGTCAAGCTCATCTCTCTGTGTAATATAATTTGGTATAAATTAGTATGTATAGTGCTCTAATCTAAAAATGGGTGAAAAACACAATAAGTGCACATAGTGGGTAAAGGGTTCAGCTTCACACAATCCCCCACTCTTCCACCAAGCTTACTCCTCCTCTACCCATCTAGGAAGTATTCAAGTATTCAATTTGTATGCTATTGTGCCTTGCTAACAGCATTGTCTCTCTTCACAGGCCATAGAGATGGGCCCATCTAGGAAATGTTCAATGGTAAAGTCATATGGTAATGTGCCTTGCTAGCAAAGTGATCTAAACATATTCTATTTTTGGTTATCCAAGTCTTGGTTATCTATGAGAGTAAGAGATTCTGTTTGTTGACAAAAGTATTTGTTTTTAAGGTTTGTTTTTCTAAATTGACCTTGTGGTTCTATAGTGCTATGGGCAAAAATACCTCATCACTGGAATTCCAGAAAACTTACATCCAATATTCATTTTAAAAACCTAAGCTTGCTTTAAGACCTTTGTGCATGTGCGTATATGTGTCAATATGTTCAAAACAATCTGATATTTTGATACAAAAACTGTCAGCATGGTATGAGAAAAAGTCTTTTCTATCAATCTAAAGTGCTTCTGTTTTGCATAGTAATTTTTTTTTGGTATTGATATTTCATGAAATTATTTGCTTTTTTACTTGAATTGTAAATAGTACAGTATCTGAGCTGCATGTGACCAGCAGCCAAGTTAGGGATATCAGTAGATTTGGATTGGCATAAGAACCTAGCAAACTGTTCTGCCTGGGGAGCTTGGGTCTCGGTAGAAAAACAGTATTGCAGGGGCTGGGAAGGTGGCTCAGTGGTAGAGTGCTTGCCTTGCATGCATGAGGCCCTGGGTTCGATTCCCCAGCACCACATAAGCAAAAAGAAAAAAGCCGGAAGTGGTGCTGTGGCTCAAGTGGTAGAGCTGAGGGACAGCGCTCAGGCCCAGAGTTCAGGCCCCACAACCGGACCCCAAAAAAAAAAAAAGAAAAGAAAAGAAAAAGAAAAACAGTAGTGCACCTGTTTGTATGAAATTGCCTTGAGGGTAATCTCCTGTGTCTATTGATTCGTTTCTGACACAGTCATTGTACAGTTAAAAATGGGTTGTCTTAAACTCAATTGGCTAAGAAGGTCAGCAGATATGCATGTTAATAAATATTTTAAAGGATTATTACATTGCATTAAAAAGGAACTTTAGAGCTGGGCACTGGTGACTCACGCCTGTAATCCTAGCTACTCAGGAGACTGAGAGCTGAGGATCGAGGTTCAAAGCCAGCCCGGGCAGGAAAGTCCGTGAGACTCTTATCTCCAATAAACCAGTATAAAACCAGAAGTGACGCCATGGCTCAAGTGGTAGAGCACTCCCTTGAGCTGAAGAGCGCAGGGTCATCACCCAAGCCCAGAGTTCAAACCACACGAATGACCAAAAAAAAAAAGACCTTTAGTTAAAATGTTTTTAAGGGTTATTTTAAATGCAAATTAAAGCAAAGGGAGTATAAAAAAAGGGAAGTTAATTTTAAAAAGGTTTTGGGAAGGGAATGAATTCCTTTGGATAAAAAAGAATTTGGGAAGTAAGAATTGTCTTAAATGTTTGTATCAAAGTGGAGATAGGAAGAAATTAAGACTACTGAAGGCTAAACTAAGTAGCATCTGATAATGCTGTCAATCTTAATTAGTATCATAAAGTGCTGTATTCAGTTAAAAATTAATTAGATTGCTTAATCAGTTGCTGTTCCAAAATTCTCATTGTGACTATTATTGAGTTTTACCTTTACAGATTTCATTTTTCTGTAGTAATTACAGTCAGGCTCACAGAGGGATAAATGACTGTTACAAGTCTGTCAGATTGAACTTTGATTCTTAATAAGTTCCAAGTAAGCTCTGCTTAAAACTCTTTCCTTAAAACTATCTCCTTGTTGCTCCAATTAAAATGGTCTATTGGTACAGATTCTCATTTGACTGGTCATTCACACACCCCTCCAATGTGGGATTCAGCCAACTGGGGCATGTCAACCCAGCAAGCAGCAAAAATGCCAACCGGGACATTATCCCAACAATGAGAAGACGCCCACCATGACAAAGCTTGTCCTTGGACAAGGGATCAAAGGGGCAAAGGGTCATCCCGAAGCTGTCAGAAGAAACTTCTAAGAGAGGATGGTGTCAGAGCCTGAAGGAATCCTTTGTGCTTGCCCTTTCAAAACTAAAAGGCAGGAGGTCATCAGAAAATAGTTCATAAGCATGGCCATCTACTGCCCATACCTGGCTACTTCGTAACTGGGCAGGAACTGACACCCTTGCCTATCAATCACTTATAGTGGGTGGTAAAATGCTAGGGTTTTCAAATGGGGGATAATTCAAAATTAACAAAAATTCCAGCCCCCATTATCTGCTCATGGCCTTAACTGGCAGAAAATATTTGGTCTGGCACCAGCCACATGAATTCATCTGGTCAGGGAAAAGGGGTAAACTTGGAATATTAGCAAATCAAAACACTCCCCCAGGCACCTGGCCATTCAGGCCTATTAGACCCCACACACTCATATAAAGAGGTCTTAATAAATATCTGTACAGATTCTAAATATACCTTCTTGGTATTACATGCCCATGCAGACATTTTTTAAAAAGAAGTTTGGGAGGAGGCGGGGGCTGGGAGCTGAGCACGTGGCCGGGCCGAGTCCTCCAGCTGTTGGGGTGCGAGTTCTATTTCTCCTTTGTCTTACCTCTGCGGGAACTGGGCGAGGAGGAGTCAGAGTTCGTCTGGACAAATAAGGGCTGGAACACGTGGTGAAAAATAGAAGAACTGTTGGCTTTCACAGAGCTCACAGTCTAAGGTGTTTGTTGGCGGCATCTGATCAGAACTACCCAGAAGTGATTGTTATTAGTCTGCTACAATCCTTCCCAGAGGAAGCAGTGAGGGCAAGATGAGGCAGCAGATGAACAGAAGGGCAAAGCCAAGTGGCCCAAAAGGCCTGAGTGAAGAAACTCGCCACCAAGCCGAACCAAGGCAGGACCACAGGAGGGAAACTCTCTGTGATGAAGATGACCTGCTGTATGAGATTAATCATATTGTTGGAGATGATGATTTTTCAGACTGTTACATAGAATGTGTAATAAGAGGTGAGATTTCTGAATCCATCCCTCAAGAGGAGTTCCTTAACTCCTTTGCAATCCTGAAGGAAGAAACAGAAAAAAATCTTTCTGAGCAGATTCTTCAGGGTACTACTAGCTCCCTTCCTAAGCCTTCGTTGTCACCCATGACCAAAGGCAGCCAACAAGAGCTTCCTCAACAGATGTTTGAAACGAATTCACCGCCTGGAGATTCCAAGCACACACCAAGCAAGAAGCCCACTTCTGGAGGACTACCCAGTGGTGACTTGGATCCTAAACCAGTCACAGAAGGTACTGGAAAGAAGCCTCCGAATAGTAATGCATGTGGTGCTCTGAAGTTAATGATTTGTCCTGAGAGGGGCTGCACAAAAATGGTGAGAAACAAAGCTGCCCTGAAGAAGCATTCCCTAGTTCATAGTCCCCGGCAGTTTGTGTGTTCCGAGTGTGGGCGTGCATTTGCAGAAAAGGCCAAGCTGACGCGGCATTATCTGGTGCACAGTGGAGAGAAGCCATTCCAGTGCACATATGAAGGATGTGGGAAACGCTTTTCCCTGGACTTCAACTTACGTACACATGTACGCATCCACACTGGCGAGAAACGTTTCGAGTGTCCTTTAGATGGCTGTAACAGAAAGTTTATTCAGTCCAGTAACATGAGAGCTCACATCTTAACTCATACGAAGACAAAGAAATCATAGAAGAAAGAGAGAAGATGGAAGATAAACCCCATTAGTAGAAAAGTAATTGGAGAAAAATTTGCATCCTAGATTGTTGCGTCTAGACGGGGATTTTAAAAAATTATCCTTGAACAAAATAATGGGTTCCTAACAGTTTCATATATATATGTATATATATATATATATATATATGAAATATATTTGATCATCTTCACGTCCTTATTTTCCTCTTTTGTCTCGTCTTTTTTTTTTTAATCTGTCATGGGGCTTGAACTCTGGGGCTGAGCTCTATCCCTCAGCTCTTCAGCTCAAGGCTAGTGCTCTACCACTTGAGCCACGGTTTTCTGGTGGTTAATTGGAGATAAGAGTCTCTGGGGTTTCCTGCCCAGGCTGGCTTTGAACTATATGTATTGGTACCAGTACTGGTACATTAGCTATTTTTCTCAAGGCTAGTGCTCTACCAACTTAAGCCAGATTCCTACTTCTGGCTTTTTTGATGATTAATTGGAGATGAAAATCTTTTAGACTTTCTTGCCTGGGCTGTATGGCTCAGATCTTAGCCTCTTGAGTAGCTAGGAATATTGGCATGAGCCACCTGCAGTCAGCTGTGATGCCATTTTAAGAACACCAATATTTTTCCTTTCAGTAGAAAGGTCAGTGATCAATGTACTTCAAAAACATAATCCCGTGTTAGATTATTATGTTAGATTATTGGATATATTCTCATCTACTACATAGGAAAATAACTTAGCTTTCTAGTTTCTAGTTATGTAGCTTTTACTAATGTAAATCACAGGTGTAATCAATGAATATTTTTTAGTATATAGTAAAATGAGTGGTTACATATTCTTTAAAGCTAGATTTGTCTTATAATTAATGAATATTTTTTAGTATATAGTAAAATGAGTGGTTACATATTCTTTAAAGCTAGATTTGTCTTATAATTTTATCATTCTATCAAATTGTAATCATATTTGGTGATGTGAATTCGTAAGTCAAAATAAAAATGCACAAACCCCCCCCCCAAAAAAGAAGTTTGTTGGCTAATGATAACTTCCCAATAGATCATGGACCTGAGATTGTGTCCCTGTTAAGAGCTATTTGGAAACCTTTGCAGGTAACTGTTATGCATTGTTAGTGTCACCAAAGATCAGGTTCCCTGGTCAGACAGGAAAATGCTTCTGCAAACTAGAGTGCTAAACAGGCCACGCTGGCCTGCTATACTGCTTCACATGAACTTTTACCTAGATGGAAGGGTATCTATGCAAGTTCTTCTCAGTGTTCCTATAACTCATTTTCATGATGGATCTGAACTTTAATGAGGCCTGAAAATTGCCAGCATTACAACACCAGTGGATGAGGTCTGTTTTCCCATTGCTATGACCACCTGACCTGTCTCTTGTATCTGCTGACCAGGAGGATGGCATATGGCATATCACATCATTTAGCAAATACATCCAACATGCTTTCAATGACACCGTTAAAGGGATCTCTTAAATTCGGAGGTAAAAAAATGATCAGACAAGCTGTCCTTCAAAATTATGACACCTTTAGACATCCTTACTGCAGGCCAAGAAGAAACCTGTGCAGTTGCAAAATGTTAGCTTTAAATGAGCCCCTTACCTATGGTACTACAGAAAGTTAAAATATGCTATTTTCCTTTTTGGTACTAATATGTGGGAGATTGATTTTTTTTTTGAGATTGATTTTTTTATATTGTTTTGGTGGCTTGTTATCCTCCCTAAATTCTCAAATTGTATTCTTTCCAATGTAGTGTAAAAACAAATGCTCCTAATGACTTCTGATCCTGGCAATCAGCAAACTGAATTTCTCATGTCATCCCTCGGTAAAATAGGACTTCAGGTTTCTGGCTAGCCCCTCTACTCAGCTTGAAGCAGTTACAGAAGATGGATCTTTGCCCATTCATTTCCCTTAAGATTGAGGGCCAAAATAATTTTTGGAAAAATGAGTCAGGACAGATTTTTAAAAAATAGGTATGGGAAAATTGTGGTAACAAGTACAGACCATCTTGAGTGTGGAGACCTCATTTATGAGATTATTGCAAGTCCAGGCCTTGTCTGCCCAGGAAATCCTAGCCTCACTGGAGGAAATTTGGTTATTAAAAGTTGTCACTCTGCTATGTTGTCCAAGGCATCACTGCCACTGACCAAGAAACTGCCTTAAAACCAGTGGAGCCCCTAAATATTTTACTGACTTTCCAATCCCAGCCTGCCATCCAAATTGGTGTCCTACAGACAACTGGACTACAGCACTGGTGGTATATATTTGTTAGTTAAGTAGAAGGAAGGCTGACAAGGATGACCATGTAAGGCTTCCAGTAGGAAAGTGTCAAAGACAACCTGAACAATGACCACAGTTCACAAGCTCTTAACAATGTTAAAATTCAAAGCCTGACGCTGGTGGCTCACACCCAGAATCCTGCTACTCAAGAGGCTGACATCTGAGTATGGCAGTTCAGAGCCAGCCCAGACAGAAACGTCTGTGAGACTATTAACCACAAAAAGCTGGACATGGAGCTGTGGTTCAAATGGTAGAGTGCAAAAGCTCAGGGAGAGATACTCTCCAAGCCCAGAATTCAGGCCCCAGGACCAACAACACAAAAGTTAAACACTCAGACTGTGACCAACTCACATATCTATCATCCGAACAGTTAAAAAATAGTTTATTCATTGTAAGGCATGAAGAACTTGGAAGACTATAATATATGGAGTCAAAAAGTACATTATTGCTTACAAAATACTTATGGTTTTCTTAGACTCAAACACAATGTAGATATTTCAACAGTCTGTTAATAACCGGCTAGTTCTAATGTTTTGCAAACTGATGTTGAAGAACTGGCTCAGCAGGGAACCATTCTCTGGGAAGTATTGACCAATCCTGTGCATTTTAAGACTGTATTTTTAGATATAACTGTATCACAGGATTTACACAACAGACCAGTATATCAAGACCAACACACTTCACGCTCAATTTATCTACTGTTTGCTTTATCTTAAAATGTTCTATTTAAGAAGTCACTTGATTCAAGGTACCCTCTCCCTCCCCCCATTCTCCCCCACCCCCCCGCCCCATTCCTCTTTTGCTGAGCCATAGCTCAGACATGGAAAATAGAATGGCCCAGATTGAAAACACACCGAAAAAGCACACTGCAAAATCATATCCACCTTCTTTTCATTCCTAACCTCTGCAACACTCCTTTGGCGATGAGTGAAGGTTTTGAACCTTTGTAAGCATACTTCCATCCCGATTCTGTGAGTCTGAGGGAAAGAGCAAGGAGGTCTCTTTTAACAGTCAGACGGTGGCAGTCCAAGAGGACCCAAATCCGTTTTTAAGGAAAATTACCACTTTACAGTCAAGTCCTTTCCATTAGGACTGGTCACGAACATCACGGACCTGGAGTGTGCAGGTCCTTCCTCTATGAATGTGACTCTTACCAAGAGGCTCTCCAGGGATTAGCTGCTTCACTGCTTTCAGTATGCCCACCAAATGTCCCAGCAAATGGGACAGACGACACAGAATTAGATGTCACATTAACAAAAAAATAAAACAAAAAAACCAGAAAAAGCTCAACAGGTCATTTTGTGCACTCAGAGGTTTCCAACAAATTTTATTTTGCAGACCACTGGTGGGCAGCTTTTAAGGACCAACATCTGTATACATTTCTATAAAATGTCCCATCAGTGTCCCTCCTGTGGCAGCCTCCTCAGCTGGACCCCAGATCCGGTGGCTTCTGCTCCAGGTATACATGGCCCCCGGAGGGCATGCCCACACTGCAGCCTATTCCTGGCAGGGAGCTTCATCTGCTGGGCAGTGGTTTCCTGTGGTAGGGTCAGTTGGATCACAAGCGCAGCTTTGGTGCTTGCGAGCAGGAAGCGTTCAGCAACTTGGAAAGCCAGGGTTTTCTCTCATGAAGACAGACACGTGAGGGTGCCCTGCGCTTAGCGATGGGAACCCCCTCTGAACTGCTCAGTAGGTAACAATAAGGAAGCCTCTGCTTTAAGTAACACAGATATCACCCTTTTAGATTGCCTATTTGTTCTAGAACTACAAAATTTAATTCAAGAAAATATAGGTCCCATGAAAGACTTAAAAGTTTTATAAAACTAAAATCTAGTTTTCCCCGATAAATTGTACTTTAGGCAAAACCCTCCCAATGCTTCTAAAATAATACTAAAAGGGGCATCTGATTATACAAGAGCAATTAAAAAATTAAATATTTATTTGAATAACAAGTTTACGTTCAAGCTGCAACGCTGGCAATGCAGATTTAACACAGATCACAAGAAGCGTGCACAAGAAAAGTACTGGCGCGAAGGGCAAGTAATGCTAAGAATGGGCTATGGCGCTGCTGACCATAGAACAGAAAGGCCCAAGATCACTATACAAAATATAAAATGTGTGAAACACTACCATCCACAGAACAGTCTTTATTACTGATTATATTTAAAAATGATTTGCGTAGTTAGTTATATACTGAGTTGTCACTGAGAACTGTACATGAACTCCCATCGAAGGCAATTCCTTGTTGCACTGTACAACATCTAATTACACTGCAAAAAGTATCCTTTTCTGCCATCAGTAAAGAAAAGAAATGTTATTACTGTAAATATCAGGAAGGCTACCAAAAAAAAAAAAAAAGCAAGATTTCTTCTTTGTCTTCAAAGTGCTTTCCATGCAGAGCGAAGCACCCGGCTTGGTGAACTGAATGAATCACTGCTGGAGAATGTCCTGGGTCAGAATCAAAGACTCAAAGGAACCATGCAACCTCGTACTACAGGAGGCCACCATGGTGCTTCCCAGTTCTTTCCAGAATACCATCCGAGACACTGAAAAACAGACTGATATGATAAATACACACAGAGGGAAGAGACACAGACTGCTATGTGGCACTACTCTTGTAGTGTCTGTGCTGTGGGGAAGCACCTTGAGAAAGAGCCTATGCGGCAAGAGATACGTGTCTAAAGATTCAAAATGAATCAACAGTATTGGATAACAATATAATTCTCAACTCAGAAGCTGCCTCAAGATTGGGTGCGTCTGCAGTTAATGTAACAGGAGAGAAGGCCATGGATTTCATCTTATTAATTGCATCCACTCACAAACCCATCTAAGGTCACCAGATGTGTAGACACAATGAAATTTTTGCTGTTCGTAAGTCTTTAATTGAAGTGATGATAAAGGAAATAGATCTATTAAAAAACACAACCAAGTAGCTATTACTGCCTAGATTAGGAGGTGGCACCAGGCGTGGGGTTTGCGTTCTGAGTGGCCACCGCGACTTCGATGATCCGGGGTTTGTCTATGATTCTGGCCGTGCGGTTACCCTTCTCTACAATCCCAATAATCCATGCTTGGTGGCCTTCGCCGTATTTGGGGGACTTTATCTCCGCACAGAACCGAGCTGCTTGCTCACGTGGTAAGCAGATCAGAAGGCCTCCTGACAAAGGAAAAGACTCAGCATTAGTGGTCACATGCAGAGAACAATCCATGGCTTCTCCGAAACTGCTTCCCAACAGAGGAAGGCAACCAAGCCTTGTTCAAGTTGCTCTTTTCATTCGACTAAGGCAAGGGTGGGACTGAAGAAGGCCATAGAAACTGATGGGTCTGGTTCTAACATGACCAATAGACGCAGAACTCAAAATTCCAAATCCCCCTCCAACCCAAACCTGGAAAAGCAGGTGTGAGTAGCAACATCATTAGCTTCACCTAGTGTCACATGCCTCAGGAAAGAAGTTCCAGCTATCACATTAGGAGTGAGTTAATGAATGTCTGACCAAAATAGCAGGTAATTCTAAAGCTGACAATTTTGTACAGTCTAAGATTGTTGCTAGCTCTATCCAAAGAGCCTTTGGCAGAAAAAAAAAGGATCCCCTCTATGACCTCAAATTCTGTAGATGAAGTATTTTGGCAAAATCTTCTTTTGTGTGTGTCTGTTTCTAGGACTTGAACTCAGGGACTGGACACTGTCCCTGAGTTTTTGTGCTCAAGGCTAGTGTTCTACTATTTGAACCAGCTTTACTTCCAGTTTCTGGTTAATTGAAGAGTCTCATGGACTTTAGCATAGGCTAGCTTTGAAACATGATCCTCAGATCTCAGCTTCCTGAACAGCAAGGATTACAAACATAAGTCACCAGTGCTCAGCTTGGCAAATCTTACCACTACAAAACACATACATCTGGAAATAACCCATCTGAACCATTTAATACTGTGCAGTTAGGTGTGTGAGCCTTAGTAATATACATGGTAGCTACTGTTCTGTGCTAAACAAAGAGACATATTTATGAATAAAAGAGAAATGTTCCTTTTGTATACTTGTGAAGAAAAGCTTTGAAAAACGTGTTTGTTTTGAGACAACCTCCCTCTGTAGATAGCTCAGGTTGTCCTCAACCTCAAAATCCTCCTTCCTCTGCCTCCCAAGTGCTGAGGTTACAGACTGGCACTACCAGGCCCACCAAAAACTTCTCACTTCTGAATAAAGGAAATAAAAACTCACTCAGTGCCCACTAGGTGGCAGACACACACAGTCAGCAGGAAAAAAAAATCTGTTTCCTAGGAGATACTTTTGGTTTGGCAGCTAAGGCTGAGAGTCTGGGAAGGGCTTTGTAGTACCCACCTTTGGCCTAGTACCACAACCTTCCAGGAAAGTAGCCCGCCCCCCCCCCCCCCCCGACCAGGCATTAGGTTTTCTAGGAGCCAGGTCTCTAGGCATCTGTATCTTCTAAATCCTTGGGGTATAAAAGTAGTTATAAAGGAAACAGAAATGAGAGAAACTAAAGAAGTTAAAAAATAAAATAAAATAGGGAGAGCTAAAAGGTGAACAAGAAGAGGTATGGGTAAAGAGAAATAGCATTTTAAAGCACAATATACCATTTTATTCTTAAAACAGTTTTAGACTCTTTATGTTTCCAGTGATAGCTGGGTAATGATTTATTTAACCTACAGCACCACCATATGGCCATATCGAGAACGAGGACATTAACTCAAAATGGCATCTGTGGGTCTCACATACACAGGAGGGACCTCCCAGAAAGTGGGGACACATTCATGCATCACAGAGCCCCAGTGAACCCAGAGCTGGGCCCCAGGTCCTCCTACCTGATGTCTCTGGGCAGGTCCCATGCATGAGGCCAAACATGTTCCCACAGGCTTTGCTCACAGCAGCCATCTTGGCCAGCACAGGAAGGTTGTGAATTACAAAGGACACCTCATTCCTCTGTTGCTTCGCCAGGTTCTGTGCGTGGCCCAAAATCCCAAAGCCTGTGATGTCTGTGGCTGCGTGGGCATTGAACGTGTGCATGAGTCCTGCAGCTGAGGGGGCAGATGGATGGCTGTTACCCAGTGACCTCAAAATTCCTCATTTTGTCAAGAATCATGAAAAATACAGTATAAAAGTCATCAAAAGTCAGCGTGAAGTTGGGAAGGCTAATGCCTTATTTTTATTTGAGCCACTGGGAACCTATTAGCATCTTCAACGCATTATTTCCCAGTAAACTGAAAAGACCACACAAAAGAATTATAATCTCAAGGGATGGAAACCTGTTAAATTGTCCTAAAATCACACAGGACTAGTACAGAATGCCTGACTTAAAATCAAAATGCTCTTACTAGAAAGGAATTGTTTGAAAACTTCATTTCTTTTACATTTCTATTTACTTCTTATTTTTGAGGTAGGGTCTTACTATGTAGTTCAGACTAGACTTGAAGTCTCGATGCTTCTGCCTGAGGCCCCTGAGCTCTGGGACTCATTTCATGCTCTTAAGAAGTCATCAACTTTATTTTTTTGGAGCCATTGGGGCTTAAGGGCAGGAATTTCCCACATAATCTTGAGGTTGGCCTGTTCTATTATTTTGCATACAGTGCAGCTGATCAAATGTGTTAAGAAATCAACTAAAATCCAGGTTACATGGCAGCTGTATGTTAGTTCTGGTTTTTTTTTTTATATTTTATTTTATTTTATTTGAGAACATACTGTACAGAGGGTTACAATTACATGGGCAGGATAATGCATACATTTCTTACCAAGCACTGCAGCCTCCTCCTTTGTTTGCCCTTCACCTCCCTTCCCAGCCTCCCCCCTAATTCTGGTTTTTATAAATGTCCAACACAGCCACCACTACTTTCATCACAAGTAGTGTCACTGTTCTACCATCCTGTGCCCTACCCTTTAGCCCTGGTAGCCTCTGATCTATGTACTGTTTCTAGAGTTTTCCCTTTATAGCATGTGGTCATATAGTATACAGCTTTCACTTAGCAATACAGATTAAAGGGTCATCCAAGCCTAGAGAAACATAAAATACTAAGATGTGTTTGGGAGTGCTGGGTCAGTGGCAAATCTTCTCTTATTTTCTAAAAATTTTCTGTAATAAGCATGTCAATCTTTTGCAGAAGAAAAACCATAAAAATAAATGGGAAGACAGACATAAGAAAGAAATTAAAAGAGCCGGGTGCTGGTGGCTTACACCTGCAATCCTAGCTACTCAGAAGGCTGAGATCTAAGAATCACACTTCAAAGTTAGCCTGGGCAGTTATGTCTGTGAGATTCTTTATCTTCAATTAACCATCTAAAAGCTGGAAATGGTGTTGTGGCTCCAAGTATTAGAGCACTAGCCTTGATCACACAATCTCAGGGACAGTGTCCAGGCCCTGAGTTCAAGCCCCAGGGCCAGCACAAAAATAAAAAGAAGTTAAATGCAGTGCCCTGATGTAAATGGGAAATAACATTTAAAAGCCAGTATGCACTATTTAGAAAGGCTGAGGCATAAGTAATAGAGGCTCAGCCACCAAAGTTCTACAGAAATAACTAATTCAAATGTCCAACAATGAACCAGACAAGTCAAGCAAACACTGGAAAATTATACAGAAGTGAAAATGAATGCACTACAGCTATACACAGAGAAGACTCCAACACCATTAAATGGTAGACAACACAACAGAGAAACAACTATTTAAGGACACAGCTTATATACTACTTTAGAATGCAAGAAAAAACTACGTGTATAAGGTGCTTAAACTTATCCAGTGATTTCCCTTGGTCAGCTTTTTCCCCCCTAATACAAAAGTCTCATTTAATACTTGTCTCCTGTGAACACTCAAAGTATAGATGTTCCTCAATGCACAATAGGGCAGTGATAATGCTGCATCCAAACTATCTTAAGTCAAAAGATGCGTAGAACACATATAGCCTACCAAGCACATGTACCATGGTGCACCCAGAAAGCTGAGCACAAGATGTATGGCATGCTGCTATGCCCAGCAGCATGTGGGGCCAGATCGCACTGGGAAACCATCACTATTCAAAACCGACCAGTGCCTACTGGTGTCACTCTCACAACACCATGAAGTTGGACAACTGTAAGGGCCATCACCATAAGGACTCCGGGACTCTCGATTCCGAGTGACTGACAGAAGGAGACCTGGTGCCAAGAGAAGATGGCCTGTGGTCACTAGCCAAACTTGGCAATTAAACACGTGTAGAAAGAAAGCAGTAATAGTCAAGTGAGACTATATGGCCTAAGAAGCCTAAAATATATGCATCCAGCCCTCCCAGCTGTTCCCGGCCCCATACCTGTCCTGTTGAGCCGGGCCATGTTCATCATTGCCTCCTGGTATGCCAACTCTACATCTTCTTGTGTGACTACGAGCTTAATTTTATTCCATTTTTCAGGCTAACAGCAGAAACATAGGTGGAAAAGAGGGAAAAATTGTAATTAATCTTTCCTTCCAACCACTGACAAAAAGAGCAGTTCATCTCCTAGCCATCTTGTACAGTTTTGTTTTCTTTCTGTGGTGAGGATAAGCCCCAGGCTGCCTGCACACTAAGCATGCACTGCATGACACCCCTGCCTCCAGGGCCAATGGTGTTGGTTAGTTAATAGTTTTGTACCAAAAATGAAGAGTGCTAATTCTTCGCTTGTCTGTGTATCTTAAGTGTCCATCAGACTTATTATGCTGTCTTTTCTGTTCACCCCACAGTTCTATAATCAAACATCATAGTTCACTTGATATGTAAGTCTACAGGATATAGGAACATCCCATAGGCAGAGAAAGGAGGGGTGGGGAAGAGGAAGGAAGGAAGGAAGGAAGGAAAGAAGGAAGGAAGGAAGAAGGAAGGAAGGAAGGAAGGTGTGAACCCTGGGCTGTAGTTTGCTCTTCTTTGGCAGGATTATCAAGTTAGTGGGGGTATAGCTCACAGATAGAGAGCCTGCCTACCATATGCCAGGCTGTTTGATACCTAGTACCATAAAACAAAATCCAATATCCAGCATCCAGTGCAGTAACTATGGATTAGGAACACCAGCCATCTATTTATCATGGTACCTGTCTCCCAGAAGTAACAACTACTCTCAAGTCTGTACTTACTATTTCCTGCCTTTCTCATAATATAGAGTCCAAAACAACACACTCTTGATTGTTTCTAGATTTTATAAAATGCACTCTGGCAGGGCACTGGTGGCTCACATCTGTAATCCTAGTTACTTATGAGGCTGAGATCTAGAGCAGAGGTTTAAAGCCAGCCCAGACAGAAAAGCTCTTGAAACTCCTATCTCTACTTAACCAGCAAAGAGCTGGAAGTAGAGGTATGGTTCAAGTGATAGAGCACTAGTCTTAAGCAAAAAAAAAAAGCCAAATGAGAACACAGTACTGAGGTTCAAGCCCCAGTACTAGTACACATATACACAAAACCCCACAACACTGTACTGTTACACAGTACTTGGAATTTGCTTTTGTAAGTTCTAGACATTTTGAAAACATGTTTTTAAGTTAAGATGTGTCAAGCTGAGGTGGAGAGCAGAAAGACTCCCCTTACCCCCTCGCCTGCTCCTGGCTCCCCTGCAAGTCTCTGCAGGCCTGGGCAGTTATGCTAGACAGACACCTGCAGGCCACCCTGGAAGGGACTCCAAGCTGGGAAAGAACAGGTCTGTGGCACAGAAGTCCTTACTCTGTCCCATCAAGAAAAGATTCATCTAGTAAATAACAAAAAAAATTACTGCTTTTTCTTCTTTTTTTTTTTTTTTAAAATAAGCTTTTTATTGTGAAAATACTGTACAGAGGGGTTACAATCACATGAGCAAGGTAATGAGTACATTTCTTATCAAGCATTGTTGCCTCCTCCTGTTTTCCCCCTCCCATCTCCACAACTACACTGCTGGCTCCCCCCTCACCCCCCCCACCCTGCCTAAATTATAAAGTTCATTTTTCAACATAGCGTCTTTTACATCTCATTGTTGCAATGGGTCAATCTGTATCCAACAATTGGTTTTTCCCTTCTACTCCCCAAATTATACCAACATCAAATACAGTAAAAACAGGGGTTATACCTTGGGGAGGGACATACAAAACAACAAAAAAATCAGGAGGCATCTTATAAATACGTTAGAAACAATAGCAAGAAAGAAAACCACCTATGTCCTTATCTTGGAGTTAATTTCGCTTAACATCATCTTATCTGACCTTTTCTGGTTGTCTCAGATATATACTACTTATTGCAAATAAGGGAAACCATGGGACCTATGTTTCTTTAGGCCTGGCTTACTTCACTTAGTATAATTTTTTCTGAGTCTTTCCATTTCCTAACAAATGGGGCAATGTCATTCTTTCTGATGGAGGCATAGAATTCCATTGTGTATATCTTCTTAATAGAGAACTGCTAGTATCAATTATAGAAACTAAAACAACACCATATAAAGAGATGACATAACCTTTGAGTTGCTATGTTAAAGAAGAAAATCCTATAGCTCCCAGCTGTAATCCTGGCAACTCAGGAATCTGAGATCTTCCAGGAAAGTCTGTGAGACTCTATCTTTAATAAGCTACTCAAAAAAAAAAAAAAAAGCCAGAAGTAGAGCTTTGACTCAAGTGGTAGAGTGCCAGCCTTTAGCAAAAGTGCTCAGGAACAGTGCCTCGGCCCTGAGTTCAGGCCCAGGACTGATACAAAAATAAATCAATAAATTAAAATCTGAAGCATGATTAAAACTCAAGTGGGAAAATTGCTGAGAATTAACGCTTAGATGATCTTAGTTGCTCATCAGTTTGAAGGCAAAACCAAGCAACAACCCCAAACTCAAGTAAAGATATGCCATTTATGTGACAAACATCATATCCAAAACCCTCCTCTACATTTTGCCTTGCACTTGTCAAGCAGGCACCTGAGTCTCCACTCCAGCCCTCCTCATTTTTTAGAGGTTTAAGACGTAAAAGACAAAACTATTTTCAGTACCCAATAAGCAGATGAAGCCTCCTAGTTCCTTACAGAAAATCTCTCAAGTCCAGTTTGGGGGTTACCCACTTCACAAACTCAGTACATGAAAATTATATTTCATAGAAGAATAAAGACTACTTCGGGATTTTTTAAAGGCCTTAACGAAACTTCCTGGGTTTAAAACAAGAATTTCATTTTCAAAACCATCTAACAAAAATCCCTCCCCCAATCCAAAAGCTAGCCATCCACACAAGTGGAAATTTACTCACGATATCCAGCCACTGGTGGACCGCCACGGCGACCTGCGTCCCCAGGGGCTTAGTCAGCACTAGCACATCCCCTGGTACTGCATTATCTGGCCTGAAGTGAAGAAAAAGAGCATGTTCGAGTCGGGGAAATGCTGTTATTTAAATGTAAGCCAACCATCACCCTGTCCTCCATCCACTGGATACAGCTGAATACCCTCCTACCTGGGGAAATGCAGGTACCCATGGGCTTAAATGTAGGAATTAATTATCTACAGATTTTTTTAAAATATAGCTGGACTTGCCGTGCACACTTGTAATCCAGGCACCTGGGGAAGCTGAGCAGGAGGATCTTGAGTTTGAGGCTACCCCGGGCTACACAGCAAGACCTTGTCCCTGTCCTCATTCCCCCAAAATGTGCAAAGCAGCAAGTCATGTAATGTTCAGAGGTTCCAGCAGGCCTCGTGTGAGTGCACATGGCTTACTGGCAGAGTTCAAAATGATCAAAGGCAACAAGACCTCTCCAAGACTACTGGTTTATGACTGTGTACATGGAAGACACTCGGGGGTAATTATTTTGAGTTATGGGATCTGGTTGGTCCATGTTTTGTTAATTTCTTCATTCAGGTTTCAGACTGAGGAAAGTTCCCTAGCTGGTATGGTAGGGAAGTCCTTAACAGAAGACAATGAAAAATACCTTGTGAAGAAACAGACTGATTCTGAAGAGAATGGCTATTCTATCTGCATCTTCGCTTCCAGGATACAAGTCTACCACTCAGGCCTTCTCACCTCATTAGGCCCATCTCCTGGCTTCAGGCCATGTGAGTACTCAGTGCAAAAGCAAGCCAGGGCACATACTTTAGAAATAAGCCTCAGCCCCCAAGCTAACCCATAATAAGCATGTCCATTGTCAGCTTTGCACAATATAATTCTGTGACACTGCAGAATTGGCAAAAAAAACTAGACCTTCTCATAGCAGGCTTAGCCTTATTTGAAAGCTGGCAAGTTCTTCCACTTCATTGGTTATGTGTAATTTATGAATTTATTTCAAGGTAATTATGATAAAACTATGGGGATAAGGTACACAGGACTCAGTCTCCAATCCTAGCTACTCAGGAGGTTGAGACAGAAGGACTGCCGTTCAAAGCTAGCCCAGACAGAAAAGTTCAAAAGACACTATCTCCAATTAACCAGCAAAATACCAGACTGGAGGACGGTTCAGGTTGGGGAGTACCAGCTTTGCCCATAAAAAGCTGAATGAGGACACAAGGCTCTGAGTCTAAGCCCCAGAACCAGCACTTGGCATATGCACACATTTGCACACGCACGTGCACACGCACGTGCACACGCACACACAACATAACACACACCATACCCCATGTGGATACTTTTAGGTTTATGAATACACACACAACATAACACACACCATACCCCATGTGGATACTTTTAGGTATATGAACAATTTTTTTTTTTGGTTGTAGGGCTTGAACTCTGGGTCTGGACACTATCCCTCAGCTTTTCAACTCAAGGCGAGCGCTCTACCACTTGAGCCATAGCACCACTTCCGGTTTTCTGGTGGTTTATTGGAGATAAGAATCTCATGGACTTTCCTGCCCAGGTTGGCTTTAAACCATGATCCTCACTCAGATCTCAACCTCCTTTGTATCTAGGATTACAGGTGTGAGCCACCAGCGCCTGGCTACGAACAATTTTTTTATCAAATGTTCAGGCTCATTCATCTTATAGTGTCCCTACAAATAGCCTCCATCACTTAGAAAATAGGCAAAAGATATGAATATGTGAAAACTATGTTCAACTTAAAAAAAGCTGAGCAAGAATGTGAGGCCCCAAGTTCAATACCTAGTACTGGCACAAAAAAAAAAACAGACAGACAAGCAAAAATATTCTCAACCTTTAATCTTAAGAGTAAGGTTAAAGCCGGGCGCTGGTGGCTCACGCCTGTAATCCTAGCTACTCAGGAGGCTGAGATCTGAGGATTGCGGTTCAAAGCCAGCCCGGGCAGGAGAGACGGTGAGACTCCTATCTCCAATAAACCACCAGAAAACCGGAAGTGGCGCTGTAGCTCAAGTGGTAGAGCGCTCGCCTTGAGCTGAAGAGCTGAGGGACAGTGCCCAGGCCCAGAGTTCAAGTCCCATGACCGACCAAAAAAAAATAGAGTAAGGTTAAGATAAGGTATTCAGGAAGCTGAGATCTGAGGATCAGAGTTCAAAGCCAGCCCAGAGAGAAAAGCTGTGAGACTCTATCTCCAATTAACCAACAAAATGCCAGAACTGGAGGTGTGGCTCAAGTGGAAGAGTGCCAGTCAAGCAAGAGGCTGAGGCACTGAGTTCAAGCCCCAGTGCCAGTAAACCACCAAGCACAATGGCAAAGACCCAGAAGCTTGTTATTCCCTGCTGCCAGACAGGATGAGGGAAGCTAGCTCACTTACTCACTGTGGTGGAGCCTCTAGGACAGCTTTCAGAATTATCACTACACACCACCTGCTCTAGCAAAATTTCTCATTCATAGACATCATGCCTAACTGCAAGGTCCACTCACTAAAGTTCATGTGTAGGTGTCGATGGCATCCTGGTTAACAATACAGGACTGGTGGAGAGGGTGCTGAGGCAGGGACAGGGGCCCAGCGACAGGCCAGGGCTTCTGAACTACAGATTCTTTCCCACATCTTTGAAATTATGGGCCAGCAAACACAGTACCCACCAGTGTCCATCTAAAAAATAAATAAGTGGAGTTCTGCTGCCTTCAGGAAATCAGACAGTGTGGTTTTCCTTGCAAGATATCAAAAATAGAAAGTAACAACCTGTCCTGAGATGCTTGTCCAATAGCTAGGCACCAGTGACTCAGCCTACAATCTCAGCTACTCAGGAGGCTGAGATCTGAGGATAGTAAGCCATCTTGGACAGACAAATCTGAGACTCTTATCTCTAATTAACCAGCAAAAGGCTGGAAGTAGAGGCAGAGCTCAAGTAGTAGAGCACCAGTCATGAGCAGGGTGAGAGGGTTCCCCTGGACTGTACATGCATGTGGATGCGTGTGCATGCACACGCACACACAAAGCCACAATAAAAATCACTTCTGTAGGGGATGTAGAGCAATGTTTCTGTATAAAAAACTCACACATAAAATGTTCATCGCAGAATCACTGCTTAAAGAAAGCATTTCAGACTTACGCTACAACCTGAAAACATGTTAGAGGAAACCAGAAACAAACACCAAATATTGCAGGATGCCCTTATATAAAATGTTCCCAACAGGCAAAGGCCTACAGATAAGCAGACGCATGACCTGCAGGGCGAGGTGGGAACTGGAAGTGATGGCTAATGCATGGAAGTGAAGGAGACATTCTGGCAACTGAACAGGGGCCAAGGCTGTACAACCCTATACTAGACAAACGCTCAAGTATGTACTATGGAATCTCGTTAGGTGAACTATATCTTGATTAAGTTTCTAAGATTGAGACAGGCAAGTTGATGTGTACCTAGGAGGCTGACACAGGAAGATCAGGATTTCAGGGCCAGACTGGGATACACAGTCAGATCCAGTATGGGGATAAAAAAAACCAACCAAAAAGCATACATCTAAAATTCATAGAGAATAGTTTCATAGGATTGAAGTGCTGACCTGAGCTACAAAATGGATGAGCTTAGACAATATGGTAGCATAGGGCAGGAGTGGGGAACGGGTTTTTTGTTAGATAATGCAAAATGTTCTAAAACTCACTCAGGTGATGACTGCACTCAGTATTTGGAATCAAACACTCTATTTATACCTTCAGTGTGTGTGTGAGTAACACTTTTATATATGTGTTTTTAAAAACAGAGAACAACAGGAACCGACTTACATGATAAATTCATTGGGCTGGCAGACGGTTGTGGCGACTCCTCCTAGAACAATCCAGGGGTTTAACACTGTTTGGCCACCTGTCACTGACGTTCCTGCTTCCTCTGCCGCATCTTTAAAACCCTGTATAATTAGGGGTATGACTTTATCTCTTTCCTAGGGTTTAAAAGGACACAAATGAAAAGTTAAATAATTCTGTTGAAACCCCAAGAATGTGGGTCCCACACTTATAAAAGGATCACCAACTCCTAAGGAAGTTCTGAAAGCTGACAGCCAGGGCAGGGTGTAACAAAAGCAAGGGAATACCAGCCTGCTACCAGTGCTAGCTGGGCACTTCAGTGAAGGAAGCTCAGGCAGGAGTGTACTGAGTACCAGTATATGTCACGGATGCTTGCACCTGGTCCCAAGTCTGCTGACTAGCAAGAATCAGCTCTTGATGGATGTGAGGGTGCACACCCACAATTCCTGCTATTCAGAAAGTAGAGGTAGGAGGTTCATGGTTCAAGGGTGGCCATGGGGAACAAAAGGGAGAGACCTTTTTTTTTTTGGTCGGTCGTGGGGCTTGAACTCTGGGCTTGGACGCTGTCCCTCAGCTCTTCAGCTCAAGGCGAGCGCTCTACCACTTGAGCTACAGAGCCACTTCTGGTTTTATGGTGGTTTATTGGAGATAGGAGTCTCACGGTCTCTCCCGCCCGGGCTGGCTTTGAACCGAGATCCTCAGATCTCAGCCTCCTGAGTAGCTAGGATTACAGGCGTGAGCCACCAGCGCCTGGCGAGACTTTTATTTAAAAACATAAAAGGCAAAAAACTGGGGATGTTGTTTGATAAGAAATGTACTCACTATCTTGCCCATGTAATTGTAACCCCTTTGTATGGTATTTCCACAATAATAAAGAAAAAGAGAAAAAAAACCATATATACATATATTAAAAAAAACAAAACTGGGGATGTGGGTCAAATGGCAGAATGCTTTGTGAAACGAGGACTAGGGCAAGTTCAACCCCCTAGTACCACCAAAGTAATTAAAGAAAAAAAAGAACTAAGAATTCTAAGATTAACTATATGCATATAAGCCCTGCCTTCAAGGAGGATTACTACTTTACCAAGGAGGGCTGAGACTTGCTGAGGCCTACGATGGTAATGTACACACCAAAAGCCCTTGCTCAGACTGCTCAGTACAAATATGTTCAGAGCTCACACCAGCACTGCCAGTACACAAGAAGGGCCTACTATAAAGCAAGGCAAATGGTTTTATTGAGAATAGAAAGGGGATTAAAAATAAGTACCTGTTAAAAATAATCTAAGCAGGAATTCATCTCTGGTTCAAAGAAGAGCTGGGAGGACACAGACACTGAGAATGGTAGCAAAGGAGTGAGTGTGGGCAGGGATGGCAGCAGCCTCTGCCAGTGACGCCCCAGCCATCAACAAAGTACCTTGCTCTCTAAGCCTTGCACATCCAGGATCATAGGGCAGTTCCTGGCTGACACACCTGACATTAAGTTTCTATTACCATGGCCTGAACTTTATACCAAACCCACAAAAGTATCTAGCTGTTGTTCTACCTGGAAGACGAGGGGGCAAGTGGCAGAAAATAAAAAGCTGAAGTGGTCAGACACTCATTTTAATGTTCTAATAATTACCCAAAGTGGACAGCCAGAAGGAATACTGGAAACCACACAGTGAGGCGGGGCTCCTCACATTCAGGGCAGGAAAAGAAGTCTCACCAGGTCAAATGACACTACCAAGACAGCACAGACTGGGCCTTCTACTTACCCTGTCCGTCATTTTATTACTGACTCCAAGGAGCATCAGCATATTGTCACACTCTGTGACCCCCATTGCATAGAGGTCACTGAGGACATTGGCACATGCTATTCTGCCCTAGGAAGAGAGGGGAGATGTGAGAAAGGACAAACAGGGACTTTCCATCTGTAGAATTAAACACCAAACCTCTGAAGAAAATACCGGGACTTTCCAGGAAAGGCAGCTCTTGGTCAGCAGGGTGGTTACCTATCCATAGCACACATCCATCACCATTCCCACTTAGTACCTCCTGAAAACAATGAATGCACTCCACCTTCCCTACAAAGAGTATAAGAAGCCTGATTTGTTCAGCTAAGGGAGTGTGGAGGAGGCAGTCAGTCAGAGAAGCTGGATTGGACTGGATGGTCTGGGAAAATGAGTCAGGAAGTAAGAGGCTAAAAACTATCTAAAACTTGGAACCTATACTTAACGAAACAGATTCTACGAATATGTTGACTTGTGTGGTTATAGAAAAGGAAATGAGCCAGGTGCCAGAGGCTCAAACCTGTCAGCTACTCAGGAGGCTGAGATCTGCAGTTCAAAGCCAGCCTAGGCAGGAAAGTCCATAAGACTCTTATCTTCAATTAACCACCAGAAAATTGGAAGTGGAGCTGTGGCTCAAAGTGGTAGAACACAAGCCTTATGACCAACAAAAAAAAAGAACGAAAGAATGAAAGAAAGAAAGGAAGAAAGAAACAAAGAAAAGGAGGTGAATTTTATATACTTGGATCCAGACATTCTTAGTTTTTTTTTTTTGGGGGGGGGGTCCGGTTATGGGGCCTGAACTCTGGGCCTGGGCGCTGTCCCGTAGCCTTCAGCTCAAGGCTAGTGCTCTACCGCTTGAGCCACAGCGCCACTTCCGGCTTTTTTCTTTTTGCTTATATGGTGCTGAGGAATCAAACCCAGGGCCCTCATGCATGCAAGGCAAGTGCTCTACCACTGAGCCACCTTCCCAGCCCCTCCAGACATTTTTGTTTTGTTTTGATTTTTTGTTTTCCCCGGTTGTGGGGCTTGAACTCTGGGCCTGGGCGCTGTCCCTCAGCTCTTCAACTCAAGGCTAGCACTCTACCACTTGAGCCACAGAACCACTTCTGGGTTTTTCTGTTTATGTGGTGCTGAGGAATCGAACCCAGGACCTCATGCATGCAAGGCAAGCATTCTACCACTGAGCCACTTTCCCAGTCCCCCCTCCAGACATTCTTATAGCTTTTTTTTTTTTAAAGTCAGTTGTGGGGCTTGAACTCTGGGCCTGGGTGTTGTCCCTGACCTCTTCAGCTCAAGGTGAGTACTCTACCACTTAAGCCACAGTGCCACTTCCAATTTTCTGGTGGTTAATTGGAGATAAAGAGTCTCCTGGACTTTCCTGCCGGGGCTGGCTTTGAACCCTGACCCTCAGATCTCAGCCTCCTTGAACAGCTAGGATTATAGGCGTGAGCCTATAAGCAACAATAAGCAGGAAATTATATTGAGAAACAAACAAAAAAAAAACAGAAGAAATAAATATTCAGGCCTAAATTCAGATTGTTTTCTTAAAAAAAAAACATTTCTGGGCTAGGAAGGTGGCTTAGTGATAGAGTGCCTTGCATACATGAAGCCCTGGGTTCGATTCTTCAGTACCACAGCTGTGGCTTAAGTGGTAGAGTGCTAGCCTTGAGCAAAAGAAGCTCAGGGACAGTGCTCAGACCCTGAGTTTGAGCCTCAGGACTGGAAAAAAATTCCCAGAAAACGTTATCATTTTATGAGGAACTTACATAGCATTCAATAGAAATGTGGTAGTATTTTTTTATTACTATAGTTGATTTTTTTTAAAAACATAAGTTGCAACTATTAGATTACTAAATTTTTATAGAGGAAATGATGTTTTTCTTGTGACTTAAGGATAAATACTTAAACTCCAAAGTAGTAGTATCTTGATGTTTAACTGATGTTCTTGTGGATTCCTGACAAACTCACAACCCTCAGCAGACTTACTTTCAGCATCATCAAGCCTGATCAACATCCAGAAAGTAGTCAAAGCCATGAGATGCCAATCACTGGTCAGGGTGCAGAGACTGGCTGGTTGCTCTCAAATGCTTTTTAATAGATGCTGGAAAAAGGATGAGTTCTGGTTTTAAGATGTCTAATAGAAATGGTGCTGTGGCTCAAAGTGGTAGAGTTCTATCCTGGTAGAGCTCAGGGACAAGCCCCAGGCCCTAAGTTCAAGCCTCATGACTGGAAAATAATAAATAAATAAATAAATGGGCTGGGATATAGCTCAGTGGCAAAGTACTTGCCTAGAAAGTACAATGCAACATCCTGGGTTTGATTCCTAGTTACCTGCCCACCCCAACACACACACCCCAAAAAAGTACTTGTTACCTGTTTAAGATACACTATGGCTAACATTAAAAAAAATTTTTTTTGAAGATGTCCACTACTTGGTCAGGTAAGGTACTAGGGTGTGGCTCACCTGTCCATCTATGAAGACTTGTTCAGAGGGAACAGATGTGGGGAGGAGAGTACTGGTTCCTAGTCGCCTGTTTACTGCTGACAGGCAGTGAGAGGTGAACAGTTTGCATCTTGCTACCTCAAGACTATAAGCCATGGAGGAAGGACACTGGGCATTTTGTAACAAGTGGGGCTTTCATGTCTCTTCACTGGCTCTTTTTGGTTGGTAAAGAAGTGGAGTTAGGGATGAATAGATTAAGGAGGTTTGTAGCTGCAAGCACACAGATAGGACTGGGAAATACTGCTCCACAGTGCATGGCCAATGGCCAAGAACTGTAACTCAGAGGTCAGATACATATCACACACAGTGGCATATGACAGAGCAGTAGGTAGGTACTCAGGTGGCTGGGTAGGCAGTAGCCAACTCATAACATTTATCAAAAGAGATGTGCAAGAACTGTGAGGAGATGCTAAGTTCCTTTACTTCCAAAAGGAAACATTTAGACTTAGTCCTATCACCCAATACAAGAACATCTCGAGCCTAAAACACAGGTGGTGAGATCTGAGGATCACATTTTGAAGCCATCCCAGGCTGGAAAGCCCGTAAACTGGAAGTAGAGCTGTGGCTCAAGTGGGAGACAACTAACCTTGAGCAAAGAAGCTCAAAAATTAGCACAGAACCTGATTTCAAGCCTCAGAACTGGCATCAAAAAAAAAAAAAAAAAAAGCACAGAAAACAAAAACTATCCACAAAAGAAAGTTACAGGGGAAGAAAGCAGAAAGTACTATCAGCTCTCAGTCCACAGCACTCTGCTGAAACAATAAGTGCTCTCCTGCCCAGAGGTGCAATCAGGCACAAGACTGCTTTCCTGACTTCCCTGCTCTCCTGCTGAAATGTGGTGCTACAGTACTATTTCTGGGAGACAGTAAAAACAGAAACCAAGAGCCCACAGAAAAGCCCAGCCATAATACAAACCACATATAAGTTATAAAAACACAGTAAAGGTCAAACTTACCATCATGTAAGGATCGTCTACGATTGGATAAATGTAATCTGTGGTTTGAACCAAGGAAAGACCACCATGCCTCAAAGGAATGACGCAGGTATCCATTCCAATGCCTGGGAGGACCGAGGGAATCAGTATCAAAAGTAAAATAAGAAACTGTTGGATTTTGTACAGTTAACACTCTGGACAATTACTGTGAAAGACACTTTTTTTTGTTGGTCCTGGGGCCTGAACTCTGGGCTTGGACACTGTCCCTCAGCTTTTCAGCGCAAGGCTAGTGCTCTATCACTTGAGCCACAGTGCCACTTCCGGTTTTCTAGTGGTTTATTGGAGATAAGAGTCAGTCTCACAGACTTTCATGCCCAGGCTGGCTTTGAACCTCGATCCTCAGATCTCAGCCTCCTGAGTAGCTAGGATTACAGGCATGAGCCATCGGTGCCCAGCCTGTGTAAGACACTTATTGAAACCCCATACTGCCCATGAAGCTATGTGTTTCCTATCAAGAAGCATAACTGAAATAAACAGAAACATGACTAGCTTAAGGTAGAAAATAGGAACAAAAATGTGTTTATTGCCAGGCACCAGCAGTTTATGCCTGTAATCCTAGCTACTCAGGAGGCTGAAATCTGAGATCTAGGTTCAAAACCAGCCTGGTAGGAAATCTGTGCGATTCTTTTTTTTTTGGGGGGGGGGTCCGGTCGTGGGGCCTGAACTCTGGGCCTGGGTGCTGTCCCTCAGCTCTTCAGCTCAAGGCTAGCGCTCTACCACTTGAGCCACAGCGCCACTTCCGACTTTTTTCTTTTTGCTTATGTGGTGCTGAGGAATCGAATCCAAGGGCCTCAGGCATGCAAGGCAAGCGCCCTACCACTGAGCCACCTTCCCAGCCCTCTGTGTGATTCTTTATCTTCAATAAACTACCAAAAAGCTGGAAGTGGAGTTGTGGCTCAAGTAGTAGAGTGTTAGCCTTAAGCAAAAGAAGTTAAGGGACAGTGTCCAGGCCCTGAACTCAAGCCCCAGTACTTGAAAAAAACAAAACAAAAAACTGTGTTAGTCATCTAGACACAACTTCTATATGGTACAAATTTAAAATTGTAATGATGCCTTGAACAAAACATTTTTCTGTATTATTATAGCACACGACTGGTATCCCAAGAAGTGCTTTTTTTTTTTTTCCTTCTTTGGCAGTCGTGGGGCCTGAACTCTGGGCCTGGGTGCTGTCCCTGAGCTTTTCAGCTCAAGGCTAGTGCTCTACCACTTGAGCCATGGCGCCACTTCCAGCTTTTTCTGTTTATGTGGTACTGAGGAATCAAACCCAGGGCTTTATGTATGCAAGGTAAGCACTCTACCACTGAGCTACCTTCCCAGACCAAAGAAGTGCATTTTTGTTTGTTAGTAGTGCTGATGTCTGAAGTCAGGGCCCTGCACTTGCTAGACAGGCATTCTATCATTTGAGCCATGCCACCAGCCATTTTTTTCTTTTGTTTTAGCCAGGGTCCTGGGGCTAGCCTGGGAACGAAATCCTGCTTTCTACCTATGTGTCCTGGGATGATACATATATGAGCTTTCTGCCTACACTGGCCCTGAACCATAATCCTCTTAATCTTTGCCTTCCCAGGTAGCTGAGGTTACATGTGTAAGCCAACACACCTAGAGCCATACAGAATTTCTTTAAATATGTCAGTAGCATGAATGGATTATCTGTAGGTACTGGGTATGTCTTTAGATATTATTCTACTTTCCCAACAGAATTTGTATTATATCTCACATGTAGAAAATGCCATTGTCACTATTACATTTTAGTCAAAATGAAAAGGAATTCAAAGAATAGGATTTCAATGTTTCCAACCAAGTGCATACAAAAACATCATACATAAACATCTGGTACCGACACAATCATACTTTTTAAAGAAGGAAATGGCTCAATGAGCCCCTAAGACGTATCTCACTTTATTTAGAAAGATAGTAGAGAGCACTGATGGTCTAAATATAAAGAATTCCCTTTTTCTGGATCAGTTTTGGTGTCCTCAAGACTACCACAGTATGCTATCTTCCTTTGAAAGTCATCTATAGTGTAGAAGTTTCAAGTAAGATGGATACTGAGCATTTCCCCTCAACACTTCTAGAAGGGATGCCTTTCCATCTCATGAAGCATTTCCACTTTCCGCTCAAGAGCCAATGTCAGGAAAAAATCAGAATGAAGTTCAAAGGGAAGCGTATAGATTCTCCTTGGGAAATTGGAATCCTAAACCAGAATGCCAGCAACTCATGTTTGTAATCCTAGCTACTCAGGAGGCTGAAATCTTGAGGACCACAGTCTAAAGCCAGCCTGGGCAGGAAAGTCTGAAGACTCTTTTCTCCAATTATCCAGCAAAAAGCTTGACGTGGAGTTGTGGCTCAAGTGGTAAAGCTCCATCTTGAGTGAAAAAGTCAAGAGAAAGCATGAGATGCTGAGTTCAAGCCCCAGTACAAGCACAAAAGAAAGTTGAATTTAAAAAATACAGAAAAAAAAATCATACCAGAGTCACACAGTACAGAAGCAAACTTATAGGGATGATTGCTTCTTGTCACGCCAGCTGACAGCCCCTCCCTTTCCCGGTGTTGGGCCACTATTACTATGCCAAAAATAAAAATCAAGGGCTGGGAAGGTGGCTCAGTGGTAGAGCGCTTGCCTTGCATGCGTGAGGCCCTGGGTTCGATTCCCCAGCACCACATAAACAAAAAGAAAAAAATAAAAATCAAGCTTAATAAAAAGCCAAGCTATCAAAAAAGCTCATTTTTCTAAACTAGATAGCAAAACAGCAACTCTTGGAAGATCCAGCTAGGGAAGAGACTTCACCTAATGGCAAGTCTCAGAAATTGGAGACAATGAATGGAGGCTGTTTTCATCTGTGTGATAATTATCGCACAACAAAGTATGTGATAATTCACCTCAACAGCACATGTGAGCAGGTTCACAAATATCACCCAACATTGCTCGCTTTCTATCAGCACAGAGACAGTGTGAGCCACACTTTAACCCTATCTCCCAAAGTGAAAATTCTCCTTAGCCATTCTAACTGTACTGTTTATTCACTCTGAAAAACAGCCAGAGGAAAGCTTAGTTTTTGTTTGTTCTTCAGGATTCTAAACTCAAATTTGAATATTTGCCTTGTAAAGATTTTTTTTCCTTTCTTGTTTTGTTTGGAGACAGGTTCTCACTCGGTAGGCCAGAGCTGGCCTCAAACTCTCCATCCTCTTGAGTGCTGGGATTATAGGTATGTGACACCTTACTCAGCTGTATGGCATTTTCTTTCTTTCCTAGCCAATTCTTACAACAGAATAACTGATGACTAGTATGTTCCTAGGCTCACAATGTTCACATCTTCCCTTTTACAACTGAGACCACACCATCTGCCGGGGTTGTGTTGTCCCTACAGAGTCCCTGGCCTCAAGGGATGCCTGAGTTCTCAAAATACAGCTGTTCCAAACTGAGATGTGCTCTAATTGTAAAAACAGACCAGACCATCAACAGCACCAAAACCTCAACATCTAATTAATGTTTTATTTATATATATATATATATATGCTGATGTTTCTTTTTCTTTTTGGTACTGGTCCTGGGGCTTGAACTCAGGGTCTGGTCACTTTATCTGAACATTGTTGTTAAAAGCTAGTGCTCTACCATTTGAGCCACAGACCACTTCTGGTTGTTTCTGGTGCTTATTTGGAGATAAGAGTCTTACCGACTTTGTTGCCTGGGCTGGCTCAAACAGCAACCTCAGACTCAGCCTCCTTAGTAGCTGGGATTACAAACATGAGCCACTGACACTCATGTTTGTAAGGTATTTCTTACAATGTATAGAAAATATATTACAATTAATTTCACTTTATTACTTTTTCAAAATGTGACTGCTATAATTACCTGTGGATGGCATCATATTTCTGGCTATAGCTTTTGGTTTATAAACACCTCCCAAATTCTTAAGCTGGGAATGGACCTTGATTCAAACTCCAAGTGACAGACAGACTAGGGAAAGGACTAGGGAAACACAGAAGGTGCCATGCAGTCTAAAAACCAGACTAAGAACCTCCTGTTCACTGCAGGAAATTGCAGGCTTTCTGGAGGACTTTCAGGAAGAACAATTCATTCATTTCCCACCATCCCTGATCTACACCTGACAGCCCCAAAGTACCACACAACAGTATACCCCCCACTGTCCCTGACCCACATCTGACCCCAAAGTACCACACAACAGGTATACCCACTGCCATCAATGATCCACACCTGACAGCCCCGAACTTACCACATAACAGGTGTACCCTCCACCATCCCTGACCCATACCTGACACCCAACTACCACCCAACCCTCTGCCATCAATGATCCACACCTGACACCCTCTACATATCACACAACAGGTGGACCCACCACCATCCACGATGCACATCCAACAGCCCGTAAGTACCATGTAATAGGTGTACCCTCCACGGTTAATGATGTATATCTAACAGTTCTTAAATACCATATAACAGGTTGTACCCTCTACCATCAATGACCCACACCTTACAGCCCCTATGTTGCACAAAGTAAGTGTACCTCCACCATCATGAGTATACCTCACAGTCCCTAAATACCACACAGCAGTTGTACCCTCCACTGTCCTAAATACCACACAAGAGGTGCAACACTTTCTCAGCCTTATCTTAACTTGGATATTGTATGTATCTCTAGTTAGGTTACATCTAGGCTAGTAAGTGTATACTTTTAAAAAGCTGTTCAAACTCAACCAGAAAATATGACATTCAATTAGGAAAAAAATTAGAGACATACATATACACATATGCACATTTACACTGGGCACAATCTGACACAGTACTGTCCCATTTTATAGACTGGGAAGTTGAGTTGGTAATGTACAAACTGCTGACTGGCATGCGACTATGTAGGATTCCTCAGGAACTTTTGGCCACAGAGACACACCATTTCTGCAGGACGCTTTTTACCTTGCATCTTTCAGGGTTCATCTGCTTGTTGGCAATGAGGTAGGTGTGAGTACCCCTAGTGAGTGCATGCATACACACTAGGGGGCTTGTGTTTTTCCTAGGAAGCATTCAGTTCATTTGTTCCTCAAAAGCTTTAAGTGACTAGTGATCTTTGTATTCTACCTGCTTTCCTTGCCTCTTCCCTGGCTGGCACTAGTCCCTCTGCCACTGCTAAGAGTGAAGGCCGCATGGGAAGATAAATCTAGTTGATTTCTGGATGGTACATTATCAAAAAAAATAATGGTTTACATACCAAGCCTTGGCATAACAGCTCCCAGAAACTGCTCATCCTCTTGGAAGTGGTTCTCTTGTAAGGACTCCAGCAACTTCTGCAGGACATCTTGGGGCACTTTGCAGCCTGTGCCCTTCAGTTCAGTAAATCTGGTTAACCGGAAGCTCTTGTCCAATTCATAACTTTCCGGGTTAAAGGACTCCCGCGTAGACATGGTTCTGGGGCCCACACTCCTCAGTGTTCAGCCCCTCCCCTCCCTCACAATCAGCTGGGCTCTGGGATCCACCTGGGCATCACCAAAACACAAAGACACATTGAAAGACTCTGAAGTCTTTCTCCGAAGACTCAAGAAACAAGCCAAGCACACCCCTGACAATGGCTGAAATGACCAAACCCTCATGGACATAAGAGATTCATTCATGGTGGTGATGTTTAACCCAGAACCAATCATCTTCTATATTGTTGTTTTGTTTTTTATCAGTCATGGAGCTGGATGCTGTCCCTGAGATTTTCAGCTCAAGGCTAGTGCTCTACCACTTGAGCCATAGTGCCACTTCCAGCTTTTTCTGCTTATGTGGTGCTAAGGAATCAAACCCAGGGCCTCATGCATGCAAGGCAAGCACTGTACCACTAAGCCACCTTCCCAGCCCCACCAATCATCTTTTAAACAGGGTTATGTAAGTATCTACAGAAGCTCCACATCTGGATTGTGACTCTACCAGTGGCCATGAGGGTAAGCAGGCTTGAATATGTCACCTACCCTTGTGAACAGCAAGTCTCAGGGATTCTAGAGTGAAGTTCTTAGAACAGCCCTGCAAATCACTCCACTTGTCTACTTTTAAAGCACTGTGTTTTAGAAAGCACAGGTCTTGCCAGGCGCTGGGGGCTCACGCTTATAATCCTAGCTACCCAGGAGGTTGAGATCTGAGGATCATGATTCAAAACAAGACTGGGCAGGAAAGTCCATAGGACTTTTTTTTTTTTGGGTCCAGTCGTGGGGCCGAACTCTGGGCCTGGGTGCTGTCCCTCAGCTCTTCAGCTCAAGGCTAGCGCTCTACCACTTGGGCCACAGCGCCACTTCCAGCTTTTTTCTTTTTGCTTATGTGGTGCTGAGGAATCGAACCCAGGGCCTCAGGCATGCAAGGCAAGCGCTCTACCACTGAGCCACCTTCCCAGCCTGATAGGACTTTTATCTCCAATTAACCACCAGAAAACAAGAAATGAAGCTGTGGTTCAAAGTAGTAGAATGCTAGCCTTGAGTCAAAGAGCTCAGGGACAGTGCCCAAGCCCTGAGCTTGAGCTCCATAATGACAACCACAACAAAACCAAAAACAAAACAGGTCTTAGCTAAAGTGACTTTATCTCAACCCAGAAAAACAAAACTTCCAACAGAAACTGCAGCCAGGATCATTTGTGCAAATGCAATTGATTAAATTCAAGATGCTTAATCCCAATTTAAAAACAAAACAAAGCATGTTTCCTTTTCAGTCAGTACCCATCACAATCCAAAACTAACAGGAAGCCTTAGTAAAGGACACAAACTTAAAAATAACTGCTTAATCGTACAAAAAAGTAAGGTCTGTGTTCTTCAAGGGAGCCCTTGCAAAGTTCTGATGGTTTCCTAGAAAGCAAACATCCCGCCCAACAAGCCAGTACACACATCATCCACAAAGTATGCCACTGCTCATTAGCATGTCAGTACCCAACGAAAACAATCACTTAAATCATACAAATCACTACACTTATAGTACTGGCTACCACTGTTTAAAAAAAAAAAAAAAGCTGAAGCCTCCTGAATAAAGCCAAGCCCAACATGTGTTCCTGGGGTTTACAAACCTCCAGACTGATACTTTATTGGGCATAGAATTACAGACACCCCCAGTTTTAGGGTCCGTTTTCCCTATAAAAATTTATGATTAAGAACATAATTCCCATTTATAGAGTTTTCCCTCCCCTGGGAAGCACATTGCTGCTCATTTAACATCAATTTCACAAAGCTCTAGTTTGGGCTGTGATCCAAACCGTTGCTACAAAAATGTTTGGGGGGACGAGGCAGCGGGAAAACACAAGACAACACACTTGGCCTGGGAAAGATCAGAACAAAAATCGCAGACTCTTTCGTTGAAAACAACCAACCAACCATGCATTTAAACACCACCTCACCCCTGCGACGGGGGTAGTGGGGTGCTGGGATAATCCGACCCACCGGATAAATCCAGTTCTTTTCCAAACCTCCAATCCCTATTTCCTTCCGGGGGGGTGAGGGGGGGGGGAGAAGAGGAGGACGATTTGGGGGACCAGCTTCCTTTTCAGTCTCCTGATTGTGAAGTGGGGTGGTGGTGGGGGGGTCAAATCCCTTCCAGGTAGAAGGCGCTCAGCACCTCTTTTTAAAAAAAAGTGGAAAGAGACATATACAAGTCACAGACTCACACCCAGACTTGAAAACGAAACTTGACATTTATTGGGGGTGGGAAGGGAGGGTGGGGGGCGCATCGGATGAAGGGGTTATTCAGGAAAAGTGGGGGGGGGGGCCCGGAGGCACCTCCGACCCCGCGGACACGTGTTTACACCTTTAAAACAATGACATGAATAGTTAAAGACAACGCTTAACCCCGTCCTCCCCGGTCACGTTTAGGGATCGGGACCGGCCGGCCGGTCAGCGGGGCGGGCTGGGGCGCGGCGGGCACGGCGCGTGGCCCCGCTCCCCGGGGCCGTACCTACCTACCCGCAAGCCCCCGGGCCCCGCGCGTGCACCCGCGTTCTCCATGCCGAGGCCCGCGGGGCGCGGGGCAGGACCGCCCTCCTGGCAACCTGGGGACACCTTAAGTCTCGGGGCGGCCGCCGGGGAACGCTCGGCGGGGCCCGGGCCGCGCTCTTTGTGCCGCGCCCGCTGGCGGGCGGCCCGGGGCTGCGCGGGCTCGCCCGCCGCGCCATCCCCGGGGCCCGGGCCCGCCGTCCACCTCCACCCCTCCCCACGCGGCCCCCCTCCACCCCCCGGTGACGCCGCGGAGCGCGCGGCCCGCAGGCCCGGATCCCGCGGGGGGCCGGTGGGGGCGGGGAGGCCCGAGGCCCCGCGCCCGGGACACCGCGCTGCTCCTCCCGCCGCGCGCGCGCGAGCGCGGGCCTCCGCCGCCGCCGCCGCGCAAAAATGTCGGCGGGCGAAAAGATTAACCCCTGCGTGGCCGCCGCCGCGCCCCCCCCCCCCCGCCTCCTCCTCCTCCTGCCCGGGCTCGCGCGGCGGCGGCGGCGGCGGCGGCGCGGGCGGCGCTTCTTTTTAAAGCGGCCCCACCAAGCCCCGGCTCTGCCCCTCTCCAGGCAGGGCTGGAGAGGCCTCCCGGGCGCGACTCCCCGGCGGTTCCGGGCGGCCCGGAGGGGGATTTGCAACGGCCGCCGCGGGCCTGCGGACCGATATTCCCCTTTAAGCCTGGTGTCTCGCCCCCCCTCGCCAGGCCCGCCGCTTACCGGCTCGCTTTGCGCCCTCCGCCTCCTCCCGAAAACGGGCCGCGGCGCTCCCACAATGCACCGGGCACGCCGGGCTCCCTTAAGCGTCGCCTGAATAAAAATGCCGCTCCGGGCGGGCGGGCGGGCGGAGGCCGGGCTGGGCCTGGGCTGGGCGCGGCCCTCCGGGAACCGGGCCGCCGCGGTCCCGCCGGGTCGGCGTAAGGGTCCTTTAAGGCCTGCCACCTCCCTTTAAGAGGCGGCGGGCCGCGGCTGGGTGGCTGCGTGCGGCCCGGGAAGGGGGCGGGGGCGCCGTGCAGGCCCGAGCGCGGCAATGATTGGTCTCGGGGGAGGGGTGGGGGGGTTGCAAACCCGGGGAGCGGTGGCATCCGTTGCATGATGAAAAAAAAAAAAAAAGAAGGGGGGGGGATTGATTTCAAAAAGTTGCATTGGCGGCGGCAGCCCCGGGCGCCGGGGCCACCTACTTTCCCTCCCTCCCGCCCGCCCGCCCCTCGGCCCGCCGGCTGGACCAGGCAGGGGGAGGGTTTTGTGCAATCTTGCCGGGCTGGCACCGCGCATCGCCGGCGGGATTCGGCCGGTACCGGCTCCCTGCGAGCGAAGGTGCTGGAAGACAAAGACCCAGGAAAGCGATTTGCAGAGGAAAATGATTTGCAATTTAATTTGCGGAGTGGAGGGGAGGGGGGAGACCCGGCAGCGGCTGCTGCCCAGGGAAGATTTGAAAAAATCCACGGCGCGCTGGGCGCCGCGAGCCCCGGCGTCTCCTTCCACCTATTGTCTGGCAGGGCCCTGGACTGCGCGGGAGCCTGCGTGCGACGTGCAAATGTCCTGCGAAGTCATCTTTTGGAACATTCGAGACGCTGGGTGGGAAAGTCTCGGGAGGGAGGGGGGGCGGTGGGAAAAAGCGTGGCGGTTCCCCGGGTTGCGCGGTGTGTTTTTCCGCACGTCGCGGTCAACATGGCAGCCCGATCCTGGGTCTGTCTGCTTTGCCTTGGCCTCCGCGGCGCAGCTCCACCTCCTCAAGTGTGGGTTTGGGGTTTGTTTGTTGGATGCATGGTCTGTCGGTGCAAACAAAGACAACAAAACGAAATGCTTCCACACGTCGGGCCGGGATCGCCTTAGAAACGCGCGAGGATGGGTCTAACTTTCTTGGTCTTAACTTTTCTTTTTCATGGGTCAGCCCTTTTACGATGATTTGGGCGTCGAAATGTGGCGGGGGTCACGGACCTGGGCTTTATCCGGTTTGCACGCCTCCACGCTTCAACGTCTCGCTTTGGCATCCTCTGGGCTCCAGGCTCCTGGGGTTTGATGAATCTAGGTGGTGCCTGATGGGCGCAGGCTTCTCCCGTCTTTGTGCTCTGTGAAACAGTCGAAGAGCAGCGGCACCCTGCGGTTGACAACCCCGGAGTTGCTTGTGAGTCTCTTGGAAAGAAGATTCTGGTACCCACCAGCACCAAGAACCAGTCCTAGGACTGGTCAAAAAGGAGGGCTAAAAAAGTACCTTTGTTCCTGCCCCCACTTTTTAAATTGGTTTTGCGTTTTGAACATTGAGGGCTTTCTTTCCTTTTGTTTTTCACTTGGTGTCACCCAAAAGGCCAAGAAGTAATCTGTTTGTTTTTGAGCCAAAAAAAAAAAAAACTTTTTTTTTTCCAATTAGGGTGGGGGAAAAGACTTGGGGTGAGGGAAGGTAATATATCAAAGGTCAGGGGTAGCAGATGAAGATTTGTGTCACACTAAGAAGTAGCTTTAGCTCTGCTGTGATGTTGGAAAGTAGCCACCCCCAGAAGAGACAGCAAGATCACACTTCTAGTTAAGAGGGCATTGTACCAGCTCTGCCAGCAGTGATCCCAGCACGTGTACTTGAGCTGAAAGCAACTGGGGCTTGTCAGGGGAAATTGGTGTGATTTAACATGTCAGAAGGAGCAGAGTATCACAGCTCCCTTCCTCACAAATACCACCTGATTTCTAGCTTGGAGGGACTGGACGGGTAGTAAGGCCACCAACGAGTCGAGGAGCCGACTGGAGGAAGCAAGCTAGTTTGGGGTTGAATTTAGTTTTGGAAAGGAGCTCTGGGCTTGAGATGCAAATCTGGATGCCATCACCTTGTAAAAAGGTGCTTCAAACTCAGGAAGAGGGGTAGGATTAACCCTGCTGGAGCCAGATTGCTGGAGAGGAAGTGAGGAGACCTTGGACAGAGCTCCACAGACTAGGAAGTCATCCCAGCCATCAATAGCCCGCTGTGTTCCCACAACAAACCTTTCCCACCAATCCGGAGATTTCTTCACTAAGCTGCAGCTACTCTCAACCCTATACCCTTGGGCCCAGACCTTTGTCCTCTTGAAGCTCCTCCCAAGAGTATTGCTTTGCCCCCCAACCCCTCCCTGCTCCAAGTTCCCTATAGGGTTCACCTGAACCCCATTCCTGGAAGCCACCTCCCTTCTCAGGTTTTACTGGTACCAAGATAGATGAAGAGACAGGGAAATTAAAATTTAATACCTATTAAAAGGACCAGGTTTAGACCTTAAACCCGGGAAGCTGAAAAAACAAGCAAACATCCCCTGGAGCAGTTAGCTCCCTCCCCTCTTCTTTTAGGTGTTAAGTTACATGAATGTGGGATCATCTAAATCTGCCTTCTTTGAGATGCTAAAAAACCTGTTAAGTCTCCCATTTTGAGTGAAGGAGCGAGAGCTCTCCTGCTCAGTATTTATTCTGGGTACCCTAATACAATCCCCACGTTTAGAATAATAAGCAGCGTGCATTTAGCTGCCCTAAACCAATTGTCTAAAGATTAGAGGTTGCTCGCTAGACGTAACCACGTGCATTCTCCCAACTCAGAGAGTATAAGGATGCAGGTTTAAAAAAATATATATCACTCCCATTTCTTTCATAGGAATCAGGAAACATTTCTCTTTTCCATGTCTCCCTCCTTTATCCTGTTATACTAAAATCCATGCTAAAACTTCTACCTTGTGAGACTCCCCTTTTTTTGTGACACCATCTAAAATGCTTTTCACGCATGGATCTCAAGGATCTGTGATTCTGCGTGGAAACTGGGAAGCTAAGGAAGTTCTCACCCAACCTCTGGTGAGGTGATGGGTGTGCTCCCCATCCTCACCCACTTCTGAAACCTGAGCCCTGGTTCCCCTGGGCAGCATACTTGACTGAGGCTTATTAAAAACACCAATTTGCCAATTTGAAAAGTTATACCTAACGGGTGTAATAGGTTGAATTATACTCCCCAAAAGATTTGATGAAGTCCCCTCCCCCTCCTAGTACCCATGAAGGTGCTCTTATTTGGAAATGGGGAGGAGTGGGGAATTTCCAATCAGTGGTAGAGCACTTGCCTAGCATATGTGAGGCTCTGAATTCCATTCCCAGCATGGGAAGGAAGGAAGGAAAGAAGAAAACCCTGGCACCAGTAGCTCATTCCTGGACTCCTAGTTTCTTGGAAGGCTGAGATCTGACGGTTGCAGTTCAGAGCCAGCCCCAACAGAAAAGTACAAGTCCACAAGGAAGCTCAAGGTTATGAAACTCATATTTTCAATTAACCACTAAAAAGAAATGGAGCTGTGGCTTAAGTGGTGGAGCACTAGCGAAGAAGAGGAGGAGGAGGAGGCTGCAGCGGAGGAAGCAGCTGGGAGACAACGCCCAAGTGCTGAGTTCAAGGCAGGATACCAACACACACACACAAATAATAATAATAATGGCTGGGTGGCCTAGTGGTAGAGTGCTTGCCTCACATGCATGAAGCCTGGGTTCGATTCCTCAGTACCACATACACAGAAAAAGATGGAAGTGAATGCTGTGGCTCAAGTGGTAGAGTGCTAGCCTTTAGCAAAAGCAGCTCAGGGACAGTGCTTAGGGGGATTAGAGTCTTTGTAGATGTAATTGAGATCAATGAAATCAGGATGAATTGTGAATTAGAGTGGGTCTAAAATCCAATGGCTATGTCTTTACAAAGAAATATATGTGTGTAGCACCATATGCTGTAATATCAGTCCCTGGGGGGCAGAGCAGGAGTATAAGTGATTCCAGGCCAGACCCAGAAATAAAATATAGAGAGAAGGATAGAATAAAATAGAGAATTTTGGAAGCACAGGTACCCAAAGAAGACCATAACAGAAAACGCACACTAAAGATTGCCAACAAATGCCAGATGCTGGAAGACGTAGAAATGCAGCCCTGTTGCTTACGTGTGTGTGCATGCAAGTGCACACACGTATGTGTGTGTAGTTATAATAATCTGTGTTTTAGGGGCTGGGAAGGTGGCTCAGTGGTAGAGCACTTGCCTTGCATGCCTGAGGCCCTGGGTTCAATTCCTTAGCACCACATAAGCAAAAAGAAAAAAGCCAGAATTGGCGCTGTGGTTCAAGTGGTAGAGCGCTAGCCTTGAGCTGAAGAGCTGAGGGACACCGCCCAGGCTCATAGTTCAGGCCCCATGTCTGGACCCCCCCCCAAAAAAAAAAATCTGTGTTTTAAAGGACTTCCCACGTTTCCACTATTTTGAGGACCACCTCCCTAAGAATTCTGCTTCCTTTGAAATACAAACGGACAAAGTATATTGTATTCTTTTGAAATCCATTTTGTGCTAGCTCCAAAGAAGCCATGAAACTTCCTTTTCCTACTGCCACTTTCCTATCCATGAACCTTATGTTGTTTGAATCACACTCACCCAAAAGTAGCTCCAGGCCAGGCATCAGTGGCTCACACCTGTAATCCTCTCTACTCATGAGGCTGAGATCTGAGGATCAGGTTCAAAGCCAGCCCAAAGAGGAAGTCTATGAGACTCTTATCTCTAATCAATCACCCAAAACTTGGCAGTGGAGGTGTGACTTAAGTGGTAGAGCACTAGCTTTGAGCAAAGAAAGCACAAGGACAGCACCCATGCCCTAAGTTCAAGCTGTTCAAGTTGTACTTGTATACAAACAAAGAAACTGGTTCTTGCTAGGAGCTGGTGCTTGGGCCTGTAAGCCTAGTTACTCAGTAAGCTGATGAAGTAAGGAGGTCAGGTCTGCCTGGTGCCATATTGGCCACATGGTGGATGGTAGGGTCTGGCATCTTGTCTCCCTGCTGGGGGAAAGAACCCTCCCTGCCCCCCCAATCATCGGCCTCCCAGGTATGGGCATGCCCAGAGGCACTTGGCTGATAGGTTACTGAATCTGTCAGTCCAGTGCCTGGGACTAGGAATTTCCTGAAGATCTGCCCCTTGCACTGACCTATTTAGGCCTGGACCAGTCCAGCCTCCAGGACAACATGCCATTTGTCTCTCCGTGATCATGTCTTGTGTCTTGCCTCCTGGCTCGTCTCCAATCATCATGGTATCCCAATTCAGCTCTCCATTGGCACTGAACTGGCTTGTTGGTATTGTTTTTGTTATTTCCTCTTCAGCATGTTTCCTAGGTGTGTTATGTGTATTTATGTGCTACAGGCCATTGTAACAACTGGCGGCCTACAGCCTGTTAACTGTATAATAAAGACTTGAATATTCTATATTTTTAAATGTGGCTTCTGGGATGATTTACTTTACAAGACTGAGAGCTGAGAATTGAGTTCAAAACCAGCCTGGGGAGGAAAGTCTGTGAGACTCTTATCTCCAATTAACCACAGAAAACCGAAAGTGGCCCAAAGTGGTAGAGCCCTAGCCTTGAGTGAAGAAGACTCAGGGACAGTGCCCAGTCCCTGAGTTCAAGCCCTGCAAACAACAACAACAAAGCAGAAAACAAACAAAAATTGGTTCTCTAATTGTCTTAAATGTCCTAATTAACCATTAACTACAGTTCACTGTTCTTCATAATCTTTCCAATGAGGAAGCTGTGACAGACTTTACCCTAAGCCCCAAGATAAACCATCTTCCTAGACTTCTCCTTGATATCTCCTCTGGGATATCTCCCTGGTCACTCCCCACCCTCAACAGTTACTATCCTGTGTCAGCAGCCTACCAGACCTCAGGCTGAAATGATTCAGGAGTTTACACCTGGCTTCTAGACCTCCAAAACCGACACTTTACAGATAGGAGACAAGGGGAGGGTAAGTGGATCTGTGGTAGAAACAGGCATAGGTTTTATTTGACTTCTCTTGGAGCAGATCTGGAATGTAGAGGCACCTTTTCTGTTTGGGGATGTAGTTTGGGTTTGACCGCCTTGGCTGGAGTTTCTCTGGGCACAGCAAATCCTTCCTCCTTCTCTGTCCTTTGTAGTATTCTGTTTTCTTCGAAGAATGTGAGGGAGGATGCTGTCATTTTGCCTGGCAGGAAGAACCCAGCGACAGATGGGTGGTGTGTGGGACAAGCATGAAGATCCTTTTCAGCCTCGGGGTTCAGTGAGGAGAGATGCAGGCCAACAATATGTTGATGATTTCCTCTGCCCAGTCTGACTTGTTCTTTCTGTTTGGCTGACTTTTTTCTCCAATGTGTCCACTGGCTCTGTCTTGACCTGAATCACTTGCTGTGGTCTCTCAATCTATGTCTCTGTCTTCATTGTCCACTCTCACCATAGTGGCTAACTGTGGCCAAGATCATGCTACACCCCATCCTGAAAATCCAAAGCCCTCCCCCCCCCAAGTCCCCACCTATGGAATCAATGCCCCTATCCTTGAACTCAGTATGCTTAGCCAGTGATAAAGTACACATTACCAGCATTGTTATGCATTCCCACTGTCAAGTCTCCAAGATACCACCTGGCTGAGGAAATGAAGTGCCGCCATTTGCAATTCTCCTCTGATGTTCCTGGGAAAGCCCGAGGTACGAACGTGTCCCCCAAAACAACAGTCCTGGTTCAAACTAAGCTTCACTGAATGGCCACCCCATGTTCACACTTGTCTTCACCCTCAAAATGTGATGGAGGGACCCACATTTAAGATCCAAACTATAGGGGCTGGGAAGGTGGCTCAGTGGTAGAGTGCTTGCCTTGCATGCTCCGGGCCCTGGGTTCGATTCCTCAGCACCACATAAGCAAAAAGAAAAAAGCCGGAAGTGGCGCTGTGGTTCAAGTGGTAGAGCGCTAGCCTTGAGCTGAAGAGCTGAGGGACAGCGCCCAGGCCCAGAGTTCAGGCCCCACGACAAGACCCTCCCCTCCCCCCCAAAAAAGATCCAAACTATAACAGTCTTATTCTTACTCTTTTTTTTTTTTTTTTTTTTTTTGGGTCCGGTTGTGGGGCCTGAACTCTGGGCCTGGGCACTGTCCCTCAGCTCTTCAGCTCAAGGCTAGCACTCTACCACTTGAGCCACAGCGCCACTTCCGGCTTTTTCCTTTTTGCTTATGTGGTGCTGAGGAATCGAACCCAGGGCCTCATGCATGCAAGGCAAGCGCTCTACCACTGAGCCACCTTCCCAGCCCTTATTCTTACTCTTAAATGGCATTTTCCTCCCAGGATTGTAATGGCTTCTTGGTTTTCTAAGGCTGGGCACTGGGCCAGGAGCGTCTGTCACCTCCCTGGAGGTAGAGAAAATGCAAGTTGGGGCCCTCTATATCTGGCCTTTGACTTGGAGGTGGAGGGTGATCTCTGTTTTGGCAAACCCTGCAGGGCATTCTGGTGCAAGCTTTCATTGGTGAACCACTGCTCTTGGTGAACCAAGAGACCCTGGCCTTCTCTCTGTACCAGCCTGGTGCATTCCTCACGGAGTTCCACAGGCCCAAGAAACGCTGCAGATTCATCCTAACAGAAGCTGCCTGATGGTGCTAAGAGTTCCCCATGCCACACCCTCTGCTTGGCTGGGCCTGATTTGTCAAAGCTCACACGAGCCCTGATCTTAGGGTTCTCTCTGGACCTCCTTAAAGTTGCCCACATCAGATCAGAAATGTCCAGACTCCAGACACAGGCACAGCTGAAGTGTTTTCCCAGATGTACACAGAGCCCACAGCAAAGTGGATACTGATGGATCTGTCAGTAGTGGGGTGTTTCTGTGCTCTCCTGCCGCTGGCACCACGCTCAGCTCCTGCTTGTTCAAGGCCTGCTACCTTTCTTAGTGTAGCTTTTAAAAGCTTCAGTGCTCTAGCTACTCAGGAGGCTGAGATCTGAGGACCGCGGTTCAAAGCTAGCCCCGGGGAAGGAAACTCTTGAGACTCTTGCCTCCAATCAACTACTCAAAGAAGCCAAAGGGGGCGCTGGGGCTCAAGCAATAGAAAACTGGCCTTGAGCAAAAGAAGCTCAGGGACAGTGCGTAGGTCCAAAGTTCAAGCCCAGGGACCCACAAACAACAACAACAACAACAACAACAAGACCCCAACTTCCGCACTTGGGTGTGGTTGAAGTGGTGGAGCACTTTCTACCCTGGGTTCAATCTTGAATCCTAGAGGAAATAAATATAGGAAAATAAAAATAAAAAAATACAAATTTGCTCTTTAAGGCTTGCAATGATCTGGCCCCATTTGCTCTTCCCCTCCCCCTTCTCTTTCCACTTACTCTCTCTGTCCCTTCTTCTCTCTTCGTCTCTCTAAAATTACTTTCTCCTTCTCTTCTGTCTCCACACTATCTATTTCTCTCTCTCTCTTTCTCCCTCTCCTCTAAGTTACCTTAGGTTCTGGAACCCAGCACTTCTAGCTTATAGAGGACCGGCTTTCCTGTCGCTGGGGCTTTTTTTATCATATTCTATTATTTGGTCTTTCTTCCTGCTGCGAGTCTTGCCCTACCATCCCACCTTCCCTGTCTACAGCTTATCATTTCAGAGTAGCCTCAAACGCCATTTCCTCTTTTCTTTAGTTAGATGCCACCTCCAAGCTTTATCAGTGTTTAAAAGTTGCCATCTCTGTCACCGTCTATTTGACATTCCAGGCATTTGTCTCTATGTCCTAATACATGGCAAGCCTCTCTCCAAGCGTCTTAGTTGTGAGGATTCCTTTGAATAATGCTGTGTATTTTCAAATTTAGAGGATTTTTTTTTAAAAAAGGATTAATTGAAAAGTGAAAGATGGGCCAGGAAAGTGGCTCAGTGGTAGAGCGCTTGCCTTGCATGAATGAGGCCCCGGGTTCAATTCCTCAGCACCACATAAGCAAAAAGAAAAAAAAAGCCGGAAGTGGCGCTGTGGCTCAAGTGGTAGAGTGCTAGCCTTGAGCTGAAGAGCTGAGGGACAGCGCCCAGGCCCAGAGTTCAGGCCCCACAACCAGACCCAAAAAAAAAAAAAAAAAAAAAAAAGTGAAAGAGCTGGGCGCTGGTGGCTCATGCCTGTAATCCTAGCTACTCAGGGAGACTGAGATCTGAGGGTTGTGGTTCAAAGCCAGCCCAGGCAAGAAAGTCCAAGGGACTCTTACCTCCAATTAACCACCAGAAAATTGGAAGTGGAGCTGTGGTTCAAAGTAGTAGAGCACTTGCCTTGGGCAAAAAGCTCAGGGATAGCACCCTATCCCCAAGTTCAAGCCCCATGACTGACAAGAAAATAAAATCAGATAAAAAGTAAGAACAAAAACATCTTAATGGTGGGACAAAGAGTGAACAAATGCAGCAGTGATATTCACTAGACACTATGTTGAAAATAAACTGTACAACAATGGCAGGGGGACAGGAGGGAAAAACTGGGAGAAAGCAAGGGACGGGGTGACACTGTTCAAAAAGAAATGTACTCCATGGAAGGTCTGCCCTCCTCTTGGCTAAGTCTCTGCCTGGTACCTGCGTTACCTAGGTAACGGGCACACCTGGGGGACCTTTCACTCATTATCTGACTCATGTAACTTTAACCCCTCTGCACGTCACCTTTACAGTAACAATTTAAAAATAAAAGTAAATTTAGAAATATTACTTGTTGACTGGCTCGTGATACTTTATGTAATATCTCTGCAACAAAACTTTCAGTAATGATGAGCTTTGGTCAGGATGCCTTTCCCCTAACATTTGGTACCATTTTGATAACCCCATTCTTATGAAACACAGTCTTCCCCAGGGCATAAGACTTTATTTATCCTGTGCATGTTTCTGTCTTTCCTACCTGCAGAGATGACTGTGCTGCATCCTAGTATTCTTACCTTTCACAGCTTCTTCCAATGACATCGTAGAACTTTAAGATAAAGTTTTGGAAACTGGTCCCACTTCCTTCCACCGCTTCCTGGGCAGAGCCCCTTTCCTCTAGGCCTCACAGGGACACCTCAACCTGCTGTCACCTCAGTTATAAGTGTCCTCCTCGCTCCCTCCAGCCACCAATGGACAGAAAGCCTTCCTTTCTCTTTCTTTTTCTTCTTTGTCAGTCATGGGGTTTGAACTCAGGGCCTGGACTCTATCCAAAGCACCACTTCCAGGTTTCTGGTAGTTAATTGGAAATAAGAGTTTCTCAGGGACTTTCCTAACCAGGCTGGCTTTAAACCACAATCCCCAGATCTCAGCCTCCTGAATAGCTAGGATTATAAGCATGAGCTACCAGTGCCCAGTTGTTTTGTTATATGATCCACGCTGTCCTCAGTTCTCTTTCCTCAGCCTTCCAAGTGCTTGGATTACAGGTGAGTAATACCATACCCTGCTAAACAAGATTTCTCCCCTTTTAAAGAGTCTCAATATATTGATAAACTTGAGAAACCCTGGATTACAATTTCTCTCCCAGTAGGCTGAGTGCAGTGCCCAACTGTGGCCAGTAGGAGACACCATAACCTAATGCTCTGAATCTGGATCCTCATTTCTGGAGACAACGGTTCAGCAGTTCTGTGTATATTTCCCTTTTCTATGTCCTGCAAAAGGTAAGGATGAACTAACAACTGAACATCTTCAAGACATTAAGTGCTGGGCAGCATCACACTTCTCTGCAGAGATCACAGCTGAGTGAACAATGTTCTCCTTGCTGCCCTCTCACCTGGCCCCGGAATCTGACAAGCCCAGCTCTTTCTCTAAGTGGATCTCATTCCTATTCTGGCATATAGAAGGGCTAGTATGGAAATTTACTGACAAGACAAAATTGAAAATGGAGAATCATCTCCAGTATGGAGATGTAAGGGGACTGAAATAAACCTAACAACAAACTTCCTGTGGGCATGAAAAAAATACAAAAGTAGTACACTAAAATTGTTAAGAATTGCCAGGTACCGGTGTCTCATGCCTGTAATCCTGACCACTCAAGAGGCAGAGATCTAAGTTCAAAGACAGTCCAGGTAGAAAAGTCCATGAGATTCTTTTTTTTTTTTTTTTGGGTCCAGTCGTGGGGCCTGAACTCTGGGCCTGGGCACTGTCCCTCAACTCTTCAGCTCAAGGCTAGCACTTTACCACTTGAGCCACAGCGCCACTTCCGGCTTTTTTCTTTTTGCTTATGTGGTGCTGAGGAATCGAACCCAGGGCCTCAGGCATGCAAGGCAAGCGCTCTACCACTGAGCCACCTTCCCAGCCCCGGAGATTCTTATCTCCAATAAACCACCACGTTATACAGCACTAGCGTTCAGCGCAAAAGCTCAGGTACAGCATCAACACACACACACACACACACACACACACACACACACACACACACACACACACACACACACACACACACACACACACACACACACACACACACACACACACCCTCAGAGCAGTTTTGTCTTATAGGAATCACATCTCTGTCCAGGAGAAATACAAGGTGAGCCATACGACCATTCTGTCACCTTGTTCCCTGGTAGCTATGTTAAAAAAAATATGTCATTTAATATTATCTTACCTAACCCTAGATATATAATCCAAAAAGTATCATTTCAACATTTAAAAATTAATAAAGCTATTTTGAGTCTCAGAAATGCACCACAGGAACTGGTGCCTTCCAAGTTGAATGATCCGTCTCTCCATTGCATGGTAGCTATCTGTGGCTAACTGCTACCATGTCGAACAGCATGGCCTCAGAGAATGCATGCCACAAAGTCAAGTAGATTTACCCAAACAGAACCTGGAAAGCATCCAAGCGCCACCTGCCTGGACCCATGTGTACCATGAACTTGGCTTCTTGCTCTTTATCCTTTCTTCTCTTCCCAGTAGTATCTGTACTTGAAAAAGAAGCTCTTCAAGCCAATTTATACCTCAGGAATTTTTTTTATCAGCATAAATTAGTTGTACAAAGGAGTTTCATTGAGATATATACATATATATACATTATGCATTTTGATCAAATTCATTCCCCCACTCTTTCTTTAACCTCCTCTTCTCTCTCTTAAACAGTTTGAGGTTTACCATGCATTTCCACGCATATATAAGGTTCTTAGATCATAGTCACCCCACTACCCCACCTACCCCCCCTGTCTTCCTCCTGTTAGTACTCCCTCCAACAGTTAGGAACCCTTTTGCCATCAAACCATTCTATTGTTATTTTATGATTATTTTTATTCCATCTGTGAGTAAATTACAATTTTTTTAGTGATGTTATTACTTTTTCAAAGAGCTGAGCGTTAGTTATAGGGTGACATCTTTCTCTTCTGTAAAAATAATGTAAACACAGCCAGGCACTGGTGGCTCACTCCTGTAATCCTAGCTACTCACCAGACTGAGATCTGAAGATAGAGGTTCAAAGCCAGCCCAAGCAGAAAAGTTTCCATGAGACTCTTATCTCCAATTAACCACTTAAAAACTGGAAGTGGTGCTGTGGCTCAAGTGGTAGAGTGCTAGCCTTGAGCACAAAAAGGCTCAGGAACAGTACCTGGGCCTTGAGTTCAAGCCCCACAACTGACAAAAAACAAAAAAATGTAAACACAAAGATCAACAAGCTGGGGGCCAGGAAGACCACTTAGCTCACAAACAGGAAAACACTAGTCACAGGTCACTCTGTGGATAGGGACTTCAGACTGTCATGGCTCAGGGCCTGTGACTGTGGCACACATTTGTCAACCGTGTAACTGCAGACTAGAACTGAGACAGGGTGAACACCACTTCTCACCCAAGTGGTTTGCCCTGGCTCCCAATGCTATGCCTTCTCCAATACTGGTGGACAGCCCACAGATGTGCCCTGCATTTTGCCATTGAAGGAAAGGGTGTTTCCTGACAACATGACTCAATTCATTATCATTGTAGAATTTGTCAAGGCTGTGTGTCTGTGTCTGTCTGTGTTTGCGTGTCTTTGTTGTATATGTTGCTAAGATACCTAGGATAATTGTCTACTAGGAAATAGCTAGCTGGCAGGCTTATAGGAAGTGGCAGCAAACCGTCTTCCCCCTTCTCTTTTTCCCCCTCTTTCTCTCCTTCCTCTTCCTCCCCTGCCCCCAGAGTCTGGGCACCATCCCTTAGCTTTTTCCCTCAAGACTAGTGTTCTACCACTTGAGCCATGGCTCCACTTCTGGCTTGTAGGTGGTTAGCTGGAAGTAACAATCTCTTGGACTTTCTTGCCTAGGCTGGATTCAAACCTCATTTCTCAGATCTCAGCCTCTGAAATATGTAGGTTTTCAGATGTGAGCCACCAGCACTCAGCCAGCTTTCTTCTACCAAGTTCCAGCTTAGACACAGGATGCGGGAGAAGCGAAGAGAACTGTGAAAGAGACAAACTGTGTTAATCCTTTCTTCCCCTCACTTTCCCAAAGATAAAAGGAAACTCCGTGAATGAAAAGAAGCTTACACAGTTGTTGGCTGAGCTGAAGAAAAGTGATCACTCACCATTTTAGAAAGAATATACACTGTTATGTAAAAAATACTCCAAGCCAGGAACTTTGGAGAACTTTAATAGTAAGTTCTCCAAAGATACATTGTGAAATTTAGGTTCCTAGAAAAAGTATGTTACTGAACTTTCAGAGAAGGAGAATCATGACACACTATACACAAATATTTGGGGATCAAAATAAGTGTTTAATTAAATCTTGTAATTGCACTCCACTAAGGGGACAGGAAAAACATTTTTTTCCGTTTGTTTTTTTTTTTTTTTTTTTTTTTTTAAGGAAAAAGAAAGAAAAAGGTTTTGAGAGATGCTATTTTAGCATGGCCCACCCAGGTACTCCAAGGTCAGCCAAGTACAACAAAGAGCTGCTTGGGGTGCAGAGGGAAGAATATGGGTTGGGGATGGGGCAGAACAAGGTTGTAAGGTTACTGAGTTACAGAGTAGGACTGAGCTAGGCACAGCCTGGAAACTTGCATGTGAAGCCCCTGAAACTGATCAGGCAGGAGAGAGGGATTCCTTTTGGGAGGAGGGGGCATTTGTGATGGTTGTGGGACAGAAGACCATGTCAGTTTGCCAGGACCAGCCTGAAGAGGTGGATGGGGAGAGCCCAGGAAGTGCAGCTCTGAGAAAAACCAACACTAGAGCACTAGGGCCCAGCAGAAGGCAAGTTTGCTAAGGAGGAAAAAGGGGAAATGGAGAGAGAGAAACATAGATTGAAAACAGCTGGGCATTGGTAGCTCACACTTGTAATCCTAGCTGCTCAAGAGACTGATATCTGAGGATCAAGTTCAAAGCCAGCCTGGGCAAGAAACTCCATGACACTCTTATCTCCTATTAACCACTGAAAATCTGGAAGTAGAGTAGTGACTCAATTGGTAGAGCATTTTTCTTGAGCAGAAAAAGCTCAGGGACAGTGTCTAGGCCCTGATTCAAGCCCTAAGCCTAACTGGCGCACACACACACATACACACACACACTCACACACTCACACACACAGAGCTCGGCATGTAAGTGTGACCCGAAGTGAGAAAGATGAGACAGCTAATTTCTCCTCTACTGATAGGACAGATGGTTTAAGAGTTTAAAGATGGTCACTGGGCTTGTCCACGGGCAAATAATTCAGCGCCACCAAGAGCAGCTAAAGGAACCCAAGGCCCATTGTGAAAGGAAAATGCAAAGGTAAAAAATATGCCAGGAATGCAGAAGTTCAGGAAAAGAAAAGAGGATTATAATCCAAGGGTTTGGTGAACCAGAGAAAGGTGCAATGACAGGAGAGCTGCAGGTGACAAGAAGCTGGGGAGGGGACTCCATCAGTCAGGGGTAAACTCCAAGGCCCAGTGCAGCTGGAGAGTGAGCAACTGGAAGGACTGCAGGTGGAAGTACATTCACGGGGCAAGCAAGTGAGCTGAGCTCCTAAATCAAGGGAGGCCAGGGATGGGAGTGGAGCTTTGCTTCTTTGTTTTGTTATTTTCTCCTGAAGGACAGGCTTGTGATGAGTTATACAGCCCAGCTCTGTACATATATATTTTAAATGCAACAGACCAGGGTTGCAAAGTTGCTCAGGGGTCTGGCTGAAGCCAGGGGAGGCAGGGAGGTGGCAGATCTGAGCAAAGATCCTCCCTGCCAAGGTGAAGAGGGCCACCAAGGTCCTAAAAAAGTGTTAGAAAAAGTGAAGCCCAGGCAAGAAAGTCCGTGAGACAACTTACCTCCAAGTAAGCACCAAAAAAAAACACCAAAGAAGTGGAGTTGTGGTTCAAGTGGTAGAGCACTAGCCTGCCTGCAGCACAAAAGCTTAGGGTCAGTGCCCAGGCCCTGAGGTCAAGCCCCAGACTGGCAACAACAACAACAACAACAACAACAAGGAAAATGCTTAAGTAAAATATGAACACTGTGGAATATTCAGCAACTGTTCAACATGTGAATGAATATATACATGGATATTGGGTACTGATATTGGGGCTTGAACTCAGGGCCTGGGCACTGTCCCTTAGCATTTTCACTCAGGGATGGTGCTTTACTACTTGAGCCACTACTGTAGCTCCACTTCTGGCTTTTGCTGGATAACTGGAGATAAAAGTAGTTCAGGCCAGGTGGCTCACACCTGTAATCAGAGCTATGCAGAGGCTGAGATCTGAGGATTGAGGTTCAAAGCCAGCCCGTGCAGGAAAGTCCACGAGACTCTTATCTCTAATTAGTTGCCAGAAAATTGGAAGTGGAACTGTGACACAAAGTGGTAGAACACTAGCCTTGAGTACAAAGAGGCTCAGGGTTAGAGTTCAAGCCCCATGACCATACACACACACACAAAGTCTCAGATTTGTTTGCCTGGGCTAGATTTGAACTGTGATCCTCAGATCTCAGCCTCCTGGGTAGCTAGAAATACAGGCTTGAACCACTGGAACCCAGTTGACAGTGATATAGTGTGTGTGTGTGTGTGTGTGTGTGTGTGTGTGTGTGTGTGTGTGCTGGTCCTGGGGTGCTGTCCCTGAGCTTCTGGATCTCAGAGCTAGAATTACAGGATTGAGTCACTGGCACCTGGTGTGTGATGTAGTTTTTAAAGTCTTGACCGAGGTGTAATAATGTACATACCATGAAATTCCCTTGTTTTCTGCAAACAGTCTGATGAGTTTCAGTAAATTTACATAGCTGGGCCTGTGAGAACAGATCTTCCAGTTGACATTGGAAGAAGGAGAATCGTTTCACTGGGCCAAGAACCAAAAAACAAAACAAAACAACCCTGCCAGGCTACAGGGGACAGTGTGAGGTGTTGCGGGGAACACGGCACCCCTGTGGCCCTGAGATTACTCCTGAGTCGCCAAGAACAGGTAAAACATGTCACTGCATTTCACCAGTTATACTTCATGTTGATTATTTTTCAAACCATTTAAAAGCAAGCAGTATTTTGAGGCCTAAATATCTGAAGTCTAGTTCCCTGAAACACTTGTCTAGAACAATTCAGTCCCTGATGGTTTAGCCAAGGTTTCTCTGTAATAACAAGTAAATATTAAGACAGTAAAATTCAGAATGGCCCCCGAGGGGGAATAAAATTGCAATAAAATTCCCTCGTTTTTCAGGTCTTGTTTCAATGAGAATATAAAGTATGTGTACTATGTGCTTTCTGATAAACTCTTTGATTTATTCCCCTTTGGGACAAATATACCACAGAAAGGTAAGAATGAGAAGGGAAATGAGGGTACAAAGGAAATATATATATATGCATATATATATTCAGAAGTATGTCCTTATATAAACTTAGAATCTGAAAAAATTTCAGTTACTAAAACACTGAAAGGCTATTTCATGTGTGATGTATCTAAGAGGGGTTTTAGGATTTCTGTAGGACTGCGAAACTCCCTGTGTATACAAGCTCCTTTATTAGGCAGGATAGGCAAGGTCATGCTGTAGTGATAAAGAAAACCCTTCTTCTCATTGGCTTCTTAGAGTGGGTCATTGTTTAATGTAGTTCCAGTGGCTCTCCTTCACAGGGCTTCTCTAAAAATTGACTCAAGGATCTAGGCTCTATCTACAATGATGTCATCTTCATCAAGTGACTTCCAAAGTTTGTTGAAGAAGAGGACAGAAGGTATGAATGATGACTCAGGGAATTTTATAGCCAGGTCTTGAAAAGTGGTATTCCATAACTTCTAACAACACAAATCTAACAACAAAGGAGGCAGGAATATAGTTTTCTTATGTAGGCAGGAGGAAGCAAATGGGATTTAGTAGACATAGTGTATTGTCTTTGCCATTAGCTCTTAATTTTATTGACTGCTTTTTTGTTGTTGGTGGCAGTTGTGGGGCCTGAACTCTGGGCCTGGGCGCTGTCCCTCAGCTCTTCAGCTCAAGGCTAGCTCTCTACCACTTGAGCCACAGCGCCACTTTTGGCTTTTTCTGCTTATGTGGTGCTGAGGAATCAAGCCCAGGGCCTCATGCATGCAAGGCAAGCACTCTTCCCAGCCCTTTCGACTACTTTCTAAGCTGCAAAATAATGCATTCTGCCTTACAGGTGAAATACAGGTGGATTAAGGTGAGACAAATCCTCTCCTTTCCCTAGTCCCCTGTCCCTTGTCTCTTGGGTCCTCTCTCCTTGTTGGAATGGCTGCATTTATTTCAAGGGCACAAATCAGTCAGGAGACATTAACTCAGTAAAACCTGCTGAACAAGTGGTTTTCTTGATAATACTTCTTAAGTGCCTGAGAAATACTTGAATAAAATGTTCATCTAAAAAGTACCTCAGGCTGAGAAGCATAGCAGTAGCATTTTGCTAGAGTTTTAAAAATCCAGTGTATTTATTTATTTATTTAGTGAGTTAGTTAAGTTAGCTACTACCTGATTTCAGTCTTTGGCCAGCACTGCAATATCAGGAAGACCGAGGTTCAGGTCCTCCTCTATCTCCTCCCATCGATGTGGCATGGGACAAGGTGTGAACTGAGCCTTATTGGTCTGGAGCATTCTGGACTTCATATTTCAAACAAGTATGTATGATTTATTCCATATGATCTTTGCAATACTACAAGATAAAGTCCTCTCTAACAAATTGCATTGCTCTTATATGCAGAACCTACACCTAAAATATAAAATTAAGGATATAAGTAAAATGGGAGGACACTTTGGGAGTGAGAGCCAATGGGAGGGCAGGAGTGAGGGTGAAGGAGGTGATTATGAGCAATATTCACAAGTATGAATATAGACTAATGAAACCTGCTCTGAGTGCTGGTGGCTCACTCCTGTAATCTTAGTTTGAAGAATCATAGTTTGAAGCCAGCCTAAGCAAGAAAGGCTGTGAGATATTTTTTTTTCTCCAATCACAAGGCTTGAACTTGGGGATTGTCCACTGTCTTTGAGCTCTTCTGCTCAAGGCTAGCTCTCTTCCACTTTGAGCCACAGAGCCGATTCCAGTTTTCTGATGGTTAGAGAAAAGAATCTCATGGCCTTTCCTGCTTAGGCTGGCTCTGAAGCTCAATCCGAAGCCTGGCTTGTTGTGAGAGTCTTATCTCCAGTCAACAATTTAAAAAAAAGTGATAGAGTGACAGCCATGAGTGAACAAGCTAAGAGAAAGTGCCCAGGCCCTGAGATCAAGCCCTAGTACAAGAAAAGAAAGCAAGAAAGCAAGAAAGCGAGAAAGCAAGCAAGCAAGCAAGCAAGCAAGCAAGCAAGCAAGCAAGCAAGCAAGCAAGCAAGCAAGAAAGAAAGAAAGAAAGAAAGAAAGAAAGAAAGAAAGAAAGAAAGAAAGAAAGAGAAAGAAAAAAGAAAGAAAGAAAGAAAGAAAGAAAGAGAAAGAAAAAAGAAAGAAAGAAAGAAGGAAAGAGAAAGAGAAAGAAAAAAGAAAGAGAAAGAAAGAAGGAAGGAAAGAGAAAGAGAAAGAAAGAAAGAAAGAAAAAAGAAAGAGAAAGAAAGAAGGAAGGAAGGAAAGAGAAAGAGAAAGAAAGAAAGAAGAGAAAGAAAAAAGAAAGAGAAAGAAAGAAGGAAGGAAGGAAAGAGAAAGAGAAAGAAAAAAGAAAGAGAAAGAAGGAAGGAAGGAAAGAGAAAGAGAGAAAGAAAGAAGGAAGGAAGGAAAGAGAAAGAGAAAGAAAGAAGGAAGGAAGGAAAGAAAGATGGAAGGAAAGAAGGGAAGAAGGAAGAAGGAAAGAAAGAAAGATGAACAAATCCCGTTAAAATTGTTTCAAAGGGGCTAAGAAAAAGTGATAGAGGGGATGAATTTGATCAAAGTTCATTATATGTACAAATGGTAACAGCACATTGAAACCTCTTTACATAATTAATGCATGGGGTAATAGAAAAAGAGAAGTTTTTTAGAAAAAGGAAAAAGTTTACTCTTTCATTTTCTAGTTACTGGATATCTATGACGTCTTGCATCTACAACTAAGTTCTAATAAACTAGAACTTTAATCAATGAATGAATGAATGAATGAATGAATAATGTCTTCTATAAAGTCCATGCTGGCCTGGGAGTTGCAATCCTTCTGCTTCAGTCTCCTGAATACTGGGGTTATAGGCATGTACATCACTCTGCCCAGGTCATAACTAATACTTAAAATGTGCACAATTTGACAGAAAATCTGGATAATTCTCCATGAAACAAAATATCATACAATGGGGCAGAAGGAAGAGATGATGTATACTCCAAAAACACTAGTGGGTATTCATTTAGGAGGAAAGACCATGCATAGGGAAATCAAGATCGGGAGATCTGGAAGTTATTAGAAACATGTTGAGATGGATCAGGCCATTTTGATACCAATTTTCCTCTTCATTAGTTATGCATAGCTCCCATCCACTGGGCAGAGGCCTGCTGTGGCAGACTTTTTTTTTTTTCCTAATGACCTAATGAGAAGAAAATGTTCTTTAAGACCAAAGGTAGAAGTGTCCCCACAGGAAAGGATCAGGCCTGCTTGGTTCTCTAAAGTCGCCTTGCAGATGCAAAATAATGTAAGGTCTGAAAGCAGAGAGCACATGTCAAATTTCCCTGGACAGTGTGGAGAGGATGATAAAAAGAAACAAAGGCCAAACAGAGCTCAGCGAGAACAAAGGAGGTGACTTAAACATAAATACTTGTATGTTTTATGTGCTTGGATAAGGGAAAAAGTGGAAGAAGGTTTATCAGTATTTGGTCATCAATAGCAGAAATCACTTTAAGTACATCAAGAAGAGAGGTATTGGATGTAGGGAATTAAATTGCAAAGCTGGGGAAAAAGTTGGGAGAGCAAAACCAAGTGAAGGATGCCATCTAGGAATGGGAAGTTATCCCATGGGGTGAAATCCTGCAAGTTGTTGGTTTCTGAATGGCTCCATAGCGTTTCTGGAATTTGTGCTGCCAACAAATCTGGGTGAGATTAAAATCCCAAGGTTTTTTGGGATGCTACCATGTTTGGATATGGTCTGGAAGCTTGGTGCTCAGTGTGGTGATCCTGAGTGGTAGTGGAATCTTGAAGAGGCGGGGGCTAATGAGAGGTAATTAGGTCATTGGGTTAAATGTTGGTCTCTGGGGGTGAAGCTGTGAAAGAGTGAACCAGAGCCTGAAGTTGCTCTGGCTTCTAGATTCTACCTGTGAGCTTATCTTCCTGTGACCTAATCTTATTGCAGTACTTCTGACCATGTAGACAGAGTGCCTATAGGTGCTCAAGATCTTGGCAGTGGTAATGTACAGACTGTGAGAATTGCTCTATGATACCAGAAAGATGTGTGTGTGTGTGTGTGTGTGTGTGTGTGTGTGTGTGTGTGTGTGTGTGTGTGTGTGTGTGTGTGTGTGTGTGTGTGTGTGTGTGTGTGTTGCCAGTCCTGGTGCTTGAACTCAGGAGCTGGCTCTGTCCCTGAGCTTTTGCTTAAGTCTAACACTCTACCACATGAGCCACAGCTCCACTTCTGGCTTTTTGGTGGCTACTTGGAGGTAAAGGTCTCATAGCTTTTCCTGCCTGGGCTGGCTCTGAACCACAATCTCAGCCTCCTGAGTAGCTAGGATGACAGACATCGGTATATCAAAAAGTTTTGATCTGGGGTTGATGCTAAATGGTAGTATTTTCCAGGCAAGTGCAAAGTCCTGGGGTTTGATCTCCAAGATTTTGAAAAAAAAATCATTTATTGTAATTGGTAGGTGGGGGACGCGGAAATGCTGCTTCATGCTGCTTCTAGCCACTGATGCAGATGGGCTGGTAAACAATTGCTCACTTGGTTTTGCCTTCCTCTGATGTAAGCCCCTGGTGTAAGGGATTGCACATGGAACCCTTTCCTGTCTTAGGCAGTGGATCTGACAGCAGGATTGACTAATCATTTTTGGGAACTTTTGGCTTCTGTGCATTTCTGAAAAGAAGCAACATGGAAGGAGCCTACCAGTGATTCTGTGGCAAGGCAGTCAGGCTGAAACTAGCTCTCAGGGGCAGCTTGCTCTGCAAGCTCCTCCAACCCTTCCTTGCTCCACTAGGTCTGCTCTGGTCTCTGAGCCCTGTCTCCCCAGGCCTTTGCTGGAGGAGGAGCTCTCACACAAGCCTGCTTTGTGTCTCTCCTAATAGTCCTTGGTTGTATGCACTAAGAAACCTTGTAGTTGTAAGGTCCATTCCTGGACAGCGAACAGACCTCGCCCAGTACCTGCGTTACTTAGGCAACTGGCACACCTGGAAGAGGTCACATCCGCATCCTCTGAGGTCACATATTAATCTGATGTGGCCACACCTTTCTCCCACCTGATCCCACTTCCCTTTACCTGGACACACCTTTCCCCGCCCCCTACCCTATAGAAGGCCTAACCTGGGGCCAGACTGCCTCTTTTGCCAGCCGCGTGGAGTACCAACCTTGCCTGGTCCCAGCAGGTCTATCGAATAAACCTACCCCTTACCTGAATATCACGTGCGTGGTGCAGTTCTTACTTGGCTACCTCTTTTAAAAACCTAACAGTGGTGTTGTCAAGAAACTCAACTATATCCCAGCTGAGCTTGCCATCCATAATAGTTTTTCTGAGAGAGTCCATAGTTCTTGTGACAAGACACTAAATGATAGGTGTTTCTGTTCCTAAGTCTCTGCTTGCTATTCTAGAGCAGGCAGATTGGATGTTTTTAGAGAGATGGATGTGTCTTCTTCGACATTTATCTTACATCTAGCTTGGGAGGTTGAATATCAAAAAGCAAATGTAGAGACCACGTGTGGTGGTGTTCATCTATAATCCCAGCTGCTAAGGAGACATAGCTACTGGGAAGGCCAGCCTGTGTGTGTGTGTGTGTGTGTGTGTGTGTGTGTGTGTGTGTGTGTGTGTGTGTGTGTGTGTGTGTGTGTGTGTGTGTGTGTGTGTGAATGAGATCCAATCTAAAAATAACAAAAACAAAAAAAGGCTAGGAACATGGTTCAGTGGTAGAGCGATTTCCTAGCTGTATTATACTCAGAACCACCACACACACACACAAAACACACACACACACACACACACACACACACACACACACACACACACAAAGAGAACAAGAAAAAGTCCAAATGCTAGCTTGTGTCCTAATTTGTAAAACTGAGATAATAATGATCCTATTTCTCTTCCAGAGTTGTGTGACGTTTGAATGAGACCATGCAACTAGGTCTGGCACAGTGAAAGTCTTAGAGCCTGGGCACTGTCTCTGAGCTTTTGTGCTCAAGGCTAGTGCCCTACCACTTGGAGCTGCAGAGACATTTCTGGCTTTTTGGTAGTTAATTGCAGATGGGTCTCCCAAATTTTCTTGCCTAGACTGACTTTGGACCTCAATCCTCCAATCTCAGCCTCCTGGGTAGCTGGGATTACAGGCATGAGCCACTGGCACCTAGTACATTAGCTTTCAAAAAAAAAAAAAAGGTATAATTTTGCAAAGGAATTTTCTTCGGAATGGTGGAGGGGTGGTAGAGGAGCTCCTCAATAGGGGCACTATTTCTACACCTGTAATGTCTTGATAGAAAGGCATAAGAAAAGCAAATGTTCTCAAGACCTAATAGAAAAAGTAGTATGACAAGCCCCCTACCTGGGACCTTCACAGTTTTCAATTCCATTCTCCCAAAGCAGGCTCACTCGTTGGACCCCAATCAATTTAGTTGTGGCCAAATGTGGATTACTTACTTGTATCTTGCACACAGTGGCTGTCAGATAGTTTCCTTGAGATGGTCAGCTGAGCTGGGCCTTGGTGGCTCACGCCTGTAATCCTAGCTACTCAGGAGGCGGAGATCTGAGGATCTGGGTTTGAAGCCAGCTTGGGTAGAGAAACCTGACAGACTTTAATCCCCAGTTCACCACTTCAGCTCTGGAAGCAGAGATGTGGCTCAAGTGGTAGAGTGACACTATTGAGAAACAAAACAAAAAACAACAAAAAAAACAACTAATTGAGTTTTTCGAGACCCTGAATTCAAGGCCCATGACAGGCACACACAAAAACAAATCAGGAGAAGACTGAAACCACTGACACTACCAAGTGTTCTCACCTCTGGATTAACACTGACCGTGGGGGGGGGGTGTCTTTGCTTACTGGACCTTCCACTGATGTATTCAGCATGATCCTATACCATTTTAATATGTCCTACACTGAAAGACTCTAAAAGGAAAATACCCTGTATCTACTGCCTCACACTGAGACATAATCAAGCTGAGGAGGAAGAGGGGCTGGCCTTCACCCCAATCAAAGCCTCCTGGCTGCTCTTCAGGTAGTGAGTTCAAATTTTAAACCTCATCTGATTCATAAAAAAAAAAATAGTCATCAGGGTTTGAGTTGTGGAATCTCAGATACCCCATCTTCTCACCACCCCTGCCCCCATCATTTTCTCCTTCCTCCTTTGTACCAGGGGCTCTGGTTCTTTTTTTTTTTTTTTTTTTTTTTTTAAGTCTGCATCTCTAAATTTGGTCTTGGGAAGGCTAGGCGTCATGCTGTGAGAATGACAGGAATGACTCTGTCATTTATACTAATGATTATTTGACTTGTCAGCGCTGTACAAGGCTGCCTCTAAGGTGTTATTCTCTTGTTTTCCTGTGCCCTATCTTGTTTCCTGTGCCTTAGTCTCTCTCTCTCTCTCTCTCGCTCTCTCTCTCTCTCTCTCTCTCTCTCTCTCTCTCTCTCTCTCTCTCTCTCTCTCGTGCACCATGCATGTGCACGCGCGCATGCGCACGCGCACCCCCCACACCCCCTCCAATGTATTTAGTATTGGAATAGAGCCAAGGGCTTGTAAGCTGGCCTTTTCAAGACCAGTGCCCAGTTAGTGCACTGACTGGGCAGCATGGCTCAGAGGAGCTCCCAGAGGGTGATTTCCATGATATAAGATCAGCCTGGTAAATAAGGAGCTCTCAGAGGATTTGCCAGGAGATAGGACCTGCCTAACCGGTTTGTAATGCCAGCTCCAGCCACTTTAGGGTAACTGTTATATGCCTAGATGCACACAAATCTGTTCCCTCAAACAGTTCTCTTATGTTAGGTTTTCTTTTAACTTGAGAAGGTCTTTCACGTTTCCTCCTCTTTTATCTTTTTTTTTTTTTTTTTTTTTTTTGTAACTGGTTCTTAGATAGGCTCCGGGCCAGTCAATTTATCTTGCAAGCTTTGGAAGGCACATTCTCTCCCCTCCCCCTCCCATCATTCCTTTCCCATTTGATTACATCTTTCCTTGGTAATGGGGTTTTGCCTGGCCTTTTGTATAATGCTAAGCCACAGTGAATCAAGAATATTCTCCTCTTATTATTATTTTTTAAATCGAGCTTTTCTTTCCTGAGTTGTGTGTGTGTGTGTGTGTGTGTGTGTGTGTGTGTGTGCGCACGCGCGTGTGCACAGGCGTGCGTGCATGCATGTGTGCATGCGTGTTTCTGATTTGGCTCCTGATCTGGAAGAGGGGTCTGTTATTCAAGGGAGAAGATTAGATGCTGTGGTGTTGTCAATTGGTCTTTAAAAGAAATAAGTAAAAGTTGATCACATGCTGAATGTCTAGACCACTGTAGAGCCACCTCCCAAGAGACCAATCAATTTCAATTAAGGAGATTAAAAGTCCTGAGCTCAGAGAGGCCTAGTCACATGTTTCTGAATGTCTTCATCCTCCAGCAGCCTGCAAGCAGGCAATGGGTCCCAGAAGCTGGGGACTGTGTCCTCTGGGCCAATATCAAGGTGAAAAATAATCAGGCAAGAATATAAAAGGGAAAGCTAGGTGAAGGGGCTCAGAGGGCCCTACTGGAGGTTCAGATAGGATCATCCTGCCTTATGCATACAATACTTATCACCATGGGCAGGTCATGGGCCCATTAACTGGCTATAGCGGCTCCAGTCCTAAGCAACCAAATCCAACCCCAAATCAGTGTCCACGCACACATCCCAGGGGAAAGATTGCCTTGCCTCTACTCTACTCTCTTGGTTGGGGAGGCCTTCCATACCCTGTGGGTAAATTGAGTCTCCTAGTCTAGGCCCTTCATCTATACCGGGTATTTCAGAAAACCTCCACACTGGATTTCTGGTCTCTATGTGCCCTAATCATCTGGGGCTTCTTAAATTCTCAGACTATGTAGGGTACAGGGTGAGGTCAAGTTTACCCAGGAAGAAAGGGCAGATGATCAAGGGTAGAGCTGGGATCCATAGGAAGAAGAGAAGCTTTAGAATCACATGAACTCAGCTGAACCAGTCTCTACCTCCTACAAGCTCTGCATTGGTCATGAGCTCCATTCAACTCGTGGTCAACTTTTACCTCTTTCTCTTTAAGACAGTGATCAACACACCCTGACAATCTGATCTGAGCCCAGACATTGAAGTAAGCTTCACTTTCTGTGCTTATATGAGGAGAGCCACCACCTGTAGCCCCCCAGGTAATTTATGTGCATAAAACACATGATATCACCTGGTCACCCCAATAATCAAGGTGGCTGTTAGGACAACAGTGATGCTGAGAAGATGGAGTACACTCAGCCCTAGCTGCTGTTGCCTTAAGGTTTGTATCCCTCCAAGTTCCTTTGTGGAGATGGTGGTGATGTGAGGAGGGGATTTAAACGGGAGAGTAGAGCTCTCATAAGTGAGATCAATGCTTTTTGTAAAAACAGACCCCAAGCCCAGCATGGTGGCTCACACCTGTATCCCTAGCTACTCAGGAGGCTGAACTCTCAGTATCTTAGTTTGAAGCCAATAGAAAAGCATTCCTTATCCAAAATAACCACCAAAAAGTCAGGCTGGAGGCCGGGCTCAAGTGGTAAAAGGTCAGCTATAAGCAAGATGAGTGAGCAGAGAGGCCCCAGAATTCAAACCTCAGTACCAACAAAAACAAACCGTCTCCAGAGAACTCCTTCGCCCCTTCCACCATGCAAAGGCACACCTTTCTTATCAGAAACCAAATCCATCTCGAGCTTGACTCCCAGCTTCCACCACAGTGAGCAATAAATGTCCATTGTTTAGAAGGAACTTCAAGGAGTTTTATTACACCAGTTGGAACAGACTAAGCTGAGGGATCTAGTGGCTTCAATTCAGAAGCCCTGGAGGAGCTACTGGGGGACTTGTCAACTGTGAACACCATGTAGATCTGAGTGGGTGTGTTGGAATGGGGCAGGAATGAAACAGAGAAAGGAGAAGAACTACAGGATGATGTTTGGCTCAGAGACTGGGCTGGCCTTGATGACCTGAAGTCAAAAGGAGGGAGTAGCTTTCAGAAAGGGGAACAGGACAAGGCTGACCCAAACCAGGGTGTTTGTTGCCCAGGAAAGCCAAGAGAACGGGCTAGATAGCAGATGAGGCTTCCCAACAGGTGAACTGTAAAGAGAGCACAGGTATTCCAGGCAAATGACAGAGGCTGAGCCCATGATTCACCTGGTGTCAAGGTGACTTGGCTGTCCAGATGAGGCCTCTTCTCTCTTGGCTATGTTATAATGACAGGATGGCCTGGGAGCAAAGGGGGAAGAAGGCCAGGCCTTGTTTTGGTCCACTTAGCTGCTTGCTTACCTAACGGACATGAAGCGTTTCGATGAGAGTGACTGCCTGAAGAAAAACAGGGTCACCCCCCTTGTGGGGCGAAAAAGGACAAGAAAGTTGGTGGTTAACGGCAGGGCCAGCCACCGCTGTCCAGTCTGTGTGTGTCTATAGCATTTTACACACACACACACACACCACACACACACACACACACACACACACACACACACACACACACACACACAAATATCCCCAGCCTCATTCCTGGCCTAATTCTCCCAAAATAATTGAGAAAGGATGGTTTGAAGCTATAGGCTTAGGTTATTGTTCATAAACCTTCAAAGCATCTGGACGCTTTTGTAAACCGATGACGAACACAAGCCTCGTGCAGTTAGGCCTTTTGTATTGTTATATAAAAGGGTGTTTTTCTTGATATAAATTCATTTCAGAAATGTGGAACAATGGAGATTCCTATTTACTTCGAGGGGAGAAGCTATTGTCATAGGAATCGTTCTCTGTATAGGAATAATATTCTGCTCTTTGGTCATTAAGAGCAGGGTGGAAGGGTTTCCATAGGAATCCGTGCTTCCAGGTGGGGGCGTTGTGGGAGGGAAGAGCTGTGAGCTCCTACCTGTTCTTCTGAGGAAGCAACTTGTGGGTGTGGCAGGTACAAGCAAGCAGAGGGCATGGCCCAGTGGCCCCATCAGCCACATAAAGGAAGGGTGTACGCATTTTACACACACACACACACACACACACACACACACACACACACACACACACAGACATAGCATTTTCTATACATGTACATATATATAGCACTCTGTCTATACATATAAATTATATATTAGAATGTATGTATGTCTATACATATGTGTGTTTTTTCTTTTTTTCTTTTTCACCAAGGATGGAACTCAGGACCTCATACATACCAGAAAGCATTCCAGTACTGTGCTAGCTCTCTCATACCATTCATACCATCATACCATTCTTTTTTTTTTTGGCCAGTTGTGGGTCCTGAACTCTGGGCCTGGGCTCTGTCCCTCAGCTCTTCAGCTCAAGGCTAGAGTTCTACCACTTGAGCCACAGTGCCACTTCCAGCTTTTTCTGCTTATGTGGTGCTGAGGAATTGAACCCAGGGTCTCATGCATGCAAGGCAAGCGCTCTACCACTGAGCCACCTTCCCAGCCTCAGCACCATCATTCTTATACATTAACATATTTATTCCTCAGAATGACCTTATTCACTAAGTACTATCTCCGTCTTACAGGTGATGTTAAATGGCCCAAGGTTATACCTGTAAACCCAAGCTAAAAGCCAAACCAGCTTCAAGTCTGCGATTGACTTGATCGATCTACAGGGCCTCTTAGGAAGGGGCATTTGGTAATGAGCCTAGGGGGAGTGTGTGTGTGTGTGTGTGTGTGTGTGTGCAGTGCATCTGTGTGATTTGCAAAAACAACATGACACTGGTAAGTCCACAGATGAGTGGAGAATTACAGGAAGGAACTTCCTCCAGCAGGAGAATGGTTAAGAGAAAGGTCAGGTATCAACTCAACCTCAGACCAGTTGACCAACGAAGCTCAGATATCAAATCGTCCATTACAATCTGCTGAAGCAGAAGCAAAGAAGAAGACTGTGGGCTCAGGCCTGGTCCTCCAGAGCATCTGAGTGGACACAGGGCCTAGAAGTAAAAGGAAGTGGGTCCAGCGGAGTTTGCTTTGGAAGCGTGATTTTGGGCCCTGGAGCTGGAGGATATCATCAGAAGTCCTCAGCAGCCCCTGTCTAGATTCAACAAGCATCACACACCAGGGAGGTTCGGAGCAACACAAATCTATCTTCTCACTGTTCTGGCAGCTAAAAGTTCAAGGTTCCTTCTAAGGGCTGTGAGGAAGGGGTCATCCCCAGCTTCTCTCCTTGACTGTTAGTAGGTGCTGCTGGCTCACGCATGTAATCCAAGCTACTCAGGAAGCTGAGATCTGAGGGTCACACTTGGAAGTCAGCCCAGGCAGGAAAGTCCATGAAATTCTTATTTTCTGGAAGTAGAGCTAAGGTTCAAGTGACAGAATTTGAGTGAAAAAGCTAACGGACAGCTCTCAGGCCCTGAGTTCAAGCCCCTGTACACACACACACACACACACACACACACACACACACACACACACACACACACACAAGCTTGTAATAAGATTACCAGCATTTGAAATTAGAATCTCACTTTCCCTTAGTTACCCCTGCTCCTCTCTCTGGACATCATCACTGGGGTCTGAGGTGATGGTGGTGGCCTGGGATAGGAGCAGTTCATCTACCAACAGCTCTGAATACATCCATCCTCAGTTTCCCCATCAATAAAATAAGATCCCCCCTCCCCCACTTCAAGTATGTTAGGGCACAGTCTGAGACTAGGCTTGGCATTCTGAATATGGGACTTAGGACATGCTGTGTGACCTTTTTGGGTGGAAATGTATTTGTAAAGCATAGATAATAAAAAATAACCTTTATTTATCTCCCTAGGTGTTCTGGGACTTGAATTAGGGTTGTGGTTATGACGCATTGCAAAACCAAACACATCCCTTCTTAAGACATATGACAACCCGGAGGCCAGTGAACAGCAAAACACAAGCTTTCAAACATCCAGAGAAGACCAAAGTGACCCCCTTCGTAACAACTCAGCTTTATCAATGCAATGCAAAGCAAAAGTGACTATGTTAGGATCTATTGATTCGTCTTGAGATCTAATAACATCCTTTATCCAGATCTTATTTACGTCCCGCTTCCTCCATGGGTCTCTCATAAGAACTGAATTGGCCAGTGAATTGGTCAGAATTGGTCCTATTGTCCTTTGAAATCACAGAAGTGGATGGGTTTTAGAACACAAAAGACACCATGTTTTCTTTGGGAAACAAGGTCTATTTGGAAAAAACAAATACCTCATGTCTAAACGAAATTGAAAACATGCCTGGCTTCAGATTTATTTGATTGTAGGGTCTTTCTTGGGGCCCATCAGTTTTAGAACTATTTTTTTGTTTTGTTTTGTTTTGGGGTCAGTCTTGGGGCTTGAACTCAGTGCCTGGGTGCTGTCCCTGAGTCCTTTTTGCTCTAGGCTAGCACTCTACCCCTTTTGAGGCACAGTGCCACTTCTGGTTTTCTGGTGGTTAACTGGAGGTAAGAGTCTCACAGACTATCCTGCCTGGGCTGGTTTTCAACTGTGATCCTCATATCTCTGCCTCCTGAGTAGCAAGGCTTATAGGTGTGAGCCACCAATGCCTGGCTCAGAACTAGTTCTTACTGGCCCCCATGAGCCCATAAAAAAACCAAATGGAAAGAAGTACCACAATAACTCAGAGAAACAGGTTGTTTACTATTTTTTTTTTTTTGGAAAGCATCGAATCAACATTTATACCACCGAATCAAATTATTTACACATATGGTATAGGATTTACATCTCCAGCGTTAAGAGTATGACAAATGGTTTCTGACTTATTTGTGAAAAATCATCTTGATTCCCCCCACTCCCCTGGGAGATATGCAGGTGACACCCCAGTAAGACTGACTGAAACTGTCCTTCAGGTTTTATGAAACCTTCAGGTTTTCCTACGTTAGAGTGGATGGTTAAGAATTTCAGCCTTGAGGCAGTCTTAAAATCATCAAATTATTCGCTTCTGATCCTTATTTTCTTCAGGTCGGCCAGAGCCTCTCCACTCACAGTTTTCTGTAGCTATTAAGCATGATAATGCATGCAGAGAGCTCGGCGTGAGCCCTCCCAGGGTTAAGAATCCAATAAATGTCAGCTTTTATATCCTCATTATTACAGAGGATGCTTGCATGTTTATATTTCATCTATGAAAAAGAATTAGATTATTTGAAAATAAAAAAAGAAGTAACTGTCTGGGCCTCTTAGAAGTGATATTGTCTCTGTACTCAGTATGGAATTAGCAGGAGGGAGAAGTTGGTTAGTACATGGAAGAAATCCTGGATGTAGAGATATAGCTTTCTCTCTCTTCCATGTGGCTTCAGCTTTGACTTTGATAGGTTATGAAGTCCAGCTGCAGCAGACTGAATGACTAATTAATGCCCTTTACCCCCCAGTTTCAACAATCATCACCAGCATCATCATCATGATGTTAAAAACAAAAACAAAAACAAAACATCAGTGAGTTGCCTGTTTAAGATGGTGAATTTTGGGGCTGAAGGCATGGCTCGGTTGGTAGAGCACTAAATGAAGGAAAGTGTCAGGTACTGAGTTCTAGTCCCGGTTTTGGACCAAAATAAAAAGACAAGAAAAGATAGTGAATTATATGACAGGTGAATTGTATCGGAGGGACAAAAATCAATGAATGCTTCATGAAGAATGGAAAGAAGGAAATAAAAATTGTAATTGTAACATCCAGAATCGATCAGCTTTGATATAGATCCTTCTATACATTTTGGAAAAATAAAATAGGATCATCCTGTTTGGGGGAAAATTGTTTTTTGTGGTTTTTTTTTTTTTTGGCTTTCCTCATACATGCAAGGCAAGCACTCTACCACTGAGCCACCTTTCCCAGCCCGGAAAATTGTTTTTATGTGAATAAGTTCTGTCTGATTCTGTGTCCCGAGGCAGTGAGCGTTGTGGTGTCAGGTCCTGGCTGTGCCTACAACTCTTTCCTGCCTTGGTGGGCCTCAGTCTCAGCAGCCATGCAAGGGCTGGGAGTCCAACCCGCTCCACAGCAATTCAGGCTGTTAATGTTCCCACGCTTGACCCACCTCCACAGGCTGAGGCAGGGTAGCAGCACTTGCAGCCGCTTCTACAGCAGTGTTGCCCAGATCCCTCCAATCAGAATGGAAGGGCAGGGATGCCACCACAGGGGCAGTTGTGAATCTGCTTCTAATTCAGTAAGGGAGCTAATTTCCCCATTGTGGTTACAGAGTACAGTTGCATATGATCCATGAGTGGCTCTGCACTCAGGGCCTTGTGCTGTCTCCCAGCTCTTGAGGGCTTTGACAATCAATCTCTCACAAGTGGTCCACGATCATCTGGAGAACTTTCTTGAACACACTGGACCCAATGCCAGAGTGCCTGAGTCAGCAGTTCTGGGAAGGGGCTGTAGATTTTGCATTTCAAGTCTGTTTCCAGGCAATGTTGGTGTTATGATCATTGGGAAGACCAGTATTGAATGATGTCACTTCCTCTTAGCTCTGACAGGCATGTCACCTGCCACAAATGTCTCCCCACTATGGTGGCAACTCTCAGTGATTCCGGTGGCTTCTGCCATTTCAGGGATAGTTTGACTTCCAGTGTGTGTGTGTGTGTGTGTGTGTGTGTGTGTGTGTGTGTGTGTGTGTGTGTGTGTGTGTGTGTGTGTGTGTGTGTGTGTGTGTGTGTGTGTGTGTGTGTGTGTGTGTGTGTGTGTGTGTGTGTGTGTGTGTGTGTGTGTGTGTGTGTGTGTGTGCGTGCCAGTATGGGGGTTTGAAGTCAGGATCTCCAGCCCTTGCTCAGCTTTTTATCTCATGTTTGGTGCTCTACCACTTGAACCATGCCTCCAGCCCTGCTTTTTTGGCTGGTTATTTTGGAAATGCAACCTTACAGACTTTTCTTCCCAGGATGAGTTTTGAACTGTGATCTTCCAGATGTCATCCTCCTGAGTCACTAGGATTATGAGTCACCAGGGCCTGGTATCATTTCAGTTGTTTTGGTGGATAGATGAACAGTAAGAAGTATGAGGAAATGAAGGGGAAAAGGATACCAGAACTAAATCAGTGGGGGAGTCAGTATTTAAACTGGGGGTCATTCTGATCACCAAGCTCTATCTTTCATGACTTTGTTATGTTCCCTTGGAAACAGTCTAATAAAGGACCTGTTGTTAGACTGAAGATATAGCTACTTCCAAGCTTTGTCTGGCTAAGTGTTGGGGACATTTCAAATGAAGTGATTCAAGTAACATGCTTAAAACAAGGCCTGTGTATAACAAATATCCTACGTACCTATCTGCAAGTCCTTCCTAAAGTGTGGCTCTGAATCCTACTTCTGTTGTTAGCTATGTGACTTTGGGCAAGTTATTTAAGATCTCCTTCATTTTCCTACTTGTAAAACAGGGACAAAAATAATGCTAATTCTAGGCTAAGAGGAGATATGAACCAAATTGTGATCTGTGAGAAACTTACAACATCATCTGGTTTATAAAAGTACTCAATAAACAACATATTAGCATACTTAGGTCCATGTTGTAGGAATGAGCACTGTACAACACAGTGATACAGATTGTTCCCTCTGCTTCTCTCTACTCACACAGGCTCCCTGAGACAGGACAGAGGTTAAGAATGTAGGAACTGGAAGCATACACACCGAGTTCAAATCTTGAGTTAATGTGAGTTTCTAGGCATCGGAGCCACACCCAGTTCCCTTACTTTTTCTCCTCTGCTCCATGGAGGTGAGAGTTGGCTGAGTGAGCACAAGGTCCATGCTGTGTGTGGGACATGCCCGGTGCCTGGCAGCCTAGATTTATAGAGTTGGCACTACATCCTGGCCTCAGAGGTCATAAATTGGCTTTTCCAAAGCTGGACACCTGTTAGGTCAGCGTAGAACGCTGTAGTTGAGTAAGGAATCTATGAAAGAAGAGACTTTATGCCTGAACTGGGGAGGGGCTTGGACTAATGTGGTTCAATCTTCCACCTCATGTTTCATTTCTTGGATTTTTCTCCAAGTCCCACAGGCCCTGATGCCATTGGTTTTTGGTTTTCTGAATTGATGGGTCAAATACATTTGCACCTGTGACTAGTTTCTTCTCATCTTGCAACTAGTATTTTTTTTTTTTTTAATAAAGCACTGTTTCCAATGTCCTTCTGAGCTGCAGAGAAGGCTGTCTTCCTCTGGTAAAGTGGCTTTTCCATCAAAGTAAAGCATGGACCTCCAGAGTCCTGTACATACCCTAACTGTCCGTACCCTCATTGTCCATATTTTGGGAAACAACAGGAGCCAGGAAGCTGAAGTTTTCACTCATGCTCATCTGATACTTAAGCCTGCATCACAAGAATGTCCAGGATTCCTAACAGTATCAAAGTCTCAAGTAATCTATCTATCTATCTATCTATCTATCTATCTATCTATCTATCTATCTATCTATCTATCTATCTATCTATCTGTCTATCTATCTATCTATCTGTGTGTGTGTAAACCACTAAGCCTTTTCTTCTTTTATTTGAATTTTCCCTTTTTTAGAAAATAAGTTGAGAAAACATAAAGGATACAAATATTTTTATTTTTATTTGAACTCAGGGCCTGGGCACTGTCCCTGAGCTTCTTTTGCTAAAGGCTAGCACTCTACCACTCGAGCCACAGCACCACTTCCACATTTTTCTGCTTATGTGGTACTGAGAAATCGAACCCAGGGGTTCATTCATACTAGGCAAGCACTCTACCACTAAGCCATATTTCCAGCCCATAAATAATTTTTAAAAGAAACACATAAAATCTGATCATCAAAGATAGTTACTATTAACAACTTCCTCCAACTGTTACTTTTTTCTGTGCATGCATATGAATAGTTCTTTTGCAAAATGTGATCAGGCTAATGTTCAATTAACACATTGTCTATAGCTTTATAAAGCTGTAGGTGGCAGTTGGTCTCTATTTTCTTGGACACCAAAAATGCAGTTAATCTGTATTTGTAGTTACAATTATAATCAACTTTGCAAAAATAAGGGTGGGTTTTGAAATTAAAAAAAAATAAATAAAAAAAGCTGGGTATTGGTGGCTCATGCCTGTAATCCTAGCTACTCAGAAGGCTGAGATTTGAGGATGGTAGTTCAAAGCCAGCCCAGGCAGAAAATTCCATGAGATCCCAATTACCCACCAGAAAAATGGAAGTGGTGCTGTGGCTCAAAGTAGTATAGCACTGGCCTTGAGCAAAAGAGCTCAGGGACAGCACCCAAGCCCTTAGTTCAAGTCCCAGAACTAACAACAAAAACAAAAATTTCCAACAGGTTGAACCCACAACTTAGGAATAAATATATCATGAATATTTATTCATGCCACTATTATTCTACATTTTTAAATGAAAAAGATAACTTCTACTGTAAAATGGACATACATTCATTTCAGAAAAAAGTCATTTGGGAAACCATTTGAAAATATCCATAATCTCACCATCCAAAGATAACTAATAGCTTGGTGTGTGTCTTCTTAAGACTTTTTTCCTTTCTTTTAGAGTTTATTAAAACAAAGTATTCTGCTATATGTTGATCAGCCAGACCAGGCAGAAAAGTTTACTAGATTCCATCTCCAACTAACCAGCAATAAATAGAGCTGGATGCATTGGCTCAAGAGTAGAAGACCAGCCTCGCAAGCATGAGACCTTGTATCTCCAATAAAAAAATAAAGCAACGAAAGCCATGTAACATCATCTTTACTTGGGTTATTAATATGTATTGTCCCACCTGAGTCCCATCTCACTGGATGTCCTTCTGTTCTTTAAAGTCTGGCTCCTTTAACACTAATATCACTAATAACAAATTGGAATACAAAACAACTACATAGACATCTAGGTATAAATGTACCTGCATGTATTATCTTCCAAAGAGATGATCAATTTCATGCATTCTAAGTTATGAAATGTTAAAGGAAAAGATCCCTGACATATGTGAGGCTTAGGTTCTAGCAGAAGATGGGCAGAAATCAAATGAATAAGAAACATAATTCCAGAGAAAATCAAGTGATATGAAGTAAACACACACACACACACACACACACACACACACACACACAACTGATTTGATGGAGCCTGGTGATTACTTGTGGGCAGATAGTCACAAATCCCTCTTTAAGTATGAAGATTAGTAATAAGCTGAAGTATGAGGAAGTATGATTGCTTCCAGTTTGAGTACAAGGCTTCCAAGTTTGAATTCCTTCCTCCCCAGGGAGCTTGTTGAAGAACACAAGTAGGTCTTGTATGCTGTGTTTTCTCCAGGGCTTGGTCATCTGTACTGTCTGGTGACACATGTTCTGAGTTCTGAGGGGTGATTTTTTTTTTTAACTCATGGCCCTAGAGTGGTGCCAGACTGGTTATAAACAAGCGTGAAATGAATGAGTGAATTCACTGAACTCACCTGCTCTCCAGATCACTCTTCACCATGTTCTGTAGCTTAGAGTGGGAAAATGAAACCTGTGCCCCTCTCCCCAGACAGAACCCTGGCTGTCAGCTTTGACACCACCCCCCTCCTCCAGCCCAGTCACCTACTCTTGTCATTCCTCTTCTTGTGCTAGGCTCTGTGGGTGTTTTGATCTCCTGGATTCTCTTTAACTACTCTCTGCCCTCCCAACAGCTGACTGCTCTCGAATCCAGCCAGATGGATCAAAGTAAGACAAGAAATAGAAAGCCCTCATGCACTCACTCCAGTGGCTGCCTACACCATCTTCACATCCTGCAATGGCCCAAGATCTGGTGCTGTTTGGTGCCAAGTGCCTCCCCAGACTTGGTTCTTTACCCGTTCCCTTTGCACCCCAATCTGTGTCACTGGAAGCCACCATAGGATCTGACTAATATACAGAATGCTGTGGAGCTGAACACAGGGGCTCCTGGGAAATGAGCCTACCCTATCTACCACATCCTCCATTGCTTGGCAAGGCTGGGCATGCAGGAGTACAGCTTTTAAGAGAGGCTGGTGATGAGCTTCCCTTTCTCCTGGGGCTTCCTGTCTGCACACTAGGTCTCCTCCCCTCTCCTGGATAGGAGAGGCCCAACAGGACCCTTCTGCCAGGCCACCTACACAGATCTGTGTCGGCATATGAGAGGGAGCAGGGGCATGTACTCAGGCCATAGGACCTAACATGGACCCCTGGCAAGCAATTTCATGGACACAAGGGGCCCCATGATGCAACAGGACATGTGGCAGGAAGGGTAGGCTCATGTCCAGCTTCAACAAGGTGATGGGGGATGGAAAATCCTGGCTGGATTTAGCAAGGGGGTTGGACATCCTCATGGGAGGCGGGAAAGGGTAGGTCCCAATGAGGAGTAGCGCCCTCCTGTGTCCAGTGGAGGATAAAGCAATCACGTTTGAACGGCCACTTTGTATTGGACAAGATTGATTTGTCCTTCTGATGTGTTGTTTCCATAGAAGCAGGGCTTAACCTTGTAAGTGAAGATTACAAAGCCACCTAATTCATTTAAAATTAGGCTTCAAGCATCTCGGTACTTAATGCTCAAGTGTTTCTATGGGACTTGCTCCTGCCATTGATCCGATGGGCAGGCGGAGCTGGTGACTGCAGGCTTTCAGGAGTCTCATTCCGGTAGCAATCCAGTTTGTTTTATTCTGAAAAATTAACTTCATAAGGCAGCATAACTCCTGGGGGCGATCATCAGAATAGTCATAAGTACCTTCTAATTAATGAATAGTGCTGACTTCATAAACACGGGGAGACCGGCACATAGGCGAAGACACATGTGCATTCAATTAAAGTAATTTATTATATTCTTCCAGAATGGACATAAAGAGCATCTTGAGAATTGATATCACAACACGATGTTATACACCATTTTCACAACTAGCCTTGCACTGAGTTCTTTTTTTTTAAAGAACATAGTAATTTAAAAAAATCTAAATATTTACATATTAATAAAACATATATACAGAAGATTGAGACATGTTATCCATAGATATGGTTTTTTTTTTGCTAAGAAAACCTATAAAAAAGGATTTTTGAACAAAGTCTGAACAGTAGTCACAGTAAGTTAACACAAATACAATTTTAAATTACAAAATATGATTTCACTGTTTATGTAGATTCCACCTTAGGAATCCATTGCACATAGCTGTGAGCTGAACAACTCTACCCCTCCTCAAGTAGTGGCAGCACCAAGCTGCCACAAGACTTGGAAGGGAGTACTTTTCAAGGGTCACAGTGCAGACTAAGCGGAACTACGGTTATAGTCATCATAGTTTAACAGGGTGGAAGGGCACTAATTAATCTCTTCTCGTTCCTTCAGGAATATTTCATTCTGGGAGGCAGGAGACCTTTTTTTTTTTTTTTTTTTTTTAAAAGCATCTGCTGCAGAAAAACAAAAGCGCAGGTTTGTTAAGGGAGGAGTTTACCAAACTTGCAAAGGGACTGCTTTCAGGAAAGAGATCTAAAAAAGACTAAAGGAAAAATGGAAGTCTGAACCTTCCTTCTTGCTTCAACAGGACAGATAAAAGACTCATAGACAGGCGATGTAATGACTCATTAGACTGCTTTCACAAGCCACACCTAAAACCTGGTTCTGTCACATTATGGGATGTTGTGCATCTTCTTGGGTGTAAGCTGGTCGTGGTGGGATAATAACATACCTCTGTGCCCCCCTTAATGTGAGGTTTGGTGCCTCAGTACAGTAACACAGTGCCTTGGACAGGTAGTATGGATATCCACATTCTGTGTGTAGCTGGCCACTGAATGGTTACCTCAGTTTAGGAAACCAGATACTCCCTCCTTGGTTCCCTCACTCATTAGCCAAGGGTGGACAGAGCGGCCACCACAGTCATTGCTGGCTCCAACAGGGAGATGAAGTAGATGGTAGGGAGAGGGGTAAACTGTCAGTGTGGTGTTCTTCCCCTCCCCTTTTTTTTTTGGTGGAACCAGGGTTTGAACTCAAGACCATGTGCTTACAAGCACTCTACCCCCTTGAGCCATATCTCCAGCCCTGCATGGCAGGTTTTAATCCTGGGGTTTGGGTGGGTTTACAGTCATTTTTCTTTTGTGCCAAAGATTCAAGGTGATTTGCTTTTATGCAACAAATGAGGTGGAAAGGGAGTGTTTCTAAATAAATGCTACTTTCAATTCACTACTGTGTTAAGAGAAAGAAAATCTGAAGGTGACTTATTTCTGTAAATCAAATACCCATATGGAGAGATATCTCTTTAAAAAACAAACCCACATTTTCTTACATGGGTTTTCTATAAAGTGGAGGGCAGGGACACCAGGAACCAAAATAAACAACAAGATATTAAGCATGCCTATTGTGACCTGTCACCACACAATGTCTGAACTGGGGTCCACTCATTTAAAACCCTCTGTGTAAATGGCTACTGGGTATCAGGTGGAGAACTGGTTACTTGGAGTTTTGCATCTTTTAATTAGCTTTAATTGGTCACAATGTCAACACAATATGTATGTCATTCCTCTGCTAAGAATTCATCCTTCATTTTCACTTATTCAATGCCAAATGGCTGTTTAGGGGGAACACTGATGTCACAAATGATTTCATCTAACAGGCCGGCGCTCTCTCCTCTCCCCAAACAGCTGTTCTTGTGCACTGAGGAAGGCCTAATTAATTCTGGCCTTCACAACCTCTCTGAGGCCTGCAAAGAGCCATTCTCCTTTATAGGCAGCTAACAGTTCATATCAAAATAAACAGGCTCCAAAACTGTATATTCACAGTTAGGTTATGCTGAATAAAGCCAGGGAGAGATAGCCTCTTGGTGGCAGACACAGAACTACTAACTGGATTGTTCACAGTACCTTCAAAGGTAACAAATCAACTAAAAACAATTTGAAAGTATATACCCATCTGGCTGTGTGATCATCACATCTTACAAAGAAATCATAGGAAACGATTCAACCATGACAGATAAACTTCACAGAATATCCACACATAGCAGTGTGGGTCTTTGAGTAGATTCAAATGGAAGAGTTACGTATGCTAATGATCAAGGTCGCTAAAGCACAAGTCTAGGCAATGAACCCGGTTCTCTGTCCACCGTGTTTCCTCTCCTGGTGTCAAATATATCACCTACAACAGAGACAAGACAGTAAAGGAGGAGCTGTTGCTCTCAGGGACCACATGGTGAAAGCCAGCTATTCTGGACAAGGAGGGATGAAGTGGGGGTGGGGGACTAGCACGAAGAGGTATCTGGGTCCCAGAGTTCAATAGTTAAGTTTATAGTCAAGGCTTTAGTTGTGCTAAGTGTGCAATTATAGGACTTAGAAGCTTGTAATGATATTTTTTTACAGGCAAGCCCATGACTATATCATGACTGTGTGTTATGATTAGAGTATGGCCACACAATAGGAAAGGGCTAAGGGATTTGCCTCCCAAATAGAATATGGTGCAATGAATAATGCATACACAGATTTGGTTGCTAATTGGAGATAAGAGTCTCATGACTTTCTTGTCCAGGTTGGCTTCAAATGGTGGTCCTCAGAACTCAGCCTCCTGTGTAGCTAGGATGATAGATGAGAGCCACTGACATCCAGCAAGGGCCTCATTTTAAATTTTAGAAAGCAACGTTTTGATTTCACTTTCTCTGTACTTATTTTTTTAACTGCCAGTTGTTCCCAGATCCTGGGAGGCTTTTTCTTTTTTCCCTTCTCCAACATTGTCTCCACATCTGTGTCACAGAATTTCGGTAGCTGCCTCTGTCTCTCTCTCTAGTCTGATGACAGGTATGTAGATACCAGACCATAACACCCTGATGGGCCAGCAGTTGCTCAAAAGGCTCACTGAACAGTTCTCAGGGGGAATACATTAAGAAAACATGCGTCTCCATTATACAATCTGTATCTGTTTTTGTTAAAGTCAAACAAACAGAAGGTTGTTTAAAAGCACTAGGTGGAAACAACTGTCATTTGACTGCCTGACTAAAACCCTTGCAAAGTCACTTCGGGCTTAGGGCAACATGTAAAGATGTCTAGCTTTCCATTCCCCATATACCCAGACTCTTAGAGGAGAAAACAAAAGCATTGTTGAGTATGTGAAAGGATCGCTTGATCAGCTGAGATACATGAGAAAATGGAAGTCTATAGCAGAACCCTTGGTGCTTCCATGGCTCTGGTGAGGCTGTGTCCAAGGAATAAGACACAGGTGTTCAAGAAGCTGGGGCTCAACATTTGGCTGCTCATATCAGGGACATGGGAGGTGGTTAGCAGTAACATTACACTCCGAGGAGCTGGCCAGACTGGGTTTTAGAGAGGCAAAAGACACATGCTAGATTATCAATATTATTTTATTACTATGTAATATGAGCACCAATCTGTGCCTTCAGTTCTCCTTTTCAAAAATTACCAAACTTTTAATTTCCCATGCTGTTTCGTAAATCTGTATCACTTTCAGTAGTCAGGTGAAAGACCCTTGTTACTCTCTTCCATTATGACCTCACAGCCTCAGGCAAATTTTGAGAAAGGATTTGAATGAGCTTAAACTCTAGTGAGCTGTGTGGCTACACTGATGACAGACATTCTAACTGTGACGACTGTGAGACATTAAAATGGAATCCTAAAGGGATCAGTACATCCATCAGCTCTTAGAATCTTGTAGGAAGCATGCAGAGAAAAGCTGACTTTGGCTTAGGTATAAGACAACGCTATGGTGTAGGTGTCATGGTTGGGAGGCGAGGAGGCCTGGGGTCCTGCCAAGCCTTCAGCCAGCTGTGAGACCTTGAGAAAGTCATTTAATGTTTCTGGGCCCTCAGGCCTTTTTTCCTGTAAAAATAAAAGGACTGGATAAAAAAAGGCAGGGATCGGACTAGATGATCTCTCAAGTTCCTTCTCATTCTGATTCCTCCAAAGCCTTTTCGGTTCCATGAGGCTGTTCTAGCTTGCCCTATGACTCAATTTTCTCACATCCAACATTTCTACCTCCAATTAAATATAAAGGTATCACGTCAAGGCACATGAAAACAAAAGCTCACTGAAACCCACCGTGTCAAATGGCTTTAGGATAGTTGGTACCGACGCCCACAGGGTAGTGGGCAGGGAACCCTGGAAGACACTAACACTAGTACGATTAGTATTGCCTGCATCTTCTGGGAATGGGCTGGGACTGTTAAGAATAAAGACTGATATTAGTTGTCCTGATATTCAGAGAATGATAGATTGGGAAGGAACAACAGAGATCATATATTTCAATTCTCTTAATTCACAAATGTGGACACATAGCCCAATAAGAGCAATTCCTTTGACATAATGACTATATATGGGAAGGACCTGAAACAGGCAGATCCTTTTTGTACTATGTGGCTCATTTCATTTATTTGTCCATCGATCTGTTGCTTAGCTACTCAACTCAGAGAAAGCAATGTATCATTTACACAGCTGGGTTTTCCTGCTGGTCTCAAGTTCATTACAATATGCCCATCCTTCACCTATCAACTCTGCTTTAGTGGCCATCTTGGGATGGCACTGCCAATGAACATGGGACCACAAGGAAGTCTACTAGAAATCCTTATACAGACTAGATTCTCGAGGAGTATTCACTGAATTTCATTAAAATCTCTAGAGGAAAAGGACTGATTCAAGCTTTATCAGTTACGAGATTTCTCTGGGGATGTCTGTATTTTGTGGATGGAATCTTCAGGTATTCTTTTGAGAGCAGGCAACAGCAAAGTTCTGAGACCAAATGAGTGAATCAATTGTTTGGCACATGGCTCACTGTTCAGACACTTGTCCCTCTAGCTCTCAGGAGGCCAGGGGCAGGGATAGGACTCAAATACTGTGAGGTCAGAGTCATGTCTGTGGCTTAATACAACTGTGTGCAGCAGATGCTTTAAAGCTCTGTTGCCGATCTGGTCAAGTATTAGGACAGTGTGTCACTCATACTGACAGACGGGCTTGTTCAGTCACACAATTAAAACCCAGCAGTGGCTGGTTCTTTCCTGTATGAAAAACATGGATGGACTGCCTCTCAAGAGGCCTTTTGGAGGGAGTAAGGGAAGACAGCATAGGTATGAATTTGGCCACAGAAAACTGGGATGCCTACTGCTAAAGTGAAGATTTCATTTTACATGGCAACATTTTGTAATTCTAACTTCTTCATCCTAACTTTCTAGGATTGGCATTTTTGAGATGTAGATGAATCTGAAAACAGTGAGGGAAAAATAAAAAGGTCACTTTTCAAAACCTGTGTGAACCTAGGTTCTTGAGAGGCTGTGGATGCCGAGGCCTGGGTGTGCTACATACAAACAGCTTGCTCAAGCATCTGCATGTCTAATGGCAAAGCATTTTCAATGCCAGTATTTCCCAGCCTGTGCTCTGCAGCGGGTGATGAAAATGTAAATATGTTTTACCTGTTGGTGGTAGAGAAATGCTGTCCAGTCTTTCATCACCGTCAGCTACCTCTGCTGGTTACGAACATAAAACACAAATCTCATTAGTTTCAGGGAGCACATTCATTTTGCTGAACACAGTAATACAATTAAAATAACTCCAGTGTACATGGCCGTCTACACTCTTCCTCTTCGCTTCAGTTGGCTCACATTACAGATTTCAACATCGTTATTAAAATAAAGAAAAAGTATTTTATTTTTGTGATGATATAGAGGCTTGAACTCAGGACCTGGGCACAATCCCTTAGCTTTTTTTTTTTGTGCTCAAGGCTAGTGATGCTCTACCACTTGAGCCATAGCTCTACTTCTGGCTTTTTGCTGTTCAACTGGAGATAAGAGTCTCAAAGACTTTCCTGCCTGGGCTGGCTTTGAACTGCAATCCTTATATCTCAGCTTCCTGAGTAGCTAGGACTACAAGTATGAACCACTGGTGATGAGAATAGCAGAAAATCAGCTTTCCTACATTAAATTTATTTAAAAAAATCTTCTGAGCTTTATTCTGTCAATCACTGATAATTTTAGTTCACTTTTCTTTAATTGCACTGCCATAAAAACCAGTCAGCAGGGCTGGGAAGGTGGCTCAGTGGTAGAGCGCTTGCCTTGCATACATGAGGCCCTGGGTTCGATTCCTCAGCACCACATAAACAAAAAGAAAAAAGCTGGAAGTGGCGCTGTGGCTCAAGTGGTAGAGCGCTAGCCTTGAGCTGAAGAGCTGAGGGACAGCACCCAGGACCAGAGTTCAGGCCCCACGACTGGACCTCCCCAAAAAACCAAAAACCAGCCAGCACCGGAGTGGACTGCTGAACTGTGAGGCAGGCAGGTCAGTGAATTCCAATTGTAGAACTGGAGTCAGCCTTAAGAGAATCCAGAGACTGAACCTTTCTGTGGAGATACCTGGAAACTCAGGACCACAAGCCGCCAGCCAAACTCTGCCTTCAGTTCAGTCATGAAGGAAGCTGTGAATGGGCCAGCTGGAGGGCCCTGCCTAGCAAGAGCAAGACCCTGAGTTCAAACCCCCAGTACCACCAGGCACATGTACACACACACATGCACACGCATATGCACATGCACACACACACACACACACACACACACACACACAAATCAAGTTTCTTCAAATGATGCTTCATTTCTAAGATTTAAAATGCAAACCTTGAGCCAGGCACCAGTGGCTCACGCCTGTAATCCTAGCTACTCAGGAGGCTGAGTTCTGAGGATCACGGTTCAAAGCCAAGCCCAGGCAGGAAAGTCTGTGAGGCTCTTATCTCTGAAAAACCATTTAGAAAACCGGAAGGGTGCTGTGGCTCAAGTGGTAGAGTGCTAGCCTTGAGCTGAAGAGCTGAGGGACAATGCCCAGGCCAAGTTCAAACCCCACAACCGACCAAAAAAAAAAAAAAAAAAAAAAAGCAAACCTTGCATTATAAATCCTGCTACACACACACACACACACACACACACACGCAGACACACACACACACACACACACACACACACACACACACACACTTACTCTCCTCAGTAGTTTTGCAAAGGGAGGTCCTTCATTCACAAAGAAAGGGCCCAAAGCCTTGACATGCCAGGCACAGAGGCAGTGTTAACTATGGCTGCTGGGTAATGTTAGTGGCATGCTCTATGTCCTATGGAAGGCTGAATACGCTGGCACATGGACAGTTTGGACACATGAAGATTGTCATTCCTATCACATGGCAGTACTCAGCTGGCAGCAAGCAAAAGCAATACTCAGTCCTCGTTTTTACTCTTTTTTTTTTTTTGTCAGTTGTGGGGCTTGAACTCTGGACCTGGGCTCTGTTCTTCAGATCTTCAGCTCAAGGCTAGCACTCTATCACTTGAGCCACAGCTCAAGTTCCAGTTTTCTGGTGGTTTTATTGGAGATAAGAGTCGCACTGACTTTCCTGCCTGGCTTGGCTTTGAATGGCCATCCTCAGCGATCTCAGCCTCCTGAGTAGCTAGGATTACATGAGTGAGCCACCAGCGCCTGGCTCATTTTTACTCTTGCACACGCATACACATGCATGCACGTACACACACACATGCACACACCAGTCTGAGGTACAGTCCAGCTGTTCTTACTTCTTATAAATAGACCTATGTAACTCTGTCAGAAGAGAACACATAGAACCAAAAGCTATGTAAACTATGTAAATTAGCATATGACAGCTTCATGATCATGGCCAGGTGTGACAGATGAAGGACATCGCGGTATCATATGAAGTTAATTATAACATCTGTCTGCAACTGTAAGTTCACAATCCTTCTTCCCTCTGACAGTCTAGTAAAATTTAGAAAAGATTGAGCAAGTCTAATCAAAATTTACTAGCAGTGATGGCTTTAACCCTGGGATCTCACACAAATAATAAATTGTGATTTCAGCTAAGGAAGTAGTTTAATAAAAATGATAAAAAAAAAATCCACACCAGGAAAGGAATCATTTTAGTTATATAAAAAAAATTATTCCATGTGATGAGAACTCCAAATGAATTTCTGTTTAGATTTGCATAACAACCTTTCCCATGGGGGCCTGGCTACTAATTTTCCCAGAGGCACCGAAGATTATGCTCAGTGTTTACTGATGAGTGTGGCCTAGCCAGGGTCTGTACCTCATTCTAGGAATTGAGCCAAAGATGATAAATAAGGCTGAAGTTGTAGAGTATCTATGACATACTTTGTATTATCATTTAGATGGAAAATAATCAAGACAAAAACAGTACAAGAGCTAGTTATTGATCCAGGCCTCTTGGTCCCTTTGTACAAATTTCGAGGCACTCTGGTTTCAATTTGCTTTTCTGCTGCCCCAGAATGCAGGGTGACAAAGTAGGAAGACAAAGTCTAGTTGGTGGTTCCTGCCTGATGAGCCAGGATTTCTGTCTGGAGATCAAGGGGCAGTTCTGTCTTAGCCACCTCCCACTTCCTAGTCCTCATAGAATCTATTTAAAATACAGTCCAAATAGGCAGAGCATCTCAACTCAGTGATCAAAAGTTAAAATATACCGGGCCAAGTGTCATAATGTTACAGAATAGGAATAGACAGTGTCCAGAGCTTCTGAGTGAGTGAAAGCTTCCCAGAGGAAGGGAAGGGCGAGAGATCATGTTACAGTTCTAAAGAAATAGCAAATGGGGAGGGGGGAATGAACATTTAAAATGTGATTTTTTTTTTTTTTTGGTCTAGTCGTGGGGCCTGAACTGGGCCTGGATGCTGTCCCTCAGCTCTTCAGCTCAAGGCTAGTGCTCTACTACTTGAGCCACAGCGCCACTTCTGGTTTTTTTCTTTTTTGCTTATGTGGTGCTGAGGAATCGAACCCACGGCCTCATGTATGCAAGGCAAGTGCTCTACCACTGAGCCACCTTCCCAGCCCTAAAATGTGATTCTTAACAGAAATGCTGTGATTGTTAAGATATGGTCATGGGTCAGGAACTGGTGGCTCACGCCTGTAATCATAGCTACTCAGGAGGCTGAGATCTGAGGATCATGGTTCAAAGCCAGCACAGGCAGCACAGGCTCTTATCTCCGCCAGAAAACTGGAAGTGGTGCTGTGCCTCAAGTGGTAGAGCGTTTGCCTTGAGCTGAAGAGCTCAGGGACAACACCCAAGCCCAGAGTTCAAGCCCTACAACCTACCCCCCAAAAAACCCCCAAAACATTACACATAATACTGGTAGCTGTGACAAAGGGACTGAAAAAATAAACTGTCATCCAGGTAACCTACTGGGCAGCTTACCTGTGCATTTCTTTTTCTCGCTATTCTCATTCCTACTAAAGCTGCATTCCTATCATTGGGAGCAGCCTTCTCAAATATCTCCCTCCTTTTCATGACTTTGACATTCAAGGTTTTTCTTAACTCTTTTAGGTCCTTAGAAAGGGACTTTCAGTTACTCTCTTTAGCGAGAGGCACACATTTGGATCACAAAGGTCTCTTGTTCTTTCTTGGGTGGTCAGTCTGTTGCCCTCCAGTTAGGAACAGCAACAGTTTGGGCTCATCTACTTCCTTCTTTCCTGCTCTTAGGGAACCGTGGGTATTTCTCACATGTCCCCATCTGCTCCCACCAGCACCAAGAGGCAGCTGCATGCCCAAGGGTTACCTGGCCTGCCCCAGGCTGGCTCAAAGTTGGCAGCACAGTTGTTATCAGGTAGTGGGCAGACCAAAGGTAGCTGTGTAGCTGGGTCTCAGCTACACTGATCCTCTACCTTTGGGCCTACTGATGCTAGACTTACTTCTCTTCATTCTAACACACTGTAGCTTTCTCTCAAACCTAAATACCATGTTTAATGTTTCTTCATTTTGGGGAATCAACAATTTTCCTCCTACAGATCAATAGGTAAATGGAAATTCTTGCACACTCATCAGTCAAGATTCTCAAGGCAGAATCTAGACAACAAGGGCCATTTTATGCTTGTGATCACGGGCGCCCTGCAGGTTAATGCCTGAAATGTGAGCTGGGCTGTACACACTGAGGGGCTGCAAGGCCACCTCAGCGCTCAGGAAGGGACCTGGGCTGGGTCAGGGGTGACAGCCCACTTGACCTTCACCTTCCCGGCACTTCTGCCCCAGAATGATGTAGCCCTTCACCAGCTGCAGTCTTTCAACCATGGAAGATAGTTTCTCTTTGCTGCCAACTCAACCATTCCAGGAAATGGGGTGGGGTGGGGGGAAATGGGGGACTTGGTGATGTAACTGCTAATAAAATGGGGCTTTGCCATGTAAGGCAAGGCAGAAGCAGTTGACCTTTAGGTACACAGGTGAAGGAGTTCTGCCAGCAGGAGATGGATCTTTCCAGTTAGTCTGCTCTGGGTGAGGCCAGGACACAGGGGATTAGATGCTGCACTTTTGAGAGAGGAGGGGAGGAGAGAGGAGTCTGGCAAAGGTGTACAGACAGTGCTTAAGAGATGAGGCAGGAAAACAAGTGCGAGGAAGGGCCGAGGAGGAGAAAATAATGTGTGAGGAAGGGGTGAATGGTGTTCCCACAAGGCTGGGCTGAAACTCAAGGCCTCACATTCTCCCCTTCTCCACTGGAGGCCGGACCTCTACCACTCAAACCACACATTCACTACCAGCTGGTTAATGAGAGATAAAACATCTTAAGGATTTGTCTGCGCAAGCTAGCTCGAAATCTCAATTCTCACATCTCAGCCTCTGTGTAGCTAGGATTTACAGATGCGAGCCACAGGGGCCCAGCCAGACTTGGTTCTTAAGTACTTTGTTCTTAAGACACTGCCACCCACAGGTCCTGAACCTCAAGGAAGTGACAAGGCTTTCACACCATTTCAACAAAACTAACAAGACCTCTTTGTAGTGGAACACAGTCTCTTCCTTCTGGGATCACTGAAAGTTTCACTGATTCACTCAACAAATATTTCTTGAGTCAGCCCTGTCTCACACTAGTGCTCCTGTGTGTCACTTGGGACAGCAGCCCTAACCTAGTCTAGCGAAGGAAGCAAAGATATGATTGTGCAGGCAGCAGAAGATCAAAGTAGCTAGGCTCCAATGAAGATTCAGGACAAAGAAACTTCTGCAGCGTTTAGGAAAGATGGTGCAGAGAGGCCAGAAGCAGGGCAGAAACCAGCTTATTTCCAGAACAAGGAGAAAGCTGGTGTGGATGGCTGGTGGAGATGAGGCTGATGAGGAGGGCAGGGTTTGATTGGGAAGGATTTCCCTGATAAGCATTTGTTTAGCTAGGATCTGAATGTTTCTCCCCAAGTTACTGTGTTACAACAGCGCTGGGAGGAGATTAGGCCACAAGGGCTTTGGCCCCCTGAATGGATGAACGTTCATATTATAGGAGGGGGTTCACCCTTAGAAAAGGGTGAGGTCGATCTCCCTTTCTCCTTAATATTTTGCTTTTCAGCCATGAGATGATACAAGTCATGTGCCCTCTGCCAGCTACAGTCCCTCAATTTTGGACTTCTAGCCTCCAGAACTGTGAACCAGAACTGGTCACTACTAATTAATTACCCAGTCTGTGACATTCTGCTGTAGCAGCACAAAATGGATTTGGAGACATAATCTCACACAACTTTGCAGGTGTGGTCTTATATGCTTCCATTGTATCTAAAATGTGCAACATCTCATCACCCAAAGTCTACCCCCAACCTGCCTCACACTCTTGGCCCGGGGAGTCCTTGAGGGTTGAGTGTCATGATGTTTGATCTCAATTCTTTTCATTTTATTTTACTTATTGTCTGACAAATGAGCTTGTATATATTTATGATGTACAACATGATGTTAGAAATATGCACGCACTGTAGAATGGCTTAGTGAACTAATTAACTGATGTACTGCACCACAAACTGTGGGGAAGTTTCAAGTATACTAAGAATTAGTGCTCCTGGTCAACACATTACACAGTAGATCTTAATTTATTCTTTTTGTCTCAGTGAAATTTTACATTCTCTGGCATCTGTCCCCAATTCCCCTTACCCCTTGGAGCCTTGTTTACTCCCTGCTCTATGCATTCTATTCCTTTAGATTCTACAGTGAGAGCACGTGGTATTTATATTTCTGTGCTTCACTTACAAAACATCCTCCAGGCCTACCCATGTTGAGGCAAATGACAGGACTTCCTTCTTATTTAAGGCTAAAAAGTATTCCACTGTATGTAGATACCATGCTATTCTGTATCCATTGATCCACTGGTAGGCTAGGTTTATTCTTGATCTTAGCTACTGGGAAAAATGACTCAGTGGGCTGAGCACGGCTGGCTCCCAACTGTATGCATAGCTACTCAGGAGGCTGAGGTCTGAAGATCATGGTTTGAAGCCAGCTGGGGCAGGCAAATCTGTGAGACAACCTCCAATTACGCACCAAAAAAAGTCAGAAGTGAAGCTGTAGCTCAAGTGGTAGTGAGACAGCTGGCCTAAGCACAAAAGCTCAAGGACAGTACCCATGCCCTGAGTTCAAGGCCCAGGCCCAGCACACAAAAAAGTAAAATGACTCAGGGACTACAGGAATACAGAAAGCTCATCAACATATTCATTGATTTTGGATTTATGCCCAGTAGTGGTTTGCCATATCATATGGAAGTTCTATTTTTATTTTTTTAAAGAAATTTTCAAATGAATACCATTTTTCATAGTAGATGTACCAATTTACATGGGATTTAAAAAATACCTAGAGATTTGTGGCCCCTTTAGAGATAACTGTTCTTGTTGGTAGGAAAATCAACCCCAGAAAGCTCCCTCACTGGTAAATTGGCCTGCTGAGATTTCAAATGACCAGATTTAATCACAACCCAACTGGTGCTCACATTCCTGGAAGAATAATACATAAACTGCCATAGTCAGATTTTTAAAAATTTAAACACACACACACACCACCTTAAGTAACTAGGATCTTTAAAATGTCATGCAAATTTAAACAAAAATCAATACACAGAAACGAAAGTTTTAAATGTCAGACCACAAATGAGATTGACCATCTTTTCTTGACTTGTGCTATTCAAAACAAATGGCCTGACATATTTTTACTATTCAGTCTTAAGGTGAGCTTCAAAATTCTTGAGTATGACTTTAAGAGAGCACATTACATAGAGCGACTCCTTCAAATGACAAATGATACCACAGTATCTCAGAGGAAACTATTATGCTTTATTAAGTCGAAGAATTCAATAAAGTATTTCTGCAATTACTTAAAAAAACCCCAGCTTATTCCTACCTGAGCCTCTTTTTAACCTTCTTCTGGCAAGTTTAATTTGATCCTGTAGAATTTGTACCCAGTCTCGGGGGCCAGGAAGTTTATCCACATGGTTAGCAGTACAGTATTTTTCAGTGAAAACTGTAAGAAAATGTGAAATATTGTTAAATATTGAAACAGATAAAATGGGCAAGTCTCAACTAGGAATATGGTCCAAGAAGAAAACAAGCCTTTTTCCTTTCTCTTTCCTTCTTTCCTTTCCTTTTCCCTTTTGTTAGGGAAGAATTAGGCATGTGCTAAGCATATGCTTCACCACTGAATTCTATTCTTGTCCCCAGAGATGAATTTCTAAAGGAAATCAGTTCTGTAGCACACATCTCTCATATCTGTAGCATATTCCTTTGGGTAAAGCTGGTGACCAGATGGGCCATGGCTACATGTAAGAAATACTAAGGTTGTAAGCAAACTGCTCATTTACTTGTCTCTATCTTGTGTGTATGCATCTGGGAGACGAAGGAGGAAATATTTCCTAGCTCCAACCCAATGACAAAGCTTAGCACTAGAAGACTTCACATTTTTTTTTCTTGTTGTAGACTCAAAACCAAATGCAAGACTACACACAAAGATGATCTCATGGTGACTCCCATGAACTCAATCAGTACTCAACATAATCATGCAGCATGTCCTAGTGAAATTCAAATGACACATTCTGATATAGAAATAGCAGTTCTACTTTGAGTCAGCCCCTTGCCTACTGGACTATGTCCAAGGAAAAACATACCCTATTTAAGCACAAAGAAAACTCTGGAGAATCATAGGGCAGGACAAAGGTAAGACAGGAAAATGACCTCAAGGAAAGCTAAGCACCATGTGTGACTGCACACAAGGCACTGGGGCTGACATTTCTGCATCAGACTGGTGCTGAGCACTCAAAACTCCCCTCTTCAATCTGCTTTCCATATGGTCAATAGCTAGTCTGCAGTCACATCACACTGCCTTCGTGGTATTTAAAACATTGATAATTTTAATGTTTTAGAAGGGTTCCTTAAAAAAAAGAAATTAACAAAGGAAAATACTGACAGCTTTAACTATAGAAAAATTGAACAGAAAGGAAACATTTGAGCAAATAACAAAAGCTGTCTATATTAAATATGACTGAGAATGTTCAATATTTATAAAAGAGCAACCTCAAAAGTCCCCATAGAAAACGAACAGAGCATATCCACAGTATAAAGTATTAGGGAAAATCTCTAACCAACATGTAAATCAAAGAAGAGAAATATACTTTCTATTTGCTAAACTAAAAATATGCTAAAAAAAGCTTATATCTGGTACTGATAAAATTGTGAAAACATTCAAATATTACTGAGGAGCTAAGTGGGCAAAAATCCATTTGGGAAAGAAGTGTAATATATCATGAGAAATATGGACAGTACTATTACTCCTAGAAATAGATCCTAAAGAAATAATCTGAAAGGAGACCAAAAGATATACATGTGTGATCTCAACTGTAAGCAACCTAACAGTGCAAAAGAGCTACAGGGCAGCCAAAGGAAGAGTCAATTTGGGAGAAAGCAGAGTAGAAGTAGGGGATCTCTTCAGGAAGTTACTACATTTGCCTGAGACAAGTATCTAGGACAAAAAAAATTGGCTTTTTTTCCCCCTTTTTTTTGTGTGGATCATATGATACTGCAAATACTGAAGAAAGAAAAGGTTTATGAGGTGAAAGATGGGGCATTGTAGTTCTGATGTGGGTATTTATATGCTACTCACATGAAGATGGCTAGCAGAGATTTAGGGAAGTACAGGGCAGGGGGCCAGGCTGGAGACAAACACAGTTGTGTTTCCGTGCGGGCTGGTTCCAGGACCTTGGAGGACATCAAAATCCTTAGATGCAGGGGACTGGTGGCTCATGCCTGTAATCCTAGCTACTCAGGAGGCCAAGATCTGAGGATCAGTTTGAAACTAGCCCATGCAGGAAAGTCCATCAGCCTCTTATCTCCAATTAACCACCAATAAAGCTGAAGTGGAGCAGTGGCTCAAGGGGTGGAGCACTAGCCTTGAGCAAGAAAGCTTAGGACAGTTCTAGGCCCTAAGTTCAAGTCCCCATTTCCCCCCTCCCACAAAAATCTTGAGATGCTCAAGTATCTTATATAAAATGTTGCTTCATTTACATATAGCCTACATCCTTTTATACGTTTTTCTTTTTTTGTTTTGTTTTGTTTTTTTGGGTCCAGTCATGGGGCCTGAACTCTGGGTCTGGGCGCTGTCCCTCAGCTCTTCAGTTCAAGGCTAGCGCTCTATCACTTGAGCCACAGTGCCACTTCCAGCTTTTTTCTTTTTGCTTATGTGGTGCTGAGGAAATGAACCCAGGGCCTCAGGCATGCAAGGCAAGGGCTCTACCACTGAGCCACCTTCCCAGCCCCTCTTCTATACATTTTAAAATCACATGTAGATTACTTACAATATCTGATCAATGTAAATATTATGTAACCTATTGTATTATTTAGGAAATGGTAAGACAGTCTGTGCATGTTCTAATTTTTTTTTGGTGGGGGTGAGGGGGGTAAGGGGGTGAGGGGGCAGTAACTGGTGATTGAATACAGTCTTTTGCCTGCTAAACTCCCAGGTCACAAGTTGTATAGTATGGCAGTTTTTAAAAAATGATGCTGTGGTTTCTCCCAATATTTTCAGTCTCTGGCTGGTTGAATCTGTAGATATAAGACCTGCTGACATAGTTGGCCAATTGTATATGTGGTAGTTAGAACACAGGGGAAAAATGCCATGAAGCAGAAAGCCTGCAAGTAAAACAAACAAATGCCCTGTGCTGTGCACAGAGCCCTGGAGAACACCAATTTTTAAAAGAGGGCAGAGAAGTCCAGAAAGAAGTTTGGAATAACTGACTGCAAAGCCAAGGGGTCCAGAAATGGGGTTAAAGAGCAAGTGGTTCTAAATGGAAAGGGAACAGACAGCTTCTAGTGCTGTCAAGACTCAGGGAACTTTACGGTGAGGCACTATGGACAATGCAGCCTGTGCAAATGTCTGGAATGGTCTCTGGGAAGACTGGGAAAGGGGCAGATTGGGGACAAACAGGAAGGCCTCCAGCAGTGGATAGGGTAACTATAGTCATTCACAGGCAGGTTATCATCTTCCTCAGTATCTTGTTACTAGCTAGGACATTGGTTGCTAGGGCTGGCCCAGGGTTGCTGGACAGGTTCAGCAAAAGAACAGGGTTATCAAAAAAGGATACATTTACAAGGGAAACAAAGGCACAATGCCTAGATGCCTCTTTATATTTATATTATATATATATATATAATTGAAATGCCAAAATTTTGAAATAGATCTTTAAAAAAATTATTTTTTGATGATTCTGTCTTCTTTTCTTATGTATATCTGCATGTACATCTTTGGGAGAGTTGGGGGGGTACAGAACTCGAGGGAAAAGAGGGAGAAAGTACAGGAGTGGAGCTCACTGAACACTGATGAAAGTGAACTATAGAACTCATGGGTGGAGGTGGGCGGTGGAACTGGGAGAGATTGAGGAAACAGAAGAGAAAGGAAAGGAAAGGAAATGCACTCATTACTTGACACATGTAATTGTAACCCCTCTGTACATCATCTATATAAAATAGATTAAAAAAAAGAACAGAGTTATAAGCATGTTGAAGTGAATTATGTCACTTTTCTACTCTTCCCTCCCTTCTCTTGAATTTGGGGAGGAAGTAAGACTTAAAAAAAGGCTCACAGACTTCAAGTTATCGCGGGATCAGGAATGGGAGGTAGCAGTGGATTAGCAAACAGAGATGTCACTTGCCATGGGGAGGGCAGGAGACATGCAGACTAACAGTCTCACAGACACAGTGAGCATCAAGTAGCAGTGACAGAGCAGAGCTGTGTGAGAGGATGTAAAGATGTGTTCAGTGGTGGAGACTGCAAGGCAGAAGAGGTAAAAGGCATCATAGATGCCATCCTGAAACCCTGTGGCCAGGGAGTCAGATAGATCTTCATGTGGACAGTGGGGTTATCTAAGATGACAAGAGACTGAGGCAGATAGAAGAAGATATACAGCTATGAGAAGACCTTTGGTGCAAAGATTCCATCACAGCCCCACCTGAGTAGAGGAGGGGCCTGGTTAGGAAGCAGAATTAAGGAGTGGGAAAATACCTACCAAGTTCCCCATTGAAGGTTACATGGGGCACAGGAGAGCAAGCAGCCTCCCTCTGGGAGAGATGCTGAAGAGATACAGCATTCCCACCTTGTTTGCAGTTTTAATACCTGCAATTTTGACCAAGTGTGGTTCTAAAAACAAAAGAAGAAATGGGGAAAAAAAGGAAATTTCAACAGCAAAGCTTTTGAAATTCCAGCACGCTGTGCAGTCCGGTGGCTATCATCAGCTGTGTTTCAATCATTGTGTGATTCTGCTGTTTCCTTGCAGTGCATGTTGTGAAAATATGCCTCCACAAAAGAAAATGGTACCCAAACAGTAAGGTAAAAATCATGGCAATCCTCTCAAGCCCCCAAAGCGCACATAATGTGCTTAACTGAAAGGTGGCATGCTTTCAGTGGAAGTTGAGGAATGTTAGGGGGAAAATGAGCAGAGCATCCAAAACAGGCTGAATGCTATGCATCCTGAGCATGTGCTGTTTGTCCACACGACAGTCTCCTCAGAGCCATATGAACACCCATACCAAGGCTCTACCCTATCTCCCTGGAGTATAGGTTTACTTTTAAATCTACTATATGCTAGGTTCTCCAGTCTCCCTCAAAGTACCTGGTATGTAGTGCCTAGAAACTACAGAGAAAGGTGATGAATATACAGAGCTATTTCCTTGCTTCTAGTGGAAACAAACATGGGAGCTCACAAAATTTAGACTAACCGGGAGTAAACAAGCACATTTGAATTAGTGGAAAGTGTACTAATTAACAGAGTACATTTAAAGAAACAAGGTTTTATTGACACTCAACCACAATAACATTTACTAACAGGAGAATTTGCAAAAGGTTCTTTAAGTTCTGCTTTCAACAAATAAAGAAGATATTTAATTATGTGAAAACATGTATTACAGAAACGACTGAACGTGTTAGCTTAGAAAGTAAACATTTTCCTATTTGTCACACATATTTATACAATTAATTTCCAGAGCACCCTATCTTCAATTGTGAAATGCTGATAATCACTCATCGGAGAGAAGTGGTTCCAAAATACCCAAATAGACTTGGCTGTGCTGGGATCCAGCTGTGTGTGTGTCCACTGACAAATTTAGGTGACCCAAAGGGAAGGCTGTGGAATGTTTTTTTCCCATTCCATGAAAGGCTTCAGGTCAAATTTTTTACAGTTTAACCTTGAGCTCAAGTATTCTGTCATACACACAGTAACAGTTTTTGCCTATTTTCTCTTTTCAGTTAAAATTGATCTGGTTCAATAGAAAGGAACCAGGAAAAAAAACCCACTGTCTCCTGAGTATATGACTAAGATCCTTGAAGACACAGCTACCAAAATAGCTCTAACAAATAACTACTTCATGGGCTGGGAATGTGGCTTACTGGAGTGCTTTGCCTATAGCATGCATGAAACCCTGGGTTCAATTCCTCAGTATCACATAAACAGAAAAAGCTGGAAGTCATGCTGTGGTTCAAATGATAGAGCACTAGCCTTGATCACATAGAGGCTCAGGCACAGAGCCCAGGCCCTGAGTTCAAGCCCCAGGATCAACAAAAAACAAAAACAAAATAATGTGCCACTGGGCACATTATTGACATTGCAGTTCATGGATGACATCCAAACTCAAAAGAGACTTTTAACTAGAATCTAGCTATTGAAGATGAAATCCTATTCCCTCCATTACAATCATGATGCAGACTCAGAACAAGGCCAAAAGATTGTCATTACATTGATGTGAAACAGTCAATATGCTGTGTGAACAGAGGTATAGGGTAAGCAGAATATATTTTTGCTATCTGAATCTATAGCTAAAGGTCAAGCTATTATCCTGGTAACAGTTCCATTAGGAGTAATGATGTGAAAAGAGGTATTGCATTAATGCACTAGGTTTCCTACTATGTTAATAGTGGGTCATTAAGAATCATAGTAGGATAATTTGCATTCATCCTTAGAATGCAATAGGTTCTAAAAAAGAAATTTCCCTCCTTTCCTATTCCAATATATTAAAGAGAAGTGAGGGCTAATTTTAAATGAGGCCAACCATTAAACTGAACAGAAGACTTTTAAATATCTACTCTGTTTAATATAATTTGAGGTCCCATGGCACAGAAATATGTTAAGTCGCCAGAGACAATGACAAATGCTTAAGTTGATCCGTACATGAATAATGACTTTTCCAGATGCCTGAATTCATTTGAACCATGCCCTTTAATTGTTTATAAATAATAAATAAACTTGTGGTAGCTGAGCAGATTCTTCCCTAGGAATGTGGCTTTTAATATAACCATCGATAGATGAACTTGGTGCTCACCAGCTTGCTGGGCGTGCTGAACATGCCACTGGAGGACAGTGGAGATGCCCAGGTTTCCCAAACTACTCTCTGTGCAAGAGACTTTTCTTTTTTTTCTGGCAAAGGTGAGTATCATCACAAAAACTCTTGCTTGTAACAATATATACTGAAGTAAAAGAAGAAGAGAGTTTAACCTTGAGTTCAAGTATTCTGTCACACACACAGTAACAGTTTTTGCCTATTTTCTCTTTTCAGTTAAAATTGATCTGGTTCAATAGAAAGGAACCAGAAAAAAAAACCCACTGTCTCCTGAGTATATGACTAAGATCCTTGAAGACACAGCTACCAAAATTGCCTGGTCACCAGTCCATCTCAACTCCAGTTCTCCAGCCTTCTCAGAGAAAGCCTCCCTGAATGACGGTCACTTCCTAGTATTCCTCTAGACTGTAACATGAATGAGGGCAGAGGTCCTGGCACACAATAGGCAATCATGAACATACTGCTCATGAAAGAAATGGGAGAAATTCTGTTATCTAACTTGAAAGAAGAATTTCTTTAGTGAATAGCCGAAGATCTCAAATTACACTGAGCCCTAAAGTTCATTTCAGATTTGGTGTAGTACCACAGTTCACCAACTAAAGTATCTCAGAACAAAGGCTTTAAGATAAGGAAATGTAGTACTGTACGTAGAAACATACTTAGGAAGACAGGAGACAATCCTTTGAGTTCTACATCTGAGATTGTACAGCGAGAAGTCTTCTGTACAGACTTTGAGGGCAAGGATGGTAAAGCTGGCCACATGGCCCATCTAACACTTTGAGCTGAAGGCTACTGCGTGGGGCTGGTATTTATAGTTGGTGGCTGTAGTGAAAAGTGTTCTAGATATCCATAACACTGAGCCCCAGACGTAATTAATTGCATAGGTTTACTTCTGAGAATTGGGACTAAAATTTCCGAACCATACAATCATGGACCTGGAGACTTAAAAAGTAAATCAAGCTATACTCTATCCCAGAGAAGGTAATGATGGTTTAAAAGTGGTTAGAAGACTGACACTGGTGGCTCATATCTGTAATCTTAGTTACTCAGGAAGCTAAGATCTGAGAACCACTGTTCAAAACCAGCCTGGGCAGGAAAGTCTGTGACACTCTTTTTTTTTTTTTTTTTTTTGTCGGTCGTGGGGCTTGAACTCTGGGCTTGGGCGCTGTCCCTCAGCTCTTCAGCTCAAGGCGAGTGCTCTACCACTTGAGCTATAGCGCCACTTCCGGTTTTCTGGTGGTTTATTGGAGATAGGAGTCTCACGGTCTCTCCTGCCCGGGCTGGCTTTGAACCGCGATCCTCAGATCTCAGCCTCCTGAGTAGCTAGGATTATAGGCGTGAGCCACCAGCGCCCGGCTGTGACACTCTTATCTCCAATTAACCACCAGGAAACTGGCAGTGCAGCTGTGCCTCAAAGTGGAAAGCACCCAGGCCCCGAGTTCAAGCCCCATGACAAAAAAAAAAAGAAAAGAAAAAAAAAAAGAGAAAGTTGAGCCATCTATTTAATCACAGTGATTTTTCAAAGATTTTAGAGCAGAGGACCAGAAGACTCTGGAGAAAATGTCCCTTATCTCTCCCCTTATTCTGTTTGCTATATGAGCTTTGTCTAGAAGGAAGTGCTAAAAAGATAGCAGGTCTCTCAAATTAAACACATTTTAATTTATATCAATTTAAGAAGACCCAGAGCAAAGCTCATGTATAACAAACACAACTATGGGGAAATAGGATTATTGCTTTCCTTGATAAACTGTGCTACAAAGCACCTTTCTTAAATGTGTCCGGTATAGTTCAAGGGAATAAATTATACCTGCTAAATATCAATACCTGGGTAATAACAAGCTTTGATGTCATGGTATTTTACTGTTAAATCCATTCTTCTCTTAGTAAAGAAAAATGTTTCAAAATCATAGATTGATAGGACTTCTATTTGGAAGGCATCTTGGAAGTACTTAGTATAGGTCATTCTATAGATCAGGAAGCTCAGGCTCAAGTAAAACAAAAACTTAGAAGACTGAGAATCCCCAAAGGGGTATGCAAATGGAATATAATGTTATATATCTCCCCTTTTTCTCTTTGTCTAAGTACTCTGTACCCTCAATTCACTTATGCTTATCTCCTCTTTACACAAACATGTAAACGAGGAGAAAGTAATGAGTTTTCCCCAGTTTTAAAGCTGGGGGTTCTAGGCATATGAACTTTGGGAGTCACTCTCTACAGACAGTATGTCTGGAGGAAATGCAGAACCAGCACAACTTATGACAGGTGTACTGAGATGTTCAGGTCCGTCTGATCCTTGCAATCATTTACATCCAGCAAGGCTGAAAGAACAAAGAGCCAGGCACAAGGAAGGCAGCGTGCTGGGGCTGCACACAGAATCAGATCAATGAACTCAGCCTCTATGTGCTCCCCTACACATGGCTCAGCCTCTATGCACTAACCCTGTCCCTGAACTGTGCTCTCCGTGCTGCTTCACAGTAGATGTTGGGTTTTGGGGTGAAGATGCTGGACAGGTTAGGGCAGGGATGATGCCTCAGAGAGGGTTGTACTTCCTGTTCTTTTTCCCATGGTAGAAACTCCCACTTAGTTGAAATTAGTTTTAGGAATTTTTTGGGGGGGGGTTCGATCGTGGGGCCTGAACTCTGGGCCTGGGCACTGTCCCTTAGCTCTTCAGCTCAAGGCTAGCACTCTACCACTAGGGCCATAGTGCCACTTCCGGCTTTTTCTTTTTGCTTATGTGGTGCTGAGGAATCGAACCCAGGGCTTCATGCATGCAATGCAAGCGCTCTACCATTGAGCCACCTTCCCAGCCCCTAGTTTTAGGAAAAATTTGGGCTCGCATTTTGAGGTTGACAATCAAATTCTCAGACTCTGATTTGTTACCAATGTATTCTGATGAATGGTTAAAAGAAACCACACAGCTGGGCTGGGCGGTGTCACCTGCCTGCAATTCCAGCACTTGGGAGGCTGAGGCTGAGGTAAAAGGATTACTTGAGTCTCAGGAATTTGAGACCAACCCGAACAATATACTGAGATCCTGTCTCAAATACCACCACCACCACTACCACCACCACCACCACCACCACCAAAAAAGCAAAAAACTGCATGGCTGGCTAAGTGTCAAAAATGTACCCCTGTATTCCTAGCTATTCAGGAGGCTGAGAGCTGAGGATCACAGGCAGGAAAGTGTGAGAATCCTATCTCCAACAGCCAAAAAAAGCGGGGAGGACTATCAGTGGAGGTGTCGCTCAAGCTGTACAGCACTAGCCTTGAAGGGAAAAAGCTAAGGGACAGTGAGGCCCTGAGGTTAAGCCTCAGTACTGGCACGCACGTGTACACACAAAAACATGGATGGAAAGCATACTGATTTATATCAAGGTCCTGAGATAATAAAGACAGGAAATAACTTATTCTTTTTCTGGATTTGTTTAAATACTGCAATAAGCTCACTACAATTTACCTTTTGTAGATGAACATTCTCTGGAGCAGTAAAAGCACAACTTCCTTCCATACTGCATATTTCAGAGCTTTTCTTTGATATTGGATAGTAATGTTTTTGAAGCATCTATTAAACGTAAATTTGGCTTTATATTTGGGATCACTTTGATGGTTTTGAGCAACAAGATTTATACACACATTCCTGGTCATCATTATAGATCATCTGAGCTGTCTGTTGATGACATTTCTTCAGATCTTCATATTCAGCCCTGCCCAACCTGTCCATGGGGAAGTTGTACAGCTATCTTGACACATAAGCCATGTGTGTATCTAATATCTAATGTGCTGGGAACTGTGATTTCTAAGAAATCACCTTTTGCAGTAAAGACAAGTTTTCTGCTTTCTTCTGCCCCTCCCCATTTGCCTCCCAAACGTATTGACTATTTGTTAATGTGAGTGGCACTGTTTCATGTGCCAAGGAATTTGCAAAGCAAATATAAAACAAGCTCCTTGCCCATAAGAACTTAGGGTTTTATTGGACTTTTCGGCCATCGCTGAAGCAGGAGCGGCTAAAATGAAGTTCCACACCTTTGTCACTTCTGACCAAAGCAAGAACCGGAAAAGGCATTTCAATGCACCTCCCTGCATTTGCAGGAAGATTATGTCTTCCCCTTTTTCCAAAAAGCTGAGACAAAAGTACAATGTGCGATCTATGACCATCCAGAAGGATGGTGAGGTGCAGGTTGTACAAGGACACTATAAAGGTGAGATTATTGGCAAAGTGGTCCAGGTTAACAGGAAGAAGTATGTCATCTACACTGAACAGTACAGCAGGAAAAGGCCAATGACACCACTGTCCATGTGGGCATTCACCCCAACAAGGTGGTAATCACCAGGTTGAAACTGGACAAAGCCCTCAAAAAGATCCTGGAATGGAAAGCTAAATCCCACCAAGTAGGAAAGGAAGAAACAAGAAAGAAAAGATGCAGGAGTGAAATAATCTTATAAACAACTTTGATTAAAAAACTTATTTAAAAAAAGAACTTATGGTTTTATTGGGCAGACAAGATGCTCAAACATATACAGGATAGCTGCATATCTCAATTTGCTTGGGACAGTTCACATTGTTGCTGTTTTCAATAAGACCATTAATAGCACCCAAAACTCAACTGACCTCATTTGGGCAATAAATGATAAGGTCATCTTCCACACTTCCTTCTAGTTTCTGTCTACATTTCTGACACGCCCTTAACCCCACTTGTTTTGACCTGACTAAGCTAATCCAACATGGCATACACATGTGGGGACAAAGAGCTGGGAGAAGAGGGAGACATATGTGCAGGCTATGGACAGGGTCAAAAGGTAACTTAGAGCAGGATAGCAAGACACATAACTGGAAAAAGCCATTGTAACAGAAGCCGCAGGGACCAACTCTGAGAAGATCAAATTCCAAGAGGAATGAAGGATGCTCTTCATAAGACAGATGCAGCCATAATTATTCTTATACAAAGGTATTTTCCAGAGACACAGAAGTGACATTAAGACTATGGATCTTTAAATGATTTTCTTACTAGAAGGTTGCCTATAATCTGTCTGTCTGTCTTCTGTCTTCTGTCGGTCTGTCTGTCTGTCTGTCTGTCTGTCTGTCTCATAGATTGGCCATCCACCCATAGTTTTACAGTGACTACAGATGTTCCATGATCAATTGCCTGTGGACCCTTATGGCAGAAACACTAGTAACTACCAATTTTGGAGTCACTCATATTTTTGATGCATACCTTGTATGAGATAGTATTCAGCTTATGGAATTTAATTGAAACATTTGCTGGATAATGAATACCAATTATAGGCCCTTGCCAAAAAAAAAAAAAACTACAGCGAAGAGAAATTGACCAATTTTGCATTTATTATACAATTCTGTTTCCCTATAAGAGGAGAAAAAATAGGTTGTAGCATGTTCTAAGGCTGCTGCTGAACATCTTGGATCACACAATTCAGAAGTGAATTAGAAAGAAGATGGGTTATATAGAAAACACAGCTATTTTCATGGCCACCATCAGCCCATATGGTGCTACTATGCAGGTAAGAAAGATGTCTTTCCTCAAGATACTGCGTTCATCTGCTGGAAACCATCACAATAAATACACAAACTGTCATGGTCAATAGTGACATCATGTCCATTCTGCTGCACAGTGTACAGATGTGATGTAACAACCCTGTTGATGCTACAGGAATTTATTTCTCTTGACAGAAGACTGTTTCTGTCAACCCTAATTCTAGTGTTAAAATGTAGGTTTTGCAAAAATTCAGAGTTGAGTCCTTGGAAGTGAATTCAGAACAAGTTCCTACCTACTCTATGAAAGGCCGAAGATTCCAACCCTAAGGGATCTGATTCATTAGGTCTGGGATGGAGTATAGGTAGCTTAAAAAACAAATTTTAAGAAGCATAGCTCAGAGCCAGGTGCCAGTGGCTCACACTGTAATCCTAGCTATCAGGAGGCTGAGATTTGAAGACTATGGTTTGAAGCCAGCCCGGGCAGGAAAGTCTGTGAGACACTTACTCCAATGAATTACTGAAAAAACTGGAAGCAGAGCTGTGGCTCAAGCGGTAGAGCTCTAGCCCTGAGCAAAAGAAGTTCAGGGACAGTGCCCAGGTCTTGAGTTCAAGCTCTAGGACCAGCACACACACAAAAAAACAATAACAAAGCTGGGCGCTGGTGGCTCACGCCTGTAATCCTAGCTACTCAGGAGGCTGAGATCTGAGGATCGAGGTTCAAAGCCAGCCTGGGCAGGAGAGACTATAAGACTCCTATCTCCAATAAACCACCAGAAAACCGGAAGTGGCGCTGTAGCTCAAGTGGTAGAGCGCTCGCCTTGAGCTGAAAAGCTGAGGGACAGCGCCCAGGCCCAGAGTTCAAGCCCCACGACCGACCAAAAAAAAACAAAATATCCCCGTAAATCTCAGTCTGATTGCAAACCCTGGGGTTGGGGGTAAACCATACTTCATTTTATTTTACTTGTAGTGAAACCATTCAGGGTAGATATTTTTATATAGTTCTGGAGGTTTTCATTCTGTGTTTTATTAAACATATTCTGTGGCTTTCTCTATTTTCCTTGCATTTGACAGATGTCATTCAAGGTCTATTTCAACTGTCACCTAGTCCGTAAGACCTTTCTCCAGTGAGATGGACATGCTCTGTGCTACCTCTCCATTACAGAATGGGTATCTGACATCTACTTTATTCTGTCTCCAAGGACAATTCTATGTCATGGGTTACTGTTGACACATCTGTAGCTACATCAGGTTGCATGTTTCGTAATGTTAGGTCAGGGGTTTATTTACTCATCTTTATGTGACTAATTCTTGGCTCATAGTGGTGAGAAATAACAGAAATTACAGGCCTAGTATGGTTTCCAGGCTTAGGCGGTACTACTGGGCACTGCAAATATTTTGGTGTCCTCAGACTTATTTGGCATGTGCAAAGCAGCAAAGACCATATTGTCTACATCAATTTAATGCAGAAGTTGTCTGAGCAAGTGCTTCAGATATGCAATCAGAGAGACTTGGCTGAGAGACTGCCAAGAAGTGAGGAGGGATATTTTCTTCAAGGCCCCTAAGGAAACGAATGGTATTCCTCTAGTGAATCTTAACTTGGTCTGAAGCCTGGAAAGGCCTTTGCCTTTCCCCCACACTCTGAGGAAGTTGTTAGTCAAGTCAAATGAGGTACCGCAGGCATAGCTGACACTATTGATCTTTGTGGTCCAAAGCAGAAAATCCCCACAATGCAAAGAATAAGGGCTACAGAGACAATGCTCTCATTCGTTCTAGGAGACAGACAGAACAGCCTTCCGGAAACTGGTGCACTCTTACAGAATAGCTGGACTCACCAGTGGGCTATTGTGTATGGTCGACAAAATATCATGACTGTCAGAAACAGGAGCTGGGAGGTACTGTCTCTCTAGGAAGACTGAAAACAATCTATATGAGAATCACCCATGTCTGCTTATTCAAAATTCAGTTGTCTGGGACTATACCTGTACCTACTGAGCCAATATGTAAGAAGACCCAGAAATCTAAAATTTGAAACAACCCTTTAGGTAATTCTGATATACACTAAAATATGAGAACTATCTTGAAAGGACTTGAAATATACACAGGTATGTATGTACCTACCTACCTACCTACCTACCTATCTACCTATCAGGATCTGGGCACTGTCCCTGAGCTCTTTTGCTCAATACTAGTGCACTACCACTTTGAGCCACAGTGCCACTTCTGGTTTTCCAGTGGTTAATTAGAGATAAAAGTCTAATGGACTTTCCTGCCTGGGCTGGCCTTGAACTGCAATTCTCAGATCTCAGCCTCCTATATAGCTTGGATTATAGGCATGAGCCATTAGCACCTGGCTCAAAATGATTTTCTTTTTTTTTTGTTGGTCATGGGGCCTGATCTCTGGGCCTGGGTGCTGTCTCTCAGCTCTTCAGCTCAAGGCTAATCCTCTACCACTTGGGCCATAGCACCACTTCTGGCCTTTTCTGCATACGTGGTGCTGAGAAATTGAACCCAGGGCCTCATGCATGCAAGGCAAGCACTCTACCACTGAGCCACTTTCCCAGCCCTTCAAAATGATTCTTAAGAGCTGGGAATATAACACAGTGGCAAAGTGTTTATCTGATATATACAAGGCTCTCAGTTAGATCCCGAGCACCAAAACAGAACAAAAATTAAAACAACCAACCAACCCACAAGCAAGCATCTATCAAGAGGATTCTTGAAGCTAAGCATGAATCAGCTGGTTCCAATTGCCAAGTATCTAGACAAGAATTTAAATTGCATACAACTTAGGAAGACAGTTCTATGCAGGATTTACTTCCAAGCTGGTTTCTTGCAATTCTGTGTGTGAGAAAAAAAATCTAGGAGGATTTCCTTCCCTAGAGAACCTTCCTAGTGGACTCTTTAAAAACAAATCACTAAATTTAAAGATGGAACTGTAAAGGTGTGGCATCTTTTTCATTTTTAAATAGTCCTTTGAGAAATAAAGGGTGCTAAAAATGTTTTTGGAAGCTGGACATTGGTGGCTCCTGCCTGTACCTAGCTACCTAGGAGGTTGAGTTCTGAGGATGATGGTTTGAAGGCAGCCTAGTCAGGAAACTGTGAGATTCTTATCTCAAATTAATCACAGAAAAAGCCAGAAGTGGAGCTGTGTGTCCAGTGGTAGAGCTGTAGCCTTAGAGCAAAAAGAAGCTCAAGGGCAGCACATAGGCCCAGAGTTCAAGCCCCAGGATATGCAAAAAAAATGTTTCCTAGCCTTGGTATCCTTTTCTGCTAAAGGAGATAAAATCATCAACACTGTTCATGATATCAAGTTGAAGCTGGTATTTCAGAGAGTTCTAAGCACACAGAGAAGTTACTATCAAGAAATAATATTCCAGTACTACCAAAAAAAAAAGACAGATAAAAGAAAAAGGAAGCTGGATGCTGGTGGCTCACATCTTTAATCCTAGCAACTCAGGAGGTTGAAATCTGAGGATCAAGGTTTGAAGCTAGACCAGGCAGGAAAGTCTATTAGACTCCTTTTATTCTTGCAGTGGTAAAAGAAAATATATTACAAAGAGAGTTATATTCAAATTTATACTCAAAACCAATATGCACCTTCCTTGATAAAAGCTCAAGAAAATGAAGGATGATACAGAATAACAAGGGGAAAAAGAGGTAACAAATAGGGAATGCTACAAAATAGGAGGTTTTGCTGGGCATTTCTATGGAGCTCATGAGAGAGTGACAACCATGTGGTTAAGCATTCAACTTGGAACTGTTGGGAGTACTGAGCCTGGGTATGCTCCCTCCCAGAGATGTTCTGAGATCTCATAGTTCTCCGGGCAGACATTGGTGTTGGCCTCTCAGGACAGTGGCAATTCGTGATGCGTGGAATAAATACACATAACCTTCAACTTGTTCTTTCCCTTCACATGTGTAAGTGACTTTCTTTGAATGCAAGAGGATTCATAGGATTCTAGTCCAGACTGATGGTTTTAACACTCTGTTAACAATCACTATGAAGTTGAGTGAAAATCAGAATTGGGCTTCTAAAAGTTTCTTTATTGGGGCACTATGCTTTTGAAGAGATTTGGGAGAGTCAGTGAGTCTGTCACATGTAGGTAACTGAATTCAAAGTGCATGGTCCAGCAAATCAAGATAGTGGACCAATTACATACAGCCTCAGCAGGGACAGCACCATGTGAGTGGAGCATGCTGGGTACTAAACTCCATGCTGGTTCTGGCTACAAAATTAATTCTGAATCTAATCCAAGCTAGGAAGTTTTACAAAGCACTAAACCTAAGTCTCCACTTAATAAGACCATAAGCTGCCTCTTCCCAGAGCTAAACTCAAAATATTCAGGTGAGCTTTTCTAATTAAAAATGCTTTTATCAGCAATACCTTGGGTCATAGTTATTAGTGAATGTTTAATGAATTACCATTAAGTGTTACTCATTACAAAACTGATGAGATTATGCGGAAAATATGACCTCTACACAGAGGAGTCTGCTTTACTTTCAAGATACTGTCATGGGAAATATTATCACTACAAAGAGTTTTGTTAAGAGTCTCCCAACTATCTTTTTTCCCCAGTGCATTTCTGTTCTTATTTACAAGTGTCTCACAGACTTTCATTTATCTTTTTCTCTATGTTATTTTCATCTATTTAGTCATCTATTTTGAAACAACACCAAACCCCAACTGTTATTTGTTTTGTGAGATCTTATAAAATTAACTAGTTTTCTCTTCTAAGGTTATAGAACTTTTCAAATTAACCTACACTTAGTTGGTTATATCCTGAGTGCTAGAATGAGTATGATTACTTATGCTTACAGAATCTTTTTGGATGTTGAAGATACTGCCACCCAAACAGCCCTGACACTACTGTGTAAAAAGAAACGAATTGATTATTTTTCCAGATTACTCAGAATCAAAAGACTTGGGTTAAGCAAATAAATTTCTCTGTTTATCTCTACTGACAGCACAAAAAAGTGGATATAGTTATTCTATAAGACCATCAATTAATCATTACTTCCAAAAGATCACTTTGTATAATGTTTATCTGGAGAAAATGTGGCAAAGAAAAAAAAGTAGTACAGAATTAAAAGAGTTGTGTTCAAATTTACACTCAAAAAGAATTGTGCTTAAATTTGTACTTAATGCTTTATTTCTGCATTTTTTTTGGGGGGGGGTCTGGTCGTGGGGCCTGAACTCTGGGCCTGGGCGCTGTCCCTCAGCTCTTCAGCTCAAGGCTAGCACTCTACCACTTGAGCCACAGCACCACTTCCGGCTTTTTTCTTCTTATGTGGTGCTGAGGAATCGAACCCAGGGCCTCATGCATGCAAGGCAAGCACTCTACCACTGAGCCACCTTCCCAGCCCCTATTTCTGCATTTTTAAACCATCACTGGCAATTTATAAGTGGTTAGAAATTTACATTTTGTTTTGAGGTCAATCATTAGTTATGAGGAGAATGAGAACAAATGTTTAGCACAAGACTATTATGTCAATGAATTAAGGCCCAATTCTAGATGAAAAACACAAAGCTATGCTATAGAATCCCATGTTTTTTTTTTTTTTGTTTGTTTGTTTTTGGTCAGTCATGGGGCTTAAACTCTTGGACTGGGCACATCCCTCAGCTCTTCAGCTCAAGGCTAGCGCTCTACCACTTGAGCCACAGCACCACTTCCAGTTTTCTGGTGGTTAATTGGAGATAAGGGTCTCACAGACTTTCCTGCCCAGGCTGGCTTTGAACCACGATCCTCAGATTTCAGCATCCTGAGCATCCAGGATTACAGGTGTGAGCCATCGACATCCAGCTAAATCTCTACTTTTTAATCTCGTTGTGGAGTACACAGAGGGAGGGAAAGTGTTCCCTCTACCCCATGGGAGTTCAAAGACCAAGTATGACATAAAGCTTACTTATCTTACTATAACTCCTCTGTACATCCCATTTACAAAAAAAAAAAGAGAGAGAGAAATCAGAATAGAACAACAAAGAAATAAAGCTGACAGCAGGCAGATTAACAGGACAACAGGCATATGTATAGGAAGAAAACTAACACTCCCAAATCCAGTGAGATTGAGAAATTTACACAGCATACCTTCTTCATAGATGAGAAGGAAAGGAAATGATTCTGGAGAGAGGTAAATACGCCCAAAGAACACATGCTAGTCTGTGACAAAGGCTGTGTGAGTGTGGTGCAGACCTCCAGTGCTTCCTGTCATCTGAGCTGATGCCCACTGGTTCATGATATTCCCAGACTCACCGCTAACCTCATCTTGGAGGTTTTGTCTTAAGGTAGATATAAGGAGTTCAGAGAAAGCTCCTCTTAGCATTTGCTGCTCCCCAAAGGCTTCAGTTTGAAGTTACTAGTAAACTAACGTGGCATATATTGGGATGGCTTCTCCTCAACTCTTCAAGTGCAATGCATAATAAAAATATTTAAGATAAAGCTTGCTTTTGAGGCTCTTATACTGGCATAGGTCAAATAGGTAAAATAAACTGGTATTCAATATATCTTTTTCTAATGAAAATGATGGGTACTGGTGGTTCACACCTGTAATTCTAGCTACTCAGGAGGCTGAGATGTGAGGGTCCTGCTTCAAAGTCAGCCTGGGAAGGGGAAGGAAAATCTGTAAGACTCTTATCTCCAGTTAACCACCAGAAAACCAGAAGTGGAGCTGTGGCTCAAAGTGGTAGAGAGTCAGGCTTAAGCAGAAAACAGACAGCACCCAGGTCCTGAGTTCAAGCCCTATGACTGATGGGGGAAAAAAGACAAACCTGATCCACATTCATACTTTGAATATAAAAGGTAGAAAAAGACAAGTTAATTTCTTAGGCAATATTTGTTGTTGTTGTTGTCGTTGGTTGTGGGGCTTGAACTCTGGGCTTGGACGCTGTTCCTGTGCTCTTCAGCTCAAGGAGAGCACTCTACTGCTTGAGCCATAGCACCACTTCCAGTTTTCTAGTGGTTTATTGGAGATAAGAGTCTCACGGACCTTCCTGCCCAGGCTGGCTTTGAACGGCGATCCCCAGATCTGAGCCTCCTGAGTAGCTAGGATTATAGGCGTGAGCCACCGGTGCCCGGCGGACAAGTTAATTTCTGAAGTGAGAAATTACAGAGGCCTTTCAGCTTTCCATACTGGATTATACAAGTAGGTGTCGTTTTTGTAATCAGGGAAAGAAACCAACATCAAAATATACGTTTACAATTAAATACTTCAAGAGAATAAATGAATATAAAATCTTTGTTGGTTTAGGGTATTGATGATTTGTGGGTATATTTCTTAAGGTTATTGTGTTGTTTTTAACTGAATTTTAATAATAGGCTTAATTCAGCAATCAAAGAAATTTTGAGTTCTTTGTTTTGAATAACCTGCTTTATTATATACTAGGAGTAGGGGTCTCATTGTCATTTTTATTTCTAGCTAAAGAGCAGTGCTATGAAAAAATTAAGATGTATTCTCTACTTTGTTTGCAATATATTTTTTCAAATTCCTATCTGATGCCCAATCTCCGTAGGGAATAGTAGAATAAATCTCTTCTCAGTTTACTTACCATAGTTCCCTCCCTCCCTCCCTTTTCTCTTTCTCCTTTCTTCTTCTCCCTTCCCTCCCCCTCCCTCCCCCCTTCCTACCTTCCTTCCTTCTCTCCCTCCCTTTCTTCCAAGAACTGAGATTTTCTCTCTCCCTTCCTAGTACTGAGATTTGCACTTAGGGCATTGTGCTTGCTCAGCTTGCATGCTCCATTGGTGCTCTACCACTTGAGTCACACCTTCAGCCTCACTTTTTGCTTGTTGTTTTGGAAACAGTCTTGCAGACTTTTCTGCCGTGGCTGAAAAGTCAACTGTGAACCTCTGGATCTCAGCTTCCTGAGTAGCTAGGACTGTAGACACAAGCCACTCAGCTACAATGCTCTATTTCTTCATCATATTGTTAAGGTAGCTCTTCTATATCATTAAAATACAATATGGTCATTTATAGCTCCTTAATTTCCAGATGCTTTTATGACATTAATATATTGTTCTAAAAAAATCAAACCAATTTCTATATTTTAGAAAAGCAGCAGCAGACTTGACCTGCTTGTTTTAAGAAGGCCCAGCTTGTTCAGATGGAAACAGACCTTTCTTTACTCCAGCACGGCCTAGTTACATCATGGACCATTTTTCAGATTCTGAAATCTTGTTTTTAGTTTCACTTCAGGCTGAATCACTCTTTTCATAACTGTGCGATAAAGACTGCAATCTCTGTCGCTTTTCTTATTTAATACAATTCAACTGTCACTTTAAGTGAAAAAATTCTGATTGGAAACAGAAATTCCCCCTTAATGAAAGCTTATGTCCTTCAGGCCATGAACAAGGGGTGTCTGCTACTTGCTATCTCCATTTAAAAATAAAATTATTTTGTAAAGTTAATTGTGAGGTTCGAAGTATCCTTTAAGCACTATTAAATTCCTTTACTCATTCTTTAAGACAAATGGGGGGGGGGGTTCTTTCTGAGCTATTCCGTTGCCCTACAACGGAGAATTAAGCCAGCCAAAAACAGCCTTGATTTTAATTATGGCCTGATTCCACATTTCATTTCCATGGTAGTTCAGATTTAAGACTTCAAGAACATTCCCTAACATTTAAGCACTTCTGTTTCCTAAAGTTACATTCATCAGGCTCCTAAAGGGTAGTATACAGTAAAGAATGAGGTCTAGAATATGGAACTGGAGAGAAATAGAGATCCACACACTCATACACCTGCCATACAATGGAGGACATACAATAGAAGTAAAAAGAAGGGGGATAAAACAAAGTCAAGGGGGCCAGAGTGGTTCCCTCCATGTAGCCAGTATGGTGGCATGACACAATCAAGAGTGATAGAATTAGCCGGAAATGTATGTGGACGCAGAGTGTGGCTTTACTTAGTGTGGGTCACTTAGATTTAAAATGATTTTAAACTGGGTAATGGTGGTCCATACGCCTGTAATCCTAGTTACTGAGGAGGCTGAGACATGAGAATCATGGTTTGAAGCCAGCCTGGGCAAGAAAGTCCATGGAACTCTTACCTCCAATTAACAAGCAAAAAGCCAGAACTGGAAATACTGCTCAAGTGGTGAAGGACCAGGCCTGAGTGGAAAAAACTAAAAGACAGTTCCCATACCTCAAGTTCAAGCCCTAGTACTAGCATAAAAATGAATGAATGAATAAATAAAATGACTTTAAATACAATGACCTGTTAGTACAGCTTCTGAAGTTCGGAAAAAAAGTTTAAAAATAGCATTTTTCTTACTTATATCTAAAAGTTTAAGTTTAAATCCTATTTTGATGAGATTCGGAGAAATTACTGGGAAGAAAAATACTTTCATTTAAGTAGAGATTCTTCCTTTTGATTGTGCAGCAGATCAAATTGTCTCAGAAATTATTATTTTTAACAACTTAAAATACAAAATTCTAATGCTATTTGGGATATTCAGTTGGAGAACTCACTTAAGAGCCATGTGAATGAGTAAGTGTTCAAAGGCAAATTAAATTAGTTTGTATTATTATTTTAGCTGCATCTTACTGCAATGGAGGCAAAAACTCTAACAAAGACTTCATAAAAGAAAATGATGCAGACCAACCTTTTATTGCACCCACAATATTTTGGTCTAGTCCTTTCCGGTTGTCATTGAGTCCTCTTTTCCTCTTCCCATTGGGTAAGGAGTTAGCCAAAGTCTTGTCATCAAAAAATGCACACACCAGTTTTCTAAACAGAAGGCTTCCTGAGCGAGTGTAGTTTGATAATATAGAGTCCAGCTGAGATTTGGGCATAAACACATCAAAGCCTTCAGCAAGTTGCACTTCTGGCTACCAAAAGAACAGAAATAGTTCATTAAAAGCAAGCTTTGAGGCATTTGACTTTGGTCATAAGTGTATCCAAAGTATTACTGGCTATTGAAATGTCCACACCATGTGTACAGATACAGTCTCAGTGTTTTGGTACCAGGATTTGCAATCTATACAAACAGTGACCAATTATAATTCACAAAACAAGATGGTCTCATTCCAACGTTAAGTCATATCCAACACACTGAAAAAGTGGTCCTGTTCTTATGGCTAAGAAGGCTGGATAATCACATGTCATATATACACCTAGGAGGACCTGACCCTACTGTGTGGAAATCCCTCATGCAGGAATGAAGGCCCAAAGACATGAGACCCAAAATTACAGCTCATGTCTATAATTCTAGCAAGTCAGGAGGCTGAGATCTAAGAATTGCAGTTCAAAGCCAGTGCAGGCGAGAAAGTCCATGAGATTCTTATCTCCAATTAACCACCAGAAAACTGGAAGTGGCGCTGTGGCTCAAAGTGGTAGAACACTAGCCTTGAGCAGAAAAGCTCAGGGACAGTGCTTAGGCACTGAGTTCAAGTCCCACAACCACCAAAACTTTAAACAAACAAACTCAGATGCACTCAGCATATTACCATTTATAGATCACATTTTCATTCCACAAGGGCCTGGCTCTCTCTACGATGTTAATAGCTGTTCACTGTGGAGCTATTTCTCCCCCCATGCCATTGGAAAGCACATAAATAAATGATACAAAAATAAATATAATAAGCAAGTTTTACAGGCATTTTCAACTCACTCCCTACTCCCTACTTGTGGGAAGAAGAGCTAAAGCTACAATCTAGAAAAGCCTAGAAAACTAGTTCCCTAGGCACACAGTTTCCCTGTCGGGGATCTCCTGTTATAAAAAGTTGTACCAGATGCCTTTCAACTTGGACTCTGTTGCAGTTACAAACCCAGAAACATTTTACAACGCCAGCAGCACACCACCTGTATTTACAACTTGCCTATTCATATTGTGACCCATGTGCGTGCTTTTCTAAGTCCTTCCTGCCCATGGAGGCAGCTACTCATTCCCCATTACTACTAGTCATTTGACATAGGCACCTAGTTATCGTTATTACACTGCATTAAGGTACTCAATAAATGCTTACTGAATAGATCAAATTTCATTAATCATATGACCTGAACTACTTAACTATTTGCTGTTGGTTTTTACACAAACACAGTAGCTTTACAATGAAGAAATGAAATTGGTAATATTTATGAGAAAAAAAGCCCAGAATGCCTCACTCAGAAATAAGCTTCACACATTATCTAAGCTCATTCTACAATCCCATCTTGGTCACTTTTGTGACTATTTGATACTATTAAATCACACTAAATGTGTGAAGATCTGGAGTTTGTTTCCCTCCTGTGTTCTTCTGCTTTCAAAGTGCCAGCACACCAAGCCAAAGTGGAGAGCTCTCTGTGACGGTCTGTTTGGGTGACTGAGGAAAGCTGGCTGGGTCTTCTCCATCCAAAATGGAATTTGGGACTCAGATTATCCAGAAAGTCATCTCATTCCTAGGCTTCACTTTGCCATTCAATGTTTGGATTATAAATACTTGGTAAATATCACTGTGAAAACAGTGCTGTCAGATTCTCCCCAACTTTTGTGTCTTGCTGCTTTCTGGCTAAAAGGTCTGTAGTGGAGTTTGACAGGAGCCGGAGGCTGAATACCTAAGTCATAGCGCAAGGCTGGTACATACCAGGCACTAGAGGAAATGCCTGTCAAATGACTCGATGTGGTCGTATAAGGACAGAAAGAGTCATAGCATGAGAATCGAGGGACGTTCTACTCAGAAATGCAATTTTATCTTATTCATCTTCTGGTTTTTGTTAAGTGCTCTTATATTATTTGGAAGCCAGTAGAAAAGTGTATCTCACAGCTATTTGCAGGGCTACGGTGGTACAGAGTTGGGAAATTGCAAGAGGAAGGAGAAAGGCCTTAGCCCAGCCTCACAACACTTGCTTTGATCCTGACACCACTCACCAAGTCTTAAACTGGCCACCTGTCTCCGGAGACACCCAGTGCTTTCCCTGTGGTCCTCCCAGGAAGACTTGGACTATGCTTTGAGCGTTACTAACCTAAATGAGCCGTCCAGCAGAGCTAGCCACTCCCTCATTCACATATTCAGGGGATTTTCTACAAAACATGTCCACGGAGCTTTCCCCACTGCAGTTATTGAGTGGAAAGTTTGTTTTCTCATTAAGATGATTACTCTTTGGTATTTGGTATGTTAAGCACCCAGTTGGTGTCTAATAAACATGTGTTAGAATCAACAGAACACAACCTAGGAATTCACTCAAAATAACTGGTGCAGATTTTGAGCTCTTCTGTTCCTGGTATAAAGGCAGTGGCTATGTGTCTCCCATGAGGTGGATGAGTCTACCACTGTGCTTGAACAGTCATGGGGTGACCCCAAGAGGGGAACATTGGGTCAACATCTACTTACTAAGAGCGCTCAATGGGGAACAATTTCAAGGCTGGCTCTGTACTGAAACTAGACATAAACATCTACATAAATTACAAGTCAAGGATGACCACAGGAGAGGTACAAAGCAAGTTCTCTTGTTGTTAGCTTTAGGCTAGACTGGCTCCTGCAGAGGAGAGGGGACTCCAGCAACTCAGAAGAGGATTGGACAGCAGTTTGTTGTGGTAGTGGTGCATGTGCCAGTACTGGGGCTTGAACTAAGGGGCCAGGGCATTACCCTTTGGCTTTTTTGCTCCGAGGCTACTACCCGAGTCACAGCTCCACTTCCAACTTAACTGGAGATAAAGAGTCTCACAGACTTTCCTGCCTAAGCTGGTTTTGAACTGTGATCCTCAAGATCTCAGCCACTTGAGTAGCGAAGTACAGGCATGTGTCATCAGCGCTGGTTTGGACAGCATTTCAGCAGAGCCTTGGAGGTAAGATTTATGAGACAGCAGTACAGATGCTGTTTGAGACATGTGATGTGACCCCTAAAACTGAACACTTGGGAGATGTCTGTTGTGCTGCCTTCCTTCAGCATGCAGCCCTGTGATTCCCAAGATGCCGCCCTGGGCTAAAGCTCTTGCTGCTTTCTCTTTTCTATTCCTGGAGCAATACTGCTGTTTTCACCTGCTCTTACCATGTCAGGGAATGGGAATTTAACCACTTGCAAGCACCTTACAGAGGAATAAAGAATCTGAATAGCCTGTGTCAATGGCCAGTGGTAGCTGCAAAGACAGTGGCACTCTGGCACTCCCTACATTCTTCTCCCACCTCCCAAGGGGGTTTCTTAGCAGGCAGTGCCTGAGCACTAAGGCATGATTACCAGGTGCCACAAAGCATCATCAGTCCCTTAAAAAAGAAAGGGAGTAAAGAAAACATGTCCATCTTGTTTTCACCATGAAACTTATAGCTTCTTCTGTTTTATATACAGTTCATTACTACTTTAGAGTCACCTACAGCTATTTAAAAGAAGACTGAAACTTTCTCTACTTGTATGACTACATTTTTTTTTACCTTTTTATTGTTCATTGTTTGGGTAAGACTTCTTTGTTTACTAATGATAGTTATGAAAAAAAATTGCTCCAACCATGTGTATCATTCAAAAAGCTAGACTTCTCTTGACAGGCCCCACTATTTGATATTTAAACCAATGTTGTAGCTAGCTACAGCATTAATTTATGGAATATGATTACAACCAATAGGATGTAACCTTTAAATGACACATGTTACAGAACTGACACGCGCAGAGTCTGAGATCCCACTCTGGGGCTGGATCTGCAGGCATGTCCTGCAGACTATAGGTACACCAACGTATCTACAAGTGCGGAACTCTCCTCCTTCAATCTTATTACCTTCTATCACAGTGAAGTTCTATAGGACAAACTATACAGTACTGATGGCTCTTGAGAATATCTCTAGATTCAGGCCTGCTGCAGTAACTGTTTTGTTTCTTTTGTTTTGTTTCTCACTCTTGCTCTCCTTTTACTTAGAAGGGCTTGGGATTAATGTCTAGTTTGGATGAAGCACCCAGAAAATCCCAAATCCCTCTGAGCAGATCATATTACAAACTAAAGAAAAACCAAAGTAAGATACTTTCAGGATTATAGAACTGAAGCATGAAGATGGTGGAGTCCGGAAGTGTAGATGGCCAGGGCAATCTCAGATGGGCTCAACACCAAAACCTGAAAGACAACTAGGGCCAGGGTGGGGGTGGGAGGCAGAGGGGAGGAGGGAGGGGTTGAAGGGTTGAGGTGGGTTCTGCTGAATATGGATAACTGATTACACCCTGAAAATCTTAAAACAGGATTGGTAACAATGCTTAAAGGATGTGACTTTAGTCCTATTATGATCCCTCATGCATACTTACTATAAAAGTTGTAGTTTATTAGGTGCATTTCTAAGAAAATGAGCTTTACCTTATGAAAAAGAATTTTTTTTAATGTGCAGAAACACATAGTTGGTTTTGCTCATAAGTCTCCTCCTGTCTGAAAACAACTAACATTGTTTCCTATAAATCAGGTGTGTTCTAGGCAGACTTATTTTTACCATTTATTAAACCCTATGCAAAGAACTTGGCTAATGGACATATGAGGCCAAGACCAATAGGCTGGCCTGTGATGGTGGCCCCAGCTGTTAATGTTAAGCAGCCTTGGACAGATGTGGCCTGCAGAAGCTGAGAATCCCAGAGTTGGAGCAGAAGCCTGCTGGATATGCTCCATCAAGATCAATACAGTAAGGGGAATTCTTCTATTTTAAGTGAAAAGTGCCCATCCAAGTTCTATGAAAAATTAAGTATATTAATTTATATGCTAGCATGCATTTAATGTTGGATAGGATAAAAAAATTATAAGAAATCATTAAAGATGCAATTCTTTACAGATGATTTTGATAAAGTTTCAGTAGAATAATGTAATTTTAGAAAAGACAATACAATGTGGTCCCTTGAAAGCTGTTTCATGCCTCTGCATAATGAGAGAGTGTAGTCTCCTAGAGACGTGTTTGGCTTTTTTTCTTCTGAAGCATTAAATTAATGACTCTGAAGGCTCAGGCTTGATTTATGTTAAAGATAGTTGAGCCAAATGGACAGCATGTAAGATTTTAACACTGCAGTCTAGCTTCTTCTTTCTTAACTCCACTGAAACAGTCTGTCCTTGATATCCAGCTGATGAGGTCCTGTTTCCCTGGTTCCCAGAAATACTTTCTGGCTTTCTGGACAAGAGATGATGCCATGATACTGCAATTATTGTTTGTGAATTTCCCTCCATATCTGCTCCTTGAGGGGCAAAGACTAGTTCATTTATTTCAGTATGCCCTATAAAATATTGACATAATTAACATCTATGAAGGCCCTTGGCTAACACCATATATGGACTTTAAAAATTTAACCACCATCCTATGAAGTGGCTAACATTATGATCCCCGATTTGCAGATGGAAAAACCAAGGTTCAGAGAGATTATACAACTTATGTAAAGTCACCCAAGGAATATGTGATGGAGCAAGGATTTGAACACAAGCGGTCTATGCTAGAATCTCATATCTCACATGTACATTCCCTTGGTTTCAATGAACTAATGTATACATAGAAACTCACTTGTTTGATTGACCTTAGTAGATCCACATAGATCATTTCAGCTACTGGAACAAGAAGATGTTAACAAAACAGATTTCTGAATTCAGAGCAATTTCTGTTGTAAATACTAACACCATTTAAGAAGAAATATAACTATTCATAGCTAATTTGGAAATCTGTGTAATCCAGAAGTATGGAGAATACACACAGTAACTATAACAAGTAGAAACTTTTTTTTTTTTTGGCAGTCCTGGGGCTTGAACTTAGGGCCTGGGCGCTGTCTCTGAGCTCCTTTTGCTCAAGGCTAGTACTCTACCACTCAGCCATGGCACTACCTCTGGCTTTTCTGTTTATGTGGTACTGAGGAATTGAACCCAGGGCTTCATGCATGCAAGGCAAGCACTCTACCACTAGGCCACACTCCCAGCCCCCGAAAAATACTTTTAAAAGCTGGACCAAGTGTTTCACCAAGCCAAAAACAACCAGAAAAAAAATACCAAAGAGTAATAATGAACTAAATTGAGTCTTATCACTATGAAATGAAAAACACAAGTCAGTATATGAAGAACTGGCAACCTGAAACTGTAAGAAATGAAACATTAAAGGGCTGATAGAGTGGTTCAAATGGTAGAGGCACAGCCTAGCTAGGGGGAAGCCCCAAGTTTAAATCCCAGTTCTGTCCCTGCCTCCAAAAAACAGAATAGTGAAAAACTGTCTTGTCTTAGTACTAGTAGAGCACTTGGTTGTGAAATGCATGGAAAAAGAGGTAAATACTGTATTTAAGTCTAAAGTTTGTTTGGGGGGGCGGGTTTCTACCTTAGCTTCTGTGTAATTTAGGGTTGAATTTCTCCTAAGTGTTAATTCAAAGAGGGTCATATAATCATGCCCTCAAAGAGAAACATTGCTGGCTACCTCCTTCCCGGAGCATTGTTTGTTTATAGGCATCTGTTCATACATACAGGGAAGTTTTCTTAACAATGTGTATGTTTGTTCCTATAACTTAGATTGTATCTCCAATGCTAAAAAGAACCATCACTTATTACTGACTGCTTAAAATGTGTCAGGTACTATTCTAATTGAATTATACAGGGTTGCATTTATGTCTTCCAACAGACCAACTCCATGAGGAAAGCCTTATTATTGCCTCATTTTACAGGAGGAAAGCTGAACAGGGTTGAATTTCTCCTAAGTGTTAATTCAAAGAGGGTCATATAATCATGCCCTCAAAGAGAAACATTGCTGGCTACCTCCTTCCCGGAGCATTGTTTGTTTATAGGCATCTGTTCATACATACAGGGAAGTTTTCTTAACAATGTGTATGTTTGTTCCTATAACTTAGATTGTATCTCCAATGCTAAAAAGAACCATCACTTATTACTGACTGCTTAAAATGTGTCAGGTACTATTCTAATTGAATTATACAGGGTTGCATTTATGTCTTCCAACAGACCAACTCCATGAGGAAAGCCTTATTATTGCCTCAGGATCACAGAGCTTTGGGCCTAATCAGTAGCCTGACCATACAGCCTGCTTTCTTAGCACTCCCTTCTCCCCAAGAAACTTTCAGGTAGACAGAATTAATAGCCACAGGCTATCCTCTCAGTTCCCTTTCATCTAGTCATTGCCCTGTAAGCAGTTACTCAGTGTCTGTCCTGTGCTAGGATGGACGCCCAAGTCTTTCCCACAGTGAACCACCCCCACCTCTTCTGGCCATGTGAACTTGTGGCCTTCCTGTAAGAGGCGCAGGAAGAGAGCTCAGAGTAAGGATTAAATGGATCACTTCTTATGACAGAACAATATACTTAGAATATTATGACGTATTTAAAAGTTTATTTTATTATGTATTCTCCACTCTTAAGCTGGGGTAGAAGAATAGGAAATCACTTAAGTTATTACACATAAATATAAAGCATTCTATATGAGATTAGAACCTTGAAGACAGTGGGTGGGGACAGAAAGGAGGAGTTAGAAAAGAACAAGTAACTGGTAAAGGATTGGGTTCCTAACCAAAGGCAATTCTAGACACAGTTCTTTGTAAAGTTATTTTACAGAGTGTCTTTAATACAAATGCAGATTATTTTTTCATTTGCATATTAAGCAAATTAATATGTATTGAGAACCCTTCTAGGTGCCAGGCATTGCAACAGGATTCTCCAATATGCTATATATCATCTAAAGCTCCCAGTACTTGAGGTGCTGACATTCCTGTAGCTTCTTTCCAGAGCTTACTTGTTGTTCTGCATTTGAGTAGGAACAATCCTTAGGAGTCTGAAGATGGGATATACACATTTGTGTCTGTCACAGTGTAGCAAGGTGAACAATACACTGTAAATTTCTTTTAAAAGTTTGAAGTAAATTTTTTATACTTAAAAAACTGCAATAAAACAGCCTGGCACTGGTGACTCACACCTATAATCCTAACTATTCAGGAAGCCAAGATCCAGAGGATTGAGGTTAGAAGCCAGCCTGGGCAGAAAAGTCCTTCATACTCCATCTCAATACAAACAAACAAACAAACCCAAATATCCAAGCTAGGGATATGGCTCAGTTACAAAGTGACAGCTGAACAAGCATAAGGTAATGAGTTCAAATGCTGGTAATGGCGATTTTTAAAGAAAAGGCAATAAAGCATAGGTTCAACACCTGCATGTCCTAGCTCTGAACACTAACTTAACCTACGAAGGGACATTTTGAGGATACTAAACTCCCTTTTCCTTCCCATCCAGAGCAAAAAGCCAGTTCTACTCTTGCTCTTCTTATCACAGTTAAATACCAGCTTGTAGTCAACCTAGTTGTGCAGGACAGAAATCGGGGCTTTGCTTCCCACTCAGTCCTCTGAAGAGCCCTTGTTCTCTGCTCTCTACCTGCTCTCAGGCGGCCCTCCAGCCTCTTGCGTGGCTGAGTCGGCCATCGTTCTGCTGTTCCCCTTGACTGGTGCATCCTCTCCCCAACTACCTATCATGCATTGTGACCACACTCAAGTCACAGGCAAGATCATCCCTATGTGGAACCTTGCAATGGCTTCCCAGCACCCACAGGCTGACAGCCTTGGCCTGCCATACGTGCCAAGGCTTTTACTCTCAGGCCTCATCCTACTCTTCCCAAGGCTAGTGGGCCACTCACCCAATCTTATGGCTTTGGACACGATCCTTCCAACTCTATGGACTTCTTGGAGCCCATCTCCAAATACACAATTCCCATCTGCTCATATTTTGTCCAACCTGTTTTATAGAGTAACTGCTGCAAAATTATAGGACTTATTTCCTCTAGACTTCTCCTCAAGTTTTGAAAGACTCATGGTTAAGAAATGACAAAGAACTAGAAAGGTACTTGAGGAGACTTAGCATGTTCTCTTCATGCAAACTCAGTTTCTGTTGAAGAGATAATCATGTATCGGCTAAATAATGCAATGATAATGTCCATATAGGGTGGGTGTTTTGCTTTTCTTTTGAAATAAGTTATTCTTCAAAGACAATCAGCACCCATGATTTCATGGACAATGCTGAATGTGCTTAATCTCATTTCCTAGTTCTTGTTAACAAAGTCATTTGTGAATAAGAGAAGTTATTTTTATTTAACATATAAATAAACTTATAATACTGACATTGGTAAAGACAATAAAAATTCTATTTAATTCCACTTCACAAATGTACATATGGCCTTTATCTGACCTTTTTACAATTTATCTCTAAAGTACATTTGGAGCTTAAGAATAAAATGAACAAAGTTCAGTTACTGGCATTTGACCAACCAATGTAGAAAATAAGTTACAAAACTCAAATAATTACTGCTAATACAGCAATGCCTAGCAGAAAAGAATGCAAATAAAATCTGCAGAAAATGGTAAAGTGTGATGAAAACTGATTAAGATTAAATGTACTTTGTATAATAATTTTTCTGTTTCTAAATACATGTTCTCTCCAGGACTGGAATCCAACTTTAACTGCAGAAACAATATGGTACAATCAAATGAATAGACTAGTCCAGAATAGAACTTATTATCTTAATGATTTTAAAATTTATATATATTCTTTTTGGCAACACTGGGGATTGAACTTGGCCTTTTTGCTTGCCAGGCCAGGTACTCTAACACTTGAGCCATGCCTCCAGCCTCTTTTTGCCATGGTTACTTTTTGTTTGTTTGTTTTTTCAAATTTTTTATTGTGATTAAGTGGTTACATAATTTCCCAAATTTCACAGTATTGTGGGATAGTGATACTCAGTTAAAGTCACAAACACATTCTAACTTTCCTGGAGCAAATTGTCTATCAAGGTCTATAACATTTATGAGTTCTATGAGCTTTGTGATACAGTTATTTCTTCCACATTGGGTGGTCTGTACATTTGTTTTGCATAGCGTCAGCTGTTCCCTCTTTCCCACTTGTTCCCTCCCTCTCATCGCTGCCATGGAGTTGTTTAGTTCATTTTGGTCAATGCCATGGTCACTTTTAAGGTACAGTCTCCATTTATGCCTGGTCTGGCCTGGTCTGCAGTCCTCCTACTTATGCTTCCTTGTATCTCTGGAGATGACAGGTGTATGCCACTATGCCTAGCCATTTTGTTTCCCCTGTAGCTGGGAAGACTGGAGCATACCAAACTATCTAGCCACTGGCTGAGATGAAGTCTCACAAACTTTTATGTCCTAGGCTAACCTTGAACTGTGATCCTTTATCTCCATCTCCCAAGTAGCTAGTATTATAAGCTAAAGTCACTGCATTGGCTTTAACTTAATTTTTTTTTCTTTTTTAGAACTTCCTAACAGTTTGGAGCATGTGCTTACAGATCTACCAAAAAATAAAAAAAAAATGCACTCGAAACACCAAGGATTGGATAAAAGTTCAAATGACTGTCCAGTCTAAAAAAGTCATAAGATGGTTTGCTTTTTGTCAGTCGTGGGGCTTGAACTCTGGGCCTGGGCACTGTCAGCTCTTCAGCTTTCAGTGAGCACTCTACCACTTGAGCCACAGTACCACTTCCGGTTTTCTGGTAGCTTACTGAAGATAAGAGTCTCACGGATTTTTCCTGCCTTGGTTGGCTTTGAACCTGGATCCTCAGATCTCAACCTCCTGAGTAGCTAGGATTACAGGCGTGAGCCACCAGCGCCTGGCAAGATGGTTATTTTTATTGCCTCCCTTTATTAAAAAAAGACCTAATGAGAATATTTGCTAGTACACTGTCTTCCTACAAATCACAGGGAATACTTAAAATATATTCAGTGATTTGTTGCTTATTTCAAGTTTAAAAGGTAGGGCCCAACTCCAACCCTATATTGTCCTGTGGGAGTTCTCAGCAGGATTCACATCCCAAGTGATTTGATAATAATAGAGAACTCACTTTTATTTATTTTAAGAACTCCAACAAGTTGGGGGCTCACGATGATGTAAATGTACTCAAGATAAAGATACTGCAAACAGAGTATGCAACTGCAAATATAGCACCTCATGAGAGAAATTCACTTATGGTCCTATGAATATAAAACAGCAAGTCAGATAAATATCTCAGATGGAATCTAACATCCCAGACTGCAACAACATTCTAGCTATGATATTAAAATAGCAAACCTTTGCAGAGCATTAACCTATCATTACATGGAGTCAACGGCACGGCACTGCCACCTAATTAGCAGTGTAGCTTGCATCTATAAAACAGAATTAGCACTACTGCTCCCTCTTTTTTATTATTATTATTAGTTTATGTTTCCAGAAAGGTATGACCTTATCTGTATGCTTCTGCTCACTTTTGCCCATCCACAAAGGATTTAATTATATTCTTTTAGTTTTCTATATTGAGGAAATTGAAAACCACCACTCTGAAATTAAACATGTTAAAGAAATTAGTGAGCAAATTATTTACGCCATCACCCATCTACTTCCAGAGATAACGGATGGAAATATATTTGAATAAATAAGGCATGAAGTTTTCCAAAATGAAAGTTCCTGGCAAGGCAAGGATTGCTAGTCTTTCCTTTTTCCCACATCAAGTCTCTTAAGTTGTCAGGGGCGGAAATAATAGGGTAAAATTCCTGGAAGTTCTACTGGTTAGAGTCAGCAGCCAGAAAAAACATCAACTTACATCTGAGGAAGGCGATTCGAGAACAATGCCAAATCCCAGAACGTGGCTCTCTTCAGCGGAGGTGTGCTGGGGGGCTGGGAGTCCTGGCTGAGGCTCTGAGGCCCCTGCTGCTGGCTTCGTCTCAATTTCTAACACACTGGCCTTCTGTTTCTCAGTAACAGCTTCCATGCTCTTTGGGGGCAATTTTCTCTTTTTAGTTCTCTTGCGTGAGACTGCAGTTCGCTGGGAGCATATAAGGGAAATTGGGGGTTGTTGTCTGTTTTGAGTTCCAACTGTGGACAATAAACACAAATATGGTACAGGCACTTGTGTCTGAGGAAAACATACCCCGGTCCATTTCTGTGATTTGTGAACTGATACGGTAGTGAAGTTTTGTCAAGAATTAAGCACCCGACCATTATGGAAGGCAGTTTGAAGATTCCTCAAAAATAAACTAAACACAGAACTCCCCTAAGAACCCAGCCATACCATGCTTGCCCATATGGTAAGTTGGGATATGGTAAAGCCACTTGCACAAGCCATGTTCATTGCTGTACTATTTACCACAGCCAAGTTATGGAAACAGCCCAGATGTCCTTCAAGAGACAAATGGATCAAGAATTGTGACAACAGATACACAACTGAATTTTACTCCTCCCTCAAGAAGAATGATATCATAGTACTTTCAGGGAAATGGATGGACCTGGGATAATCTATGGTAAGTCAAATCATGCCCAGAGAGACAAAAGACACAACTTTTCTCTCATATGTGGATGCCAGATCCAATTTACTAAATATATATGTAAATATACATATGCACATATATTCAGACGTATAAACTAAGGTATGGTATATTCAGGGGAGAATTCCAATGGTGTAACTCCTTTCAACAGTTAACTTGCAGTCTAACAAAATGAAGACTGGGAAGCTGGTACATGAGGTATGTGTTGGGGGCAGGGGGGCTTTAAGGTCAAGGAGAGAGGCTGAACTTTAGACAACTGAAGAAGGAAGGGTGAGCAAAGGCAGTCATAATATTCAATGTACATATGTGAAAATGGCACTAGGAAAATGGAGGGGATGGGTTGGGAGAGATGAGGGAGAATGACCAAAAGAGTGACACTGATCAAGATGCACTGTATTATTCATAACTGAAATGGAAACTTCTTTGTACAACTACTTAAAAGATAATAAAATTAAAATAATACATAGTAAAAATGTTTTTTTTTAAAAGAATGAAGTACCCCAGAGTAAATCTCACTCAGGACCCCAAGCTTATCAAATGCAGCTCAGTGAACTTTAAAGCTCTAACAGCCAAGAAACCCCCATAGTAAAAGCCCAGCCAACCATCACAATGTCCTGCTCCAATGTCCCCTCCAACAGAGGGCGGGGATTAAGAGCCAGGAGGAAATGTTTGAAGATGGCAACCTCAAGCGCATGGCATTATTGAATGCACGAGAACTCCAGAACTTAAACTCAGGTAGTCATCCATGCTTTCTGGAATTCCTATGTCAGGAATATGCCCACTGTCATTTGGAGGTGAAGTGATCAGTTGCTAACAATCTAGAGCTGCCAAAATTGATAAAGATGGAATGATGGTGATATTTGGGTGAGATGATCAACAGAAATAGCTTGGAAAGTTTCCTTCTAATACAGGGAAGTGGCGGAGGGTGGGGGGAGAAGCCTGTGAGTTATGGAATCTGATCCAGCAACTCCTTCTTCAACTATTATCAAATCAACAACTCCTTCTTCAACTATTATCAAATCCGCTGTCTCCAGGGCACAAGCTCATCCAGTATTAGACCAGGCCACTTGTATAAGACTTCAGTTTTCTAGCTGAAAAGTAGGAACAATACAGTTCTCTAAGTTGAAAAACTGGTAAAATCTAGAAGCAGTTTGAATTCTAAAGATGCAAGAACAGTATCAGGACTAAGTACTCACAACTAACATACCCTTAAAGAATTGAAGATGGTGGGATTAGATTTTAACCAATGCACTTTAAGAAGTAATGTTGGCTAAGCATTTGGAGCTATTCTAATACAGTGTAGAAGGAAATACTCCATGAATTTGTATTAGATGCTCATACATGGATACAGATCCCTACAAATGACCACAGGATAGATCTATACCTCCTTGAATGTCTATTTTTTTAAAAAACAGAAAAGTACCTATAAACATAAGCCAAGTGTTACAGTAATGACCTTTAAATGCATGAACACAGGTTAACTTCTATTTTCTATCAGTATGAGAATAAACACTGTTTATACTTTGATCCTGACAGTTTCATTTCTAGACTGGAAGCTAATTTACAAGTAAAGTTGTTTAATCACTCAGGCAGTAGTAATTAGTCTCTTTGCTTACTCTGGGTTTTGAAGAACATGTCAATGTTTTAGCCCACCCCAGACTAAGTGGAGTGTCCAGGTATGGGAGTGTCAGGACTGTTCTAAAGTTCTCCACAGTGGTTCTCTGCTCAGACAGTTGAGGACATCTCTGAGTTGGATTCTAGTTCAGACAAAGTCTATGTCCAGTTCCCAGAGTCCAATGGACCTCATAAGCAATCATCAAGACCACCTACCTGCAGCCCTGTAAATCTCACTCCTTCAAATGATAAATAAAAATGGTTTGGGTTTAAAGCACACATGGACTATTTGAGTTTTGCTTCTTTTGCTAATCTAGACTGAGCCTGTATCGTACATCCAGATCTTACTGTTTGATCTTATTCCTTTGTCTTTCCTTAAAGGTGAAACCCCAAAATATAATTTAAATCTGAGTCTTAAAGGCAATAAACCTTAAATAAATCTGCCTGCATAACACAAGTTTTTTAAGTTTGAGAAAATTAATGTATTCAGTTTATCCTTTATACTATCCACAGCTCTGGAATCATTTACATCTTTAATCTGCAAAAGGTTCACAAGAGAAAACATGGTGACAAAGTGGCATTTACTTAATAGATTCTAAAAAGGCTTCAGTCAAGGATTTACATGGCTGCAATTTGTAGTTTGCCATTTCAGTAGTAAGGAGCTTAGGTAACAAAATAAATCATTACAGTGTCATATGCGTATTTTCTTAAGTGCTAACAAATTCTCCCATGAAGGGAAGAATCCATACAGAATCAAGTACCCTTTCTTCCTGAGGTACTTCTCTAGGAGATGGTAACCTTTGTCAGGTGAATAGGAACACAAATTATTGTGGTGAAACAAGGTGAGTCAGATGATGCTTATTGACCTGAGCAAAATGCTTATTTTTGTCTTGGGATACGATCCAATTTAGTATTTATTTTAAAAGATGCATAATTCCACAAAGCCTTTAACTCACTTGAATATGATTCTGGATTACTGATATGCCAAAGAATTAAGTTTTCTTTTTTAAATTAAATTTTTTTACCATCTTCAAGTAGTTATACAGAGGGGTTTCATTTCACCACGCCAATTTATGAGCGCAAGGCATCTTCAGCAAAGTCAACTCCTGTCATAATGAAGCCTTCTTTATCAAAATCACATCACTAAATACTAAGACTTTACTAGAGCTTCCTAAGCGGCACCCAGAACAATTTCTGGGGGTAGGAAGGCCAGTCGCGAGGGACCATTTTTCTATTTTTCTGCTTTATCGTAACCATTATTAAGCATCAGTTTTCCTTTACTTAGAGGGAAGTTTTAACAAAATTATCTATTGGCTCCTGTACCCATGACCCAAGAAAATCCTGTTTTCCTCTAATTATGGAGACTAGAAAACAAGTAACTAGATGAACACTGATTTTCAGACTTCTGAAAGTCAAAAGCTACATGGTTTTAAAAACAACATTAATGATACTCATCACCTGACTCCTCTGTACAACATATCAATAGTAACAATGATTTAAAACAACCCAAATGAGAGAGCTCATGCTTATATCGTATTACAAAATGAATTTACATTTGCTATCTCATTCTGACTTGAAAAACAGCCCTGTGAATTAGATACAAATAATTTACAAACAAGAACTTGAAGGCTCAGAAGTTACCCTGCAGCCGGCACTGGTGGCTCACACCTGTAATCCTAGCTACTCTCCTCAGATGGCCGAGATCTGAGGATCATGATTTTCGAAGCCAGCCCAGGGAGACAAATCCTTGAGACTCTTACCTCCAATTAATGAGCAAAAAACTAGAAGTGGAGCCATGATAAAAAGTGGTAGAGCACGAGCCTTGAGCAAAAAATCCAAGAGACAGTGAGTTCAAGCCTCAGTATCAGCATGGGAGGGGGGGGTGTTGATGCTGGGGTGGGAATGAAGTCATCCTGTTAGGAGAAACTGGGTGGCCAATCCCCCCTTCACTTCACCCCAGTGCTGAGCCTCAGGCTCGGCACTGCATCTGCTCTCATTCCTGAATGTCTTCAACTGTGATGCTGGCATTCCGAAAAGGCTCTTCCAAGTCAGATATTCTAAAATTTAACTGACATTGGTGAAGTACCAAAGAGATCATGCAATGGAGTATACTGAGAATGTGTACCTGTGAGTAGGCATTGGGATAATGAGGAATGTATGATTTAAAAAAAAGAAAAGGTGGGGGGAATTGTAGAAAAATCAGAGAAAATGGGTACTTGAAAAGGCACAGTAAGACAGCAAGGTGGGAAAAACCAAAGCACAACGTACACCCCAACTGAAGATGTCAGATCTTTGTACCTGCTTGGATTTGCATTAATTTCCTCATGGTCTTGAGTTCTTGAAGAATGGCTTGTAACGTTGACTGGCAGTTACAAGTACAGCAGTTTGATTCAACTGACGAGTTCACCACTGGAAGTTCTCCTAAGCATGAGAGAGAAAATAATGACATGCTCCCAACACACACACACAAATAATAAAAGGGGGAAAAAAGATGGTTTGTTGACAGGATTTTGAAACATATACAATTACTATGAAGCTGTGCCTAATGAAAACATACCTGATAATTTTCACAACCTAAATTTTGGGGTCTGACTTCATCTAATTACCCAGGCTTCTGCAGCACTAAGGTGTGTGCGCGCGCGCACACACACACACACACACACACACACACACACACACACACACACACACACACACACACACACACACACACACACACACACACACACACACACACACACACACACACACACACACACACACACACACACACACACACACACAGACAGCCTGGCCACAGCAGGCTACCTATTTTAAGACAAGCCCATCTGCATAACAATACCCATATTAGTTTGCACAAAAATAATTTTTTTTAAAAGCACTCAAAACAGCCTTACAAAACAATTGGTAGCTGTGTATGTATGTTATCAGAATCTATATTGAGAGTTGAGTCTAAGTATTAAAAAGAATTTTAATATTAGCATGTTATTTAAAAAATGAAGAGCTGTGAACATCTGGAAATGTCTAGAGTCCTGTATGTTGCTGGAAAAAAGCCGGGAACAGCTAAGAGAGGACTTCACTGGGTAGATCAGAATGCGTTGATGGGTTGCTTTCTCCTCCTCCATCTTCTATCCATTGCTGCTTCTTTCTTTCCCTCACAATCGTCTCCTTCCTACCTGTTTAAATTTAACATATTTCCCTTAATAAAACTATCCTATTCTGTATCAAGTAAGCTCTTGGAATAAAACAGCACATTTGGAAAAGCACTCTGACAGCCCAGTCCTCTCTAGCAGTGATGTTGGCTGCCATAAAATGAGTGGTTTAAGGGACAGCTCCTACTTAAGTTTTCTGATAGGTGGGTGAGGTATGTTTTAAGATTTTGTTCAAACTATATATTTTATTATATACATGGGATATAATTTAAATCCTATAATACTCATTATTTATGATTACCTGAGAGAAGTTCACCACAGCAAAATGATACAATTGTTAAATGGTTTTTTTTTGTTTTTGTGTTGGTCCTGGGGTTTGACATCAGGGCCTCAATGCTATCTGAGTTGTTTTTTGCTCAAGGCTAGCACTCAACCACCTGAGACACAGCTCTACTTCCTGATTTTTGGTGGTTAATTGGAGAAAAGAGTCTCATGGACTTTCCTGCTTGGGCTGGTTTCAAACAGTGATCCTCAGATCTCAGCCTCCTGAGTAGCTAGGATTTCAACCATGAGTGAAGAGTGCTGGCCAAGGTAACTTTTTAAGTTACACAATTGTTTACTTTGAAAATGTTAGTAAACAAAGATGTTACCACTTTACAACTGCAGATTATTACAAGGAGATAGTCACAGTTATATCCTTGAGCGATGAGGGTCCGGATGCCTTCACTGACTCCCTCTGCAGTTGAAAAGCCATGTTTAACTTTTGACTCCTTGCAGTGGCAACAGAAAAAGGGTGAAAAAATTATTTCTACACTATTTCTCCCTTAATTTGCAGTATGATTTAATACTATTTTTGATCTGTTTTTATTTTTCTCAACTGTAAATGGTATAGATTACAATCTGTAAGTGCATGGTTGGTTTTGCTAAATTTTAATTTTTGGTGGTTACAGGGGCTTGAACTCCACCTCACATTTGCTATGCTGGTGCTCTACTCCTGAATCATGTCTTCGGCCCTCCCTGAGCTGTGATCCACCTACTTGAGGCATCATCACTGGGATCACAGATATGGCCACCTAATTTCTCTTTATAGAGATGGGAGTCTTCTGGAATTGTTTTACTTGACTGACCTGGAACTGTGATCCTCCCTAAAGTAGCTACAATTATATAGGTGTGAGCCCCAAGATCAAATTGATTAAAAAAATTTTTTTTGCCAGTCCTGGGATTTGAACTCAGGGCCTGGGTGCTGTCCCTGAGATTCTTTAGCTCAAGGCTAGCACTCCACCACTTGAGCCACAAAGCCATTTCCATTCTCCCCCCACCCCCTGAGTAGTTTACTGAAGAAAAGAGTCTCACAGACTTTTCTGCACAGGCTGCCTTTGAATCATTACCCTCAGATCTCAGCCTCCTACGTAGTTAGTAGGTGGCATGAGCCACCAGTGCCCGGCTCAATTTGAATTTTTAATAAAACATATTTTATGGTGAATGATAGGCTATTACATACATATATTTTGTACATTCACGACATACCTAACTTTAAAACTTTTTTCACGATTTCTAGGCTGTATGAGTTTGCTCAGATTTTCACAAATCTCAAAAGAAGTCTTCCTTGATAGACCTGTACAGTTTAAACCTGTGTTATTCAAAGATCAACTGAATATAATGCATTTTTATTGACAGTGTGGGGGAAATAATCACAAAAGTTCTATTTTCAAACTTCTATGGAGAAATCAGCTTGTAACTTTTATGAACATGAACACTTCTCCATTATCTTTGCTGTGTCCTAGAAATGAGAACACCTGTTACCCAAAAGTTCTCTCTTCACACCAACTGAAAGGCATAAAGGCATTTTTACTTCTGTCTTTCCATGTCAGCAGAATCAGGGAGCTTTATACACTATTCTTCAGTGTTATTTCTAAGTACTATCTTTATGGTTTTTAGAGGACAAAACCAACACCTCAGCTCGTTATAAATCATTTTCTAATTTTAAAGAGAACAGACTTTTTTTTTTATGGAGGAGCCTTTAAAGAGCCATCTCCCTGTAACCTGGAAGCATGCCAGCACGTGAACTTGATATTGGCCTCAGTAATACTGAGAGGAAGAGAAGACACCGTCCATCTTGAGCCCCTGGCTGTCTCATTAGTGTCTCAGGATGGCTTTTCTTGTTCCTGAACTGGTTACACTGAATTGTGTTTAAACAACAACATATCACCAGTTCTTTTTCTTGACTGATTTAAAATGAAAATAAAAGGAAGAACATCCTTAACTTTTCAAGGTAGCTGAAAAATCTTTTTTTCCTATTGTTCTTTGTGAAAACTATAGGCTGGCACTCTGTACATAATTTATAAATAACATCTAATGTATCAGCTGGAAAATTAATATGGCTGAGAAGACCATAAAATTTTTAAATGCTGAAAAAAATGTTATTTTCCCCACTCCTTACGACTTAAGGACTTCAAAGATATTTTTCTTTAAAGGAATACTTCTCAGTGATGAGGAGGAGTTAGAAAGCATGAATTCTTTGACCCAACACAGAATTAAGGGTTAAAAGAGGGAGTTCTGTGAGATGCAGGTTATGAGCTCTTCCTCTGAGGATTCTTCAGATGATGAAGCAGAGGAGGACTGAACAGGAGGCTGTGTGGATATACACATCCCACCCAGAAGCTTCTTGTAGGGGTGAAGGGTCTTTTTTGCTGTCCCCGTATTGAGTCTCTTATGTCAATAACATTTGTATTGGCAGTTAACAGCTTTAACTTCTTAAAGGGCTGAGACCTGCCATCTTTCCCGATTTTCATTTCTGGACTTTATGTCTTCCCTGTCTTAAAAAAAAAAAAACTCAATGAAGGTGGGTATTAAGGAAGCGGTTTAATAAATGGATCTCAAAGAACAGTATTTGGGAACAAAATGAAGTACAGGACAACCACCAACAAATGCATTCTAAACACCTGATGACAATCATACCATTGGAGCTCACAGCAACATGGGGCTGACTCTGGAAGGTCCTAGAACGTGTGCCATACTGTCCTGAGAACTGCCCACTTTGGGGTGGTAGCTCATTCCACACACCACGGGAAGGAGGGTGGAGGCCTTGTGGAGGCTCAGTGGAGGAGTTCAAACGTTGAGGCCACACTAAATCCAAATCCTGGGGCTCTTCTTTTAATTTTTCTCCTTCTTTGCCTACACGCTGATATATCCTTCCAGTGCTGTCATTCAATAATCTTCTCATCCCTGTAATTTGTTTTTTAATTTCCATGCTTTCATCTCCTAATGGAAACAGGGTCAAAGTTAGCACTGTAAATTAACAACAGAACAAGGCATCCCAGTAACTCCTTCCCCCAAAAAAGAAAAAAAAACTACAACCAATAAAAACAATCCTTCTTTGGAAATAGGAAAAACTGCTGATTCTATAAACATCAGTAATTCGTAAAAATTAAAGGTGGGAAAAGCTGGCTTTGGTCTGAAGACACCATTCATGATCCTGGTGCATCTTATTTTAATCATTTCTGGCCAAGTTCTCTTAGGATAACAGAGCTTTCTTTCGTGTGCCACTGGAGACCAATTTTCAGTTCTTTCCTATCTGGCAGTGTTTTCTGAGTGCGGGTGTCATAGGACGACCAAATGAGGTAGAAGACAAAGGATGGTACAGAGGGTTGGAGTCTCCTGTTCTGCCACAGCTATCCTGGCTCAAGGCCAGGCAAGTAACTAACACCTTGGCTTGCTTGTCTGTTAGCTTCAGTGGCAAGGGGCCCAAATATCCATGGACATGGAGCTTCTGAGAAGGGGCCATGAGGCACCTCAGGAGCAGACGTCCTCTAAGATGGCACACTGGGGGTGCAGGCAATAACTTTCAGAGCGAATAACAGGAGAAAGACCTACTGAGTGTCAGTGTGTCAGGCAAGGAGGGCTCTGCCCTTCTAGAGCCCTGACTCAAATCTCACCAGCCCAGCGATATTGCAGGGGTCCCTATTCACACCAGACAACTGGCTGTAGGAGGAGAACCAGTGAGGAGGAGCTCTCCCTCACCTGTAACCAAATCCATCTCCCAGGATCTGTGCAACACAAGCCCACTGCTGCCACCTCCACCTTGCCAACTCTGTAACCAACTGTTTCTATACCCCACTTTACCCACCCACACTTAATTTTACCATGGTAAATTTTTTTGGGTGGGGGTGGTGGGACTGTTTTTATTTTTTATTTTTTGCCAGTCCTGGGGCTTGAACTCAGGGTGTGAGCACTGTCCCTGAGCTTCTTTTGCTCAAGGCTAGCACTCTACCACTTGAGCACAGGGCTACTTCCAGCTTTTTCTGTTTATGTGGTACTGAGGAATTGAACCCAGGGCTTCATGCATGCTAGGCAAACACTCTACCACTAACCCATGTTCCCAGCCCAGTTTTGAACACCGGGCTCTGTGCTTGCTAGACAAGAACTTTACTACTTGTGTCATGACTCCATCTCTTTTGTTTTTGTTATTTATTTATTTATTTTTGGGTCCCGCCGTGGGGCCTGAACTCTGGGCCTGGGCACTGTCCCTCAGCTCTTCAGCTCAAGGGTAGCACTCTACCACTTGAGCCACAGCACCACTTCCCACTTTTTTTTCTTTTTGCTTATGTGGTGCTGGGGAATCGAACCCAGGGCCTCGGGCATGCAAGGCAAGCGCTCTACCACTGAGCCATCTTCCCTGTTATTTTTTTTTTTAAGAGGGTCTTGTGTTTAGGTCTGGATCCTATTTACACCTTCTTACCTGGGATGATAGGCATGTACCAATATACCCAGCTTTTTCTGTGAGATGGGGGTCTTATGAGCTTTTTGCCCAGGCTGGCCTTGAATCATGATTCTACTGGTATTAGCTTCCCAAGTAGCTACCATACCTGGCCCCTCTTAACAATTTTAAAGTATACAGTTCAAGAGAGAGAGAGAGAGAGAGGGAGGGAGAGAGAGAGAGAGAGAGAGAGAGAAAGAGAGAGAGAGAGAGAGAGAGAGAGAGAGAGAGAGAGTGTTTGTGTCCTGGGACTTAAACTCAGGATCTGGGCACTGTCCCTAAACTTTTGTGCTCAAGGATAGTGCTTTAGTACTTGAGCCAAAGCTCCATTTCCAGCTTTTTGATGGTTAATTGGAGATGAGAGTCTTATGGGACTGGAGTTAGCTTTGAACCCATGATCTCAGATCTTAGCCTCCTAAGTAGCTAGGATTATAGGTGTGAGCCACCAGTGGGTGGCTTCTGGATTTTTTCCTAAACATTGATTTATTAAGATTCTTTTTCCTCAGGGAGTATTTTAAAAATGAAGTCATTTCTATCCTGGCCTGTTTAAAGATGATTATAGGCTAGGCACCGTGGCATACCTGTAATCTCAGAGGAAGAAAATTTTGGTCCCAGGCTAGCCTGAAAAACCAAGCTGAAAGCTTGGTTGGGGTTGTGGCCCAAGTGGTAGAGCTCTTGCCTAGCAAGCATAAAGCCCCAAGTTTAATCCTTACAATAAAAAAAGGACAATTACATTATACATATATATTTTCTACTACTGTCACCACCACCACCACCAGTAATAACGAAAATAAAAATGATGATATAGGATGCTGTTATCAGTTAGGAACTGCTTCAAACATACTGTTCTTTTCCTTTTTTTTTTTTTTTTTCTCTGTTGTACTGGAGACTGAGCCTAGGGCCTTTGTTGTTGTTGTTGTTGTTGTAAGGCTTGAACTCTGGGCCTGGGCGCTGTCCCTCAGCTCTTCAGCTCAAGGTGAGCACTCTACCACTTGAGCCACAGCACCACTTCCAGTTTTCTGGTGGTTAATTGGAGATAAGAGTCTCACAGAGTTTCCTGCCTGGGCTGGCTTCGAACTGCAATCCTCAGATCTCAGCCTCCTGAGTAGCTAGAATTTCAGGCTTGAGCCACCAGTGCCTGGCCCCCAGGGCCTTTTGAAAGGTAGGAACGTACTCTCTCTCTGAGCTACACCCTCAGCCTTGTGTCATCTTAACTGTACAAATAGTATTGTTGTGTAGATCCAAAGAATAATATTTTTTCTCTAATCCGGGTATGGAAAGTTTCAAGAAAAGATAGGTATATACCTCCATGTAGTCAACTCTACTAAATACCTGAAATTTAAGCTATGAGAAAAAAGAAAAGGACAAAAGAAAAATACCTCTTTCAAATGAATATGTAACAAAGAGGGTCCTTGTGGGGTGTGACTGTGTGTGTGTGTGCGCGCGTGTGTGTGTGCGTGTGTGTGTGTGTGTGTGTGTGTGTGTGTGTGTGTGCATGCACCCACACATACAGTTATCAGGGCTTGAACTCAGGGCCTTATACTTGCTAGACCTGCTTGCTCACGGGTAGTGTTCTACTACTTGAGGAGCCATACCTCCAGACTGGTTTTTGCTGGTTAATTGGAGATTGTTTCTCCTGGACTTTTCTGCCCAGGCTGGCTTCAAACTGCAATCTTTCAGATCTCAGCCTCCTAAGTAACTAAGATTACAGGAATGAACCATTAGCACCTAAGCTAAGGTTGTTTCATTGTACCAAATAAACTAGATTTGTCTGAAAAACTAGTAAATGCACAAAAAGTAGGTACTACATTACAAGGAAAATGTAGATTTTTTTTTCAGGTGCTTGGGATCAAATTCAGAAACACATTCATGCTAAGCATATGCTCTATCACTAGGAACAACCAAGACTCTTCCATTTTTAAAAATGGTAATAAAAGCTGGGCACTGGTGGCTCATGCCTATAATCTTAGCTACTCAGAAGGCTGAGATCTGAGGACTGTGGTTCGAAACCAGCTGGGGCAGGAAAGTCTGTGAAATCTGTATCTACAATAAACTATTCAGAAAAAGCTGGAAGTGGCACTGTGGCTCAAGTGGTAGAGTGTTAGCTCAGGGACAGTGGCCAGGCCCAGAGCTCAAGCCTTAAGACTGGCAAAATAATAATAATAATTCTGTCTTTAACATTAAGCATGTGAATACAGAAAAATCAATTTTCAAATTCACAATATTATGTTAGCATGTGCTTGAGAGGAGAAATTATTTAAATCTGTAATAAAATTATTTCCACTTCAAACACCAGAAAAAATTGTAACACAGAAACAGTAAATCATATTCCAGACTCTATGAGAATGACCAAGCACAATTTAAGTAAGACAGAGTCAGCAAAATTTATACCATCTTCATAATATCTGTGGAGGAGGGTGTGTCTGGAAGAGTTCCCAGAGGAATTCTGAAGGAAGCCTATGGGCAAATGTATTAAGTGTCAGTGTCAGTATCCAAACATACTCTTTCCTGGCTGCTTAATAGCACAATGCAGGCAAGAGGAAGCATCTTTCCACTATTGACCTTCTTGATCAGGCTTGTCAGGCTGGTCTTCACTGGCATACGCTAGCGATCCTCTCTGCCCTCACTCTGGACTCTCTGGAGGGGGTTATGCTCAGCCAGGCCACCAAGGATCGGCGGGAGTCAGTGGAGCCTTCTCTTTCCACACAAATTCTACTTATCACAGAGAAACATACTTCTCTTGTCCCAGGTTACAAGCTGCTCTCAGCATAGACTTGTATGACAAAGGGCTACCATTAGGAAAAGGGAAAAAGTCATGAGGATTCTGGAATCTTCTAAGGGCCATCTGATTCATTACGACTTTAGTTTCAGAGTTCTAGTACATATAGCCATGAGAATTACAGGGTAGAAAATGTAACTTGAGTTTTACCATACTTTCTTCTATTTATTTCTTTTTGGGGGTTTGAACTCAGGTCTTGGGCATGGTTCCTGAGCCTTTGTGCTCAAGGCTAAAGCTCTACTACTTGATCCACTGCTCCTGGCGCTGGCTGGCAGTTCATTGGAGATAAGAGTTTCAAGAACTTTCCCACTTGGGCTGGATTTGAAACATAATCCTCAGATCTCAGCTTCCTGAGCAGCTAGGATGACAGGTGTGAGCCACTACTGTCTGGTTGCATACTTCTCACTTCATGCTTTGAACTTTGAGTAGATATGAGGAAAAGAAAGTGGTAGGTGTAAAAGGAAGATTCTGGAGGCAAGATTCCCTAAAATATGTAAAGGCAAAATAAGACCACAACAACAGATGAAAATCAGGACTTGGAACAGGGAGCAGGATGAAGCAGCTATGAAGGAAGATGAGGCAGAGCGAGTCTGACTAACATCACCAGAAGGACTCAAGGTCTGTCTGGCTGTGGTCATTTTAAAGGAGAGAAAACTGCAGTAAGGGCACCTGCCTCTTCTGAGAAGAAAGTGGGGTGTTTGTGAAGAAGGGCTGGTTGGAGGAGGGGGCCCAGAGGAGAAAACTGAGCTAAGGACAGCTGGACATTCAAGAATGATCCTGGGGGCTTCCTATATCCAAAGAAGCAGGAAGGCGCTGGGGCCACCAGCCCTGAAGGTGTCCCTGGGTGGAGGAGGTCAATTATATAGACAGGGAGTGATGGCCTTCCACAGAGAGAAGAAAACACTTTCCTTGTACATTTGGGGAAGATGGGGCAGAGGTCAGAAAGAGGACCTAGAGGCTAAAATCTTGAGTCAAAGTACAGAAACTCAGTTCAGATCACAGATATTGGTTAGTACATGGGAAGGCTCTGGTATTCCTGAGGCCTGGCCTTGGTCTCAACTGCACTGACCTGCTTCTGAGGATTAGACAATTCAGTATTCCCAGGCTTCAGCGAAATGCACGAACTAAGGTTAGAACCAGATCCAGGCTATGCATAAACCAAGTTTTTCATAGTTCCCAAGATATTATGTGAGCACCTAATAACTCACCTGTGTCTTCAGAAAAAGGCACTTGTTTTGTTTTTTTTATCACAGTGGAACCCAAGTGCTGTGTGTGTGTGTGTGTGTGTGTGTGTGTGTGTGTGTGTGTGTGTGTGTGTGTGTGTGTGTGTGTGTGTGTGTGTGTGTGTGTGTGTGTGTCTTTTTGATGTATAGATATCTGGAAAAAGAAATTCTTAGAAGCAAAAGATTCTACAGAAACAAGATTCTGCAAGGAAACCTGATTCATTTCCAAACTAATCTGCTGTCTTCACTTACACTCAACTCCGAAGAAACCTTACTCTAGGAGAGCTGTGCCATGTGGCTCCCTTCTGGGTAAAAGATTTTTAACTGAATTCCTTCAAGGAGACTGGAATTCCTTCCATGAGCAAGGTCTAGAAAACATGGTAGGCTGAATTCTCCTCAGCACTACTACATCACTTTTCTTTACATAGGCAATTTTTATGATCCAGAGTCATTTGTGATGTGATTATGAGAACACAGAAGTCTCCACATACGCACAGCAGACCAAGATTATTCATAACCTGGAGCAACAAAGGAAAGATAATAGCAATAACATACACAGCACTGTTGTACGTATGTGTAGATGACATGATGCCACCAAAACACAAGAAGAATAGACACCATGTCTTTGCCGCACAAATGACCTGGTGTTGAGATATAGTAAGCAAACTACAAGTTTTCTTAAGAAATTTATAACAAATGACACATTGTGAACAGTATGAAGTCCAGTAGAACTAAATGCAACATTAAGGTAGTAAATGAACAATATATTAATAGGAAAGAGTGAAAAGTTAACAGAAATAAATTATTCATTTGCTGAACATCTCCCAGGTCTTTGAGTTGCAAAAATTATCCTTCATGAACTAAAAGGTATTCCCCCACCCCTTCTCCAAATCTCTCAACATCTGTAACTGATTTGCTGCTCTGAAAAATGGTCCTGATTGTCCCCAGTCTACCAACCTCCATCTCTTTTAACTGTGAGTAGTGGAACTCTAGGTAGTAAGCTATGTAACCATTCATAGATGATACCTGCTACTTTCTTACTAGAACTAAAACTCAACACTTCCCTAACATCAAAGTTTATTTATTTTCCCATTTCCATTCTTCCTATTCTCCTCCTCAATGGGAAAGAACTGTGTCTTCTTTTGGCTCCCAAACATCATTCTTCCAGTCTTAGGGAGAAGCAAGCGGAGTAGCCACCCCCTCTTCTTCTTCCTGAGTGACCACTCTCTGTGCAGGAGTTTAAGATTCATGGGAGATATGGCAGGTGGCAGAAGTTGAAAAGTTACAGTGAGGCCCTTGTCCAGGTAAGAGCCAGATTTTAAGGAAGAATTTTACACTGGAGAAAAATGGGTTATTAGGCTAGCTAACATAAATTCATGATCTCCTTTAATACACGAATAAGAAATAATCATGTATCCTTTAGAAAAATTATTCTTGCTATTTTTATTCACCACTACATGGTAGTAACAGTTTTGAGCAGGACTTGGGGTAGAAGATTATGACAATGGAGTTTACTGAGATAGGCTTGGTGATTAGCTTAGTGAAAGATGAGGTGAAGGTAACAACTAAGTCCAAGGTTTCCAGCTCAGGTACCTGAACAGGTAATAGGTAAGAAGGTTGCAGAGAAGTGGGGGAGAAAATGAATCTTGTTTGTGTTTTTGTGGGGTTAAAGACTGAAATTGGAGCCTTTAGCACATAATTGGAGCTCTACCTCAGACTCACGAGCTTCACCTTGATAGAGAAAACTTAGGTAACACGCCAGCACTTGGAAATGCAGCAATGGGGCAGGCACAAGAATTAGTACTGACACAAGGTAGTAGTCTAGTACTATTTCCTTAAGTGGCTGGTCACTCAGAATTGATTCTTGTTTGAGCAAGCCTTTGAGGGTCACCAGCAATCCCAGGGCTTTGAGGGATACCTTGCAGGGATGTACTAGATCTCCATTAATCTGTATGCAGATAGCTCAAATAAGTATTTAAATATTAAAAGGGATGCAACTTTTGTTTCCAAGCCAGAAGGTGACTCAAACCTTTCCCTCTTGAACTCTGAATCTACAGGGAATCACTCACTCACCCTGAGCCCTATGAAATCATCACCCACAGGTGCTAAGCTGTGGGATCTTGCCATAGCAGCACAATCACAAGAAGCAGGGTACAAGCTTTTCACTACCCTCACCACTGGTCAGATTTTAATTATGCTATCATGATCAGTTTTGTCCTATTTTAAAGAGGCCATGACAAGAATTATGAAAAAGCCAACAAAAACTGAAAAGAACCAAGAAAGAGTTAAAAGGGTTGTTTTACTAAGAATATGACTACTGAATGACTTGATTATCTTCATATATGCTACAGCGCATTGTAAGTAGGACATTGTTCTTTATCAACAAGGAACACTCAGGTTGGAAGTGCAGCTTCCAGGCTGAGGGCCCTGAGGAACAGGTCCTTCCAGTTCACTATGGCGGCATCAGAGGCCCAGCCAGGTAACACAGCAGGTGACAATGCTTTTCTAATGGGATGATGAAGGTTCTGGAACTAGAGACTGATAAGAAGAAGAAAAAAAGCATACTATGAGTATGTTTTTGAACTGCATGTTGAAAACTTCTTGCGTTTTGCAGGTAATGGCTTATTAAAACAAATAGAAAAAAGTTTACTCTCTCCATAGGAAATAATGAAATGGCCAGGATTTTACTATAGGTCTGTAATTTTTTTTCCTCTCAAAAATGGTAGCTGTGGGCATGGAGCCATGTTGTAGGAAAGACTGAGCTACAGACTGTCAAATGCTAGCAACGAAGAAAGGGCAGGGGAGAGGAGACTGGCCCTTCCTTCACGCCTAGGGTGCGGCTCTCTTTCCCACAGTCCTCAACCAAGTACTCAGCCAACCAATGAGTGGATCTGAGGTGGGCACCTCATTCCAGACCCACATTAACATGCAGATGCACTTGTAGACCTCAGGGACCAAAGGCATGTTTACAAGGAACACGCAAGACAGGGATTCTAACCTAACAAAAACTGGTCTGAAGAGCGACAGTCTATGGAACCAAATATTGGTCTGCCACATGAATCCCTTTTTCAAATGCAATCTTAAGTGGAACTCAAATAAATAAAGAAGGGCACTCATTGCTCAAGGAGGTATGCTGGAACCTAGATTCCTAAAACAGGGCTTGGGAGTACATTCAACAACTCCAAAGGCTCCATACAGCATAGTCTGAATGCCACTGACAGGACAGAGGCAAAAGTGGCTAGGGAATAATTTAACTGGCTGAATGGAATGCCATGATTAAAAGTAATCTAGACAGCAAATGTGTGGTCATGTGTTCACGGGCTTTGATAAACTGAAAAGTCTAGGTGAAAAATAAGCAGCCCAATGTCCAATGTATATATGCATCTACAAGACACTTAAAGTTCTTCTCAAACCAGTTTAGATAATATCAGATTCATTCATCCAATACTACTAGTGCTAAGTACAAGGATCTGTGTAACAAAGGAAGGAAGGAAGGAAGGAAGGAAGGAAGGAAGGAAGGAAGGAAGGAAGGAAGGAAGGAAGGAAGGAAGGAAGGAAGGAAGGAAGGACCCACCCAGGCCCAGTTCAAGCACCACGACTGACAAAAAAAGAGAGAGAAAGAGAGCAAGAGAGAAACAGAAAGAAAGAAAAACATGAAAGAAAGAAAGAAACAAAAAAGAAAGAGAGAGAGAGGGAGGGAGGGAGGGAGGGAGGGAGGAAAGAAGGAAGAAAGGAAGGGAAGAAGAAAGGAAGGGAGAGAGAGAGGGATTGAGGGAGAAAGAGAGGAAGAGAGGGAGGGGGGAAGGAAGGAAGGAAGGAAGGAAGGAAGGAAGGAAGGAAGGAAGGAAGGAAGGAAGGAAGGAAGGAAGGAATCAGAAGCCAGGAAGGCACAACACAGTGGAGGGGGCGGGGGCTGGGTCCTCACAGAAGCAAGCCTGCTGCTTACAAGTCAGACTTTTCACTGTCATCAGTGGTACTTAAATATTTTTTTTTGGAAGTTCAGGGTTTTGAACCCAGGTTCTCACACGTGCTAGGCAGGCACTCTACCACCTGAGACATGCTTCCAGCCCTCCCAGCTGTGCCTGCTGAGAATCTATTTACAGTGTCTACCATTGAACAAATAAAACCAGGGTAACAAATGAATCAGTAAGTCCTATTTCTGATAACTTCTAAATTACTTTAGACTGCTCAGCTTACACTAACACTTGATGGGGTTACTGCCAAAAGCCTCAGCATCACTCCCCTCCGATCTATTCCACACTGAAGCTAGGGTGAGCTTTCAAAAATGCAAATGGAATTACGGCATGTACCTCTGTGGAATACCAATAATCTTAGGGTAAAGCCCACACTCCTCAACATGCCTCACGGGCCTGCACACCTGGCCTCTGGCCCACATCTCCAACCTTCGTTCTTGACATGTTTTCCTCTTATTCAATGGCAGTGACATTCTGGTCTGGCTGCACATTATAATCCCCCGGGGAACTTAAACACACACACACACACACACACACACACACACACACACACACACACACACACACACACACACACACACACACACACACACACCAACCACACACCAACCACACACCACACACACCACACAAAAACAACCAACCAGTGTCCAGGCATCCTTTCAGAACAACTCAATCAGAATCTAATTACTGTCATACACAGCCAGAGGGTCCTCTGCTTTCAACATAATAAAGGTCTTCCAGCTGTTCAGAAGCTCCCCATAACCTCATCTCCACACATGCCGTCCTGTCTGCATGCTCTGCTCCAGGCCCTCCTTCATCCTCATATCCCAGCCTAAATGCCATCTTCCCAAGGGTGGTTTGCCTTAATCTTGTGAGCCCCCCCACCTTGTCTTTTGTTCCCCCATAATCCTTTTCTCAACCTAGTGAGTTTTCAAATCTCCTAGCTTGGTATTAAGAGTCAGTGGATATCTATAAAATGAATTTAAAACAATTAGGTTAATTAATAAATATAACAGGAAGGTTCAGATGAGGAAAGCTGAAAAAAATAATAGTGATATAAAAGAAAACTGAAATCTGTGGTATTTTTGGAAGAACTTCTTTCTGTGGAATGTGCAGGTGGGGAGCAAGCCACAGGCACTTCGTGCCTCTACTCAATTGGGGTTTTTCTCAAGGATATTTGTCCTCATCTTCTTCCTAGTTCATCAAAGATGGTAGATGGATAATGGTTTCCTTCCTCGACAAATGAGCAAAGCTCCTAGCCTCACATGACCAAAGTAAACCTAACCAGGCCAGAAGGGAGCCACACATCCCCACCATGCTTCAGCAACCAGGCTCTCCTTCCAGAGGAGAGTTCAGAGGAGAAACGCTGGACTTGTGGAGAAATGCTCCAGTTCACAATGGTACAGCAGCTCCCCTAGCCATGGTTCACAAATGCATATTAAAGTCCTCATTAGAGCCTTGCTAGTAATGGTGAAGATGTATATAGGTGCCAGGAGAATGAGTTAATGTCAACAGAAGAACCTTAACTTCTGCCTCCCCTGACTTTTCACTTTTATATTGTACCTCAACCGTGCATTTGTGTGTGTGTGTTTCTTCACCTTTTATATGTAGGTGTAAAGTCACAGTTGAGATATAATTCCATTAACCATACAAGCAACTTCACAGTCTATTATGTTGCATCAACTTTTTCTGTAAAAATAAATTGTTAAGGATATTATTCCTGGAACAGAATAAATTCTTGGAATTACTGAGTAACTTATGTACCGTACCTCTGTTCCAAGAACACATTACTTATTTTATCATGACAAAGTAAAGTTATTAATCTTCTGGCTTCCGATTCAACAATGAGAAATGCTGTGAGATACACAGACACCTGCATACATTTCAGTTCAACTTTATATCATCCATAAACATCTCTGTTTTGGACACCTCATCCAAACAAATGCTCCCAGAATATTCGATGTAGCATTCAATTTTATGAAACTATAAAAGTTCCTTGCTGTTAATTACAGAGACAAATGTCTCATCACACATTTGGTTACCAGATAGCATAATTAGTTTTCTCCATTAACCTTTCAGATATAAAATTTGATTCCCAAGTAAAAAACATTGTAAAACCCTTGGAACTCAAATAACACAGTATATTTGTATGTTTGGGGAAAAAAAACCCATAATACGAACAGAGTAATTTTATGGATTGTTATTTATAAGGATACTGATTGTCTGAAATACAGAAAGAAAAATTGTGTAAGCTTTGTAATGATTTTCAAGTATGCATGTAATAAGCTGTCCTCTTAACAGAAAGGAGGCATGGTAACCAGACTATTAGCAGAAGGTGCCCTTGCTCTCTCTTCCCATCATGGTCTTCAGCTGATTTTGGTTCATCACAGCTTCCATTTGTGAGACACACAGGGAAGAGTGCTTAGTGGATGTCAACAAGAAAGTCATATGCCACACAATGATGTTTTCCTCACTTATGGCCCCATCATAGCAATCTTAGGTTTTGTTAATATACTCCATGAGGCTCAAACAATGACCAAATTTAATGGAGCATCACTGAGAATGTTCCTCTTGCTAAGTGCTATGAAGACTTTTCTGTTCAAAGCTGAGTTGCCCACAGATGACTGATCCCATATCCATGGGCTGCCAAGGACCGTACTGTAGCTCGATAATAGAGAGAAAATGTTGGGACTTGTTCTAGAGCATGTTGGACTGACATTTATGTATCTTATGCTGCCAGAGTTTGAAGACCACATACATTCACTACTACATGGGACAGTCCTACACAAGAAAACTCTCAACTATCTCAATGCACTACCCACATAGGTAAGCTGACAAGAGGTGGTAAAACAGGTTTTAAAAATGGTTATTATAGGTCTACTCTGTGCCCCAATATTGGACACTGGGAAAACAGGAAACATTTCAATTCAGAAGCTTGGTCCTGAAGGGACATGAGCCAAGCCTAGAAGGAATGAGCCTGCAGACAGGGAGATGGGTCATCTCAGGCTAAGCACCCAGCAGTCCCTATGTCCAGACTACACACTGCAGTATCCTAGGAGCCTTCACAGTGCTCAGGATCCTGGGGTAAAATCTAGTTTACACAGAAAGACATAGTTTTATCCTATTTCAGGAGTAGGGACAAAAGGGAGAGGATCTCACTAACCTAATAAAACAGACAACATACCCAGTGAAAAATGATCATTCTATCATCCGTGGTACATTTTAGTCTAGCTATGGGAGGGTCCAATTAGCTACTAAGAAGGATAGACCAATTTCCACCAGCAAAGCCAAGGTGGAAGGCCTGGTAAGAATGCTGAAAAACAACTGGCTACGTTTGCTTCATATTAAATTTAAAATCAGACATCTCTCTTCCATTCATCACACATTTATGGATGTTCATTATGTGACTAGTACAGGCCTGAGCAGTGGGAACCCAGAGATGATCCTTAAGAGTTTGCAACCCAGAGATAGAGATCTACAGGAGGGTCTAGAGGCATGGCTCAAGTGGTAGAGTGCCAGCCAATGAGCTAATTCTGCTACCTTGTAAGAGATATGCACAGATGAGTGCTATGTACAGCTCCTGGGGTGAGAAACTTGACCTAAAATGTTAGGAAGCAGGGTTACTGTAAGTATGAAAGGGGTTGGTATGGAGGAACATGGTAGGCAAGAACACAAGTGTCAGGGATAAGCAGGAAGGAGACAGGTTGGAGGCTCATGGAGGGCCTTCAGTGTCATGTTAAAGAGTCTGGGTCTTCACCTGAAAGCATTAGATGACAAAACATTGCAGGTATAGGAACTGACCACATTGTGTGCAATACTAAAAGGAACCAAAATGTATCCTTGGTACCAAACACTGCTCTTCCAAGATTCTGTCTCCTCAGGCTGGTTCCCTACCACTGCTGATGCATCCTTTCCCAGGTCATTTTCCCTCCAACAATCTGTTACTTATAAGAAAAACAGATTTCCTGTGTCAGGGTCCTAGGTCTATTTTTAGCTCCAAGATACAAAAACATGCTGCTCTAAAAAACAATCTTTATTTTCTCTTATAGAAGGCCATATTATTTCCTCCAAAGTAAAAATCATATCCCCATGGGAACCAGAAAGGCTAAACTGTCGATACATTCCTTTGGTCCTGCCCTTCATGGACATTTTTTAAATGACTCAGGTCACGAACAGTGTAGGAAAAGTAAAATATCACAACCTATCACACGTTTCACTTATAGGGCAGATGCTGACCCACACTGAGCCTTCCTGAGACAGAGAAAGGCAACTTTTCTCAAGGCAAATGCTGCCCTGCCTAGGCCTTGGCAAAGTAGACACAAGTCAGTCTCACTGACCCCCTGCTGACAATCCTAGGTAGGTACAACTTGACAGCTGAATACAGGGCCGTTTCCCCCAGAACGTGGTATTGTTGGAATTGTACAATGCATAGTTTTACTTTCTTAAAGTACAGTGGGAAGTTGTTCATAAGAACTCTGGGCTAGTAACTAGTCGACCTCTGTCTTTAGATGTGTTAGTGCTATCTTACAAAATGGTACCCATGTCAGAGCAGAATTCAGAATGAGAGGAACACGCATGATCTTTCAGTTTAGGTTTTCAACATAATGGCTTTCATTTGTGAGTCTCACTCCTTTCTATTCTTTTCTAGCTTCATGAAAGAAAAGATTTCAAGTTGTAGATCCTAAACCAACATCAGTTGATATTGGAAAAGTCAACTGGAAAAGCTTCTTCATGTTCAATGAGACACATTCAAGTGGGGATCATTGAATATTTATATGGTCTCAATACATCTGAAGTTTCAAATTCAGAGTCTGACACAATAGTGTCTAATGCATCCATGTATGTAAGTAACAAACGTTTGAGTATCTACCAGTGGAGTCCATTGTCAACGTAACACTGCTAGGTGTTCCAAATGATCCAAAAAAACAATGCAGTCTTGTAGGGTGCAATGATCCACATGAACAAGTATGAGGAGTGATTGTACAAACGGACAAGTTCATTCAACAGCGCAGCTGTGGAGCCTGGTCAGGAAGGGCTGCAGGGTGACCTGGAGTGTTATAAGCCAGGCTCAGAAACGAGTAAATAGTAAGCAGCATATGGTAAGTGCCAGAAGAGAGTTATGCTATTACTCAAGACTAAAATATTCAGAAGAAAAGGTAACATCAGTGGGGCATCAGTGCAGTGGCTTATGTTTGTAATCCTAGCTACTCAGGAAGCTGAGATCTGAGGATTGTGATTTGAAGCCAGCCTAGACCAGAAAATATGTAAGGCTTTTATCTCCAATAAAACTATTAAGAAGAGCAAGAAGTAGAGCTGTGGCTCAACTGGTAGAGGGCTAGTCTTGAGCAAAAGAAGTTCATGGATAGCATCCAGGCCCTGAGTTCAAGTCCCAGGACTGGCACACACACAGAAAGGATGGAAGTGTTTGGCATCCCTTTCTTCCTCAGTGTGTCCTGGGCTTTCTTACTTTTAGGTTTCTATTCACCACCCTCTGCCTACCCAAGTTGTTCCCTTTTACCTATGGAGCTCCCACTTGCTGGGGAACAGGCTGGCTGGAGAAGGGAGGCCTAGGCAGGGTTAGACTATAGACACTGAATGCTCAGTTAAGAAAGAATAAAAACTTTACTGCAGTCCATGAGAGGAGTTCAAGTTCCTGAGAAGGCTGAGGAAAGGGGTGGGGGGAACTACCCAGGAAGATAAGCTCATTTGGGGCAGAATAAGAGAATGAGGCAAGGATGTGAAGCAACTTTGCCATAGCAAAAAGACCTCAGAATTCGATGTCAAGAGGATTGATTGATTGATTGTGTGTGTGTGTTGGTTCTGGGTTTGATCTTAGGGCTTGGGCACTGTCCTTTAGCTTTTGTGTTCAAGGCTAGGACTCTCCCACTTGAATCATAGCTCTACTTCCTGCTTTTTGGCAGTTAATTGGAAATAAACTCTTATTTCCAATATCTCACAGACCTCTGCCCAGGCTGGCTTCCAACCATGATCCTCAGATCTCAGCCTCCTGAGTAACTAGGATTACAGGTGTGAGCCCAGCCAAACCTGACTTTCAATGTGGTCGACTGGGGAGTACGGTGGAACTTTGGCCAAATTACTTTCACCATCTTCCCACTTATAAAATGTGAGCTAGCTCATGTACACCATTGTGGTAGCTCCATGATGAAAGTATGAGCCAGGTTTAATTATAAATGCCCCTAAACTCCAGGCAACCAGTACAAACACCAAGTCTACTTCCATATGCACCCATATACTCTTACTGAAACCCGGGGTGCTTAGCTTCCCTCAAGAGACTCTCTAAACTTTGCTGTCACTGTTTGTGAATCTGATTTTTTGTTTGTTGGTTTTTTGTTTTTTAACCTATAATCAGAAAGCTTTCGGGTGCTCCGTGTGACCTTGGCAAGCACGGACATCAGGGTTTGAGCCATAGCTACTGAGGGCTGCATGGGTCACAGAGGACTGTGCCTGTGGGAGGCACTCTGGGTCTCCTCAGCTTTTCTTAAAGCAGCTCTGCTCCCCTCTCATCAGCGGATGGTGACGGTGGGGTATCCACAGGTGAGTCATTTGAACAAGCATTGGGACATGGTCAAGGGCATGCTTTTGGAGACAGATACTGGTTTCCATCCTGCTTCTGTCACTGAACAACTTGGATGAAATGTTCCAATTCTTCACCTATGAAATGGGAACGTCAATACCTTTTTTTTGAGGGGGGGAAGTACAATTAATGAATAATATTTACAACATTCTTAGTATGGTGCGTGGCACACTCTTGATAAATGACACCCACTTTAGCTACATTCCTAACAACCCCAACAGATACTCCTTGTTTTCTGTTCCTTTATTCCACCACCAAAAAAGAGAACTGGTGTGAAAGAAGGCAGAGAAACAGGACACAAGACCATGATACTGAGGATAAAGATTTTTGGGAAGAGGAACACAGGTAAGACACTGAGGTTTCCAGATGGTGGAATTTTAGGGGTTTGTCCTTTCCCTTTCTGTTGACTCCCTTAGCTTCCCATTCTTTTTTTGTTTTGATGTTACTAATTTTTTTTTGTCAAGGTGATGTTCAGAGGGATTACAGTTACATAAGTTAATATGTACATTTCTTATCAAACTTGTCACCCCTTCCCTCATTTTTCTCCTACTTTCCCTCCCATACCCCATTACCCCTAAGTTGTACAGATCATTTCCAACATATTGTCTTGTGTATATCACTGTTGCATTGGTTCCCCCCACCCTTGTTCTTTTTCCGCCATTCTGTTGTTCCCCTTTCTTTCTGTAATTCAAGTAAAGGTATATACAATACCAAGGTATCAAAATCAAATACACTGACAACAGGGGATGCAACATTCTTTGAATCCTGCCACAGGATGGTAAAACATCGGGGACTCTTTCCCCTTGGGAGGAAGAGCCTAGCTCCAGCCCGTTCAGGCCACACAGGGGAATAGTGGCCTTGTTCCACACTTGGCCCTGCCTGCTCTCCAGCAAGAACCACTACATTGTGGCTAATTCCCTAACTTGCAAATTTAAGAATTTTCTGAGTGTGTCCGCTTTGAAAAGACTATAGACCCTGGTGGGGGAGGCTGTCATCCAGAAAGTCATTGAAATGGAGATTTTTTTTTTTAAATCCAGAGATCTGGACTCAGGTTCAATTAGCATGGCTACCACCTCCTGTGCTGAATCTACTGAAAGTTGAATATTAGAACAACTAGCGCAGAACTTGGTGTATACATAACTGGAGCTTAATAAATGTTTGCTGAATGGATAAACAAATGAAAAATCAACATGTTAAAATTTATATACTATCATCATAAGTCTAAACTAAAACCCAACATGTTAAGATATTTCATTTAAGGTTGGTATTACTCTTACGAATAATCAATTGTCTCATTTATTACTTAAAAATCTGTCTTCCTAAACCAGTTGTTTAAGGATACAGGTGGACCTGTTGCAACAATGAGAAGTACAAGTTGTCATGTCCAAAACGAGCTTTACAACATCGGTGCAAGGGGGGGGGGGAAGGAGAAGGATTGGGATTGGGGGGGAGGGGGGAGGCTGGGAAGGGATGTGAAGGGTAAACAAAGGAGGAGGCTGCAATGCTTGGTAAGAAATGTACGCATTATCCTGCCCATGTAATTGTAACTCCTCTGTACAGTATGTTCACAAATAAAATTAAATTAAATTTAAAAAAAATCTGTCTTCCTACCCACAGTAGTCTCCTCGATGATTCTTGAATTCAGCATGGTAGAGGGAGTCCTAGTTTACTCCAGGTTTACAACTTAAAAACAAGTCACCTCACTAAGCTTCAGTTTCCACTCTGATGGGAATAATAACTGTCCTGACTATTAAAATCCTGAGATAACAGATGTGAAAGTGCTCTAAACTACACAGAACAACACTCACTTAAAGTCTAATTATAATGATGCTTATATCTCTGCCTTGGCACACATCACCCTCCACCTGGCATCTTTGCCGATGCAAATCTTTCCCACAGTTAAGGGTTTTACCAGGCCTTCCTACTCTGCTTTTGCTCACTGCCCTAATCATTCACAACTGTCATTTAATTACTGTTCACACAGTGGTACAGAGGGGTGCTCAAAACTCAGGCAGAACTGCCCTGGGACCCTACTTATGGCAGGCCTTTGGCATGTTAACTTCACCAAGCCTTATCAAAATGCAGATGATACTGACTGTTACAGAATGTGAGGAGTGCTGGAGATATTTATGGACTCAATGTGGTGCCCTGAACATGGGGCTCATGATAGCTGCTGTGGGTAGTGCATTGCTGCTTAACTGCTTCCTGAGTTTGTCCTATCTGGAGTTTAGTCATTCAGATGAGAATACCTGTTCTCCTCATTTCTGACCTAGTTCCCATTCCAGAATAGTGCACAGTTCACTGTATTTTCTCAGAAGAAGGAAAAAAAATGGGTTGAATGGATCAAGTGAATTGTTTTCCTCCGAACAATTCTGCAGATTTTACTGGCAGCTCCGTCAAGGCAGCCTGAGAAAGCCAATGTCCACGGGATGCAGTTACCCCTTCCCACCCTATTCTCAAATTAAAACTCTGTGAGTAATTCCCAAAGCACTCAGATAAGCCATTCACACTATGGAACTTACCATGTTGGATACACTACAATAGTTAACAGCCTAAGAATATTCTACAGAGATGGGATATGGGAACTTCGGTCAAATGCTGGAGTACTCTTCTTTCCCCTGGGACATGAACTCTGACTCTTCTACATGCAGAAATCAAAGATAACACCTGTGTTTGAAAGTACAAAGCCTTCCGAACACCACGGAGACCATGTTAGCTCTATTACAGATGCAAGAGCTCTAGTGTCTTGGCATTAACTCTCCTAGCTGCCATAAAACTCTACACCAGAAGTAACATCACAAATATGACGAGACTAACAATTTACAAAATTAAGTCTGATGAAAATCAATGCCTTGAGAAGAGTAACTGTAAACTGTAACACCACCCATGACAAAATTCTTCATTTCAAATGTGATCCAGAAATCCTATCTGTGTCGTCACCTCTATTATTTCCTAAACTGATCTAGAGATCCCAAAAGAAAAATGTTCTTGGGGAATCACATCTGGCTTTCCCCAAAAAATCAAAAGTGCCTGAGAAAAAACACACTGCATATTCCCAAGCTGCCCAATCTTTTCTCTTTTAGTGCCAAAGGCCTTTTTGACCATTTTATTCACTTATGTATGTATGTATTTTATTTATTTATTTTGGTGCTGGACCTGTTGCTTGAGTTCAGGACTAAGGTTCTTTCCCTGAGCTTTTTGGCTCAAGGCTAGCACTCCACCACCTGCGCCACTTTTTGAGCTCTACTTCCATGTTTTGGTGGTTAATTGGAGACAAGAGTCTCACAGACTTTCCTGTGTGGGCTGAAGTATGATCCTCAGATCTCAGCCTCCTGAGTAGCATGAGCTACTACTTTGAAAGTGGACCCATCTCTGATGTCTTATCAGTTGGTATTCTTTTATCTTCAACTAGATGTTGTAGTGCTGTGACCCCAGCACTTGAGAAGTTGAGGCAGGAGGGTGGTAAGTTCAAGGCTAGACTGGCTATGTGGTGAAATCTTGTCTTAAAATGAATGAACGATGTCCATGTAACTGTAACCCCTCTGTACAGTATTTTCACAATAAAAAAAAATGAATGAACGAATGAATGAAAGCAGCAATGCCAGCTGCTTTGAAGTTTACATCTTATTGGCTCATGAGCACTAGCACCCTCTTTTTATCTCTCCTCTTACTGTAGAGTGTCCTTACTACCAGGAAGGGGCTTGTGGGAAATTTTTCACTAGAGAACTAAAGTAAGGAGATGATGTTCCATTTGTATGATACATACAAATTTTTGAACAGAAGGTAAATTTATTTCCAATGGCTACATCCAGTGGTACTTAAATATAGAATTTAACTGTCCAAGGTGTACAATCCAAGACTTTTTCTGGGGCTAGGCATTTTACTTGGTAATTAATTAGCCTTTGGCTTTTATTACTCTTAATAGTTATCAGGGGCTTGGAGAAGGGCTGGCCCTAGGAAAGCTCTCTCCTTTGGTGGACAGATCCACATGAGACTAAAGATCGTTCTCTTTAAGTCTAACTTCCTCCCAGACCTTTGCAACCCCCTCTTTCTCTCCCTCAAAGCAGAACAGGGAGATCCTGGTGAAAGTGTAGGCTCTCGGGCTGTCACAATGTTTTCATTTGAAGGAGTACCCAACTGGATCTGAACAGGGATCCTCTGAGACCAGCCGCAGGGCAATTCTGAACCCTGATCTCAATCACACTTACTCCAACTTGATCTTACACTTTGCTTCCCGGTTGTGAAGCACCTGTCTTTCACCCAACAATGTGGAGTTACAGAGTGCCCTAAACAGGCAAACATGAAGTCAAATGCTACCATTTCCTCTCTACTCTGCCTTTATGGGCACTTTGTTCTTGGAGACAAAATCACTTTTGGCTTATGGTTTGCAGATGACTAACTTCACATCCAAAGTTCCTCATGTACATGATGTATACCAAAACTATATGCAACAGAACATCCATACTTTCAGCTACCCACCTACCCATGGAGCTCTAACACTTGTTGAAAGTCTAGAAGATGGTACCATGGCTCTGCCTGTCCCTCAAGTGATGCAAGAACAGGATGACAGAACAAAAGCTGAGCTATGCACTTGGCTGTAAATGATGGAGAGAGAGGAACAGAGAGCTAAAGAAACGAGGATCGGCTCACTGATAACTACCACTATCAAGACGTGGCTAGGCAGACAATCACACTTTTATTCTCCTTACGCTTTTTGACTGTCGATTTAATTTAATTTTGTCATGGCAGGATTAGCAACCAGGCCACAGAGGTGAAGGGACATTATAATAAGACAGCACATTAATCCTCTATCCCACCCAAGGCAGAAGCAAAAACCAAACAAATAGCAGCTTCCTGGAAATTGAATTTCTGTTATCCAGATGTCAAAGATGTAATACCCCAATTACACAAACTATTGCCAGCGAAGCATGCCAGCGAATATGCAATGGAAATGGGGTGAGCACAGAGCGACAAAATTGCACAGTCAGCATCTGGTTCTGTGAGTGAGTGATAATTAGCACTGTGTGTAGATACTAATAAACATTTATGTCTGAAATTACAACTTTTAGCAATGTTAATAAGGGATATATTGGCAATCTGTAAAATAAAAGGTCTTGAGAAGATTGTCATACATTAAGCAATGGCAGACATTTCCCGTTCTTGCACACTCTTATCCTCCCCCCCCCCCATGACAAACAGCCACACTGTTTTGCTGAGAAATTAATTGACAGAGGAACCTACCTAAAAAAATGGGTTGTGTCTCTTTGGCTTCCCCATTAATATCGTTGGTGAATTCTGAGATCTTATAGACCTCATGGTGATAATCTGGCATGAGAAAACAACCAAAAATTAGAATCTTAATGACCTGAAGAAATAGGAATAAGCAAGAAATTACAGCCTCTGTGGTATAGATCATCCATAATCTATAGGATTTGTGAAGTCAAATCACAGAATGTATTTGCAATAATAATCCCTGAAATGTTACTCACTCCAAAGTAAACTTGAAATATTACTTGGTCTTCAGGAAAAATTCTGCCCACGGTTGCCAACCCTTAAGCTTCTTTGAGACAGCAAATATGTTTGTAAGAAACAGAAAAGTCTTGCCAAATCATAGGCCAGGGAAGGTTCCTAAATTTATCTCTATGGTCCATTTTTATAAGCATATCGATAGTAGACTTTAGAGAGTTATTCAGTTTTCTCAGTTAACCCAGAAAGCTGAAGTCATCAAGCAAATAAGCTATAATTTTCAAGGGAGTAAGATTTACATCTTTCACATTGTTTATAAGCAAGTTTTTCTTTTGAACACACACACACACACACACACACACACACACACACACACACACACACACACACACACACACACACACACACACACACACACACACACACACACACACACACACACACACACACACACACCCCTGAAGAGCAGAGACAAAACTTCGATTCATAATTTGAAACTTTAAAAAAGGAGGTGGGGAGGATTTGCTGTGTCAGTCTAAAATACAATATCTGACAAGCTTTTTTATGGAGGCTACACTTTGGCAGTCTTCTGTTTCTTAAAATATATGAGTGCACCAGGACTGATGGTTCAGACTCTGTAAACCCAGCTACTAAGAAGACTGAGATCTGAGGATTTAAGTTCAAAAGCAGCCTAGGCAGAAAAATCTGAGAGACACATCTCCAGTTAACCAGTAAAAAGTGGTGTGTATGGTATGGCTCAAATGGTAGAGTGCAAGTCTTGAGGGGGAAAAGCCAGTTGAGGTGGTGAGGCCCAGAATACCAGTAACCCCTCCCCGCCCCCCAAAAAGCAAGAGAACAAGATTGCCTAGCTATGAAAATAGAAGTTCTTTCTCCCTTCTTAACAGCTAGTCTGTTATTGGCCTCAGATGTCACCAGACACTGGGCAAAAACTACTCTCACTTTTAAGATAAGGTAGTAAGTTCCCTGAGGTCAAAAACAAGAGACAGGAGCCCACATTCCTGAATGAATCACAAACCACAAAGGCACTCACATTGGGAGCAACTTCTGGAGTACAAATAACTTAAGTAATCAGCACCCCAGCAGAAGAAAATGTACCAAGAAAGAGAGACGAACCAAATCTTTTGAATACATAAACTATTTCAGATTTCTTTTTATTTAAACAGTACCCAAACTAAATTAGGGGAAAACAGAGATGAGTAGAGATCCTCCAAATGTCTATAATTAAACCCCATTTCAGACTAACCCAAAGTGGGCTTTACTGAATTCACAGCTCAGCTGAGTTTGAAAACCTGGATTTGCAGTTGCCCTTCAATTTCCACGTGTTTCCACGTGATGTGTGCAGGTTGCTGAAGCAATCATGTGTCTTTACTCAGAATGCCAAATGCTGGGTAAAATCCACCCAGGAAAAGTGGACAGGTTCCCTGGCTTGGCTTCCAACTCAAGTTAATTCAAAGACATTTAAACAGGCTGGATCTCAATTTAATGTCAGAGCACATGGCATGACCATTGAAAAATGAAAATCATGTCTCTTAAGGCGACACAAGGCATGTTGACAAACGCATTTTCATGGCTACTTTTTGTAACTGTCTTTTTCTTTTTTAAAAAGAGTCAAATCAGGAAGACCAACTCTTAACAAGTAAACTGAACACAGACAGGACTATCCTCAAACTTTCTCCTCTCGGGACCAAATACACCTGCTAAATCCTGAGACCCTAGATTTCTTTTTTCCTCCTCCTTCTTTTCTTTTGTCTTTCTCTTTCTTTTCTGGTAATGCTACTTGTCTGGCTAGTGTGTGTTCTATTCTAAAACACCTTTCCAAACCAAATCATCCATCTAGAAAATAAAGGTATCTGGATAGCAGTAATTCTGCTTTGGGCTCAGACACCTAAAACAATCCCCCTCCCCCCCGCATCTTTTTCTCCTTGGGGGGTGAAACAAGAGCAAATCAGCGGTCTGATCCTCCACGCTCGGCCTGACAGCCAGGACAGCCCTGGGCCCCCCGGGCGGGGAGCAGCACCCCACAGGACTGGGGCGGGAGGGGGGGGCCGGGGTCATTGTTTGCTAATTTCCAGACGCGCCCTCCGACTTGTTTACGTGCGGCGGCCGCCGGCCTCCTCCCCGCACAACTTTCCCCGCCGCGGGCGTGCGGGCGTGCGCGGCCAGGGCCCCGGGGGGCGCGGGCCGGGGCCGAGGGGTCGGGCGGGCGCGTCCCCGGCGCTGACTCCGCGGGCGGGCGGGCTGGCGGCCGGGGCGCGCGGGGCCGGGGGCGCAGGGCGCGGCGGCGGCGGCAGCGGCGCCTCCTCCCGCCGCCCCCCGGTCCCCGGGCCGCTTACCTCGGCTCACCAGTTTGAAGCTCTGGGATTTCCGGCTTCTTTTCCTCTCGGAGAACTCCATGGTGCGGGGAGGACGGCGGCGCTGGCGGCGCGGGTCGTGTCACCGCCGCGGGGACCGAGGTCCGCGTCTCCGGCCGGCGGGCGGGCGGGCGGGCAGCGGCGGCGGCGGCAGGGAGGAACGGAGCGAGGCCGAGCGACGGGAGGAGCCACCGCCGAGCCCGCTCCGGGGCTACCGGCCGGCGCGGGGTGGGCGGCGCGGGCTCCCGGACGAAGTTGCCCCCGCGCGCCGCCGCCTCCCGGAGCCCTAGGCGCCCCCCGGAGCCCCTCGCATGCCGGCGGGCCGCGGCCAGACGCCGCCCGCCGCAGCCCAACTTTCCGCCGGGAACGGGCCGGGCGGAGGCGGGAACGGCGGCGGCGGCTCGGGGCTGCGGACGCGGTGGTGATGGTGGTGGCGGCGGCGGCGGCGGCGGCGGCCCGGGGGACGCGGGCGAAGGGAGGGCGGGCGCGGCGGGGAGGGCGGCGGCGGCGGGCGCGGAGCCGGCCGGGGCGCTGACCGCCCCCGCGGGAGGAGGGGCGCCGGGAGGGGGCGGGGCCGCGGGGACCCCGGGGCCACCTGCTGGCGGAGCCCGATCGCCGCCAGTCCCCCCCCCCCCACGGGGACGGCCGCACCGGCCTGGCCGCGCGGCGCCCCGAGAAGGCGGGGAGGCCGCGGCGCAGCGCCCCGGGCCGGGCCCGCGGAACGCTGGGGGGGGGGGGGTCTCCGGGCCCTCGGAGGAGGAATCCTTGGGCCGGGGAGATCTCCCTCCGCCCGGCCGGCTGGACTGTAGAAATAAATAGTCCTGGAGGGGGTGGACCTGCGGCGGCGGTGGCCGGGGCTCGTCTCTTTTTCTGATCTTTTAAAGGCAAGTTTCAGGGGGTTGTGAAGTGCCTGAAGCAAACACACACACACACAACTTAGCCATCCACGCCGTGCCAATGAGATTTCGGAATTTATTGCTGGGAAGAGTCTAGAAAAAGTGAACTTCTGTTCTTTACCCAGATCCTGGGGACTCTAGGAAGCCTGCCCCCCTCCCCAGTTGTAGGGGGGGGCGTGTGGAATGGGAGTCATGGAGAGGATGGAAGGGGCGGGGGGGGGGGCGGTGGTGGCTTTGCGGGTTCTCTGGGAAAGCAATGTCGGGGCAGGTGCAGGGGACTCCACCACCTGATAGAAATGCCCCCACACACCCCCGAATTGACATGCCCAGGAAGCTGTTGTTCGTTGTGTGCAGTAATTCTGCTCTGGGGAGCTCAGAGCCCCACTGCAGGCTTTGGTTCTTAACTCTTCCACAAGCTCTTAGACGGGAATAGAAAAGAATTTCACACCATCTGGGATTGTCAGTACAGAAGCCTGATCTGACATGTTTAAAATTCCCGCCTTTCTAGACCAAAATACAAAGAGAAACCCTTCCCAGCACCCAAAGGGGAGAAAAGAAGAAAAAAAAATGGGGAAAGTCAGTGGATTCGTGTGATGGGTGTGTCTGTGGGTCCCACTCAAAAGAAAAGGCTGCCAAAGAAAGGGAGCTGGAAGCAACTGGCACTGGCATGCTGGGAAACACCACCAAAGAAGGGCAGAAATAACAGACCAAGTGCAGGTGGGATGGGTACTCTTCCTGAAGTCCTGGGGGTCGTGGGTATGACAGAGAGGGAGCTAATGGTCCCTGGCCTAGTAAGAGCAGAGGGAAAGTTCCATTCAATGAAGCAAGTCATTAAGCAAGAAGTTCTAAATCTTTTTTGGTCATTGTCTCCTTTGAGATTATATTAGGAAGCTCAGAGTTCTTTGCCCAGGAAATAAATATGGGACAGATAAAATTATATCTCTTTGGCTGGGCGCCAGTAGCCCAGGAGGCTGAGATCTCTGAAGACCGAGGTTCAAAGGCAGCCTGGGCAGGAAAGTCCATGAGATTCTTATTTCCAATAAACTACTAAGAAAAAGTGGGAAGTGGTGCTGTGGCTTAAGTGGTAGAGTGCTAATCGTGTGTGTGTGTGTGTGTGTGTGTTGTATGTTCACATATATCTTGGAGGAATATTATATAGTGTGTGTGTGTGTTGTGTGTTCACATATATCTTGGAGGAATATTTTATATATATATATATATATATATATATATATATATGAGTTTTGAGACTCCTTGGAGGTGATAAATGATGATTTAGTTTTCTCCCTTTCTTTAAAACTAGATTTAAAAACTCTAAAGCTGTCTGTCTGATGCTTCTAGAGAAACTATACTATTTAGTGTGCCCCCAGATGAAATCCAGCTTTTTTACAATGCCTTGTGAAATGTTACTCTAATGGCCACGAAGCTGATCACTATACTAGTTAAAGAATACTTAGGGTTATTCATGCCTTGGTGTATAAATGAGATTTTATTATCCTTAAATTTTGATGAAACCATTGAAGTTACCGCCTCAAGAAGCAAATCCCTAGGGAGAACATTAGTAACTTGGGGTTTTTCAATTGGAGTCTGAACATAAATTCCATTTCTGAAGAGAATATTTTTTATATTGTTAAGGAAATATTTTAAAGTAATATTTAAACATGAGTCCTTTTCCTTTGATCCTTTGTATCTGGCTTTATGAATGAACTGATTTACAGAGGACATAAGCCAGCCTCTCCTACTAACTTTTAATGACAACCAAAAATCACATTAAAATTTTTTTCTGATGTCCTTATCATAAAGATGATGTACAGAGGGGTTACAGTTATGAAAGTCAGGTAATGAGTCCATTTCTTTTTGGACAATGTCATCCCTTCCCTCGCTGTCTCCCACTTTTCCCCTCCCATCATCACCTACAAAATGTTTTTATTCTCCACCTCATGCAGATCACACCTTGTCTTTTTTTTTTTTTTTTTTTTTTTTTTTTTTTTTTTTTTTGTCGGTCATGGGGCTTGAACTCTGGGCCTGGGCACTGTCCCTCAGCTCTTCAGCTCAAGGCTAGCACTCTACCACTTGGGCCACAGCGCCACTTCTGGCTTTTTCTGCTTATGTGATACTGAGGAATCAAACCTAGGGCCTCATGCATGCGAGGCAAGCGCTCTACCACTGAGCCACCTTCTCAGCCCAGATCACCTTGTCTTTAGTTAACAAAATGTCTATATCCATAGTTAGTATTTGAATAATATTATCATTTTGTAATGAGATTAAGTAATGGATTAAGTAGTCTGTACTAGTCTGCTTAGATTGCCTTTACAAAACACTATACAGGGCTGAGAAGGTGGCTCAGTGGGAGAGTGCTTGCCTTGCAAAACACCATACACTGATGGCTTAGACAATAGACATTGATGTTCTTACATTTATCAAAGCCTGAAGTTCCAGATCAAGGTCCAGCAGGGTCCGGTCCTAGTGAGGGATTTTGCTTCCCTGCTACCTTCAAGCTGTGTGTTTTCACCTGGCAGTCAGTCTGGGACAGGCCACATTCCCTCTTCCCATGAGGCTGCCACCCTTGTGACCTCATTTAACCCAAATTATCTCCAATGAAAGGCTCCATCTCCAAGTACAGTCATGTCAGGATATGGGCTTCAACATAGGAATTTTGCAAGGACACAACTGAGTCTCTAACATTGTTGGTTTTGTTTAAATATAGTGTCTGTGTTGAGGTGCTCATAAATCCTGGAGGAGATCCACTAAGGTATTTCTCTGCCTCGGTACTTAGGAGTTCCCAGGAGCTTCTGAACCACAGGTTTACATGTGAGCAGAGCTCAGGGAACAATGGTCAGATATTTCATGAGATCATGCAGGCCAAACATCTTATTATATGACCATTCAAGAACCCAGCTGATTATAAAGATGAAACATAAGTATTAATCTTTGACAAAGACAGGTAATTTGGCTAGAAGACATTAAATAACCATAACACTAATTCTTTTTTTTTTAATTCTTAAGACTCTCCTGAAAACTCTATCCTCAGAGAAAGAAATAGCATTATCAAAGTGCCCTACTGTCCCCCAAATAACATACAAGCATAAATGTAATTAAATTTTGTTATTTGTCATATTTAAAAAGTGAAAGATTAAGTTCATTGTGTGTGTGTGTGTATGTTTGAGAGAGGGTCTTACTATGTATGTAGCCAAGTCTGGCCTTGAACTCACAATCTTTCTACCTTAGCTTTTCATCACATATGTCTGACAGATTAAACTTACTTTAATAATCTATCTTATTTAGCTGAATCTGTTAAAATGTGGACATTTTGATATGTAATCAATAGAAGAGTGTTACAGAGATATTTTATGTTCTTGTGTGCAAAGTTCTGGAAGTGGTATGCAAAATATATTTCCCACTTAGAGAACAAATCAAGGCAGCAGTTCCATGTATTCAATCACATGACTACAAGACTGGACAACTCAGATCTCAAGGAACTCCTGATTAGAACCGTGCTGTGTACATAGATATGACTACATAACTTGATTTTCACATAATCATTCTATTAATAACCTTCAAAGAAAGGAAATGAGCAGAAAGGAATTATTGAGCTTGAGCTTTGTATCAGCCACTAGATTCTCTGGAATTCAAAATCTAGCCACTAAATGTATACTAGGAATATTTCAGGAAGACTTAGTAAATATAAATGTATGTAAATATAAATATACTTCCTAATAATGTTTCAATTTTATGACATTCAACCATGAAATATCATAAAGAAAAAAAATAACCCAGCTTTCACCCATTTCTCAATTTGTTCCGGCTAATACAAGTTTATGCACTCATTTACTTCCTTGGTGGTTTTAATTTAAAAGAAAGGAGAAAGTGCTGGTGGCTCACACCTGTAATCTTAGCTACTCAGGTAGCTGAAATCTGAGGATTTCAATTCAAGGCCAGCCTGTGTAGGAAAGTCTGTGCAACTAACCCCTGCCCCCACCCCCCACGAAGTGGAATTGTGGCTCAAGTGATAATAGTGCTAGCCTCGAGCAAAAAAGCTCAGAGACAGCATCAGACTCTTGAGGTCAAAGCTCTACGACTGGCAGAAAAAAAAAAAAGTATAAGAATGTTCCATGTGGGCCTTTTCTTTTAGGAATCCAAGGTGACATATACAGGATCTAATTCTCTTAATTGCTCATTTATGACCTTGGTATCTATTCCAGGTTACCACTGAGAAAAATCTGTATTCATAAGACCACTTCTTGGTGAAACTAGAATGGTAGGCTAATTTCTTGTTATAAGTGATGGATTGACCTGTCTGTTCCCCCATTTCTGTTTTTGTTTTCTTTTTTTTTATTCAGCTCTAACATATAAAGAGTACGTATCTTAATTAGAGATCTCAATTCATTTCTTTTAGTAATATAAATGTACCATGTACAAATGAAAATACAGAACTTCTCCAAGCACACCAAGAGGGCCCCATAAAACCCCTTCTCAATAGAGACCCTCTCCCAAAAGACACTTCCACCCCTACATACCCCAAGAAATCACAATTCTAACGTCTGTCACCATAGCTTAGGTTTGACTGCTTTTCAACTTTGCATAAATCATACAATGTGTACTCTATTGTATCTTGTTTCTTCTGCTTAAGAGGTATACAACATTTTATTCATTTTGACTGTGGTCCAAGTTCATTCCTTTTCATTGGTGCATATAATTTCATTATATGAATATATCATTGTTAAAAATCCCTTCTGTTATTTATAGACTTTTTGTATTATTCATGTCTTTTGGTGCATGTAAACTATCTTATATACATAAGTGGAATTGCTGAATCCTTGTGTATATATGTGTGTGTGTGTGTGTGTGTGTGTGTGTGTGTGTGTGTGTGTGTGTGAGCATACATACATATATATTTATATTTATATCTGACTAGGTTTAGCAAATGATGGTCAAAATAGTTTTCCTAAATAGCTCTATAACTTACATGTCCATTAGCCTTGTATGGGAGTTCTAGGCATCCCATGTGTCTGCCAACATTTGGTATTATCAAATTTTTTTTTTTTGTTGGTTGTGGGGCCTGAACTCTGGGTCTGGGCACTGTCCCTCAGCTCTTCAGCTCAAGGCTAGTACTCTACCTCTTGAGCCACAGTGCCACTTCTGGCTTTTTCTGTTTATGTGGTACTGAGGAATCGAACCCAGGGCCTCATGCATGCAAGGCAAGCACTCTACCACTGAGCCAACCTCCCAGCCCATCAAATCTTTTCATTTTTAGCTGTATGTGTGGGAGTTGTGTTATCTCATTGTTTCTGGATTTTTTTTTTCAATCATGGGGCTTAAACTTTGGGCCTGGGCACTGTCCCTGAGCTCTTCAGCTCAAGGCAAGAGCTCTACCAGTGGGTCACAGCGCCACTTCCAGTTTTTCTGGTGGTTAATTAGAGATAAGACTCTCACCAACTTTCCTGCCCCAGCTGGCTTTGAACCACAATCCTCAGATCTCTCAGAGGAGATCTCTCAGATCTCCTCCTGAGTAGCTAGGGTTACAGGCGTGAGCCACCAGCACCCAGCTTGGAATTTTAATATACATTTTCTAATAGCTCTATGACATTCTGCTCACTTTCATATGTTTGTTAATCATTTGGTCATCCTTGTCTATAATGGGACTGTTTTTAATTTTTTAAAATTTTATCTTTGTTTTAATAAAATCAATTTCAGCTGGGGCATAGCTCTGTGGCAGAGTGCCACCCTTGCAAGCCTGAGATCCTGAGTTCAAATCCCAGTATGCAAAAAACAAAAAGAAAAAGAAAAGGCTTGACTAGAGTGCTTCTGAAGTGTAGGGCATCAGTTGTGAGTGAAAAAGCTGAGCCAGAGCACAATACCTTGGGTTCAAGCCTGTACCAACACACACACACACACACACACACACACACACACACACACACACACACACACACACACCACCACCACCAACAACAACAACAACAACACACACACACAACACACACACACTGAGCTTAAATATTATCAGGAATGTAAAATAGGTACTATCTGGACTCTGTGTGTGTGTAGGAACAATGAGAGGGTAAAAACCCTTATGTCTGTGTGAAAGTGGAACTGAGCCCAGTTGAGATTAGTTTCAGGGGTAGATTAAAGGGGGTGATAAAAGAGGTGAGTGCAGTCAAGATACACTGTATGCATCTGTGGACATGTTGAAACTCCCTTGTACAACTAATTGATGCTATTAAAATGAGGGAAAAAGGATTATTTTAAAAAGAAAAAGGTCAGCAAAATAGTAACTTAGTTTGCAGGAGTTCTTTGGGTATGCTGGAGATTTGTCTTCTTGTAGAAAATGTGTGCAGCAGATATTTGTCTCCAAATCTGTAGCTTGTGGTTTCATTCCTAATGGCTTTAATTGTAACTAAATCTGAGTTTATAAATCTGTCAAATTTAGATATCAATGTATCCGATGAAGTTTACTTTTATAATTTTTTATTGAGATTGATTACATAAATTGCACAAATTTCACAGTATTGTAGGATAGTGATACTTAAAGTCACAAACACGTATTAACCTTCAGAAGGCAAATTGTCATGAAGTTGTTTTTTTTTTAACTTGCATTTGCCCATGTATTGGTTTCCCGAGGCTGCTGTAACAACTTACCACAAACATGGTATTTTAAAAGAGTAAGATGGCCGGGCACCGGTAGCTCACGCCTGTAATCCTGGCTCCTCAGGAGGCTGAGATCTGAGGATTGAGGTTCAAAGCCAGCCCTGGCAAGAAAGACCCTGAGACTCTTTTATCTCCAATAAACCACTCAGAAAACCGGAAGTGGTACTGTGGCTCAACTGGTAGAGTGCTAGCCTTGAGCTTAAGAGCTGAGGGACAAGCGCCCAGGCCCAGAGTTCAAGTCCCACACCGACAAAAAAAAAAGTAAGAATATGTTGTTTGATAGCTCTACGAGTGTAATACCAACACAACACAGCTGAAATCAAGGTCTCTATAAGGCCAAACTCTTATCTAGAGGCTTCCAGAAAGCCACTGGCTTTCCTTGGTTGTGGCTACATCACTCCAATCTCTGCCTGTGTCCCTCACACCACCTCCTATGAGCTTTCCTCTCCCATCTCTTGTAACACATCTCATGATGGCATTTAGGGTCCACCTGGGCATTCTCCCCACCACAAGAGCCTTAATGGAATCATGCCTGTTCCTCCCCCCATCAGACAATGTTCACTGGTCCCAAGGATTATGATGTGAAGAATTGTGGACATCCACTTTCCATACAATCACACAGACTCTAGAGCAACTGAACCTTAGAACCAAGACAATGGTATTAAGACAAGTCCTTAGTAGGATCCAGGGGGATTTTTTTTTTTGGGTCCCGTCGTGGGGCCTGAACTCTGGGCCTGGGCGCTGTCCCTCAGCTCTTCAGCTCAAGGCTAGCACTCTACCACTTGAGCCACAGCGCCACTTCCGGCTTTTTGCTTATGTGGGGCTGAGGAATCGAACCCAGGACCTCAGGCATGCAAGGCAAGTGCTCTACCACTGAGCCAACTTCCCAGCCCCCCAGGGGGATTTTTATGCAACTACTTATATGAGATTTTAATTTAGGTGAGTCTCAGTTTCTGTATTGAAGCTATCAACTCTATACCAAGTTGTTGGGGATGAAATCTTGCATGTGACAGCAATTGAAAAGTAAAAATGTAGGGTTGTTGACTTAAGCTTAGACTATACTTGAAAGATTAAGCCAAGCAGTTCAATTTGAGTGGTAATTCTCATCTTTTCCTATTAAATGAGAACTTAAACCTCAGAGGCAGCATAGCATAGTAGTTCAGAGGGTATGTTTTTTTTCAGAGTTGGAACCCAGCTTTAGAGCTCCCAAGCGGCACAATTTCAGAGTATTCAGGGTCTGATGTGACACAATGTTCTACCAGTACTGTAGTCAAGGAAAATTTAATGCAAAGAACAGCTAACTCATAGATGGAAGGCAACTACTAAAATGGGTAAGAGAAAGCTAGGTATGGTGACACACACCTGTAATCTCAGCACTCAGGATGCAGAGGCAGATGATGAGTTCAAGGCTGGTCAATTACACCGTGAGATCCTGTCTCAAAACAAAAGAAAAAAAAAGAGCTAGGGAGGAATACCTAGAAGACACAAGTAGCAGGTCATAAAAGCAGACACAACTTCTTGGCAATAAGAAAGTAAACAATAAAGGAACCAAGGAGTAGAGCCTAGCTCTCTCCCAAGCTTGAGATTCAACCGCTTTTGAAGAACTTGTGGGAACCACAGGAACACTCAACCTGCGGGTGGCAAAAGACTGTCTAGAAGGTGAAGGACTGAGCTGGTCTGCAGAAGCAGCTACCTATAAGCACAGGTGGCCTGAGCCTGCATTTAAAATCCATCCAAGTTATACTGGGGTAACAATGCAGGTCCTGCACCTGTCCAGGAGGGGGCTTCCAGAGGTGATGGCCCTGCAACGTCTCTGTAGTGACCTCTGTTGGCAGAACCAAACATTCATACTGTAGTTGCAGGACCATAACCAAGGGACAAAGAAGGGTGAATTGGAGCCCTGAAACCAACCACATATTGATGATGAGCAGTTAAAGATTTTCTTATGTTTTCTTTATATTATCTGAAGCTGCAGGCAGCAATTGTATCTTCCATATAGAATTATCATGAAGAGTAACGCATGTAACTGCTTAGCATAGTGGCTAGCTTATCTGTGTCAGCTTTTCCAATTGGCTCTTGATTATGACTTTATCTAGGCTTGTACTATAAGATATAAAAACATGGGACACACTGCATTAGCACACATGGATCTTTAATAGTGAGATTGTTAAATTTGGGATGCTTTCTAGATTGTATATATGGGATTGATGGTATCTCAAAGTTTACCTTTTTGAGTTTAAAAGAACTTCCTGTAGAGAAATACTACAATTTTTTGGTCTTTTTTTTTAAGCAGAGAGCATATGCAACATATTTGTTTGATTCTTTTTTATTCAGATTACAGAGCTTGTTTTATGGATTTAATGGTTAGAAGACTTCCCTCAGATATATACCTAGAAGGCCAGAGGGCAACAACATGGCCGCAAATCTCAATCTGCAATGGTATCTTTCCTGTCTTTCCCAACTTCCAGGCAAGGTCAGGTTTGATGACAAAATGAATCTCAAGAAAATGTCATCAGAGTTGGGATCCCTCATCCTGGCAGCCAAACACAGGTGCAGGTGTCAAACTACACACTGGGACGTGAGGCCAGGTCCTCCTCCTCATCTGGTTGAAGACAGATCTGAACATAGTGCAGCATCTCCAGGCCTCGGGGCTTGATAGTGAGGCCAGATGCCACATCAGGTCTATCAGCCACCTCCTGGCCCTGGCTGGAACTACCACGGTGACTTGAAAACTAGTGCTCCAGCTGAATGAGGGTGTGGCTGTGCTCCTCAATGAAGCAAATATGGTCAAGTATGTGCTCCACCTGCTCTTCTGCCAGGGAAAAAAGCCAAAAGAGCATCAAAGTTTTCAGGCCAGGTTTTCCATGTTTCTATGCCAAGAGAGCAGGTCCAGGTTGAACTCTGTTCCTGCTTTACTCAGAACAGCGCAAGTCCAAGCACCTGATTGCAAAGATTATGTTTGATTCTATAAATACATGCCAAATGAATCAATGAACTCCTTTAATAGCTATTGACTAGCTACCATGGTCCATGGAAGGATATAGGCCTTGGGGACACAAAAGTATGTAAGACTACATTTCTGTTCTTTTGAATCTTACATTGTAGGTAGGTGAGCTGGAAGAGAGAGAATAAATAAGTAAAAGTGTAGGATCAGTGATAAATACTATGGAGAAAAACGATGTTGGAAACAGATGGAGACTTGGGTTTTATTTCTTAAAAGTGTATGTGCTTTGTGTGTGCTTCTGTGTATGTGTGTGTGTGTGTGTGTGTGTGTGTGTGTGTGTGTGTGTGTGTATTTTCCAGGTGTATGCATAAGATGTAGGTTTCCCAAGGCCAATTCATGTTTATTCTTCAGTGGTGACTATGAAAGTCAGAAATCCCAGGATGGGGGCTGGGAAGGTAGCTCAGCGGTAGAGTGCATGCCTTGCAAGCATGAGGCCCTGGGTTCGATTCCTCAGCACCACATAAACAGAAAAAGCCGGAAGTGGCGCTGTGGCTCCAGTGGTAGAGCACTAGCCTTGAGCTGAAGAGCTGAGGGACAGCACCCAGACCCAGAGTTCAGGCCCCATGACCAGCAAAAAAAAAAGAAATCCCAGGATGCTGGGAGAGCCTTTGCATACAGAGATTTTGGTTAAATATGAGTGAATTTCTCCCTTTAAAAGTTCTCCATATTATAACTAGTGTGTTGGGTTCTTCAGTCAATTCAGTGTGTAAATGCATATCTGTTTGCACATAAACCCATTCTCAGTTGGCATCTTTATTCTCTAGTAACTGCTAGGCAATTCTATCTGAGGCGTTACTAAATTCATTCTTTTTCATCTGTCTGAGTACTAACATCCTACGTGTGTGCAGGGCCTCTAAAATTAAATTATCTAAAGAAAAATATCCTTTTAAACAGGACCTGGCTCAGGCCTGTAATCCTAGCTACTCAGGAAGCTGAGATCTGAGGATTTTTGTTCAAAGCCAACCTGGGAACTAAAATCCATGAGACTTATCTCTGATTAACCACCAAAAAATCCAGAAGTGGAGTTGTGGGTTCAAGTGATAGAGTGCTAGCCTTGAGTAAAAAGCTCAGGGATAGGCTGGGCACCCGGGGCTCATGCTTATAATCCTAGCTACTCAGGAGGCTGAGATCTGAGGATCGAGGTTCAAAGCCAGCCTGGGCAGGAAAGACCGTGAGACTCTTATCACTAATAAACCACTCAGAAAACTGGAAGTGGTGCTGTGGCTCAAGTGGTAGAGTGCTAGCCTTGAGCTGAAGAGCTGAGGGACAGCGCCCAGGCCCAGAGTTCAAGCCCCAGGACTGACAAAACCACCCCCCCCAAAAAAAAAACAAAACTCAGGGATAGTGTCCAGGCCCTGAATTCAAGCCCTAGTAACAGCACACACACACACACACACACACACACACACACACACACACACACACACACACTTATCCTTTTAAATATTTATGCAAATAGATGATCTCCAACTTATGGAATAAAGGTAGAAGTTTGAAACTCATCTCTTCCATTTAATTCCCTCATCCCAAAGTCTTCAGAAACAAGCCTGAAAATTACAGGAGCCACAAATTTAAGAAGTGTTAGTTTGATATATCTGAAATTAATGCTTTAATTTATTCACCATGGGATGTCTTCACACATCGCTGTTTCCTGTAATTTATACCATATACTGTCTACTCCAGTTAATGTGTGAAGCTTGGTTAAATTACACCTAAAAAGGAATATGAAAACCCATCTATAAGATACTGATGGGAAGAGTATCTAACTAAGAAAAATGGGGCAAAATTTATACAAATTTCAGAAAAATTGTCAGGTAGTTAAGTTTTGCCTAACCAGAATAAGCTTTTCAGAAGAAAAAAAAACATGTTTTAATGTCAACATCTAGTGTCAGTCTACTGAAAATAGATTAGACAAAGTTCCTGAAAATATTTCTACAGGGAATGCATAATTGTATACCTGGCCTAAAATTGGGACAAGATAATCAAATAAGCTTTCATGTATCTCATATTTTCAGCTTCCAATCTTTGGTTAATGTGTCAAAGAGGGTTTGGGATAAAGGAAAGGAACAATTCTACAGAAAAGTGACGCCTATGAATTGTGTCAATATGATTTCATTTTGTTCTTTCTCCCATGTGTGTAATGTGCTGACAAGACTCTCATTTCCTTATGGCTAATTTAATGCTGGCGAAAGCAGAGGTCTTTTATACTCTTCACTGACTTTGTACAGCAAGGCAAGCTGATCTCTATGTGGTCCGCTTTTGGTTTATTTTTGAGATTAGGACTCCGCTATAATTTCAATGTAAACAATTTGGAGCTTTTTTTAACTCATGAATTCACTTTACCCTTTTGCTATGTTTGTTCTTAATATGGGCCTCATAGAAAATACAGATAGCTGAAATATAGCCCTTCTCTTCAATGGGTCTACAGAGCTTAGCAAGCCAGCAAAATGAGGAGAGGGTTTGGTTCAGTGGTGTAGCCCTTGCCTGGCATGTACGAGGTCCTTGATTTGAAACCCCGCACCACTAAAAGAAGAAAAAGATGGGATGGGAGAGGGCTACTGTCTTTGACATGACTATTGTTTCTGGAACCCTAAAAGCCAATAGAATGCAGTCTAGGGGAAGCTGTCTGTGAGATCTCTCAGGTAAGTATAGTTTATTTCCCCTCATGATAAATGAACTTGTTTTTCACTCTGAAGTGATATTTCAGGAGAACAACATGCCTTTGAAAAGAGAAGAGTTTTCCTAGCTTCTCCCAGACCCTTAAAAATCTTAGCTACTCAGGAGGCTGAGATCTGAGGATCAGTATTTTGAAGTCAGCCCAGGCAGGTAAGTTCATGATACTCTAATCTCCAATTAACCACAAAAAGCTAGAAATGGAGCTGTGGCTCGAGTGGAGAAGCACCAGCCTTGAGCAAGAAAGCCAAAAAGAAAGAAAGAAAGAAAGAAAGAAAGAAAGAAAGAAAGAAAGAAAGAAAGAAAGAAAGAAAGAAAGAAGAAGAAAGAAAGAAAGAAAGAAAGAAAGAAAGAAAGAAAGAAGAAAGAAAGAAAGAAAGAAAGAATTGAAGATATGAGATCATTTTAGGAATTCTTCAAAGGAGAAATAAGCAGGACAATATTTTACTTGTTCCTCAGAATCTATGGGAGTGGCCTGCTCCATCAGCCTTTCCCCTCTGAGCGCCTCCACTTGCTTCCAAATATGCACTCGGAGAACCTAGGGAACCTGACTCGTACTCCCCCAAATATCCCCACACTATTCTAGTAACAGGGAATGATTGTAGGAGAAATGGAGCAAGAGTTGATTTAAATTGACATCAGTTGTGTGCTTTTTTTTAAAGGAAAAAAAAGGTCAGGGGAAAGGGAACAAAACAGACAAAGGATAAAGTGGGAACCAATGCAACAGCAATACTCACAAGATAATATGTTGGAAATGAACTGTACAACTTGGTGGGGGTGTAGGGAGGAGGGAAAGTGGGAGAAAAGCAAGGAAGTGGGTAACAAGGTCGACAAGAAATGTACTCACTACCTTACTTATGTACTGTAACCCCTCTGTACAACACCTTGACAATAAAATTAAATTAAAAATAAAAAAAGGTCAGGTATTAAGATGTGTCTAACTGGAGCAGGCTCCTCAGAAAAGACTTTAGAACATTTAGAGTCAGTATACTGGAGATAGACTAGAAAGCGAGGTCTAGAATTGTGTGTGTGTGTGTGTGTGTGTGTGTGTGCTGTTACTGGGGCTTAAATTCACGGCCTGGGCACTGTCCTTGAGCTTTTTCACTCAAGGCCGGTAAGATCTATGTCCAATAGAGTAATTTAGTTGGCAAAATCAGGAAAGTTGAACGAATTGGATGTATATATGAAACCTTTCTATTTTCATGATTGGTCATTAATTACCTAGATGGATACATTTACAAACTCCAAGAATTTTTACCGGTTTGATTTCTACTGTATATACTCAGATATAAGTATTCACTTATCTAAGTATTCACTTAGATATAATTTTACCCTTTATGAAGAAGCTGACTGGCCTGTTTATACTACATCAATAAAACATTTTTAGTTCCTTAGGTATCTCAGTGCTCCAGATTACCTCTGCCCGATCCTCTCATTCACTGAGGCTTTGTTGTTATTTGTTGACATCCTGGTGTTTTAAGTATTTTGAGGGGTGGGGTGGTAGACAACTCTGTCACCATATACCTAAAAAAAACTTGTTTATTTTGTACCATTCCTAGGGTTTGAACTGGAGGCCTGGGCACTGTCCCTGAGCTCTTTTTGGCTCAAGGCTAGCTAGCATTCTACCACTTGAGCCACAGCTCTACATGGCCTTTTTTTTTTTTTTTTTCCTTTTTCCTTTTTTCTTTTTCTTGTTTCTTTTTTTGGTACTTGAGTGGAGATGAGAGCTGCACAGACTTTCTTGCCCAAGCTAGCTTTGAACTGCAATCCTCAGATCTGAGTAGCTAGCATTAGTAGCTAGGCATGAGGTACTAGAACACAGCTAAAATAGCCATTTGAAAGATAAAGGTATTCATTCATGATTGGTATTCCTCCCACTAGGGCTATTAGATCAGGTCTGGTAGTAGTGGTGACAGTGGTGGTGGTGGTGGGGATTCAAACAGGAACATCCAGTTAAAGTTTGAGTTTTACAATGGAGCCAGGTCAATGGAGGGAATGGGGTGGGGTTGGGAGAGATGGAAGAAAATGATGGAAAGGGTGGCATTGATCAAAATGCATTGTACTCACAAACTGACATGTTGAATTAAAACCCCATTAGTAAAATGCTTAATGATTATATTTACAAAGTAGAATAATTAAAAACAAAGTAGGAATGGGTGGGGTTGAGAGAGAGAAAGGAAAATGAAGAAAAGAGTGACATTGATCAAGATGCATTGTACTCACTAAGTGATGTGTTAAACTGAAACACCATTTGTAGGTCTGGGAAGGTGGCTCAGTGGTAGAGTGCTCACCTAGCATGCATGAAACCCTGGGTTCCATTGCTCAGTACCACATAAACAGAAAAAGCCAGAAGTGGTGCTGTGGCTCAAGAGGTAGAGTACTAGCCTTGAGGGGAAAAAAAAAGCAGCTCAAGGACAATGTCCAGGCCCTGAGTTCAAGCCCCAGGACTGGCCAAAAAAAAAAAAAAGAAACACCATTTGTAAACTACTTAAAGATAATAATAATAACAAAACAACAATCATAAAAATGAATTAAATTTGGATCTCACAAACTGAATGAATGTTTAATTTTTTGTGTAAATATGCCTCATACAATATTTAAGATACACATACAAGAACTTATTTAGGATTTTTAAAAATATGTCACTTAAATTTAACTGTATTTGGTAACTTCATCCTAACAGGAACATCTGCCTCTGCAGTTTCCCTTTCTTCAATTCCCAGAACTTCACCTGGGACTGGGAAACCTAGAAATGTGGAGGTTGTGGGAGTGGGGTGGGGTGGGGTGAGGGCAGTGAAGAACACAAAAACATAGTTGGTTCTCACTGCCAGGCCCTTGGCAATTTCCAAGGTTGTAAATGCTCTTCTAGGCCTGAAAGAATCGTGCTGAGATATCAGGTAAAGTAAGAGGGATGCCAGGAGTGAGGTGGCTTCAGAGATGAGAGAGTGAACTAGTTTCCAAGGCAATCCAGTCAATACTAATTTACCCAGACTCCTGTGGGGCTGCGGCCCTATCTTCAGAGTCTATGTGGTTCCCCAATCTGTCCCTCTGCAGCCTATAGCCAGCTATGGTTTTTGATACTCCATCTGTATAAATAAATGAATTTATCTATCTGTCTATTATCATCGAGCAAAATGTAATTCTATGTGCAAGATGTTGGTATGACAATATGTATAGATTCATAGCTTCTTGTTTCCTTAAAAAAAAGAAAAAAAAGCGAAGAGCATCCTGTTGTCATTTGTGCTGTGTACTTTATAGGACCAGGTTACTGAAGGAGGATAGTAATTAACAAAGCCCAGGCCAGTCTGCTTGATCAAGAGAAGACAGCAAAATAAACTCTCAAGAGAAAGGGCTGGATTCAGAAGATGAGAGAAACAGGGTGGAAAGTGGAACACAATGGTGTGTGTGTGTGTGTGTGTGTGTGTGTGTGTGTGTGTGTGTGTGTGTGTGTGTGTGTGTGTGTGTGTGTGTGTGTGTGTGTGTATAAGGATGTCTGTGGGAGAGAGGATTAGAGAGCAAGATGGTGGAGGAAGAAGAAGAGGAAGAGTAGATGTTTCCTCTGGGTTCACTGATATCTGTAAGAAGAAACAAAGATTTTTCAAGGATTTTGTTGTGAGTTGTAAAATTCATCCACTCTTTTGGCATTTGCAAACAAACCATGGTTATCATTATATTTATTGTCATGACTTTTTCTGTCACACTGAAGTTTCCTTGGGATGTGAATTATGCTGAGATTCTCCTAAATACAGCCCACCTTCATCTGCTGACATGAAGTGTGGCAGGAGGGAAAGCAAAGCTGTAAAGACCCATTCAACTCTGATATAATAAAAACAAAACACAACTGCTGGGCAGTGAAGCTATAAAACTAGCGCCTCATTTATTCCATCGTTATAACATTCCCTGGGAAGAACTAAAATAGTTATTTCCAACAGGAACATTAAAACATCAATTGACATTGTCTATTCCTGCATTTATGACATTTTAGATTCTTCTTTACCTCCTCTCCTCCCTTTCCTTTCACACCGTTAACTATATGTGTTACATGATGTGTGACTCTGAGGTAAACATATTTTTTGTCATGCAAAGGGGAAGTTAGACCCCCCAGTTAATGAGGTTTTCTTTTTTTCACCCACAGATGTTGCTGCGGATGCTAACATATTTGTATGTACACACCATTGTATTGCTTTTGAATGTTGTATCGTTCAAAACCACTGGCATCGTCTACTTTTGAATTACATTAAAAAAATGTATCCAGCCAGTGGGATTATATTCACTATTGGAAAATCTTCATTCTTAAGGATGCATATGACTTTTGGAATAAGCCGGCATAATTTGGAGCATAGTTTGGTAGATAAAACAATCATAAGTGATATTTTTGGATTAGAACAACTAATGAATGCTTACAGATGAGAAAAAGATATCTGATTACTTTGGGCTGTGGACTGAGTTGATTAAAAGTATCAACTTGTGCCAAAGTTATTTCAGATTGTTTTATAATTGCAATAAGAATTTGTCATATATTTCCCCTGAGACTATCACCATGAGAAAATTATTTCAGGTAGGCAAGGCTGATTCAACATTTGAAAAATCAATTAATTCATATTATCAACAGATTAAAGGAAAAAAACATTATATAAACATATCAATAAATGAGAAATACTTTGACAAAATCCAACAGCCATTTGATTTAAAGCAAACAAATGAAAAAAATACATAACCCTCTGGTCAGGCATGGTGGCATACGCCTGCAATTCCAGCCCTCAGGAGTGTGAGTTAGGAAAATTACAAACCTAGCAGACTAGTGTGACTGTCTCAAAAACACAATCTCTTAACAGATTGGGAATAGAGGCTAACTTTCCCAACTTGATAGAGAATATCTAAAAAATAACCCCTACATCTAATATCATACTGGGGAGGAACTAGATGCTTTCCCACTAAAATCAGGAACAAGACAAAGATATGTTTTATAAAAATCAGTCACAGTCATGTTAATTTTTTTTTTTTTTTTAGTCCAGTCATGGGGCCTGAGCTCTGGGCCTGGGCGCTGTCCCTCAGCTCTTCAGCTCAAGGCTAGTGCTCTACCACCTAAGCCACAGCACCACTTCCGGCTTTTTTTTTCTTTTTGCTTATGTGGTGCTGAGGAATCAAACCCAGGGCCTCAGGCATGCAAGGCAAGTGCTCTACCACTGAGCCACCTTCCCAGCCCACAGTCATGTTAATTGACAATGTTAAAACTCCTATAATCTAACTGATTTTCTGTCAGTTGCTGAAGAAATCTCCACCCATAACTGCAATGGTTTACTTCTCCTTCCAATTAGAATGAGTTCAGGAATGCACACATTAGACATTATGGTTAATATATCCTCTTAATATACTGCCATCTTTTATCATTGTAACATCTTTCTTCCTAATTAACATTCCTTACTCAGATGTTTACTTTGGTATTAATACAGTCATTCTCCAATTCTATCAATGACTGGATAAATGTCATTCCTGTCAATCCTTTTTTTTGTTTTGTTTTGAGTCCGGTTGTGGGGCCTGAGCTCTGGGCCTGGGCACTGTCCCTCAGCTCTTAAGCTCAAGGCTAGCGCTCTACCACTTGAGCCACAGCACCACTTCCGGCTTTTTTCTTTTTGCTTATGTGGTGCTGAGGAATCGAACCCAGGGCCTCAGGCATGCAAGGCAAGCGCTCTATCACTGAGCCACCTTCCCAGCCCATGTCAATCCTTATATGTTGAAACTCATTGGTTTCTTTATACTTTCAGTAAAATTTCTTGTATGCTGCAAATAGTTGGCTTTCCTTTTATAAATGTCATCTAGTAAACTCTGCCTTCCAACTGTAATAATTCTCAAAAGCTAACAACAATCCAGGGAAGGACTCTAGTGAGAGTGAAGAAGAGATGGAGAAAAAAAGAAGAACCATTAAAATAATGATGAGAGAACTGGCTGATGATTAAAAGGCCAGATCAAAAAACAAATAGAAGAATATAAGGAGGAAATGACAAAGAAGTCATGGAGAAGATAGAAACACTACACACCTCATTGAAAGACCCTGAGAATTGATATCAACAAAGACATAGGAAACACGAAAGGCTCTATCTCCCTATTGCAAAGCACAGTTGGAAGCATAAGCAATAGAATAAGTAAAGTAGAAAACAGCGTATCAGGAGTTCAGGATAAAACAGAGGAATTAGAACAAAAAAATCAAAGGCATTGGGAAAACACTCAGAACATACTAAAGGGACATTCAATTGCAATAATTAGGCAATTTTATTTTAATTTTTTGGTTGGTCATGGGGCTTGAACTCTGGGCCTGGGTGCTGTCCCTGAGCTCTTCAGCTCAAGGCAAGCACTCTACCACTTGAGCCACAGCACCACTTCTGGTTATCTGGTGGTTAATTGAAGATAAGAGTCTCATGGACTTTCTTGCCGGGGCTGGCTTTGAACCTTGATCCTCATATCTCAGCCTCCTAAGTAGCTAGGATTACAGGCGTGAGCCAACGGCACCTGGCTATTTATTTTTGAGGCACAGTTTTCCTACGTACTCCAGCTGGCCTCAAACCTGACGCTTCAAGTTTTCCTGTCTCACTTTTCTGAGTGTTGGGATTACAGGTGTGTGCAATGAGGCCTGGCAATCAATTTACATTTTAATATAGTTGTTGATTTAATAAAACAATTAAAAGTACAAACCACTTTTCTTTTACCTGCATGTTTAGTATTTCTATGCATTTTCAGCATTTTCATAATTTCTCTTCTGTTCAGAGCAATTTCTTAAAACTTTTGTAGGGCAGGTTTAGTGGTGATGAATTCTCCTAATCTTTGTATGAGGAAAACCATTTGGTTAATCTTTGTTTTGATATTGTGTAGAGAATACAATTCTATGATTACTTTTTTCTTCAGTACTTTAATAATGTTACTCTTTCATCTGTTGGCTTGCATAGTTTCTGATAGGAAGTTTGTAGTCATTCTTTGCTCTTAATTAAACAATGACTTTGAGGCAGCTTTTTGTTTTGGTTTTGGAGGAGGGAAACAGGTTTGTTCAAGGCCCTCTGTCTCAAGTCTCCATCTTCAAGAGCTTTTATATGCATAGGGTTATTAGTCAATAGGCAGAAAAATTGCTAGGCTGGACAGAATCTTTCTCTTCAGAGACCATGTCCTTTTCTTCCTGAAAGAAATCTTGACCTCTGACTTCCTGGGACTGAGCATGAGAATTTAGCTGACAGAAGAAGTATGTAAGTATTTCTGGGTGTTTCTTCATTATGTCCATTTTATTCATAATTAAGTATATATGTTTAATATTATGCATCCTCTATATTCTTAAGCATCTGCAACACAGTTGTAACAGCTGTTTCAGAGCCTTTCCTATTTCCTCATCTCTTCCATCTTAAAGTTTATTCCTATTGATCAATTTTTCTCCCCATAATTATTTTCTTGTGTATCTAATAGTGTTTGGATCTCAGGAACATAGTAAATTTTTACAGTGTTGAGTGCTGGGTACTATTGTATTGCTATGGAATTATTGGCTTTTGGTCTACCATGAAGTTAAGTCACTTGTAATGTTTGATCCTTTTGAAGCTTTTTTTTCTTTAAGCTTTGCTAGGGTGAATGACCAAGCCTTTTTTTTAAGGGAAATGTAGCAATTTCCTTCTGAGGACTCTATCCTGTATCTAGTGTCCATCCATCACTGAGTGAGCTGTTTGGTTTGTTGTGATAGTATGGAAGCTATTTACCCACTCCTGGGAGTTTCACACACACACATGCAGATCAGGACTCTCAGCCAGTGATTTAAAGAGAAACCATTTGTTGTTGTTGTTTGCTTTTCAAGACATCTGGAGATTTCACCTGCACAACACTGTCTTTCTAGCACTCTGTCCCACAAACGTTGCTTCTGAATACTCCTCAAACTACAATCTCTATTTTTCTCGGCTCATGGAGACAACTGGTATGCATTTGGGTTTTTTCTACTTGTACTGTGTCTTGGGAATTGTCTCTAGGTAGTAATCCAGGACAAGGGCTCCTTCCATTCATTTCTCCGCTCTCAGGGATTTCTGGATTTTGGTGATTGTTACATAATGTCTGAAAAATATTCATCTCACGTCTTCTGTCTGATATCCTTCATCTCCTTTTTTCTTTTTGCTTGATTATGGAAGGATTGTAGTTTGAACAGTAAGTAATCCTAGGCTACTTCACATTCACTGTGATTTTTTCATAATTTCTAGGACTCTTTTTTGGAAATTTGTACTTCTGTAGGATTTTAAAGATTATCTTCTATTAAAAATCTTGTTCTATAAAATTCAAAGTGAAACATGGTCCTTATTTATTACTTTGGGGAAAATTGATTTTATATGATTTTTGCTTCCATAACCAAAAACATATTTTACTATCTCTCTTTCTGGGTCTTGCTTTATATCCTTCAATGGCTTCTTATAAATCTTTCACTGTATAAGCTAAATTTTTTTTTTGCTCAATTTATTTCTAAAATGTTCTAGCTTTTGAATGAAACTTTTTCCTATTTCTATATCCATCTCATCATTGCACATATAGAAAACATTAATTTTAAGCTTATCTTGAAATAGCTATATTACCACAGTTATTTGTTAATTCTGGATATTTACAAATTCAGTGGTATAGGATTTTTTTGTGTAAATTATATTATCAACAGAGTGCAATAATTTTACTTCCCATTTCCAATGTTTGCTTTCTCTGTTCTTTCTTTCTTTCTTTCTTTCTTTCTTTCTTTCTTTCTTTCTTTCTTTCTTTCTTTCTTTCTTTCTCTTTCCTCTCTCCTCTCTCTCTCTCTCTCTCTCTCTCTCTCTCTCTCTCTCTCTCTCTCTCTCTCTGTCTCTCTCTCTCTCTGTCTCTCTCTCTCTCTCTTCCTGTCTGTCTGTCTGTCTGTCTTCCCTCTCTTTCCATTTTTTTTTGTTGGTTATGGGGCTTGAACTCAGGGCTTGGGCCCTGTCCCTGAAACTCCTTGTGCTTAAGACTAGTGTTTTACTACTTGAGCCACTGTTCCACTTCTGATTTTTAGTTTCTGTGTGGTTAATTGGAGATAAGAGTCTCATGGGGACTTTTCTGCCCCTGCTGGCTTCTAATCACGATCCTCAGATCTCAGCCTCTTGAGTAGTTAGGATTGATTACAGGTGTGAGCCACTGGAGCCCGGTTTCTTTTTTTCTTTCTCCCTGAACTCAAGACTTCGCACTTGCTCAGCTTTTTCTGCACATATCTGGTGCATTATCACTTGAGCTACACCTCCAGTCCAGTATTTTTTTTGCTCATTAATTGGAGATACAGCCTCATAGACTTTTCTTCCCAGGCTGGCTTTGAACTGCTATCTTTAGATCTTAGTCTATTGAGTAGCTAGGATTACAAGCATGAGCCACTAGTGCTTGGCCTTTATTTTTTCTTATTTCTTTCATACAGCATCAACAAGGTTGAGTTACTATGGTGATAATGATGTTCCACACCTTATCATTTAAATATTTCACCTTTTACAATGGGTCTGTTGAAAATGGATAACATATTGTTAAACATTCTATGATATGTAATAATTGCCCTTTTATTTGTTTTATTCATTTTTATTAGAAATGGCCATTTAATATATTAAATTCTGTCACAGTGTTTAAAAATATATGTAATCATTTGTTGTTTCTTTAATTAAATTAATTATTTAGATAGATTTCATAGGAATAAACCCTACGTAGTCTTAGTATATTGTTTGATACACTGTTAGGTATTTTTTGCTAACATTTTAGGTACAACTTTTAATCCATACCCATAAGTGCAATCAGAATATATATTGCTTTCTTAGTCCTATATCAGGTTTCAGTGTTTACAATAATTTCAGAAAATGCATTGGAGAGCTTTCCAATTTATTATTATATTTTTGTAGTCTGGATCAGCAATTATAGTCAGACTAGCAGTTCTCAGTATGGTCCACATAGGGGATTGGTAAAGTTGAAGCTATTTTAACAATAACACTTGGACATTCTTTGCCCTTTTCACTCTGCTGACATTAGCACAGAAGGTAGCACAGAAACATCAAGTTCAGTGCTGGCATTAACATGAACCAAACTATGGCACCCAACTCTACCAAGGGTCACTCTCTCCACTGCCATGCACTCACAGGAAAATAAATCCAGCTTCACTTAAAATCATGCCTAATAGAATAGTCAAATGAATTGATTTTTTACTAACTCCTGACACTTGAGTAAACATCTTTCTAGTATTCTGGGTGATGAGCAGGAAGGACATGTAAGGGACTTGCTGCATAAAAAAACGTGAGGGTTGGCTTTAGGAAAAGCAGTGAGATATTGATTGAATTGCAGGCTGAACAAGCTTTTTACATGGAGTACTTTCACTGGAAAGACCAATAGACAAACAATAGCACTGCAGACTTAGCTGTTGGGCTGAAGTGTTCTTGCAAAAGAAGAAAGCAAGCCCAACACTTAAAATACCTGACAATATTTGTTATTACTGATAAAATGTGAAGCTTCAGTTTATAGAAAGAAAAAGGTTGTTTTGCAAACACTATTTACCACCATGAACTCTCCATCATTAATAGGCTTTTTCTGATCAGAGGCCAGGGGTGATATTAATGAATGTGAATCTGAAAATATTAGATAATAAATTGTTTACAAATATTTACATAAAATAGAAGTATACCTATGCATGTCATATATTATGATATATAATATATTTATAATTAATATATAAGAAAATATTTATAAGATCTGCATAAATCAGTGAAGTATTTTCCAAATAACTAATGTCACACAAGATTAATTCAAAGTTAATCTTGAATACAAATTAATCTTGAATACAAGATTAATTCAAAGTTCACGGTAGACCAGTGCATGCAAAGTTCATTGATGCAGTTTTATTTACTTGTTTTGCCACTACTGAGCTTTGAACTCAGGGCTTTGTGATTGCTGGGCTTGCTTGTATAGATAGCACTCTACCATTTGAGCCATGCCTCCAGCTTTGTTTCTTCTTACAGATCTCTTACTCTGCTTTCTTGACACGACTGCTTTTTTTGCTTTAGCAAAACTGTTTTTTTGTTTTGTTTTGTTTTGTTTTATGCTGAGCCTGGGGGTTTGAACTCAGGGCCTAGGCATTGTCCCTAACTTTTTCTACTCAAAGCTAGTTCCCTACCACTTGAGCCACAGCCCCACTTCCAGCTTGTTGGTTGTTAATTGGAGAAAAGAGTCTCATGGACTTGGGCTGGCTTTGAGCCTTGATCCTCGGATCTCAGCCTCCTGAGTAGCTAGGATGACAGGTGTGAGCCACTGGTGCCTGGCCAGCTCAGCTCTTAACATTGTTCTAGTTGTCATACTTATATGGGAGGTGGATATTGCCCAATGCTCTGCTGGGCATATACACAGATACATATAACATGTTACCAAAATAAATGTGGATTGTGCAAGTGACAAATAACAATAAACTATACAATACTCTTGATGATAAATTTCATATATCCAATTGATGGGTCAGAATGCTTCTATTGATTGCTGCAGAAAGAAGTCTTGTGTGCGGAGCCCAAGTATGGTTATAATTGACAAACAATCCCAGCTCTGACTTAAATGCTGGCGGATAGTTTTAACAAGTAAGATGAAAGTAAAAAGATGAAAGATACATGTCAGAACTCTACTTATTGGTCAATGATGTGAGAGAATATTACCAGATAATAGTTATCAAATACTGGAAGTCTCTGTCTTCCCTTTTTGCTCTATTTGCTAAGTAATGGTTACAGACAACATACTTCCAATTTAATCTGTATTGATGATCTTCTACTCAAAAGAGATTTTGTGGGCTGGGAAGGTGGCTCAGTGGTAGAGCGCTTGCCTTGCATGCTCAAGGCCCTGGGTTCGATTCCTCAGCACCACATAAGCAAAAAGAAAAAAGCCGGAAGTGGTGCTGTGGCTCAAGTGGTAGAGCGCTAGCCTTGAGCTGAAGAGCTGAGGGACAGCACCCAGGCCCAGAGTTCAGGCCCCACGACTGGACCCAAAAAAAAGAAAAAAGAAAAAAAAAAAGAGAGATTTTGCTCCTCAGGGTCCAGGTTGTGGTTGTTGTAAGTTGGGAAGGCTGCTACTGACCTATTGAGTAGAAGCCAGAGACCTCCCTCCCACATTGAGAAACCCTGATCTTCATTACTAACACATTAAATATTTATTTATTTGTTAGTCATGGGGCTTGAACTCAAGGCCTATGATGTCCCTGAGCTTTTTTGCTCAAGGGTACTGCTCTACTACTTTGAGCCACAGATCTACTTCCAGTTTTCTGGTGCTTAATTGGAGATAAGAGTCCCATGAACTTTTCTGCCTTGACTGGCTTTGAACCACAGTACTCAGATCTCAGCCTTCTGAGTAGCTAGGATTACAGTGCCCACTTTAAAGGAATTTTTTAAAAGTTATTTTAAAAGTTGACTCCATCACTAAAATGTTAGGTCAAGCTTTGATGTACAGCGTTGGTCAGTTTCTGTGTTATGTAGAGTCTGACTGTGAGGATTAATTGTAGGTGTCAACTTGACTGGCCTAAAGGCTGCCCAGATAGCTGGTTAGACATTATCTTCTAAGCATGTCCATGGGCTCTTTTTGAGCTTCTTGTGCCTTTGAACCTTGGAGTTTCTGGTGTCAGGCTTCTTGTGTCACTGAGTCTCTTAAGACTCTACACAGAGGGCTGGGAAGGTGGCTCAGTAGTAGAGCGCTTGCCTTGCATGCTCAAGGCCCTGGGTTCGATTCCTCAGCACCACATAAGCAAAAAGAAAAAAAGCCAGAAGTGGCGCTGTGGCTCAAGTTGTAGAGCGCTAGCCTTGAGCTGAAGAGCTGAGGGACAGTGCCCAGGCCCTGAGTTCAGGCCCCACGACTGGACCCCCCCCCAAAAAAAAGACTACACAGATTGCCTTTCCTCCCTCCCTTCCTTTCTCAGGCCAATACTGGGGCGTCAACTCAGGGCCTCTCACTCTTGCTTGGCTTCTTTTGCTCACATCTGGCACCACTAGATCCGTGCTTCCAGTTCTAGCTTCTTGCTGGTTAGTGGGAGATAAGAATCTCCTGGATTTGTCTGTTTGAGCTGGCTTCAAACTGTGATCCTCAGACCTTAGCCTCCTGAGTAGCTAGGATTACAGTCGTGAGCCACCAGCACTTGTTATAGGCTAGACTGCATTTCTCACACACTGTCTCCTATGTCGCAAGAGCTTACAAAATAACAGACCCACTGTGCGGTCTCTACATGAACGGCATTGGTCCATTTGGAAATTTGTTCAAAAGGCAAATTCCTTGAGCCAGACCCCCAACCCACACAATGAGAAATTCTGGGGAGAGAGACCAATAGTCTATGATTCAAATGGTCTCCAGGTTCCTCTGAGACACCCTGCAGCCTGAGAGCCCCGGTATTAGATTATACCGCTTCTTTTCTTCTTTAAAAAAGTTATATTTTATCCTTTAGGAGAGCAACAAAACAAATTCAGGTCATCCTGATTAAATTTGGTAGTTTCCTCCAGACTCCAGGAATGACAAATAATGTTTGAGAATGCATTACTCCCATGAAGGAATAATCTCATTGATCGCATATTGATTTATTCTACTTCTTCTTAAGAAGATGACTGCTTTTTTAAAAAGAAATTCTGTGCCTATTGTAGCCACCCATACACTATTAAACCATATCCATCTAGCATAAAACAACTTTTTCAGGATATATTTCTTGATTTCCACACCTTTCTGATATTCTCCTCATAGGTAGAGATTTAACTTTTGAATCTGGTTTAGGCTACAGAACCTAAGGAAGTTCACCTGAGATATCGAAATATGAATGAGTTTTAGGCTTTAAACAACATTCTTTCTGTTGAAGCAGTCGCCTTCTTTTATTTTAAATTTCATTTAAAATTTATCATATGCGTTTTCTAAAGTATATATGCTGGTAAAACCTATAAAGAATTTGAGTAAGAATTAAATAAAACAGAAAATGACTGATAACTGAATTTCCCTCCCCCCAATTATGTAATTTGTGCCAAATTCTGGTATAAAAGCAGTAAGACTCACCAGTTGGCCTACTGCCTAGATAACAATTTGATACTTTGGCATGCTTCCTTCTAATAATTTTTCAGTATTTCTACATTTTTATTATACAATAGAAGCATATATTTGTGCTTTCATTATGCCACTTTTTAATTTTTTCCCTTTTCATTATGATACTTTTAAAACTAAACATTACCTCATGAGCATTTCCATATCATTGGATATTTTTTTGAAATACGAGTCTATACATGGTTCTGTATTAATTATGTGTATGAAATAGGATTTGTTTGACTAAACTCCTATTTAGGACCTTTGGGTTATATTTAATTATTTTACTTTTTAAATAACAGTCATGATGAAGCAATGTGCGTATTTAACAAATTAATACATTGTTTTCAAAGCAGGTTCTTTGGAGCTTTCCTAGTTTCTTGGTCATCTTTTCCCCCTCTATGTTGTATGACTTGCTTCTCAGTTCACACCTACAAATTCTCTATCATTCTTTGATCTCAGGCTTTCTTTAGATTGTGATACATGTGTTTGCATAAGCATCAGAAAGCCATGAAAATCTAAAATTTGAAAGGACTTTATATGCGGGTTCACATTGCCAAGAATGGTAGTGAACCCTTTTTCTCTGTAAACTTCCATTCCTGTTGCTGTGCCAACATTCAGGTTTCTATGATTTCTGATTCCTAAGACAAAAGCATGGCAATAACAATTATTTGGTTACAATTTGAAATGTAAGTGACCCAGGAAGCAGAGAACATGCAAGAATGTTATTATGTTTAATTCATAGACCTTGTCTTTGTAAAATATCTTGACTGTTTCAAAATCTAAAGACAAGCAAGGCATCTTAGGTAAGAAGGTGAACTATCTTCCTATGTTCATTTATTTCTGGTAAAAGTCACATGAAATATTCCTCTCTCAACATCCACATCACAAAACTTCTGAAGCTGAAATGAATAATTTTCTATTATTTTTAACAAACCATTTTGCCTACTATCTGAGTCTTTTCTCAGTGTGTTCCAGTACTGGGGCTTGAACTCAGGGCCCAACACTTGTTTTTTTTCACTCACAGCTAGTGCTGTACCACTTGAGCCATGCTTCCTTTTCTAGGTTTTTGTAGTTATTTAGAGATAAGAGTCTTTTGGGCTGGGCGCTGGTGGCTCATGCCTGTAATCCAAGCTACTCAGGAGGCTGAGATCTAAGTATCTCAGTTCAAAGTCAGCCCAGGCAGGGAAGTCTGTGAGACTCTTATCTCCAATAAACCACTCAGAAAACTGGAAGTGGTGCTGTAGCTCAAGTGGTAGAGTGCTGGTCTTGAGCTGAAGAGCTGAAGGACAGCGTTCAGGCCCAGAATTCAAGTCCCATGACTGACAAAAAAAGTCACTTGGATTTGAATCTTGATCCTCAGATCTCAGCCACTGGGATCCTGAGTATTTTTCTTTTGAGAATAAGGAAAATTAAGGTCAAATGTGGTTCAATTATGACAAAAAATTTAAAGAAACACTTCCATGGCATAAAACCAAACAGTAAATGCATTACAAGTGGTTCTTACGATATGTATGTCTAAATGTATGAATGTACCAAAGTCTTGATTGCCCAATGCATGAGCAAAATGATCTCAGTATTGGTTTAACTCCACAGGACAAGTAATAGCAAAGTTCCTGTTATCATTCAGATTTACCTTACTTTCCACTTAGCACATTCATCCTCTTGATAAGCAAGAAACTTTAGGAACTCTAAGGAGACCTATCTATTATAGTTTTTTAAAAAAATCTTGTTTAATTAGCATACTTGAGGTACTTCCAATTGAGGCTTTTGGCCCTAACTAGCAGTTACAAAAACAATTTTTAAAAATGGAACATTCAGGCACTGGTGGCTCATGCCTGTAATGCTAGCTACTCAGGAGGCTGAGATCTGCGGATCGTGGTTCCAAAGCTAGACTGGGCATGAACGTCCGAGAGACTCCATTTATCCAGCAGAAAACCAGAAGCGGGCTGTGGCCCAAAGTGGTAGAACGCTAGCCTTGAGTATAAAGAGCTCAAGGACAGTGGCTAGGCCCTGAGGTCAAGCCTCATGACCAACAACATCAAAAGGAACACACCAGCTGTTCAGAAGATGTGGCTCTGATCCTTTTTTTTTTTTTTGCCAATTGTGGAGCTTGAACTCTGGGCCTGGGTACTATCCTTGAGCTTCTTTTGCTCAAGGCTAGCACTCTACCCCTTGAGCCACAGCTCCACTTCCAGCTTTTTGTGTGTATGTAGTACTGTGGAATGGAACCCAGAGCTTCATGCATGCTAGGCAAGATCTCTACCACGAAGCCACATTTCCCAACCATTTGGCCCCAAATTCTATACTGTAACTCTGTCCTAGGGGATACTGCAGGAGCTTTTCCGGAGGTCGCCGTCAGAAGGCGCTGATGAGCAACCGCTTCGCCACCCACAGCGGGCCGGGGCGCTCTCTTCCTTCCTCTCTCTGATCCCGATTTCCGCCGGAAGCGGGCGCGTCGGTTGTTGTGGTCCGGTACCGACGCGGCTCCGCTGCCAGTCGGCTGTGGGGTGAACCTGGCGGGGTGGTCTGGGTCGGAGGAGCTGGAAACTCGAGCTTCGGGCCGGACGGCGGGATGGACGTCCTGAAATCGGAGATTCTGCGGAAACGACAGCTGGTGGAGGACAGGAACCTGTTGGTGGTGAGGACCCGGATGGTTGTGGGGCTCGGGGGTGGGCGTGGGAGTGGGGGGGAGGGTCGTGGGGGTGGGGGTGGGGGGAGGGACGTGGGGGGTGGGAGTGGGGGGAGGGACGTGGGGGTGGGAGTGGGGGGAGGGCTTCTATGGACGGGTTACGTCTGTCTGTGTTTACCCGCTAATAAGTTAGAGAAACTTGAAAAATACACGTTCGCTGATCATCTGGGGAACACCGGCTAGCCAATGACAGTCGCACAAAATGATATTATTGTAGTATGCCTGAGGTTTCTGGAAGCATTCTTAAGGCATTAAGGAAACAAGTACGCGGTGGCAGGTCTAAAGTTTCTCAACACTTTTTTTTTTTTTTAATTCGGAAGCTGGGATTTCTTTTTTTAAATCATAGGCAACAAATAATGATAGCCTCATGGTGTTCAGTGGGAAACATGACCGATTATTCAAGCCCTAAGTGTAGTTTGTCAGTATCAGTTCATGATAAAATAGTACTCCGTGAAAAAAAAAAACAGCCCATTTAGCTTTCAGCTTAGTTGCCTTTCTCTCGGGCGGCTATTGTACTTTGGTATAAATGCAAAATGCTTTATGCATACTTCCTGTTTTGTCCCACAAGATATTAAAAGACTGTGGCCAAGTATGACGGCTTAATATAATTGTTTTACTATAGATTAACTCTCATCCAAACATCTGAAATGCTCCAAAATCCTGCAGCCGACTTCAGTTGAATATTCAAAACACAGGCACACTAAAACTATTGTGTAAAATTGCCTCTGATCTCGTAAAGTGTACATGGACATATGGGAATTTTGTGTTTCCCCTTCTCCAAAGTAACTTTATGAATGTGCAACTATTGCAGAATAATTTAAGAAAGAAAAAAGCCTGTGGGATCCAGAACACTGCTGGTTCCAGGTATTTTGAGTAAGGGCTGCTTAACCTGGAGCAAAACTGGCTATCCCTGCATGTTGACAGTCTGTGCCTCTGCCTTGATTTCTTGTTGAAGCTCACCATTTCTTACCCATAGAATTGAAAACAGCTGTGGCCTCATGGTTCCTCTCAAAAGGTCTTTCTAGACCCACAGGTGTCTGAGGTCCTATGCTTTGCCAATGCTTTGAGGCCTTTGATTGATGGATGTATACCATGTAAGTTAGAGTTGTTAAGTTGGTGGGTGGCAGATTTCATAATCATTAGTTCTAAAATAGTAGCCAGTTGCTGGTGGCTCATCCTGTAATCCTTGCTACTCAGGAGGTTGAGCTCTCAAAGCCAGCTTAGGCAGGAAAGCCTATGAGACTCTCTTCGCCAGTTAACCACCAAAAAGCTGGAAGTGAGCTGTGGTTCAAAATGTAGAGTGTTAGCTTTGATTTTTAAAAAAATGCTGAGGGACAGTGCCAGGTACTGAGTTCTAGCCCCAAGACTGGCCCATTTAAAAACAACAGCAACAAAAGAAACAGCTGTGAAAAAGGGAGCTAATTAAAACACATGTGTTGGATCTGTACTTGATATGAGGGAGGACAGTGCTGTAAAGGGAAAATCGCTTTATGAAAGACTCAGCTCAACCTGTGTTTACAGAATGCACATTTGCATAATTAGATTTGATTTAAAACAATGTTCATAATTACTTTTAATTTTGCATCATAAACTTTTCCTAGTTGACTTTTTAGCTTTTAATTTAGCACTTGGTTTGGTCATATATATGTGCTGATTGTGTGTGTGTGTGTGTGTGTGTGTGTGTGTGTTGCAGTTGAGACTTAGGGTTGCATATATATATGTATATGTAATTTTTTTGGTGGCATTGTAGATTGAACCTGGGGCACTGTAGGCAAGCATTCTCTACTGAGTTACATCCCCAGCTCGTGAAGGGTCTCTGTCGCCCCCAAAAGCAAGGATCAAGCCCAGTATTGGCACACATGCACAAACATAAGGCCTCTCCAAAATAATCAAAAAGCCAAGATGAAGGCCTGGCTCAAGTGGTAGGCAACCACTTGATGGGCAGTCTCCCCGTCATGCCTGGCTTTTTTGCTCAAGGCTGGTTCTACCAGTGAGGCTGCACTTTCCATCTCCTGCATTTGCTGGTAATTTCTACTTTTCTACTGCGGCTGTTTTTGAACTGCAGTCATCAGATATCAGCTGTAGCTAGTTTTATATATTCATGAGTCATCAGCGCCCAGCTTTACTGTAGTCTAATTTGCATTTTCCTGATAATTAGCTATGCCAAGCACTTTTCTTGTGGCTCTTATCATTTAATTGAATATTTAAATTAGATTAGTTTCTGTTTCATATTAAGTTGAAAGGCCTCCACCCCATCTCTTGGTACCTCAGTTTGAACTCAGGGGTTTGTTCTTGCTCAGCTTGCTTGTTCACTGCTGACACTCTACCATGTGAGCTGTGCTTCCAGTTTGACTTTATGCTAGTTATTGGAGTCTTTTCTACTTTTGAATTTTTGGATTTCAGTCTCCTGATTAGCTAGAATTATAGGCTTGAGCCACCAGCACCCAGCTATCATATGATACTATTGGTTATTTCCTTTCTGTTTTTCTCCCTCTGTCATTTCCCCACCTGTACCCTTCCCTCCCTCCCTCCCTCCTCCCTTTTCTTTCTAAATCGTCTTGTGGAATCTTATTTTTAAAGTAGTTTTGGCATGCAGTAACTATGTTTGTTTGTTGCTGCCCATCCTGGGCTTGAATTATTTTGCCAGTCCTGGTGCTTGAACTCAGGGCCTGGGCACTGTCCCTGAGCTTCTTTTGCTGAAGGCTAGCACTCTACCCCTTGAGCCACAGCGCCACTTCTGGCCTTTTTTGTTTATATGGTACTGAGGAATGGAACCCAGGGTTTCATGTGTGCTATGTGAACACTACCACTAAGCCACATTCCCAGCCCTAGACTACACTTTTAATATGTACAATTCAGTGAATTTTTTTTTTTTTGTCGGTCGTGGGGCTTGAACTCTGGGCCTGGGCGCTGTCCCTCAGCCCTTCAGCTCAAGGCAAGCGCTCTACCACTTGAGCTACAGCGCCACTTTCGGTTTTCTGGTGGTTTATTGGAGATAGGAGTCTCACGGTCTCTCCTGCCCGGGCTGGCTTTGAACCGCGATCCTCAGATCTCAGCCTCCTGAGTAGCTAGGATTACAGGCGTGAGCCACCAGTGCCCGGCCAATTCAGTGAATTTTAACACATGTATGCATCTGTGAAACTGTCTACAGAAGAGTGTGAACAGATCCATCTCACCAGAAGTTTCCTTATATGCTTTGTAATCCCTCCTTCCCTCCTTGCAGCCTGTCCCACCCTGTCCATCCATAGCCACTGATCTCCTTTGGTTACTTTATATTAGATAGCATGTTCTAGAATTTTATGCAAATGGAATGATTGGTTATGTTCTCTCGCTTGCTTGCTTTCATTCAGCCTATTAGATGCACTGACATCACTGAAAAATATATTGCCTTGATAGCATAAAATATGTATAATATATAAAAATATATTCTTGATAGTTTTTTCCATTTCCTGGAATTCATCTTGATAAATATTATTTTATGTGATCAGAAGCGCAGAAGCATTGTGCCTTTGGCTTCCTCCCCTAAGAGTATCCTCCTTTGGTCTCACTACATGTGCATACCTAGAGCTCTTGATAATGTTTGCTGTCACCATTGACTCACTGATTTTCATGTAGGCAGACGTTATGGATGATGGAGCCTTCATGAGCTTAGACCTGTGAATCCTCACTTTTATAATCTAGAGAGTACAACTTGGATAGAATCCAAGAATAACATTTATAAAGCAGGGTTATAGGGTCTCACCAAGTTTCCTAAACAATATTTTCAAATGTTCTGATATTTAACGCCTAGTAAATTAGGTGTGTCCAATGGAATTGAGACAGTCCAATGAGACATTCATGGACAGTGGGCTCGGCCTTGGCAGTCCTTTCGGGGTACCCCAATGGAGTTGGCAAGTGTATTTGAAATATGATGATTGTAGAACACATAGGTAAAAGGAATAATTTGAGATGCTGAATTTGGGGTGTCTGGGTACAGAGCACCACACCAAAAGCTTAAGAACCAGAGTTCTGGCTCTGCCTCTGTCACTCAGCAGTCTTGCCCAGTTCTTAGAATGTTGCCTGATCTCATTCTCAATTTTCTTAACCTGTAAAAGGGGATAGTTCTTTAGTAGTTTGATACTGTCAGTTCCTTATCAGATAGCATCTCTGCCTTTTGTTTCTGGCAAATTGTGTTTGCTGTGTGGTTGATAAGTGTATAATGTTTATTGAGTTAATGAGTGAACTTTGTTTATATAAAAACAGTTGTCTAATGGGCTCTATATATTCTTTCCCTAACCCACATAACTAGCAGAAGGGACATGTTTTTATGTCACCAACATATATCATATCCAACAAAAATAAAATTATTTGATATAATTAAATTCACAGTCATATATTCCAATCAATTTATGTATGTTTTTGTGTTTGCAGTTGGTTTGTTCAAATCAGATCCACACAAAATTAACTAATTGCATTTCTATATCAGGACTTCTTTCCTTTTAATCTAGAATATTTTCATTCCTCCAGCTTCCCCTTTTTGTCCCATGAAATTAATCTGTTGGAGAGGCTAAAACTAACCCAGTGTCCTGGGCTGGTTTGATTGCTTCCTGGTGTTGTCTTTCCTTACTCCTTTATTCTCTACCTTTGAGAAGAGTATGTCATAGATGCTGCTGTCTCCTTCCTGTGGTTTTCATAGGCTGGGCATAATATTTTACTGACGATTAGTGTGGATTCAGGTGCTGGTAACTGGTTCTTGCTATTATTGTTACCCTCAAACCTTTGTCCTAATATATTTAGCATTTGTACAGAGTTGCTACCTGAGTGAGTGAACGTTGGAACTACAAGATGCTAAAGACATGTGAGATAATATTGAGGTTCTGTTATCATTAGTTTACAAAGTTGGGAAGTGTCTGTTTGAATAGAGTCATCAATGGAATAATATCCAAGAGGCAGAGCTGCACATAGCTTGTAAATTGGGCTGTAGATTTCACAGTGCAGGTATGTAAAGTACTAACATTTTTAGCCTGGATCAGACTCTGAGATCTCTGTTACTTAACATCAAAACAAATCAAGCAAAAGCCTTAGATTCACTAACAACATTTGGTATTGATATTATTTTAACAATGAATTGATAACTAAAATTCTAAGACACAAAAAGGGTTTAGGTACATCCTTAGAACTCTTTTTCAAAAGTTGCCTATATCTGCCCAAGTTATGTTGGTTTTGGTTATGAGTAAAACATTAAAACACAATTTTATGTGGTTCATAATCCACTTGTAGAAATTTTCTTTCAACTTAGACATTAGGAAATTATGAACATTTGGAAAATATTATTGGTTCTTTGCTGAGTTGGACAAACATAGTCAAGTGATAGTTTGAGGAAAATACTTGCACATCTGTTTCACATCCATGCCAATACCCACTTCAGGTTACAGAGACCATAGAACCAAAAAGCAAGAAATTTTTGTAAAACTTAGGAGTTACCAAAAGCTTTCCAAAGCACTTGAGGACTATGGGACATTAAATTTGCCCAAGGATATATTATTAACCTTCTTGTTTCCTTTAATAGGAAAATAAGAAATATTTCAAGAGAAGTGAACTTGCAAAAAAAGAAGAGGAAGCTTATTTTGAAAGATGTGGCTACAAGGTAAGAATGCCAGTTTTTTATGTTAAATTATATGTTTCTGAGTTTATTATTGTACAGTTGATAAATGACAAAATTATTGATCTCTGTTCAATTTATTAATGTTATACATTAGCCTATAAGTGAGAAGCCATCTGGAGAGGTATGAGTTTTTGCCTTTGCTTTTTAAAAATACATCTCTTGAGTTCAGGAAAATACATGCATGACTTCTGGCTTGGATTGGTTTGGCTTTTTGTGGACAGCATGAAGTGGCTTGAGATCAAAGCTGGATCTGCAACTGCCTGATTTCCATCTCCACACCTCTCCTCTCCCAACCTCTCCCACAAGAGTTCAAAGCACTTTAGTCACTCAGCAGCAGTGACACTGGCAGTGGTGATGTCCCTGTGTTCTCCTGAATATTTTAAGCCATTGATTTTGTTTGCAGTGATGGTAAATTCCTTTGGGGCCCTAAGTACTGCTGCCTAAACTACAGCATACTGTACATTAATAGGCTTTTGTGTTAGAATAAGGGATAGCATTTTATAGTTATGATAGTCCATTGGTTGAGAACAATTTTGAAATACTGTTTAGAAACAGATGACTTGTCTGAAAGACTTTGCTTGTGTATTTTAGAAGCATTGCTGAAATGATCTTTGACATTAGTTGATAATCATACTGGGGTTTTTTATTGGGAGGGGTTACTGGTTGTAACCTCCCATATGGAGAAGCCATGTTTGAGATCTTATAACAGACAACTAGATCTAGTCTAATAATCTGAACTCACTGTCATGAGAGTCTACTGAAATACTTACGCTGAACCCTAATTTGAAATCAACTTTCTGCTTGTGAAACATCAATATAAAATTAACATTCTTGTGCATGTAGTGGGCAAAGTCCTGGAAATTAATTTATGTGATACAGCATTTTTAAAAGGACGCATGAGGAATGCAAATGGTATGCAGATGCACTTAGCTTCATTTTGTAGTGCTGGGAAAGGGCAAGTAGTAAAGAAGCATGGAGTTAGATTTCTGGCAGCTGTGTTCTGTTAGTTTTCCGTGGATGTATTTATTTCATTTGCTTTTAGTTTAGGAAGTTAAATTTGTTTTATGTAAATAACTATTAGGTAATCAGCCAGAAAGAAAAGTTCTTGTATTTTGCTTGTCCGACCACTATTATATAATTCAAGCTTATTATAAGTTTAGTCTGCTGACTTGTCACATTCCCAGATCTCTAACCTTGAACCTTTTCAACTTTTTTGCTAAGGTAGGAAGATAATTCTGCCCCACGTGAATAGTCTCAGGGAGTGGATAGGCTTCTTTTATATATTGGAAAGCAATGAAGCAGACTAATTACTGTGGAGGGATTGCTTGCAACTTTGAGTCCAGCTGACAAAAATCTCTTTCATCCTTGTCCTACAGCTGTCAACTGCCACTGTGTAATTAAAAGTGTTTTTAGTTTGGAGATTTGGATTACAAACTTGAAAATTAAGCACAGTTTTTTGTTTTTTCTAAAGATGTATTTAATATTTTCTTTTTGGTAATGGTAACAATATAGTATTGCAGAATCTCTTTTCCTTTATAAGAGTGAGTTACCATTTTTATGACTTGGTCATGGGGCTTGAACTCAGGGCCTGGGTGCTGTCCCTGAGCTCTTTATTTCAATGGTAGTACTCTACTACTTTGATCCACAGCTCTACTTCTGGTTTTCTGGTAGTTAATTGGAGATAAGAGACTCACAGGACTTTCCTGCTCGTGCTAGCTTCAAACCATGATCCTCAGTTCTTAAGTCTCCTGAGTAGCTAGGATTATAGACATGAGCTACCAGTGCCTGGCAGTTCTTTTTACTTTGATTTAATCTCAATGTCAGTCAGTTATGGTAAATACATCTTTAACCATAAACTGTAGAATCATGAATTAAATAATTTTAACCAAATGCTTTTCTTAATTGAATGAGTTTCTTTCTTTACTGTTGATCTTTGGTGGTGTTTTGAATCTGGCTCCCAGAATTGAGTGGCTAAATGGGAAACCATGAGTCAATATGCAGTGGGGCTCACATTAGTTTTCCTAATCTATGACATGGACTGCTACTCAGATATGGAAAATATTGAAGAGCTTTTTCCTTGAGGTTTCATATGCAAAGTCTATCCACTCTTTCTTTGACTGACATACAAAGAGCTGCCATTTTTCATTTTCCTATAAATATAGTTCATACCTTGGTTTTTGGCCAGTTCTGTATAGCATGGAGAAGTTTTCTATACGTCTGATAACAATTTCTCTGGGGTTGGAAGAATCCTTTTCCAAACCAAAATAAGGAAAAAGCTTGAGTTGGAAGTTTCACAGATTTCTGGTGGAAAGCAATTTTTTAGTCTTCATTTTAACACTCGCAGCAATCAACACTGTAAAGTTTCTCTCCGAGGAGAAGCAAATTGATTGTTGTAAAGAAGTGTACCTAAAATAGAAGCCAAGGAGAACGTGAGTGCAGATTTCAGCCTTATTGAGTTTGATTTTGGAAACCACTATAGTAATGCCACGTTTATAGCAAGAGTGCTTTCTCTGCATGCATGCTGTCTACTTGCGATGTTCCTGACTGAAATGGATGCATTTACTAAGCTCTTAAAAGCATGTACAACTATTAGGATTAGGAATTTTTTCCTTAGAGAAACATGTAGAATACATTTAATATTTAAATGTGCTTAATTTTTGTGTATAGCTAATGTGGTGATGATATTAACTGTATTTTAAAAACTGAACTTTATTTCTTTTGGCAATTAATATAGATACAACCTAAAGAAGAAGACCAGAAACCACTAACTTCATCAAATCCAGTATTAGAACTTGAACTGGCTGAGGAAAAATTACCCATGACTCTTTCTAGGCAAGAGGTAGGTTAATATTACAAGTATTAGGTGGACAAAAAGAAAAATAGTGTTTGCCTAAGTTATATGTTATTTCCCATACAGGAAAGCTAACCCCAAACCCCTGTAGCTACAGTTTTCTTCATGTACTACTACATTATTCTCTGCTTGTTTTTTAGTAGTGGTATCTTCCAAGCATAAACTTTAAATAATGAACAAATGCATTCTAAGTAAATATAAATTCACCTAATATACTTAAATTATTTTTATGTAGTTATTTTGCTAATTATTCTTTTTTTATACTGCTTCATCTTTCCAGATCAACTACAGAGATTTACATATTTTTAATGTTTTGACTTTCAACTTTCTGTTACTAGAATTGAACATGTTTTTGTTTTCCATGGTCATTAATGTTTCTTTTTTTTCTGGAATCTTTTTTTCATATGTGGAATCTAGTTGTTGTTTTTTTTTTTTAATCTGAATCTGTATCTCTTCCTCCTCCTCCTCTCCTCTCCTTCCTCTTCTCCTACCTCTTCCTCCTCTTCTCCTCTTCTCCTCTTCTTCTCTTTTCTGTGCTGGTATTGGGTCTAGAGCAAAGCAGCTCAGGGATGGTGTCCAGGCCCTGAGTTCAAGCCCCAGGACAGATGTGATTCCCCCCTCCTCAATTATTAATTTTTTCAGTTTTTTTCTTTTTATTAATTTCATTATTGTAAAGATGCTGTACTCTGAGGGGTTACAGTTACATGAGTAAGAATGAGTATATTTCTTGTCAAGCATTGTTACCCCCTCCTCTGTTTTTCTCCTATCCCTTCCCTTACCCCACCTTCTACCCCCATACCAAAGTTGTAAAGGTTATTTCCAATATAGTGTCTTGTGAGTATCATTGTTACAATGGATCATCCTGTGTCCTTGTTTCAGCATTTTGTTAATTGTCCTTCCCCCCCCAAATTAGATAAATGTCCTCAATTATTTTTGTTACCTTTAAGTAGTTGTACAAAAGGTTTTCAATTCAGCATGTCAGTTTGTAAGTACAGTGCATCTTGATTGGTATCTCTCCTATTTCTCCCAACCCCCACCCATCCCCTCAATTTTCTTGGTTCTAAAAGACAAGTCATAATTATGTAAAATGAGAACCAAAAGTTAATCCTTTTTCTTATATTCTGATAAAAAGGCTCGCTTTATTTACTTTTTTTTTTTGCATTTCTTAAACAATACAGATGGTTTATGTTAGGAACTTGCTTTACATTTGAGTTGTAGATTCATCTGTCTGGCCATTTTCTAGGAACTATTCAGTAATAAGATTTTATAGTATTGACATTTGAGTCAAAGTTTTTTAATTAAAGTATTCTATTTTCTGCTTTGCTCCCAGTTTAGTATAATTGAAATGATTAAAATTTTTGGAGATTTTATATTCATTCAAACATGAATTTGGATAATTAGATTAGCTTTATTAAACCCATGTTTCAATATTATGGTAAAATACGCAAATTATTTTGAGATGTTTAGTGTCTTTCCTGTTTTGAAAAATTAAGTAATATACTGGGCATTTGTTTCTGTTTATAGGTTATCAGAAGATTGAGAGAAAGAGGAGAACCAATTAGACTGTTTGGAGAAACTGATTATGACGCTTTTCAGCGTTTAAGAAAAATAGAGATCCTTACCCCAGAAGTTAACAAGGTAAGCAGTATAAAGCTAGAAAAGTAGCACAATAGCACATAAGCTACAAGAGTATAGAGTTTGGCTAATTACATGCTTATAGGCAAAAATGAAAATACTGAGTTGTCAGATTACTTCTGCTGAAGGAAGACAAGTTTTCTTCAGTTTTAAAATAGGTATGTGTTTTCAGTCTAAGTTGAGTGCATATATAGAAATTTGGGGGCAAGAGTTTAGGAATAGGTTTGGGTTCCATTCTTAGATTATAGTTAATAGGATGTGATCACTTGACTTTTAATCTAAGTCTTAAAAGTCCTCATTTGTAAAATAGAAGCAATGATACCTGGCTCCTTCAGATGTTATGAAAATTGAATGAGATAATCTTTTGGAATTCCTTGGATTCCACATGATGCATAGCAGGTACTTAGTTTTTGATAAAAGTTAGTCTTTAAGAAGATTTTTAGTTGGATTTGTTTCTTTATCTGAATGGACTTTCTAAGTATCTTCCTTTAAATATGCATATACAACTTAGTGATGATAGTTTTATAGATAGCATAATGTATTGATATAGAATATACCAAAAGTATAATGTGTTGATAATGTTGTGTCCTATTTTGTCAACTTCTTAACTGCATGTGGATAGAAAAATGAAGCATACATACCCTTAATGAAAAGCCATAGGTAAAAGATACATGGAAGTTCATAAGAGGTACTTTGTCTTTACTTAGGGCCTGAGGAATGATCTGAAAGCAGCTTTGGATAAGATTGACCAGCAGTACCTCAATGAAATTGTGGGTGGGCAGGAGCCTGGGGAGGAGGATACACAAAATGATCTTAAAGTGCATGAGGAAAACACCACCATCGAAGAGTTAGAGGTAATGTCTATGCTCAGCCCAGCCAGCTCCCCATTGCCCCTTTTTCCTGGGCAGAGATGGCTGAGCCAATCATTTGTCACTGCAGATCACACTGGAGTGTGCTGCCTCAGTGTTTTTCCACTGTCATTTGTTCAGATTCCTCTACCTTCTTCCTTCACAAGCATCCACTGTAATGTGTCTGATGTTTCTCCTTTTTTCTGGTGTTTGGGGAAAGCCTGCAGTATTTTATGTGCATATATTAAATTGCATGGTGGTAATTTCTATTCCCTTCCTTTTGGTTTTACTTGATTTTCTCTTTGTACTGCTTTTAAGATCCATCCTTGATACTTTAGACACATTTAATTCCTTTGCTTTTAATTGTTACATGTGGTATTCATTATATTTTGATGTTTCCTTTTAATGTTGGGCTCTGAATTCTTTCAGCTCCTTAACAACAAACAGCTTTGTGATAAACAATCTTATACAACTGTTGTGGTCTGAAACAGGATTGTGGAATATATGTATGTGTGTAGATAACTTGCCTAAGAACTGCCAAGTTGCTATCCCCATTTGTAGCACCATAGCAGTGCGCAAAGGGTTTGTGTCCTTACATCTCTGCTAACATGTGGTGGTGGGTCTAGCTTTCCAGTTTAGCCATTGTGTTGAATGTGCGATCATACGTGTAATTTTCATTAAAAAGTAGTGTTGTGTCATGTTTACCTGTAAAATAATATAGCTTCAAATTTTGAAAAATGCTTAATGCAACATAAGCTGTAATTTTTGTTTCCTTTAGTTTCTGGCTCTTATACATATAGTGGTCGCTAAGAGTGAGATAATAGTTGTGAATCAAGGTTGTACTCATTTTAATGCCCCAGCAGCTATCTAAACTTTACTGAAGTAATAAGTGTAGGCAACTAGTTGTTGGTCAGAATCTTACTTCTCCCTCTTTCCCTCCCTCTCTTTCTTCCTTTTTTTTTTTTTTAACAGCTTTAAATACTCAGTATGTAAGATACCATTTCAAGTATATAATTCATTAGTTTTTAGTATCTTCACAGGTTGATGCCACCATTATCATAATCTAATTTTAGAACATTTTTGTCTCTCCCAAAAAAATCCATTCCTAGTCACAAGCAATAGTTTCATAAAAAGATAGCAAGCAGTTGGGCCTCAGAGGCTCACACCTGTAATCCTAGCTACTCAGAAGGCTGAGATCTGAGAATTGCAGTTCTAAGCCAGCCCAGGCAGGAAAGTCTGTGAGACTCCAATTAACCAGCAAAAATCCAGAAGTGGAACTGTGGCTCAAGTGGTAGAATGCTAATCGATGGGAAGCATACTCTCTAAATACAGATAGCAGATTAGCATCTTGATTTTCTTCCCTCCTATTGTGTCTAGAAATTTGAACAGGTTTTAAAATAAAAATAGAAGGGTGTGATAACCTTGTTTAACCTGGTGATGCTCATGTGTTCCTATTCAGTTGTGTGTTAATGAGCAGAAGTGTTGTTCCTTTCTCTTCAGGCCCTGGGGGAATCGTTAGGGAAGGGCGATGACCATAAGGACATGGACATCATCACCAAGTTCCTGAAGGTGAGTATCTTAGGTATGGGAAGGGGAGGGCATTTTGAACTTTCAAGAACTATTGTTTTGGGGCTATACAGGGTGAAAGGCAGGACAGGGAAATTCTGAAACATTTGTGCATATACTATGTTTATATCACCACTGTGCACTTGCATGTAGCAGTTAAGGAAAATATGTATCTACTTTGTACACACATAGTAGAATCCTAACAGCAAAATGAGCAAGATATTTGGAGGAGTTTCCTATTTTTTGTAAACACCCTAGGAAGGAGTGCAGTAGAAGGCTGCAGAGCTTTATACAAGAGTGGTGCAAATGGCCAGAAGGGAAGGACACTAGCATCAGAGAGCAACACATGCGACCTTCAGCCCTGTGTGCATCTTCCTACTTGGCTGTGATGGCCAGTTCTGCCTTTGTGGTCAGCATTTCTCTCGAATGTTTTAGGTAATGCAGGCAAATCCCAGGTTCATTTCAGTATTCTCAAACTCTTTGTGTTTGAGAATACGAAGACATTTAGATGCCAAAAATGCTTTTACTTGTGTTGATATTTTATTTTATTTTATTTTTTGTCGGTTGTGGGGCTTGAACTCTGGGCCTGGGCGCTGTCCCTCAGCTCTTCAGCTCAAGGCAAGCGCTCTACCACTTGAGCTACAGCGCCACTTCCGGGTTTTCTGGTGGTTTATTGGAGATAGGAGTCTCACTGTCTCTCCTGCCTGGGCTGGCTTTGAACCGCAATCCTCAGATCTCAGCCTCCTGAGTAGCTAGGATTACAGGCGTGAGCCACCAGAGCCCGGCTGTGTTGATATTTTAAATACAGAATTTGGTCATCAATGCATTGAGGATAAGGCATAGCACTCCACAGCATTGGTGGGCGCGAACTGGGTGGGGGCCTCTCATGTAGACATGCATGTGTGTGCTCCTTGGCCTTCAGAGGTGCTTTCTTTGGAAGGGTTCCAGTTAGACAGAAAACTCAGGAAGGATCAGTCACTTCCGTTTTGCATTTATTCCTTTTTTTCTCCTCCATTAGTAACATCCGTTAGTGGGATTTTTAGTTGATCTGTGTGTTCTGTGTAAGGAGAGAGTCCAAATGTTACAACATACATGAAAGAATGACTACCACAGTGCATGTGGTACTATGGATGACAAATCTAGATGGGTTGATTTTTATGGTACAAATAAACCCAGTGAAAGTTTTATTTCAATCAAATAGTTAAGAAGCTTGATAGTTCTTATTTGAGGAAATGGTTTATCTTAAGGTAGGGCTGTAGTACAGTGGGAAGTTTGTGATTTGCTAAAGATACTACTTTGGAACCTACACGATAAACAAGTAGTTCATTAAGTCTTACCTGACATTTTTAATCAGTGACATCCACTATAAGGATGAGAGAACCTACTTTATGTTAGAATGTGCATGCACGTATTGCCCACTAGGTGGCATTGCAATCTCATTTTCCTTGTTCTTTAAACAGTTTCTTCTTGGCGTCTGGGCTAAAGAATTGAATGCCAGAGAAGATTATATAAAGCGCAGTGTGCAGGGTAAACTGAACAGTGCTACTCAGAAACAAACTGAGTCCTATCTCAGGCCACTCTTCAGAAAGCTTCGGAAAAGGGTAAGAGTTGTTTTGTGAGCTTACAAAATGAAATCAGAATATGTTAATTGGGAATAAATGCTGTTTTCACTATCCCCAATAGTTTCCAAAGTTATTTTTTTTCTCTTCCAGAATCTTCCTGCTGACATAAAAGAGTCAATAACAGATATTATCAAGTTCATGTTGCAGAGAGAATACGTGAAGGTATATTATTATGTTGTGCCTTGAAGTTATTTTGAGCATATTTAAGTAGTGTGCATAATACAATGCTCATTTGGGATGAGAGAAGTTTATGTAGTACATTTAAGAATAAATGTCAAAGGAACTAGGAAACAAGTTGTAGTTTCTACTGTTTTGTCAGCATAAAGCATTGATTACCTTCAGATCACAACTGTATTTTCTTAGTACTTTCTTCTGTTTTTGGTACCACAGAGGATTAGACTCAGGGCCTCCCAAGTATAAGGCAGGTGCTCTATTCCTTAAACACTCCCTTACCTTAAGTTTTGTTTGTTTGTTTTCAGAGTGGTACTGAGGTTTAACCTTGAGGCCTCACAGAGCCAGCCTCCACCTTGATGTTTGTCATTTTTCAGATAGGGTCTCTCTTCCTGCCTTGAGATGTGAGCTGTGCCTTGAGCCCTCCTGAGTAGCTGGGATAACAGGTGTGCACTGCTCCATCCAGGTGGTCACAGAGAAGGGGGGGTCGTGTGTGTGTGTGTTTGTGTGTGTGTGTGTGTGTGTGTGTGTGCGCGCGCGCGCGCATGTACACATCAGTCCTGGGACTTAAACTCAGGGCCTGGGTACTCTCCTTGAGTGTTTTTAGCTCAAGTCTAGCGCTCTGCCACTTGAGCCACAGCTCTACTTCTGTAGTCATTTTTAGAGTAGGTTGAAAAGTTCTTTAAAGCATGAGTAGTTTTTAGGCAGGGCTTATTTTATGAATGAGATTGACTTTCCAAGTTTATAAATGGTTGATTATAGCTTGCAATGGATTCTCCCATAGAAAGGATGTCATATAGATTTGTTTCCCAGGCCTTCAATAAAAGGCCTTTTAATCTATTGCACTGATGATAAAAGGCAATTTAGCCATGCTCAGTATTGCTTGTGTGGGAAAACAGTCCAAGGATGGCTGCCAGGACTCACTCTCACTTCTGCAGCAGTAGCAGACCCTGTGCAGGGGAATGCTGTTTTTCTTTGTTCCTGGGTGGGCTTTCCAGGGAAAGCACTCTGGTGTCCAGGGCTTCTGAGGGCAGTGGAGGGCAGTCGGTTGGTATAGGGGGACAAGGAGAGAGTGCCTGTGATTGGAGTTTGAGCCATGTCTCCCTAGAAGTTAGGAGAAGAGGATGTCAGCACAGATATCACAGAGCAGCGCTAGAGCCCTGGAAACGAGAAGGCCCTGCTGGGATTTTGGGTGACCGCGTGGTTTAGTTGCAGCGTTAGGTTAATGAGGGAAACAAGCCATTTTATTCCTTGTAAGAGCCAGTTCTGTCAACAGGGTTTCTCAGTTTCTTAGTTTCTGTCAGTTGCATGATACTTAGGGTAATTACATTGGACCACAGTCATCACGGCCGAAGAAAAAAGTAATCAGCTTACTCGCCTGCTGGAGGAAACACATGTTCTTGTTTCTTTTTCCTCATAGTGGTATATCAGAATCAGGTGGAAGGTTCTTGTTATTTTTTTTAAGGAAACTAGATATTGATATTTTTATCAGTCAAAGTTGAATAAAAATTTATATACAAGCTGGGTATGGTGACACACACCTGTATTTGTAGCTGCTCAGGTGGCAGAGATAGGAGCATTGAAGTTTGAGTCCAACTGGGCAGGAAGTTATTGAGAAAACCTGTCTGAAAGGACAAAGGTGGGGTGATGGGCACCTGTAATCCCATCTGCTTGGGAGGTGGAGATTGGAGGATTGTTGTCCAAGGCTGGCTCTAGGTGAAGAACTGGAGGCTTTGAAAAATGAGGAGGCCTGAGAGGTGTAGCTTAAGTGATAGAACTCAAAAACAAGGCCCTGGAATTCATAATTTACCTACATCCAAAACAGCACAATAAAAAAAGCACATGAGAATCAGTGATTTAAAAAAAGTGTGTATACTGTTTAAAATTAAACTTTCAAAATGTGTTGAGTAGAGTAAGTTCAGATGTCATGAGTAGTGTAAATAGTCTCAACTTGTTCCTAGTGCTTATTTTTCATCAACTGAGCTCATCAATCATATAGGTGTTTGATTTTCAAAATTAAAATCTCTTGGAGGTCTGCTTTGAAACCCACACTATCTTTCAGAATTTACTTGACTCCTTTTTTCTCTTCCTTCCTCACAGCCAGATTTTGATTTTTAAAAGCCCTGTGTCTTTATTGGTTTAAGTGTCTTGGAAGGTGGGAGACTCATCCTTTAGCCGTTTGCTCGAGGGCCAGTGTTCTCTCTCTCCACACTTGTTATGGATCTTGTTGATTGTCCTAGCACACAGGCCCATTGCTTCCAGAGGGCTGCATCTATGCAGGGCGCAGGTGGCAGCTCAGGTTAGGTGGTGGGAAATGATTGAGCCTCTGTGGTCTTAGGGCTGCTCTGGAGAAGACAAGGTCTAGAGGAGACCCAAAGTAGAGTCTCTGTCACTGCATGACAATAACTGCCTTATTCCAGACCTGAAATATATTTATTCCCAGTGCACAAAGGATGTTTCTTTTTACAGCTTTCACTTCCTCCCGCCCTCCTTTTCCCCAGTGCATTTATGATGTCCAGCAGGACAATCAGAGACTCAATTTTGTGTGTGTGCACGCATGCGCATGTGTATGTTTATGCATGAACCAGTCCTTGGGTTTGAACTCAGGTCGTGAGCATTGTCCATGACTTTTGTGCTCAAGGATAGCACTCTATCACTTGAACCATAGCTCCACTTCTGTTTTTTGGTGTTTAATTGGAGATAAGAGTCTCACAGACTTCTTTGCCTGGGATGGCTTTGGTCCTCAGATCTCAGCCTCCTGAATAGCTAGGATTACAGGCGTGAGCCACTGGTGCCCTAATTTGAACAGCATAAACACTGTATCTTCAATATGCCAAAGATGTGGATGGAAATTCTGTCATAAAAGGCTGTGAAATACTTGGAATATAAATTTGGAGCAAGCTGTCTTTTTGCATTTCTGATTTTCTTCAACTTTCTTTTCAGGCAAATGATGCTTACCTTCAGATGGCCATTGGCAATGCTCCATGGCCTATTGGTGTCACTATGGTTGGTATCCATGCCAGAACTGGCCGGGAAAAGATTTTTTCCAAGCACGTTGCCCATGTTTTAAATGATGAAACTCAGCGGAAATATATTCAGGTGAGCAGTTTGTAGCAGGGTTAAGGTTTGCTCAAACATTCTTTGAATTCCAAACTTGAAAGTTTCATGTGCAAGAAAAGAATTGCAATTGTCCCCTCTTATCTGGAGTTTGATTCCAAGATCCTCGCCCTCCCCAGAGTAGATGTCGACAATAAATTAAGGCATCTAAAATTTAAGGATAATTTTTTTTTTTTTTTTTGGGTCCGGTCATGGGGCCTGAACTCTGGGCCTGGGCGCTGTCCCTCAGCTCTTCAGCTCAAGGCTAGCGCTCTACCACTTGAGCCACAGCGCCACTTCCAGCTTTTTTCTTTTTGCTTATGTGGTGCTGAGGAATCGAACCCAGGGCCTTGAGCATGCAAGGCAAGCGCTCTACCACTGAGCCACCTTCCCAGCCCCTAAGGATAATATTTTTTTTTTGGTGTGGTGCTCAAACTCTGGGCCTGGGTGCTGTCCCTTAGCTCTTCAGCTCAAAGCGAACACTCTACCACTTTAGCCACAGCACCACTTCTGGTTTTCTAGTGGTTAATTGGAGATGAGTCTCACAGACTTTCCTGCCTGGGCTGGCTTTGAACCACAGTCCTCAGATCTCAGCCTCCTGAGTAGCTAGGATTATAGGTGTGAGCCACTGGCACCTGGCTAAGGATAGTATTGAACACCAATATGTAAATTAGGCACAGTAAGAAAGTAACAAAAGCTGGGCATGATGGTGAGATCTCAAGGCCAGCCTGAGCCACAGTAGTGAGTCCTAGGCCAACTTGTGTGATGAGCCCACATAGTGAGACCCTGTAAATAATAAAAATAAATGAGCAGTAATGGTAAAGTAGAATAGTTATAATAGTATGCCATAGTGAATTGCCAATGTGGTCTCTCATATCCTGTGAGGTGACACAGTTGCTCTGTGTGATGCGATTGGGGTGAAGGACACAGGCATTGTGACCACATTGGCTACCGTTGCCCTGATACATTTAGGCCTTGACCATGCTGGTTGACTGTGGGTAACTGGTGCAGTACACAGTGGAGCACAGGCCGGGCGAGCACTGTGTAAATACATAGGACGTGGTGTGATAGGATGAAAATCCCTGTAGAGGAGCACTTACATTTAAGACACCTTCATCGAGAAAGGAACCTTTCCACTTTCCTTCATGATAGAGGACAGGACCAAGTGTTGGGCCTTAGTTACCTTAGCACTAAACATATTGCAGTTGTTGTTTATGTATTTTGGAAAAAAATATGTATATTAGCAAGTTAAGTTTATCAGAGAAATGTTGGAGTGTGGAAATTCAGTTCAAGTCTTTTACAGTACATTGTTTTTTATAAGTTCCAGGGTCACTAAAAGTTTCGAAGTGACCCATCTGTTTGAAAGAGGAATGAAGAGACTGGTTCAACTTATATGGTCATTTTTAAAGTCATGTATAATCATAATTCTGTATTTACATTACTAGGCCCAAAGTATTAGTAGTTCAGTTTTCTTGAAGTTATACAGAGAAACATGTTTGCACTGTTGTTGGGCCAAACTTTTCTGAAAACTTGATGGAAAAAAAATAAACTAATCTAGCTTTGCCAAATTGTCATAAATCCAGATTGTGTCTGAATAATGATGTTTGCTGGATGGTTATTCTAAAACTTGGAGATGATACTCTGAAAGTTTACTTGGGATTTGAAATTCACTTACTTGCATAAAGTTCTTTCAGATTTTATGCCAGAGAGCAGTCATTACCATATTCATGAGTTTTCTTCTTCTTCTTTGTATTTCAGTTCCAAGTGTTGGATGTTAATTTGTGTCACGCTTTATGCCTTATTCACATATATTAGCATTTTAAGATGCAATTTCAGTGTGAATTGTAGACATTTTAGAGTTCAAGTACAATTTTACAAAATTGAGCACATTTCCATTCCTTAATAACCCCAACTGACTGTATTAAAGGCAGAAACTTCAAGTTGGGGGAAAAAAAATAGTTTGGCTTTAACAATGGAATAGAATTTCAAGGATTGAATTTATCAATTATGTTCATCTATACTATAAACAAAGCCATAATGTATAAAAGTTCATATAATTTTCTTAAAAACAGGATTTACTTTTATAAATACATGATTTTCATTTCTCCTAGATTGACTTTATGTTTAAAAATACCTTGGCATTTATTTAAGATTTCTTTTTTTTGGGGGGGGGGGGTCCGGTCGTGGGGCTGATCTCTGGGCCTGGGCACTGTCCCTCAGCTCATCAGCTCAAAGCTAGTGCTCTACCACTTGAGCCACAGCGCCACTTCCGGCTTTTTTCTTTTTGCTTATGTAGTGCTGAGGAATCAAACCCAGGGCCTCCAGCATGCAAGGCAAGTGCTCTACCACTGTGCCACCTTCCCAGCCCTTATTTAAGATTTCTGAAGGTTTTTTTTTTTTTTTTTAAATTTTTAGAAGCTGTGCAGTGAACTATCTTCCCTCTATTTTTTAATTAATGTTCTTTGGCACTTGTTTTTAAGACACTACAAGAAGAAAATAGAAACCTTGCAATTTTCACATTTGATAAAGTACTATGCCTTAATTTGGCATTGAAATAAAATTTTCTACTAAAGACATACATTTTTATCCTTTTTTTGCCAAGTAAATTAGGGAAAATTGGTGAGCATCATATAGCTTGTGTGTGTGGGGGGGAGGGGTTTGGGTTTGGGTTGGTCTTGGGCTTACACTCAGGTCCTGGCACTGTCCCTGAGCTTTATTTTGCTCAAGGCTAGAGCGCTACCACTTGAGTCACAGCTCCACTTCTAGCTTTTTGGGAAGTTTATTTGGAGACAAGAGTCTCACTTTCCTGTATGGGCTGGCTTTGAACCAAGATCCTCAGATCTCAGCCTCCTGAGTAGCTAGGATTACAGGTGTGAGCTATTGGTGCCCAGCTTTGAATATACTATATCTGAAATTTATAAAAGTATTTAACATAGTCTCAGAAATAAATATTTGTGGATAAAACAGGTGGACTCATCCTGCTGAGCAAGGGAAACCTTGTAGCACTCAATAATGAGTCTGTACTCCATGGCTGAATGCCATTGTAGCTTTAATACAGTCCTGACTTAACATTCTTGTAACTGACTTGGATGACTTGCAGAAGTTGTTTTATCAGATTTGCTGAGAACAGGAGACTAAGAGGGATAAAGAAGTGTGTTAATGTGGAAAAGACATTGGCATTCCACAAGTTCTGATAGACTAAGAGACTTTTTTGGTTGGTTTGTTTTTGTGGTGATAGAGATTGAATCCAGGGCTTTACAGATGCTAGACATACTCTACTACTAAGCCACAGCCTATCCCTAGAGAAGGGTAAATTTAATAGCAAGGATGACCATAAGGAAATTTAGATCCTGCTTGCTTAAGTGTACAATTTGAGTAGTGGGCTTTAAGAACCAGGGAAGCTGGGTGTTGGTGGCTCATGCCTGTAATCCAGGTGCTCAGGAGGCTGAGAGGAGGATATACAGTTCTAAGCTAGCCTGGGAAGGAAAGTCTGAGAGACTCTTACCTCCAGAAAACTGGAAGTGGCACTGTGGCTCAAGTGGTAGAGTACTTGCCTTGAGCTGAAGAGCTCAAGGATAGCATCGAGGCCCAGAGTTCAAGCCCCATGACTAACAAAAATAAAGATCAAGATTATTCAATGGACTAAATGAAATGCATTAGAACTGGTAGCATGAACATGGCCTCCAGGAAGGCTAGTGGTAGCTTTCACTCATTCTTGTTAGATTCTGCAGGACAAGAACTAATTCACTGTTGTGTCCTGAGGCTGGAACAGTATGGGGTTGACAGAGGTCCCATGAAGTATTTGTTGATTGGATAAAAATTGTGTAGCTCCAGAGCACTGGCAGTCTTGTTCTTTTTCTAGTGTTGAGAGTGTTGGTGGACTCTGGGCAAGAGATCTGTGGACATGGCAGAGCTTTCTTATTGGGAAGAGGGTTCAGCTTTCCCAGTACAACCAAGGACTTGTTGAGGTGTAGGGAGGCAGATTGAGTCAGTATAAGGAAAAACTTTTGAAAATCTTTTTATCTTGAGATACAAGAAGTTGAAAAACAGTATGATGCAGGTTTGGGGGCTTTTTTTGTTTTTGTTTTTTAACTTAAAATTTTTTTATTATAAAGATGCTGTACAGAAGGGTTACAGTTACATGAGTAAGGTAATGAGTACATTTCTTGTCGAACATTGCTACCTTCTTGTTTTTGTTTTTTGTTTTGGTGCCAGTCCTTGGGCTTCAACTCTGGCCTGGACTCTGTTGTTGAGTTTTAGTCCTCAAGGCTAGCACTCTACCACTTGAGTCATAGCTCCACTTCTGGCTTTTTAGTGGTTAATTGAAGAGTCTCTCAGGTTTGCCCCAGCTGGCTTTGAACCATGATCTCAAGATCTCAGCTCCTGAGTAGCTAGGATTACAGGTGTGAGCCGCCAGTGCCCAGCATGATGCGGCTTTTTAGTAGGCAGAATTGTCCATGGTGGGGGTAGGACTGCCATAGGAGATGGAGGAGATCATGGCCATGTCATGTTTGTAGGCATTGAATTAGCTGTGACCCATTTGGCCCCTGTGGTCCTTAAACCTCTGATTCTTCTCTGCCAGTTTCACTAGAACTTACTGTGGGAAAAACTCAGTGCCTACAACAGACAGATAATAAGGGAGCTAAGTTTTAAGACCCCATGGTGAGGTATGTCTTTTTCTGCTAACATAAGCCTAATACTCATTTTCTTCTCAATGCTGCTGTAAGGAAACAGGCTATGCAAGCTCAGTACTAAGCTATAGATAATGCTTAGTTTCTGAGTGATGGAGTTGCTTTATTATTTTGTAACTTTGTAGTAATAGGGTTCAAATGTGGTTAGATACATTTTCTTTTTGATGAGAAGTTGAAGTCTTTTTAAAAAAATACATACTCAGCTGAGTGCAGTGACTCAGGCTTGTATAAGCAGTCCTAGCTACTCAGAAGATAGAGATCAGGAGATTGCTGTTTGAACCTTGCTATAGCTAAAAAGAAGCTTGAGAAACTCCATCTCAGTCAATGGCTGGGTACAGTAGAGCAAGGAGGGGCAAGGAGAAATATACATAGAAGGATCACAGTTTTGGGCCAGACTGGGCATAAAATGAGACCCTTCCCTTAAAATAGCCAATGGAGAAAGGGGTTTGAAGCATGGTTTGAAGTGATAAAGTGCCTGCCTAGCAAGTGTGAGGCCCTTGAAACTTCATTCAGTACTGGCATGCACACGTGTGCGTGTATGCACACACACACATCTATAGTTTGCTGCCCTCTGGCAAATGTAAACAGATCTCTCTTATGTGATGATACTGTTAAGAAGTCGTCATGCAAATAACTTTTAAAGAACACATCAAATACTATAGTGCTTGGAGTGGTAGAGCACAGTGATAGAGCACAGTGATTGTGGATATGTGTAGCATATATGAAGTGTAAAATAAACTCATCCAGAACTTCATGTCAGTTCCCAGCTTCAGCCTGCCTGCTCTCACCATAAGAAACTGCTACTCTGACTCATGTCATTATTGGTATTGGTTAGTTCTGCCTGTTCCTGGGCATATTACATAAAAGGATTTGGGGATATGTAGAATAGTCATCTGAAATGTAGACAATATTTGTTTTTTAAAGAAGGTAGAAAACAATTCAAGAAGCTATTTCACTGAAACATGTTTTGGCTTTTACACATACCTGTAGGTTTAAACTATGGAAGTTGTTTGATGTGTTTCTCATGGCAATTAAATATTCCAAGGGGAGGGTTTCTCACCATGCAGATCAAAGATGTATAGCTTATAGCTATGCACATATATACATATATATATACACACACGTATATATAGCTCACCTCAGTGCTAGATTAGTGACTTCAGGATTTGTTCATTCTGTCCAAAACATTTGTAATCATGGGCCCAGATTTGGGGAAAGCTTCCTTTACACAGATTAGAGGAAGTTCTTATTTAGAGACCATAATTCATTCATTTCTAGAAACCTCTTGGACATTGCTTACTTGTTGGAGAAAAGGCAAAGAAGAAGTAGTAAAATGCTCACCGCAGGGCCGTGGGCCCTCCAGAGCTCCTCAGCCTCTCCCTGGCCTTGTTCTGTGATTTTGCCTGCCCTCTGGTTGCTTCTGTTGGGTAGGCAGTGAGAGGGGACTGGAAGGTTACGTGGTATTAGGAAAACAAGTTTGGGTTCTTTTCTTAATTCTTTGCTGCAGCCTCCCTGTGGTTGCCTGCACCCCTCTGCCCAAGGCCTTTGGTCCTTTTAGGTGACTGTCTTCTCCATGGCTATCCTCCACTCTCCCTCACCCTTTCAGAGCCCGTGCTAGCCACCGCTTTCCAGGAGTGCTACCTCTGGGAACGAACTGTACTGTTCTTTGTCTGAAGTCCTGTCCGCTCCTTTGTAGAAGTCTTGGAAGTGTTATCAAATTACTGTTTGAGTGTGTCCTTTTTTTCCTGCTGTGCACTCCTGGCATTTAGAGACTAATTGATGTATATACTGTGCTAAACAGATTCCTTTGGGGATTAGAACATGAAAGAATATCCCAAGTTTTTCTTCAACTCCCAACTACAAAAGCAAAAAAGCCTTTACTATTTTTTTTCTGGCAAGTTTTCAGAAACCTTATATTCTGTAGTAAAGACAATATTACCACCTTTTATGTCAGTTTGGTCCATTTATCTCAGGGTGGTTTTTTGTTTGTTTGTTTTTTGTCCATTGTGGGCCTTGAACTCTTGGCCTAGGTGCTGTCCCTGAGCTCTTTTGCTCAAGGCTAGTGTTCTTCCACTTGAGATATAGTACCACTTCTGGTTTTCTGGCAGTTAATTGGAGATTAGAGTCTCAGAGACTTTTCTGCCCAGGCTGGCTTTGAAGCACGTTTCTTAGATCTCAGCCTCCTGAGCAGTTAGGATTACAGCACCCAGTTTATATCTTAGGTTTTGATGGAGCTCTTCTTTCAGCATTTGCCAACTTCATTTATCCATGGAACATTTGCAAATTTCTAGTATGACCCTGAATTACCAAAATCAGTACACAGAAACATTCCTACAATAAATGATCACATCTTGATCCACAATCATTCATTGTTACTGGTAAGAGAGTTCCCCACGCATCAGTGTTTAGATTACATGTCATACATTCATAGGTCAGGTGGCTTTGTGCTGCAGCCATTTCCTCTAGTGGCCAGGTGTTGCATGATGAGATCTACCCTAAGTTGGTTTTTTCCAGAGTATTAAGCCCAGAGTTTTAGAGAAAAATACTGCTAGCATTTGTCTTTTACATATTAGCCCCTTTTAATTTCACAGAATATTATGTTGTGCAACCATATTTTGAGCCATGTGGATCTTTTTTCATTTGTAACTTAGTTGTGAGGAAATGGACATTCAATCTTCAGCTGTGTGCTGGAAATAAAAAGACCAGGTTGCTTCTACTGTGGAAGCTTGGCATTGAAATAAGTAAGTCTTCCACGAAATTAGAGAAAAGGAATAGAAAGGGAGATTCTATCATCCTTCTTATTAGTGGTGCTAGAAATTAGAAGATAGAGAAGTTCCTTTGAAATAATGAGGGGAGTATGTCCAGTTCTCTTCCAGTAAATAATACCATAATTTCTAGAAACACTCAAAGAAGTAACTTCAGTGGTTTGTTTATAGACTGGATAGTTTAGGCCCACGATTGTTGGAACCTGGTTGACAAAGGGTGAATTGTTACATGTACTTAACCCACTTTTACTGCTCTAAAACATTCCATTGCGAGCATATTAAATGCATTCATGCAGTCTTCTATGTGGATGGAAATTTAGGTTGTTTCCAAATTCTTTGCTTTTGGGCTGGGAAGGTGACTCAGTGGTAGAGCGCTTGCCTTGCATGCATGAGGCCCTGGGTTCGATTCCTCAGCACCACATAAGAAGAAAAAAGCCGGAAGTGGCGCTGTGGCTCAAGTGGTAGAGTGCTAGCCTTGAGCTGAAGAGCTGAGGGACAGCGCCCAGGCCCAGAGTTCAGGCCCCACGACCGGACCCAAAAACCAAATTCTTTGTTTTTTGCTTATTTGTTTTGCTAGGACAAAGAACATTGAACATTTTTGTATGTATCTCGAAGTGCACGTGAATAAACCTTACTGGGGGTACACTTCTGACTGGGATTGCTGGGGATGGCCTGCCCCAATGACAAACTTGAAGGGAAGCCAGTTAGGAATAGTGCATGCATCATAACCACTTCATTCTCTTTGTGTTTGTAGGGATTGAAGAGGTTAATGACCATTTGCCAGAAACACTTTCCTACAGATCCATCGAAATGTGTGGAGTATAATGCACTATGAGATCTCTGCAGTGTTCATGTGGCACTGAGAAACCTAAGGAGGCGGGACCAGACTTCTGTCATTACCAAAGGGAATAAAGGAAGAGCACAGTGGACTTGCCTGTCTCAGAGTTCCACCTGATACAATTCTTGATCAGTTTAAAAACTGTTGGCTTTCATGTGATTCCTGACTATACACCAGTTTTCATGTCTTGCTTTCATTGTAATCATTGAAAAGTTCATTTTTAAAGACTTTTCCCCATATTTTTAATGTGTAGACAGCAGTAACAGAAGGGGTTTGACATGATCTTTTCCCATGTGATCTGAAAATTATGGTTAGATAATTAGAAACATTTGAGTATGGACTTAAATCTTTCTGTAAAATATGATAAATTGCACATTGCCTTTTATGTAGTATTTATAGAAAATATTTTTATATGTGGAGACACTGAATGAAATTTTATAGTCTTTAAATGTTTCTGAGTTTTTACCATCTTGCAGGAGAATGTGAATGCAAATGTTACCGTTAAGGGCTGGGAAAGTGGCTCAGTGGTAGAGCGCTTGCCTTGCATGCCTGAGGCCCTGGGTTCGATTCCTCAGCACCACATAAGCAAAAAGAAAAAAAGCCAGAAGTGGCACTGTGGCTCAAGTGGTAGAGCGCTAGCCTTGAGATGAAGAGCTGAGGGACAGCGCCCGGGCCCAGAGTTCAGGCCCCACGACTGGACCCCCCAAAAAAAAAAGTTACTGTTAACTCGTATTTTTCATTTATCTTCTCTCCTTGCAGGTAGATTAACAGCCAGTAGCAGTTTGAGAAACAAAACTGGTATATTATACTAACCTCATATGCAGTGAGCGCCTGTGCAGCAGGGGGAGGAGAGGGGAGCAGAGCCTGCTGAGAGGACTGGCTTGTGAGCGCCATGGAGGAGGAAGTGCCAGGACTGATGCCACCACCTGTGACTGTGTTCTGGCAGTGGTCTTCCAGAAAGTGAGGCCTTGTTCTAGAACTTACTTGGATCATTGTGATCCATCACTGCCTTCACTTTGTCATTGAGAAGACTGAGCAAATATAGTCATGTGGGTTAAGAGGCTGCAGAATGGCAGTATCTGAGAGTATCCAAAGTCAGAACTCCCCAGCTGTGTGTTTCAGCACCTTGTGCTGACTTTGGAGGCTGTGGACAAGCCTCAGCTCCTGATGTCCCAGTGAGAGGTGCCAAGTACACACCCAATACCGCAGCTGTGTTTCAGATAAATGCTGAGATCGGAGCTCAGCCAGTGCTTGCTGTGTCTTTCAGGAACCCCATGCCCCCATTAGCAGCAGGATCACCATGGTGGAATGAGCGGCAAGGACGGGAATGAGGAGATGGTGAGGCTTTTCCCAGAGTTGAGACCCAGAGTTGCTTTTCCTCTCAGTCAGTTCCAAGTTTAGAAGAGCAGAAGATGGGAACTAGAGGCTGCTAGTGGGAGGCTTAGCTTTACAGTCTCTTATTCTGGCTCCTCTGGAGAAAGATTGCTGGCCTCTTACTTGCATGGTGCTAGTTTAGCTTGCTGTTCTCAGTTGAGTCTTACACCCCTTCCCTCCCTGTATACCCTTTTTCCTTTCTCTCACCACACATTTGGGAAGTCTCCTATTCCTTCCCTGCCCTCTCTTTTTCTTTTTCTTTTTGTCTGGTGCAGGGGTTTTAAATCAGGGCTTCACATTTGGTCAGCATGCTTAATTGGCTGTGCTCTACCACTTGGTCCACACCTCTAGCCCTGCTTTTTGATGGCTAATGTTTTTAGGAGATGGAATTTCTTGGACTTTTTTTCCGCCTGGGCTGGGTTTGAACTATGTAATCCTCTGTATAGAGGAACCTATGGAAGGTGAATTTTTATAAGTATCACAGTTTAGACTCCCAGCATATGTCTTGTTGAACTGGACTTATTGTTATCAAATTTATAATATCAAATGGATACTGCCTGAATCCTTTTCTTCCATTCACAGACTGCAGAACAGTTAATCTTTTGCTATTAATGTTCCACAAAAAGAAGAGACTGTATCATGTAACACCAATATGGCCTAAACTAGATCATATATTTTATAGGCTATGAGTGCTAGCTATTTTTATTGAGTGGAGGGAGAGTCAAAGATGGAGATCCTCACAACAGTGTTCCAGATCTGTCACATTGAAGATGTTTGGATGGCTGGATATGGTAAAGACTTAAAGATGCTCCTCACTGAATCATGAAAATTTTGGTTTAGCAGTTGTTAATGTATTTCAGTTATAAACTATAAAACAATAAAAACCATCACAACCCTAAACATTTCTTCCCTCCTTCCATCTACATGAGAAGGATTCAGATTAAGCAAACACTGAGCTTTTTCCCTCAAGTGACTATAGATAAATCTCCATATATGGTGATTCATCCTGATAAGCACTGTAGCAGAACATAGTAGATGCTTTATTTTTTGTTCCTATCCTAACCATAGCTTGACTTCCATTCATCTGTAGTTAGAGTCATCTTAACAGCTTGTTTTGTAAGACACATTGTTGGATTCAGTATGCAGTGATAGTGGTTACCAAGACCACATGGCTACCCCAGAGCTTTGGGGATCTGCTACCACCTCATGGAGACAGGATCACACTGCATGGCTGTCCTGGGAAGAAACCGCATTTAAAATCTGAAGTAGGATTTCTGCTGAATGCTACTGCTTTCCCCCTTGTGAAGCTGAAAAGAGGTACGCAAGACCATCGTAAGTTGGGGACCATCTATTGCGTTTCCTAGGAGTCCCGTTTTCAACTGAAAAAGCCACAATATTTTCAGGCAATGTGGAAGTCATGGCTGTGGTTTTACTTTGGGGAGAAAAGGAGAAAAATACAACCGATGCCAAAGAACTAACACTTAAAAACAGGACTGGGGCTGGGAAGGTGGCTCAGTGGTAGAGCGCTTGCCTTGCATGCCTGAGGCCCTGGGTTCAATTCCTCAGCACCACATAAGCAAAAAGAAAAAAGCCAGAAGTGGTGCTGTGGCTCAAGTGGTAGAGCACTAGCCTTGAGCTGAAGAGCTGAAGGACAGTGCCCAGGCCCAGAGTTCAGGCCCCATGACCGGACCCCCCCCCAAAAAAAAAAACAAAAAAAACAGGAGAGTCCAGATCTTGTAGGAAGAAGGGAAGGGCCCTGAGAGAATGGAGTGTAACTACACAGTGATTGCCATTGGTCTCTGGAGTGCTGGCAGGCAGGTCTGACAGGCTGTGACTTCCTGAGAAGCTGTGCTGATGCTTTCCTGACCTCCAGCACCTTGGTCACTCTGGGGTTTGGTCTCAGTGCAGTTGACTTTTTTAGAAAAGAGCATTTATTTTGAAAGTGAATTCCTTGGAGAAGATGGCGCAAAGTGTTTCAGAATCCTTGAGAGATTTGAATTTGGGGATGTATGTCACTAGTTCCTGTTTAGGCATAGAACATCCCTTGTTAATGCTCACTATAGATGGGTTGTGGGGTTAAGTGAGGGTAGTTTGAATGAAAGGTAGCCTTGAGTTTCCAATTTTCTTTGGAACATAGTTTAATGCATTGCATCTCTTCCCTGCTCCAGTCTGCTTGTAAGCCCCTGAAAGAATAACTTTATCCCATAAAAATTTGTGGTGTGGTATCATATTGGGACTTGAGTCGAAAAACACTTTCTCACGCATATCGATGTAAGAGTTTCCAGCTGTCAGGAGAGCCAGAGCCAGCCCTGGTCCCCAGAGGGTTACTATGGCAACTGGTTTTCATCACAGACTCTGCAGTTCCGTTGGCTGAATTATAACCGCATTGCTAATACTTTAGTGGTTAACAGTTACCTTCCTATCTTTCGAAACTTAAAAAGTTCTGGCAGGGTGAAAGAAGCAAGGGAATGCAGCGTGGCTAGCAGCACCAGCTGTGGTGTGGGTGACCCCGCTCAAGATTTTGGACCCCTTTCTTTGGAACACTTAACATTGGCCAACACCATTTATTATGAAAGTGTTATTTACTTTCCCTCAGTATAAACTGGACTTTATACAACATGCTTAAACTAATCTTTGCACTGCCTTTCACGGTTACTGAATTAGCTAGGCTGGTTCCTTTTGTTTCTTCCCTGTTTTAACTGTTAGCTTTTTTCCCCCAACTCAAATTTTTCATACATTTTCCAAGTGTAAGCATGTACCCATGAAGAACAGGTCACAAATTTGAAGGGGCTTTCTGAGTATTGTTGGTAAATCTCCCAATCATCTTCGGGGCTGCCTGTGCATGGCAGGCAAGTCATTCCCTTAGGCTTTCCCTACCCCTTCCTAACTCCAGTTTTATAGCCTGATAAAACCAAAATTGCCTTTGCTTTTCAACTGCCCTTTAAGGTGTGGGGAACATTATGACCTGTGAGTATAGTGAGCCTGGCATGGACATTCTGTCCTCTTCTGAAGGACAGACTGCAACTCACTGCGAATAATAATGCATGTGGAAGCCCAGAAGTGCATCCACACTGACGCAACCGAAACCCAAGCACTATTCTGTGTTTCTTCTGAAAATATGCTGGTTGTGACCCACTAGTCAGTTTATGACCTATTAATGTCTTGTGATCGGCAGTTTGAGAATGATGGATGAGAAGGCATTATCAGCAGAGTTAAGGAAATGACTTGTTAGATGAATTCAGAGCAGAGTGAAAAATCTCTACTTTTTTTTTTAATTCCGAGGTAACACTTGGCTCTTAGGTGTAGTGTGAAATTTAACAGATAATAAAACCTTGAGTACTTCAAATGCTAAGTACTTCTGAAGCAATAATTCTTAAGTTTAAAATGAGGAGACTTGTCCAGAGAGAACGAAGAATAATAAAGTTAAGCAGTAGATGTATAAGCCATGTAGAAGGAAATTGGCAGCCAGGATAGACAGTAAATCATTGGGTGAAGCAAGAATAGGGTAAGGCATTGTGGAATAAATTGGGGGTTGTTACAAGACTGAGGATGAGGGGGAGTTAGCTGCAGAGAATCCAGAATGAGCAGTTGGTAGGAAAATGATTTGTGCAGCTCTTAGAAAATTATTTCCCAAGACCAAAGTAGTGCTAGATTATGTTTTCCAATGTAAAGTTTTGAATCAAGTGTAACATCTAGACTCGGTACTACATCATGTCCATTTTCCACAACTGAATAACTGCAAAAGCTACTAGCACCCTGATCAGGATAGATAGTTATTCCCCCAGAAAACTCTTACGTGACCCTCCCCTATCACCCATGGCCATGATTTCTAGCATCACAGGTTTCGAATCCTCTTCATTGCTATTTCATTCACAAGCCATGGTTTTACCCAAGTAAAGCACCAAATGCAGTTTAGTGTATTCACAGCTGTACTTCCATGGTCACAGTCTTTGGTTTAGAATGTTTCATCACTCTACCACATGCACATACACATACACACCCAACAACAACAAACAACCCTATTCTGTTAGCCACTTCACAGATGGTTTTGGCTGTTAGTCTTTTTATTATTTTTTTCCTTCTCCGTAGATGGAATCAAAGAACTTGACTTCTTGGTTCAGTTTAGGTTTTCTGGTATTCATCCCTGGTATGTGTGGTTGAGGTTCATTGTTCTCATTGTGAGAATGCAGTTTATCTCTTCTACTGTTGCTGGATGTGTGAGTGGTTTCTGTTTTTTGCATGAGACAGAAGCGCTAAGCCTGCATGTGCAAGGTAAGTTATTTATATGCATATGTTCTCACATTATATTCTAACATCATTATACTGTTTGATGCATTTTTTACTTTTAAAATGTGACCTCTTGTGTGCAGTTGTTGAATATATTTCTTTATATGTATGCACATATACATATATAGAAGATGTATATGTATACATATAGAGTGAGTATAAATGTATATGCAGTATATTGAGTATGTATATACACGTAAATACATACATACACATATAAATTTGAGAGCTCCAGTTGCTCTACATCTAGCTACACTGGATATGTCATTTGTGATTTTGATTTTTAGCTCTTTGGAGGACTACAGTGGTATCACATTATGGATTTAAAGTGCATTCCCCTGATAACTGATCAAGTTGAGCCTATTTTCATATGTTTAATGGCCATTTGGACATTTCCTTTTGTGAAGTTCTTATTCATAAAAGTTATTTTTGTCCATTTAGTTGCCTACCTTTTTCTTGCTGTTTTATAGTTAGTTCTTTATATATTCTGCCTGATACAGCATTGATATACTGCTCTGGCTTGCCTTTGTGCTAGGGAAATAATCTCAGGACACACCCAGATATTGACATAATTGTCTCAGTTATCTTTGGCAGATAGATTTCATAGAAGTCAAGTCATTTATCAGTCTTAAGTGATGTAATTTTTTTTCTCTTGTTTAGTGAGTATAGGATTCAGGAGAAGAGGAAATGGGAGTTTTTTGCACATTTTTTGAGATTTCAGTTTTGTAAGACTATTTTTCCTCTTCTAATATACAGGTCCATATATGTGTGGTATATACACTGTTAGTTGCTTACCCTACTTTAATTTTCATTCTTGTCCTTAGAACCCTAATTTATTCAGTGCTGCAGTTCACAGTTAAAGCTACTTGCTTTCATAAGACCCCTTCTGGTTGTTATTGTCCACATAGTATGGCTCTACCAGTGAGATATATAGGTAGACGTTTGTTCAGTGAGACTTCCAAGACTGGCTTAGCTGGCATATGTATTTTGCCTTTTCCTGCAGTCAGAAAGCGTGCCTGGCAGTCATTCTGAGAGAGCCATGTGCAAAAGATGTCAGAGATGAAGATAAAGCCTTGTTCTTTAATGGCATTATGGAATCACTATTCAAAACTTGTAACCAATAGGAGATAGGTGTGTGTGTATGTGTGTGTGAGAGAGAGAGAGAGAGCGGGAGAGAGATAATGAGAGAAAAGTATGAGGGAGGAGGTAGGAAAGGAAGGAATTAACTAATTCATGAAGTTATGGAGGCTGAGAAGTACCATTATCTGCCACCAGTAAACAGATTCCAGCCTGAATGAGATGGTCTAAGGAACAAGGACCGAGAGAATTAATGGTATCGCTTCCTGTGATGGTGTAAGTTCCAGTCTGAAGGCAGAGCGCTGACATTCTAGATCAAGAAGTAATCCCACTTTTCTCTTCAACAGGATGGTAGCCATCCACACAGAAGGGAATCTGCTTTACTCAGTCTGCCAATTCAAGTGTGAATCTTACCCTCATACCCAAACTCAGAACAATATTCAGAAACTCTCTGAACACGCTTAACCATCCCAGCTACCTCTCCCAAGTCTCATGTTCTATGAATATTGTGTAAATGCCTGCAGTCGTATTTCCATTATATTCAGTTCAATGCAGTCCTAAGTGATACATTTATTGGACTTCAAACCCCTTTAGATGTTTGGCAGATGTTTCATGAAATCTGACTTTGCTACATCCTTCTAAAACAAGTACAACAGTACTCACTTGAATTGGTTCTGAGACTAATGGTACAACATGATTTTGGTTACAGACGAGGCACAAATTAAACATGTTAAAGGCGGTTCAAAGGCAAGCAGGTATGAACAGATGCCAATGGGAATTGCTGTGGCCTCTCAAGATTCTCAGTTTATTGGACAGAAACCTCTATCTCCTGTTCTGTTCTTGTGTATTTTCCAAATCCCCACTAGGGTAAGAAGTGACCTTCAGAAGAATGAACTCTGAATATCTGCTGTGTCTGTGACATTTGAGGAAATACATAATTTGGAGAAGGTTAGCTTGCTATGTATGTCTGGAGGTTACTACCATTTCTCCTAACTCAGTGACTCACATAGTCATGGGCCAAAAAAATTCATGTAGTTTTTGTCCTTTGTGCTATGCATATATGTATTTTTATATATAGACACACATGTATCTAAAATTAAAGATGAGTTTTGTATGTGATAGCACTAGATTTTACGGGTGTCTGCCTTTTCATTGACCCTTGACCAGGATTTTCTAAGTGCTTTGACCAGTTATGATTCCGTGAGAAGAGGAAAATTGCTGGTTTGTATGAGTGCTGGTAGTTGAAGCCATTGTCCTATCTCCAGTCACACCTTTCGTGTTCTACTTGATTAGGAGGCTCTGCAAACCCTGTCTCTCTCCTATTCTGGCTGCTTTGTGGGTGTTTCCCAACCAATAGTGGACATGTGAAAGACAGGAACCTTCAGAAGAGAAGAGATCTACATCTTCCTGTCCTCTCTGTCCTGAGCAGTGGTGACATTCTAGCAACCATTCTTCAGCCAGGTAGTAGCAGTTTCCACCTAAAAAGAATCATTGGTTTCAGATCGCAGGTTTTCTACACTCTAGAATCAGCTCTATGCCTTCCCTCAAAGATCGCAGCACTGTCAACCAGGCACTCCTTTTCCTTTCCTGTGCTTTGGGGTCCCACTAGGTTCCTGAGGTCCCAACTCCAAGAAGTGCTTCCTGCCAACTCTTAAAGTTGAAGCACCCAGGCTCTTACTGTTGTTTCCCAGCCCTAAGCATTTACCTAAGCCCTTAACTTCTGTGCTCCCCACCACCATTTTGCCTTTTACCTCTTGACTATCTGGGTTTATAATGACTCATCTCTGTTAAAATAATTGAGTGGGTCTCCTGATACATGGCCCCTAGGCCATCTTTGGATCCAATCCCTTTAGGACTTCCTACTGGTACTCATCAACACAGCTTGTGGGCTCGCACCCTAGGTTATGGGATTCACCTCCCCGCCCCCCCCCCCCACACACAATGGAGATAAATGTAATATAATGAGAAACTGATGGCTTACCTTCTCTGCCCAGTCCTTTCTTCCTCGAGGCATTTTCCCCGATGTATTCCTTTCTCCTGTACCTGCACCTTCTTAGCTCCCTTTCCAGTCTAGATCCTATGATCACCATGTATTTACTCCCCAACTTATCAGCAGCTTCCATTATGTCGGGACTTCTGCCACACCCCAAGCAGGGATCATTTCATCACCCACCCCTCTCCCTTGTCCTGGACTAGTGTTTGCTACTCAAAGTTTCCAGTGTTGTGGAAACACTGCTTATGCTTTGTGATTGTCCTGACTGCACTCTTGTTACACTGCAGTCCACAGCACCCAGATGTGGCCTCCCTCACTACACCCAGGCAATCAGGAAGATTTTCTTGCTCCAAATTTACCAGCCTGACCTGGCTGTCATAGGCTAAACTTTTCTCAGTCCTTGTGTTTTTTTTTAATTGAATCACTTCCTAATATGTTATATAATTAACCTTTTATGTTCTCCCTTTTTTCTTCAATGTAATAGCAATATCTAATGACAGGGATCTCATATCTGTTTTCCCCCCTGTAGGTTCTAAGTGTGAGAGAAAGCAAACAGGAGTGATTTCAAGTTCTCCAACCTGAGCATTGCAAGGGTGGAGCTTCCTGTAGGTGAGCTGTGGAAGCCATTAATGAAGCAGATGTGGAGAAGGTCAGGAGTTTAGTTCTGGACCTGTTCGCATGATAGATGTCTGTGGAGATGCTCAGTAGGCAGTAGGATGTACAGGGTCAAGAGAAGAGGCTCAGGATGGAGAGAAACAGGTACCATCAAGCATACAAGTGGAATAGAAAACCTTGAGATGAATTTGGGTGCCAGTGGCTCACGTCTGTAATCCTAGCTACTCAGGAGGCTAAGATCTGAGGATCAAGGTTCGAAGAAAGTCTGTGAGACTCTTCAATTGAGCAACAACAAAAACTGGATGTAGAGCTGTTGCTCAAGGGATTAGGTGCTAGCCTTGAGCAATGTGTTCAGGGACAGCACCAATACCCTGAGTTCAAACCTCAGGACCAGCAGGTGCATACTCCGGAGTCCAAGTACAGAAGGTGATTGAATGAAGCAAGGCAATCATTGCATCCTGTGCTGTAAATAAGTTGCATAAAATGACAACAGACCATTAATGATGGGGCTCTGCATGGCATGGATTTGACAGTACATCTGGCAGAGATGCTAAAGCAAGGTTGGAGTGGGTTTAAGAGGAAATGGGTGAAAAAAAAAGAGAGGAGCCAAGTAGCTTAAGGAGATAGAAATTTATGAAGAGAAAAATGGGTTCCTGCTAAGAAACAAACCTTGGTGCAACTGTCAACCTGTAAGCTTGTATCAGTTACTGTGTAAGCAAATAATCAGTTACAAATAATAATTATCAGCTACGGCCCACTGAGCTCCTGCCTTCGGACAGTGACTTTGTTGGGATCATGGCTTTGTGCAAGCCAGAGAAATTGCACCTTGCTGGCTCAGCCATCTTTCCCTATCATCTCTGAACATCCAACTCCTTGAACGAGGTATCAGGCCCTGTCTGTATATTTGTTCATCTGTTGTCCTTGAGAATCCATTTTAATCTCTTTGTTTAATGCCTGTGACTGCCAGTCACTGTATATGGTGATCATGGTGATCATGTCTGCTGTCTCATCCATCAGCACCCCGGCTCTAGCCTACTGTGCTATGCATGGACCAAGAGGGCCAGTGGCACACTTGCTGGCCCTCCTCAGTGGCTCTGCACAGTCTTCCCAGGGCTTCGCACAAGATCCTTTTTGAACTGGTATTCTGGGAAAATGACAAGGGCTGGCTATTTCTACTATGGTCTGCAGGATTAAGATGTTTATGTTAATTTAACAGTTAACTTTGTTAGCACTATGTAAGGGGAGAAGGAGAGGAGAGACAGGAGGAGGAGGGAGAGGTATGTCAAAGGTAGATTTCCTGTTTACAGTAAAAGGCATACATGACCATGTTCTTTCTCAAGTGTAGATTAGTCAGGTATCAGTGGATCTTGCTTATAGTCCTAGCTACTCAGGGGGCTGAGATCTGAGAATCGAGGTTCAGAGTCACCCCAAACAGACCAAAGTTATCTCCACCTAACTAGCAAAAAGCCAGGAGTAGAGGTGTGGTTCAACGTATTAACAGCACTAGCTGTAAGCGGAAAAAGCCAAGTGAGAGCTGGAGGCCAAGTTCAAGTTTAGATTATTTTGAAATGTGCTGTGCTGCCCTATGGAAAGGAGGTTTAGGGTCTCCCTGAGAGGAGCTGGTGCTCAGGGAGCAGAAAATGCTGCCCTGGCAGGGTCACTTCCAGTCTCACTGATGATTGTCTTTGTCTTCCCTTTCAGCAGGACAGCCAGGCTTTTGTGTCTTCAAGATGTTCCTGGAAGCCAGACTTCCAGCTTCCTGCTAGAGAAGAGAAGCCTGTCAGGTAAGGGGCTGGGCAGGCAGCTGTCAGTTGTAGCCATTTGCGGCTGTTGCGGTGGCTGTTGCTTTGGCCATGTGATTTAGAGGCCGGAGCCAACACTGAGGGTGAACAATGGTGGTTGTACAGGGCTTGAACATCCATTTTATCTACCCAGTGGATCTTTTCTCTTTTACAGCAAGCTGGGGACAACATAAAAAGAGAAACCAAGGCTGTCCTTCCCCTTTGTGATTCTTTCACCAGGGACTGTGGGACTAGTACACACTACAGCATGTAGGATATAAAGGTAGCTGTTGCAATGTATTGTTGACCCAGTGACAATGGCCAAAATAGCCTCCAATGTCAAATCCTTTTTGGAAAAGAAGGAACACAATTTAGACTAGATGATCTTATATAGTTTACAAAAGGAAATTAGTCTCTACTGAAGACAAGAGCTTGTCTTTATCATCTGGAAAAAATCAACAAGAATATCATGTATAAACCAGTTTTTAAAAAATAATCCAGCTGTGTGCTGGTGGCTTATGCCTGGCATCCAAGCTGCTCAGGAGGCTGATATCTGGAGGATAGAAGTCAGCCTGAGCAGAAAAGCCCATAACCAGCAAAAAGCCAGGCTGGAGGCATGACTCAAGTGGTAGAGCACCAGTCATAAAGCTGAGCAAACATCTTTTTTTTTTTGGGGGGGGGGTCCGGTCGTGGGCCTGTACTCTGGGCCTGGGCGCTGTCCCTCAGCTCTTCAGCTCAAGGCTAGCACTCTACCACTTGAGCCACAGCGCCACTTCCGGCTTTTTTCTTTTTGCTTATGTGGTGCTGAGGAATCAAACCCAGGGCCTCAGGCATGCAAGGCAAGCGCTTTACCACTGAGCCACCTTCCCAGCCCCCTGAGCAAACATCTTACCACATAGAAATAAACAATGTCCAAGAGGCATCAGGAATCTTTTCATTTTGAAAATGCTTTAATAAGTGTTGACAACACTGTTTTGCAAAATGTAAAGGTACTATACAAATTCTTAATACAAAAAGAATAAATTAAAAGCAGATTTCTTTTTAATTCTGCAACTTTGTCTACAACATACATCTTTCTCATTGATTACAGTTGAACAGAATCCAGTAAAATCATTTTACATGCTCTACAGTCAGTTTCAGGAGCAACCTAATCTCCCCCCACCCCCATTATTAAACTAGAGTCCATTTTACACAACTTGTAATAAACTATTGACATTAATGGATATGTAAAACTTTACACCTAGTTAACTAAGCAGTAATTGGTCGTTGGATAGCACCTGGATGAGGTTTGCTATATTTCGAACTAAACTAATACTTAATGAAAACAAATTGGAATTTAACAGTTTTCAACACTCACCTGCATATAACAAAATGAGAACCCCACCTGGCTCACAGCAGTCTGATGTATGAGTCTTTTCGCCAGTCTCCTGGCTGAACAGGCAATTTCTTATTGTATCCAAAGAATCCAATAGGGGCTTTTATATCAGACCAGGAGCTTCATAATTCATTTTATTTTGTTTTAAAGAAATAGGGCTATAGAAAGAATTTGTAAGTGCTTGCATACAATCACCACAGCGTTTCCCACAACGACCATCGTGGCAGGCCAGAAGGGCTGTCACTTTATGTACATTTTATATTAACCGAACACAGCGAAACAGTAAAACCTGTTTGACTCAATCTCCTTCTTCACTACCAGACTGTCATTTTGTTTGCTGGGACTGTAATTCCTGCTTTTACTCCACTCATCTGCTTTCCCCCGCCCTACTAATCTAAAGTGTACCCCATGTTTTTGGAAGAACTTCTGCCTCTCCTTAGAACTGGGCTAAAAGCTTGATCCAACAGGCTTCAGACTTTATTTCTGACTTCTACCCATGTCCTAGAACCTGTAACTAGGTAACCGCACCACCTCTAGTTTCTCTCTTGACTTTTTAACCTGTTGCTCATAGCTGTGTTGAATTCCCTCTGTACCTTCTTTTGAGAGAAAGGAAAATGACCCAACGTGCATCACATTTCCGAGTAGGGGAAGGGGTGGGTGGAGGTAATCTAAAAACAAACTATTTTAAGCTCTGATTACCCAAGTAAGAGCCATAAACTACCCCTCCCCATTCAAGTGCCAGATTCATTTCATATCCTAACCAGTTTCTATTTATCCTGCAGGTTTACTCCTCAAGCCTTCTGGGAATAACATTTTGTCCCTCAAGCTGGAAGCGTCAACCGAGCCATATGCAGAGCTGGGGTGCCTGCCCTCCTGGCCCACAGAGAAGTGGCAGAGGAGTTGGTGGCCGTGGCCAGGGTGGTATGAATGTCCCACTTGAGTGACAGCACTTTCTAGGCTACGGCAGAGGGAGCATCATGGCTGGTTAGTCCATTCTGCACCTTCCTGGTCTGGTAGAGTCTACTGATATTCTTAGTTCACACAGACATGAAAAACAAAGGTTTTCCTTTTGACACGGTAGCTAACTTTTAGTTCTGCTTTCCCACAGAAGTACCCCTTACCCTGGCTCCTGCTCCTGGCTGTCAAATGCCTTTGACAAGGAAGTCCTTACAAATGAGAAAATCCCCCCACCCCCCCTGCGCCATCATGCACAGTCTACCTCCTCCATAGAGACCTTTTGTGCCATCTTGAGTCACCCATGTAAGATTGTGCACTGGTTATTAGAAAAATGTTTTTTTTTTTGAGGCCTTTGAAGTTTGATGGCTTTCCGGTTGTGCATTGAGCATAGCTCAAAGCACATGTAAACGGCAGCTCCCACACGTGTTCTCCTCGTTTTCCTTGGTTGGATGCTGCAAACCAAGGTGGCGCTTCGAGGCGACTGTTAACAGTTGTAGTATCTGGGCCCTTCGGGAGCTGATTTTTTTTTTTTTTAACCCTGCTCTGCCTGCCGGCTGGTAGACACATGTAAATCTTCCCACCTAAGGGCATGGCTGGGCTCTTTTAAGTGACACACAGAAGTCGCATCTGCTAAAGAACAGAAAAATGAGCCACGACAGATAAACACACTTGGCTGGATGGCAATGTGCTTTTTCCCTTGGTTTCCCATAAAAATGAAAAGCAAATGAAAAACCTTGAAGAAAACACAGGGGATACTTCGACTAGTGGCTTTAGTGAGAGAGAACCCCCTTTTGGACAATGGTCACCTTCAAGTTTCCCGAAAGAAAGCAGGGCCTGGGCAGAGAGCAGGGCTTGCCGTACTCTGCTCCCTGCAAGGACTGATTTCCTGGTGTCCAGATGGATGGAGTCATTGAGTCAGCAGGGCCGAGCCTTGCTGCCACCACTCTGTAGGACTACTTTTCACGGCTCTCTCTCAGAAGGAGAAGAGGATGTTTAAGGGAGATGGACTGAAGACACGATTTACGAGTTGGCTTTCACTTGGGGTGTGCAGAGTTTAAAATCTTGTTGAAGAATGTCTTCCTCTTGGCCCCTTGTATTGGTTTGTTTTTGTTTTTGCATGTGTTTAATCTTTGGCAGCATAGAACTGATCGTGAATCTCCCGATGCATCTCTGAAGGGCTAGATTTCCTCTCTCACTCCCCCCCATGGCCACTCCCTGCAGGCTGCCTCACTTAGGAGGATTTTGGGGGAGACTAAGGGTCCCCACAAGGTGGGGCACTCTCCTTGAAGGGCATGGTGGGCCTATGGCAGCGGCTGTCTGCATGTAGATCTTGCTTCCCTTCTCTCCCTTGGCTACTTGTCCGCAGGAGTTCATGCATGCTGGCTTCCCGGACGGTGCCTGGCAGAGGGGAGCCACCAAGGCGCCATTGAGGATTGCTGTCTGGCTCTCTGTGGGCAAGAGAGCCAGGGGGACACACAGTGGGACCGGAACCTTCCAGAATGTCTCCTCAGTCAGGTATTTGAGGGTTTGAAGGGATTGCGGAGACAGGAGCAAAAAAAAAAAAAAAAAAGTGCTGAGGGCCAAAGCTGGTGCAGGTGACAGTGCGTCTGGGTAAGGCAAATGAGAGGCAGTGAGGTGACAGAGAATGGCATCGGGCTGGCTCACACGAGGGTCCCGGGCTTGGCTTTTTCCTGCCCGTACCACTGGACGTCAGCTAGTTCTGGATAGAGGGAGGAATCCAGGAAGCAGCTGTCAGTGTAGCTCCTGTGGGGGTCCAAGGAGGAGACGGCAGGGTTAGAGGTGGGGTCCAAGGAGGAGACGGCAGGGTTAGAGGTGGAGCACGCAGGGATGTGGGCCCTCCCTCACCATGGTCTCCCCTGCCCAGAAGGCGCGAAGCCTGGCACTCGAGGGTGCCCAGGATACAGGAGGCACCCAGAGACCACAAGGGTCTCATAACAGGGCTTTGGAATCCTTGGGAAACTGAGCTAGCTGCTCTTCCTCAACGTGGCTCTCACATCGGCCCCATCCTGGAATCACCTGGGAGACTCAAAAATGCTCCTGTTTGAGCTCTGAGGTTGCTACTGGTAGAAATGGGGTGTGTGTGCTGGGGTGGACCTGGGGTGCTTTCTACCCTCTCCCAGCTGATTTTCAGATGCACCCTCTGTGAGAGCTCTCTGGGGCTGCATGCCTTGGGGGTGACATCCATCTCCAAAGGGGAACCTGATTTTTCTGGTAGATTATTTTTTTATTCTGTCCTTAAAAAAAAAAACAACATTTAAAATATGTGACTTTCCCTGTAGTCAGATTGACAGGATATTCTGAATTTGAGTTCTAATTTTAAAAAAAAAATCAATTCTGTGGATTCTAAACAATCTGTTTTTGTGATTATAAAGGAAAAATACTTATTTAAAATATACAGCAGGGGGCTAGCTGTGCAACTCCAGGCCTCGGCTTTAACCCCTGGCACCAAAACAGCCAATAGAACATACAGGAAAGCAAAGAAGGAGAGACTTCTCAAGAAAACAGGCATGACTGGTTGGGATGGGTAGAGGTGATTGTGAAACATCAAGAAGTTGTCACATGGCTAGATTGATGGCAATATGCAATACGAGGGTCCATTATCAAGGACCAACTACCCTAAACCAGCTCCCTGTGCCCAGTGCTGGGGAAGAGGCGGGCATGGTTGGCGGGGAGGTCAAAGCAAGGCGAGTTTACAGGGTATCATAACAGCCTCGTGAGGCAGCTCACACAGAAGAATCACTCATTTACTGGGCTCTGTGGAGCAAGTGAACGACACGGTTCTGGGGCCTTGTAAATTCTTGGTAAATGTGCTCTGTCACTGTGCCACACATTCCCAGCTAGTGTCTTTGTGAATGTTCTTCATTTAGTCCAGAAAGTCCATGAAAGCTAGAAAATACCAAAGGTTTGTTTGTATCCTGGTGGTTTCCCCTCCCCGCCCCCCTTAGTATTAGGGCTTCAACTCAGGGCCTTGCTCTGGCTTGCTTGCTGGACACCCTCAGCATTTTTGCTAGGCAATTAGAGAGGTGGATCCTAAGGACTGTTCTGCCGGGGCTGGCCTTGAGCTATGATCCTCTAGGTTTCTGCCTCCTGAGTAGCTAGGATTATAAGTGTGAGCCATTGGCATCGGGCATTCTAGTGGATTCTAATGACACTTTTGTACTTGCAGCCCTGGAAACAATGGGTTAACTCCTTAAATGTGGCACCAGAATCAAAGGAATAAAAGGCCCTTAGTTATGATGCTGCCATGGTATGCTGAGTTTGGATGGTAAGTGGACGATTCTATTGCACCCACCCTAGGACTGAGAACTTCTAATGGGAAAGGTGTTTGGGCCCTACATGGGAGAATTACAAGCTGTCCCCCCCCCCCCCCCCCCCCCGCCGGAGGCCAGTGTCTCTTTAAGGTTGCCACTTCTTCCTGGATAGACCTGTGACCCTGGCTTCCCATGTAGAGTCCAACCAGGCATCGATTCCAAGATGGCAAAGGCCAAGCCAGGCAGCTTTGAAAGCCTGAGGCTGACAGGAGCAGAAAACAGAGCCATGGGAGGAGAGTACTGGTGGGCCCCAGCCCCATCTCCATCAGCTGATTCACTCCTCCATGCTTAAGTCTATTGAATTGATTTCCGTTTCCTAGGCAATGAATACGACTAGCACCTTGAAATAGGAACTCTGGAGAGAAATACGTTGTGGATACATTTGTTTGTGATATGGATCTATCTTTTGGACAAAATTTCCCTTTAGACTTCATAGGCTATTTAGAAATCACCTCCGCCAGCATTTCTCAAAGTAGACCTGTGAAGGCTCTGAGGAAACAAAGGTTCTCTGGACAAGTAAGTTTGAGGACCTGGCCTTTAGGAACACTGATACACACTAAACACAGATACACTAAAGTCCTGTATTACCATGTTTTACTCAGAACTGCTCAAACTTCATGACCTATTAATGCCCACACAATACACAATCTTCCATAACTTCATACTATCAATTGTGTTTGAATCTCTTTGTGTAACAACATCTCAAAACAGTTTTTGGCTCAAACTCTGATAGTTTAAAAAATGGGCCAGGTGCTGGTGGCTCACACCTATAATCCTAGTTACTTTTAGGAGGCTGAGATCTGAAGATCACGGTTCGAAGCCAGCCTGGGCAGGAAAGTCCATGAGACTCTCATCTCCAGTGAACCACCAGAAAAAAAAAGCAGAAGTGGCATTGTGGCTCAAGTGGTAGAGTGCTAGTCTTGAGCTGAAGAGCTCAGGGGCAGTGCCAGGCCTGGAGTTCATGCACCATGACCAACCCTCCCCCCAAAAAAAATATAGGTAATAGTTTGCACCACAAATACAAAGGACCTCTGTCACAATACAATGTGCTTGAGAGGAACTGAAAAATCCTCTTTATATGGAGCAGAAGCTCAATGCTCACTGAGTTCAAAGCAGTAGCATTTAAATGAGGCAGCAGGTCATGCAGTTTACAATGTATGTGAGACTCAGTTAATGGGTGGGGGGGAGTGGCTGGACCACATGCTCACCTGTGCCTCATTAAGGAGACCCCTGTATTGCTAACACAGCGATCTGTGGGCTTGGCAGGTTTGTTTTTAAACTGTAGAGCTCTTTACTCCTTAGCATTGAATGGACCAAACAAGATCTCTGTGGTGGGGCAGGGGCAGGGGCAGCCCAGTGGCTGTCCCAGATGGAATCTGGAAGGGCCACAAAGTGACAGCTACAGCCTGCCCGGTCTCTACCTCTTCTGAGAAGGGGTGCTTACAGCATGACTTGTGACTGGCCTGAAATGTGCGTACTATTTTCTGACTAAAGTGTATCCATTGAAGGAATAAAAGAAAAAACAAGAGGAAGTTGGACGGAAATATGTATCCACTCACTCTACAGATGTTCCACAGGAAGTATTTCTAAGAGATTCTCCAGCATTTCTGAAGGATGTAGCAGGCAGCCTTCAAGGTTGGAAATGTGGCTGAACCTGTTGGCATTGTATTTTCTGGTGGGGCTCAGTGAAGCCCTAGCTTCTCAGTCTATACAAATCAATCCTATGCTAAGAGAAGATGCCGCAGGCCAAGGAAGTGGGCAGCCCTCATGAACAACGCAAACGGGGAAGCACTACCTGGTCCCTGGGGAAATCAACTAAGTTGTCCCCTGGCACGTGACCTGGGAGGTTTTTCTGCCATCCAGGAGGGAACTTCTGAGTCTACCGTTGGCTTTATGGAATGCCCTTTACCAGGTAAGAACCAGGGCAGTGGCTAAGCCAGGGCCTCTAACTCATGATTCTCAGTCAGCTGTGTTTTACAGCTGCTTTGACAGGGAGGTGAAGTGATTGGTGTGTGTATGGGGGAGGAAGGGTGGAGAAATTTCAATTAAATTTAATTACTTTGTATGAATTGATTTTTGTCAATGTACAGTTCTAAGAACAGTCATAAATTGCTTCTGCAAGTGTACATTTCATGCTTATCATCCTTTCTAAATTCTGAGCTGTGCTTTATCACTATGCCTTACTAAAAATGACTTCATTTACAAAACTGACTGGGTAGAGAGAGGGTCACGTGACAAGGCCCTCTTGAGTCCAGTCCACCCGGCTGCACATGAACTTGTTTCTAAATTCCAGCTTCTCCATCACAGTCTCACAGTAATCTTTCAAACCTACTTAATTCTGAAGTGCCCACTTCCAGCACCTCTAGCACATTATTTTGTCACACTATACTGAAGGAAAAAAATGGATCCTTTCTATTTAAAAAGACTGCTCTTACACAGAGGGCTGGGTGCAGTGGTAATCCTGGCTACTCAGCACTTGAAAAAGTGATTGCTCTCATTACTGAATCTTTTTTAACATTTTTGGTTTTAACTCTTGGAGCACTTAATACATATGCACGTCTGTTCCCTAATAGCTTTGTGAACTGTGGCCTTGAACGTGAACTTCTGGAACTACGAGTCAAGGTTCCATTTTTTTGACCAAATTAAAAATTTTAGACTAGGCATGGTGGCTCATGTCTGTAATACCAGCTACTCAGTTGACAGATGTCCAGAGGCTCAAGGTCAGCCCAAGCAAAAATGTGAGACTCTGAAAAACAGCTAAAGAAAAAAAAACATGGCTGGATGCATGGCTCAAGCGGTAGAGTGCCTGCCTAGCAAGCACAAGGCCCTGAATTCAAACCTCAATACCACCAAACAAACATACCCCAAAAGCATTCTGTCTACCTCTGCATGGCATCCTCCTATTTCTAGAAATGCTGATCTCAATGCTATGCAATTAAAAGTCCCTAGACAGCAGCGTTTTAGAAATTTCAACAGGCATTGCAGTTAGTAGCCAGGATGGTACCAAGGGCTCATTCTAGTGAGTTCTTAGGTAGTGATGGTAATGATGGTGGTGGAGGTGGTGATGGTGATGAAGCTAATCCACAGGGTTTTATAGCATCTGTACAAATACATAGCTGTCACTCAAAAATGCAGCGATGTGATCTCAGGTGCTTCTACCTTGATACTTGGACACACTAGTCCAACACTGCTCACTGAGCCACTGAAAAATATTCACGGACACTTAATTGGGAATCTTTCTAGGAAGTAGCATTAATAATATCCAACATCTGATGATAAAAACCACACATACAAATGGATAGTTCCATATGTCTAGAAAAAGACGTAATGGCTTCCACTCAGATGTTTCCTTCTGGAAACCGTGACAACACATGTGCAGCACACCTGGGATCACAAACTCATGGGCAGTAAGAACAAAACGTTCCCTTACGATACCTCTATTCATCAGTACTTTGGTGAGTTGGAGACTCAGACCCATCCATGATGGGTGAGCTTTCTGTTGCTTCTCTGAACAAAGGAAAGCAGAAGAGGAAGAGAAGAGAGGTTATGTTAGAAAGAGGCGTTTGACACACATGATTAGTAGCTCATTAGCACACTGGAAGGACCCACTGATCACCCACGTGTCAGTGACAACGTCAGCAATACAGAACGGGCCATCCCCATTTGTGTGGCTTTGGGAAGGTGGGTAGCACTGGCAGTGTTCCCTGCATGCTATTTTTAAAAAAATCATTATCTTCAGAGAGCAGCTATTGCTTGTGAATAATCACTCAATCCAATCTGGCAAAACAGCTGACTTCAAAAACCAAAGTAAGGTCTAACTTAAGTGATTAGCCTTGTAAATCCCAGCCTATAGGCAAACACACTGGCATATATTTGGATCAGGCAAGATGGGCATGACCTGGAAGTGCTGGAGGATCCAGAGAGAAGTGTCCTATTTGGATGAGATGGTTTAGCCCCTGAAGGGAGACAGGCTGTCTCTTGGGAATTAATCTTGGGGAGACTCTTGGACTGTAAGCCCTGTCCAGAGAGATCCTAGGGCTGGAGTGAAGATGGTATGTAAGTGAGTTTGCAAATGATTCTTAATAAAGACACAGGGGTAGCTACTACCAAACACACCTAAGTAGCAAGGGTAGACAATACATTCTCTTAAGATTAAGAGGTAGAGCGGGACGGGGCAGGGGTGGTCAAACCATCTGTCAATCACTTAGTAGGAGGGCTTGTGGAAGCAGCCTGCTGCTTCTGCCCCTGGGCTGGGTGAAGCTCGGGCTCCTGGTCTGGGATCCACCAGCTGGGTGGAAGAAGTTTTGGGGGTCAAGGCACTTAGTTTCCTTGAGCCTCATCCCTAAAGCCAAAGAATCCAGATATTTCCCCTTGCCGCAATGCATGCAGCCTGGATTCTAGGAACTGAGAAAGCCTGTGAACTCCCAGCAAGTGCTCATGAAGTGTGAGCAGTCCCTCCATCCAAAACGAAGGCTCCCGGAAACCCCAGTAAAAATCACTGCTCGACACTGTGGAGATTCGTCTCCCAGCCAGCAATCAGATTTTTCCAGACACCCCTCCCCAATCTCCAGCAGAGCAGAAACTCGCTGAAGTTGGAGACAGGAGCAGGTAGCAGGTCACTCACACCTGCTGGAGGCATGGGTGAGAACATCCTACCTGGCCACAGGTTATAACGCTCAAGGAGGACACCTAACACAACACAAAAAAAGAACTGACTCCTGCTTTCATCTACTGTGCTGTGCCCAGCCTTTACTTGAAGGTCTCAAGGCACCTGACTCGCTTTACTTCTTCATAAAGAACAAGTGCTCAGTGCAGACAGAGCCTTTTTCCATCAGATGCATTCCGATGCACTGAGAAGCATGTGCCAGATGCCGGGGGCACCATTCAGGGAGGGCTGGCCTGGCACTTCCGGTTGGCCTGGGTTATCATTAGAACCCAAGCCAGATGTCTGTCTGGAATTCTGACCAGAGGAATGCAATACTTCCTGTTTCCCCTCCCCACATTCTGGGGAGGGGGGGTGAAGGTGGGGTTCATGACCTACTGTGAAAGCATACGTACAGAACTTACCCCATAAAGAAGAGGAGAGAGGTAGAAGGGGTCAGTGAGTGATTCATGAAGTTTCTTTGGAAACAAAGCCATGTCCCTATAATGAGCCCTGCTAACTTGCTTGCTCCTATGTCTTGCATCACTAGGGTCTCCCATTGACAATGCTCAGACATGGCCTAGAATGCAGAAGAGCCAGACGCGGCCGGGAGGGAACACTCACCCCGTCTGCCAGGTCAGGAGGTGATGGGGGCTGCTTGGGGGGGTGGCTCCAACCTCACTGGACGGCGTCGAGCTTCTCTGGCTCTGAGGTAAGGCAGCTGCACAAGGAGGGAGTGGGAAAGAGGGAGAGGACATGACTGAGACCAGGTGAAGGAGCTTGGGACATGGCCTCTGCACCTTTGAGCATGAGGCCCCATTGCCCGGGATTCAGGTCACAGCCTCTGTGGCAGGGTCTTGGTGACCCCACAGCACAATCACAGTGCACAAACATCTCTGTACATCCATCAAACCAGGTGCTTCCATTCTGACTTGGGCTGATCTGGGACCCCAAGTTCCCGCTTTGCCACGGGAGCGACCCCCAGGAGGGTTATGGTTCTATGGTAAAGGCAGCGAAGGCCCTTTGAGGGAGAGCCTGGCAGAGCTCATGCAGGGATGCCTGCTCTGTGGACAGCAGGAGCCTCTGCCTTGGGGCTCCCTGGCACAGAGAAGCTGCCGGAGAGATTCTCCATCTATTCTCTGCAAACTTCTGAGGGGTGTTCAGGTTGCCATTTGTTAACTTTAACACTGCCCAAATGGGCAGCCCCTTCATAGCTCAGCCACATATGACTCCCCATTTACTGACGGGCCACAGGAGTCCGCTGGGAAGTGGTGGATGGCAATCCCAGCAGATGAAGTGTTTGCTCTCTTGGAAATGGCATCCTTTTCCTCAATCATAGACATGGCTTCTCGAACATTTTTTTTTAACACATGCCAAAAGACTGGCGGCCAATCTTGAGGAGTGCTGTTGACAGGACATAAGCTTTTCTATCTCTGCCCTGGTAGTGTCATGGATGGTCCTGCCGCTCAGCTGTACACGGAAGTTACACCCTCAGCCTTGTGACACTGCTTTACAGTACTTAGAGGAAGGAGGACTGGGAAGAAGGCTGCAGGACCATAAAATCCATGGTACCTCCACGATCCACTCACTTGGTTCTGTTCCGGCCTCTGCGGCTTGGCAGAGTTGTATCTTGCCTGTTTAACCTCTAATCCCTCCTCACCAGAATACAGGGGGCACCTCGGGCTGGATAAACCCTGAGGAATGGAGTTCATCCAGCACCCTTAGATTTCTGAGCCTGGCGCTGGTGGCACACGCCTGTAACCCTAGCTACTCAGGAGGAGGCTGAGGTCCCAGGGTTGAAGTTCAAAACTGGCCTGGGCAGGAAAGGCCATGAGACACCCCCCCCCCCCCCAATCTCCAAGTAACCACCTAAACACCAGAAGTGGCTCAAAGTGGCAGAGTGCTAGCTTTGAGCAGAAAAGCTCCAGACCCTGAGCTCAAGCCCCATGACTAACTAAAACAAAGGGGGCCCGACTAGGTCCGCCTGCCACCCCCACATCCAAGCGCACCCCCCCCCTTAGGGATGATTCCCATCAGGTCTAAGGACCCCGCCTCCCCCCCCTCGCCCCCGCGGGGCGCCCTCTCACCTGACGTGGCCTTACACATCTGGGGCATCCTGGTGACCCGGCTGTGCGCCACGAAGGTGCTCTGGGAGGAGGTGCTGTACTGGGAGCCGCTGTCGGAGGAGGTGGAGCTGGTGTGCGACAGGCGGCAGTGCTCGCGGTGCGAGGACGTGGAGCGCTGGTACCACTGGCGCAGCTCGTCGGACACGGCCGCGCGCCCCGCGCCCTTGTCGTGCGCGCCCTCGCGGCCCAGCGACGGAGTCCGCAGGATCTGCGATCGCGAGGGGGTCAGGCGCCCGGCGTCGCCCTCGTCCCCGCCGCCGCCGCCGCCCCCGCCGCGCCAGCTCTCCTTGAACAGCCCCCCGGCCGTGTAGGAGTTGGAGGTCTTGAACTGCGCCTTGACGCTGTAGTGGCCTTCCTGGTCGCTCTCCAGGCTGCGCACCACCACGGGCGTGGCACCGCCCTCCACGTACAGCGGGTACTCCTTGATGCGGTACTGCGAGCTGGGCTGGCTCTGGCTGTGCAGGTACACGCCGCCGCCCGCGCCGCCCGCGCCGCCCGCGCCCGCGCGCGCCGCCGCCAGGTTGGGCATGCTGCCCGAGCTCGCCGAGCCCAGCGCGCCCGCCGCGCGCGCCCGCTGCCGCTGCCGCTGCCGCGCCTTGCTCGGCGAGTCCTCCGCCAGCGTCGAGTAGTTGGCGTTCATCTGCGCCGGGTAGTAGTGCTCGGAGCTCGAGTGGCTGGTGCACGACGAGCAGTCGTCCATGGGGTCCGAGCCGTTGCTGCTACGAGTCCGCGGGGTGTAGAAGTCGGGGCTCCCCGTGTCGTTCTCCGAACCCAGGAGTTTGCCCTGGGACTCTAAGCTGGAGCTCCGGTGTCTAAAGTGCAGAGCGAGGCTGTGCAGCCGCGTGGGGCTGATGTCCACCGACCTGCCGGGAAGACGAGGTTTGGGTCCGTGGGAACCCCTGCGTGTGCCGGGGAATCCCCACTTCCTAGGCCCTCCTAACTCAGGGAGGCGGTCACAAAACCCACGCGGGCGTTGCCGGGTGCTCAGCGACCAGCGACGGCAGAGCCAGGAGTTAAGAGTTGGGTTCCTAAGGGTGGGGCCTGGTAGAGGGCCGGAAGCTAGGACATGCAGTCCTCTAAAAAGTACATGCCAATATCTAGTTTCTCTGTGTGTGTGTGTGTGCTGGGGCTTGAACTCTGGGCCTGGGCGCTGTCCCTGAGCTTCTTTTTTTTTTTTTTTGTCGGTCGTGGGGCTTGAACTCTGGGCCTGGGAGCTGTCCCTCAGCTCTTCAGCTCAAGGCGAGCGCTCTACCACTTGAGCTACAGCGCCACTTCCGGTTTTCTGGTGGTTTATTGGAGATAGGAGTCTCACGGTCTCTCCTGCCCGGGCTGGCTTTGAACCGCGATCCTCAGATCTCAGCCTCCTGAGTAGCTAGGATTACAGGCGTGAGCCACCAGCGCCCGGCTTCCCTGAGCTTCTTTTGCTCAAGGCTAGTGCTCAACCACTTGAGCCACAGTGCCACTTCCAGTTCTCTTGGTAGTTTAGTGGAGATAAGTTTCACAGACTTCAAACTGTGATCCTCAGATCTCAGCCTCCTGAGTAGCCAGGATTACAGGCCTGAGCGACTAGTGCCCAGCTAGAGGGTTTTTGTGTTTTTTTAAGGTGCATAATAATGTTCTAGATATGAAGAGAACTAGCAGATCAAGATTGTTAGTGTTATAGAAACCCTTTGTTAAAACGTCATCTTTGTAGGCCAAAAGCGCAAAGATAAAAACAAGAACAACAACAAAAAGGCCAGGTGTGGTGGTGTATATTTATAATCCTGGCCAGGTAGGAGGCAAAGTTTAGATGCTAATCAGACACTGGCTTGGGCAAAGGAAGAAGACCCTATGAAAAACAAACTATAGCAAAAAGGCCTGGAGGCATGGCTCAAAGGGTAGAGTATCTACCTAGCAGGTATAAGCCCTGGGTTCAAAAGACAGAACTAAAATCCCCCCAAACCCAAACCAATGCTCCTACAAAGACCCTTTCATATGATTAAAACAAATCACTCCCAAACCCACACAAACAGATGACCATTTCCCGTGAAGACTCTACGCTGGAAGCTTGGTGGAGCACATCCCCCCCTCCCCCATGGTACAAATACCCTATGTGGAGCTGTCTATAGTCCCCACTACCTGACTCCATCAGTGGCCCTGTCACTGGACAGATGATGGTACCCAAGGCTGGGGATAAGAAGTCAACGGTGGCTCCTCCACCACTCAAGCCCCCACTGGAGGCCCCCAGCAAGGGACCTTCCATGACCTGGCTTTACTTCTGTTTGAGAAGATGGATGCAATATACTGAAGCTTAATTTTTTGCCTGTTTTACTTGCTGTTAATTTATATCTGGAGCATTAAAGCCAGTCTGAAATAATCCTGGGCATACTATCAAATAAATCAAGGTCAGTGCAAGGGTGATTGGGATTCCCCACTTCCGATGCTAACCAGCTTTCCTGCCTCCAAGTCCACTGAGGACGCTGATCCAGGAGCCTGGGGATCCCCTAGTGTAAGCCCCGTGTCCCTAGACTTGCAAAGGGGGCTGTCAGATTTCTTGGCTAACGTGGTCTGACTGCTCTGGTTTTCAAGCTTTCTTCACTTACAAAGAGACCTCGTCTCACTGGCTCAGGCCGGATTCCAGCTCACCTGTCCTTTGGCCACGGCTAGGGGTCCACCATGCCTCGCTATAGACCAAGGCGAGGTGCGGAGGGCCCGAGGACTCACCTCGTGGAATGGACGTAGTGGGGGCTCCGGACGCGCAGGTCTGGCGTGGAGGGCATGCTGGACTGCGAGTTCCAGTGCGGGAGGCCTCGGATGGGGCTGTTCTGCAAGGAGCCGCTTCCCCCGCCGCCGCCGGCCTCGGCGCAGCTCCCCGTGCTGGGAAAGCGCTTGTGGCTGCTGAGGACCAAGCAGGCAAGCCAAGCTCCACACCCCTGCCCCACAGCCAGGCACCTTTCCCCGCGGGCCTGAGCAACGTGGGGCGCAGAGCTCCCGGGATGGATGGGAGGCTGGTGCAGGACTCCCTTTCTCCCCTCCGGATCGCTGCCTTTTCTCCAGCAATGGGGTGTGGGGTGAGGGGGGCTTGTCCCTACTCCCCCGCTTCAGTCAATAGCAGATACAGACCCTCCCTAGATGATCTCTCTAGTCTATGAAGCCTTCCCTTTATTTCTTTATTTCTGGAGCCCTCCCTTCCACCCCCAGGTCTTTATAGGGTGTGTAATTAACGGAAATGAGAAAAACACAGACTTGAACCAGAAGTGCCTTCCAACCCCCCCCCCCCCCCCCCGAACCCCAACGCTGTCTACAATATTATCCAAGGAATGGGCTGATAATGCGCAGCTCGGGTTGCAGCAGCTTGGCTCCACAACTCTGCCGGAAGACGGTTTTGGATTTCACACCGCTTTGGGATTCCTGTGAGTAGCCTCTCGTTTTGCCATCTTGGAACTGTGCTGCCTAAAGATCTCCTAATTAATTCCCGTGGAACTTAACAACGTTAAAGCCATCTGCCAGCAGGTTGAGTGTGAGCCAGGCCTGCCAGTTTCCCTGCGCCTCGACAGAGTGGGCAGCAGAGGGCGCTGTGCGCACAGAAAGGCAAAGCCAGGCTATGGAGCACTATGTGGGGGGGAGGACTATGTGGGGGAGGAGGACTTGGGGTCTGTAGGTGAGCTCTGGCCACCTTCGTGGACAGGCAATGTCAGCAGTGACCTGCTTTTGGCCTCCTGGCCCGACTCACCCGGAATGACTGTGGGAGGAACGCTTCTTGACCTTCTCATAGGGCTCATCCAGGGACGACTCGCTCCACATCTTGGGCTTTATGGGGGACTTGTCGTAGTCGCTGCGGTGATAGTGCATCTGCCTGAGTCCCTCCAGGGACTGCGGAGGCGGAGGCCTGTTGTGTGAGGACGGCGGCCGCGGGGGGAGTCCCTTGTGCGGGGACTGTAAGGGGGATATTGTGCTGGTAACCTGAGCATCTTCTGCATGGAGACAGGAAGAAAGACACGCCTCGGTCACCCCAGTACTGCCACAGCACACTGGAGCCACGTGGCAAAGCTCCACCCGTGTCCCCCGAGAGCCCTGGGACTCTGCAGATCTAAACTCCCAGCAGAATGAGCTGGGAGGAGAGGTGGCTCTTTTAATGAATGAATCCTGTTAATTAAAGCCTAAATTCTATCCAATAGCTTTCAAATCACAGCAAGAACGTACTTACTATTTAGTATATCACAACTCCTGATTTTGTAGTACAGGGACTTGAACCCAGGGCCTTGTTCTAGCAAGCACTCTACCACTTGAGCTATGCCCTCAGCCTTTTTTTTTCTTTTTTTCCCCCTTTGTTAAAGTTTTTTTTTTTTTTTCAAGCAGTCCCCTACTTATGCTTTTTTCCCCTAGCTAGGATCATAGACATGTGCTACCATGCCTGGCTTTATTGTAACTGTTTTCTTTTATGGTGGTGGGATTGAACCTGAGGCTTTCCATGGAGCTACACCCCTACTTTGTAACTTTAAGAAACAGTAAACATCGAGTTTGTTTGGGGGAAATTTAAGCTTCAGGAAGGTTTTGTCTGCTCCGCCCTCTATGATGCCCTCAGGATCAGGAATGAGTGTGGACACTCAGCAGGTGCTCAAGACACATTTAATGGAGGGGGAAAAAATGAAGGTATATCCACCAAGTATGATTCTCTGCCCAGGGATCTAGTTATTTAGTCTGGTTTTTTTTTTTTTTGTTTGTTTTAATTCCAGAACTACCTATGTTCTTAATCTGTTCTGATATATTTTAATTAATTGGCAATGTTGGGACTGAACCCAGGGCCTCACACGAGCTACACAAGTGCTCTACCACTGAGTTACATCTCTGGCCCCGTGTGGGTGGAATTTAATTTAGGAAGGGCCTTGGGGTTGCTCCATCTCCCATGGGCACGGTGGGGCAGGTAGAAGACTTTTAGAGGAAACACTGCAGCTGGACAGGGGAAGGCACCATGGGGAAGAGGAAGGAAGGACACAGGGCGGGAGCATGTAGTGGTGAGGGCTGGGTGAGGGCCGTGGGCATAGTCCAGCTGGGCAGTGGCTGGTGAAAGGGGGCGGAGAGCAAGGGGCCGGGTTTCCGGATGGCACCATGACAAGCAAGGAGCCCTGAGCACTGCCTGGGACCTTGAATGGCAGGCAAGCAGAGGGGAACTGCAGGAGAACTCTGCACGTTGTTAATAAGCGCGAGTCACATAGTTAGGATGGAAACCCTGCTGCAGAATGATTCATCTGGCAGGTTGGGGCTGGGAGCAGAGGGATGAGGGAGGACCAGCAAAAGATGTCTTGTGTCTTGTAATGAGATCCTGGGACAGAGAAGAGGAAGGACCTTTGTGTTCATGGGGAAGGCGGGGGGGGGGGGGACATGGGGGACGGGTAGAGGGGGGCCACCACCAGGCAGGCATGGGGTTTCACAACTGCATTCTTAACCCTTAACCCAGAAGCCTAAATACACTCCCACCCCTCCTTTGCCCCCCACTTCCTGCCTCCCAAATCAATACAGGAGGTCTAGAAACTGAGGGCTGGGTGTGGTGGTGCATGCCTGTGATCTGAACTATGTGACAGATGCTGGACTCCTTGCAAAATGTGAGACCTTATCAGAAAAGAATGAAAAAAAAAAGGGGGTGAGCATGGGGGGGAGCGTCACAGCTCAAGCTGAACAGCAGTTACTTAGCAAGCGTAAGACCCTGAGTTCAAACCCCAGTAATGCAGAAAGAGAGAGACAGACATAGAGATTGAGAGGGATGGAGGGAAAGAGAAGATAGAGGGAGATGAGAGAGGGAGAGGGAAAGAGGGAGAGCGAGGGGCAGAGGGGGAGGGGGAGAAGGAGGGAGAACCAGTCCCCCCCACCCCTGCAGTGGGAGTCTGGGACACAAAGTGGCACAAGGGCGCTTTCAGGATATTGGAGACCTGGGAACATGGGGAGGAAAGGATGATCAAGACTGATGTCTCGCTCGAGCCAACATTACCTGTTGCTCTGGTCACTCCTTTGTCACAAAAGAACATCACTAACTTGTTCTTGTTCCCTTCCCAGAAGAGATGGGGGCACCAGAAGTCATAACAGGGTTGGACATTTGGCACTGAAAATGAATCTTAGCCAGGTGCCGGTGGCTCACGCCTGCTAACCTAGCTACTCAGGAGGCTGAGAGCTGAGGATTGTGATTCGAAGCTAGTCTGGGCAGGAAAGTCCACAAGACTCTAATATCCAATTAACCACCAAAAAGACAGAAGCAGAGCTATGGCTCAAACTGTAGAGTGCTAGCCTTGAACACAAAAGCTCTGAGTTCAAGGCCCTGAGTTCAAGCCCCAGGATCAGCACATGCACACACATGCACACACACACACACCAGAACAGAAAATGCATTTCTGTTTCTTGGATGCCTCCATGTACCTCCATGTACTGAAGCAGACAATAAAATATTCCAATCTGACTTGTAATAAGTAGAGCCAAGAGGACTGGGTAAATAACTCACCAGACGTTCTCCACATCAAGAGCAATGACTATTATTATTGCAATTATCATTATTGCTAGGACTTGGGTAGGCCTTTTATGTTTTCCCTCTGAAAAACCACTTATCACTGCCTGCCTGAGGTTTCCCCAGAGGGCAAAAAAATTAACTGCCACTTAATATATTTCTATGTAATTAATGTTCCCCCACCTAATCATTTGGTTTAACACCCACAACAAGACTCAGAAATGGTTCCGAGTTTTGGAATTCTTAACTTTGGCTGGAGACGGTGATGGTGTGTCAGGGGTTTAGTCCTGCTTTGCTAAGACTCGTTATGAAAATATCACAGCCAGATAGCTGTGCCTCTTACCTGTCATCCTAACTACCCAGGAGGTTGAGGTCTGGAGGATGGTAGATCAAGGCCAGCCTGGGCCATAAAAGTCTGAGAGTCTCCATTTTCATATAACCAATAAAAAGCTGGGTGGCTCAAGTGCTAGAGCACACCAGCTGAACAAGGAAGCTGAGTGAGTGTGAGGTCCTAAGTTCAAACCCCAGTACAGAGCTGGGGGACGGGATAGCCTGCCAAGGGACAGGGCTGGAGCGTCTAATGTAAATAGAATAATGTCCATGGCTGGCCAGATGTGGAAAGGGTATCTCCCTCCCCCTCCCCCCGCTGTCTCAGAAAGCACCAGAGGTGGATTTTCTTCCCTGCAACTACTCTAGACTCCTGGTTGGTTCTGTGTTTGTTTTGCTCAAGTCTAGCGCTCTATCACTTCGAGTTTATGAATGGTTAACTGGAGCAAGAGTCTCATGGAGACTTTTCTGCCCGGGCTGGCTTTGAACCCCAATCCTTAGATCTCAGCCTCCTGAGTAGCTAGGATTACAGGTGTGAGCCACCGACATCAGGACTCTGTGTTGATTTTTGATCCAAATCTATTTCCACCTCTCACCACGACATGAACACTCCACAGGAAACTATACACAAACTACAGATTCTCTGTTTAGTTTTTTTTTTTTTAAATCCCATTTCACCTCTGGGCCAAAGGAAATACTCTGATTGCAATCAATAACACCCACCCGCTTTCGACTCAGGCATGGATGTGGGCAGGAATCCAGCTGCCACCTGCCTGGCTTTCCCCCTCAGCCAAGCCATCACTGAATGTACAACAACTCTGCTTCAGCACTATCCCTCCATTGAGAGCCAGAAATAAAAACCTACCATCTTCAAGAACAAGGGCATCAGAGAGGGAGCTGTCCTCGCTGGCAATATTTCCATCTAGAAGACCAAAAATAAATAAGTAAAGCAGAATCTAAGAGGTTGGGTTGGTTCCTCTGTGGGAACAAAAGGACTTGGGTGTATGACCACCCCTTCCCCTTCTCTTTCTAATGCCAAAGAAAGAATCCATGGAATACAATGGCAGCGCTTTGAGGTGTTTTGACAGGCCCTACCCCAGAGAGCACAAGGCACCCAGCCTTTGTGGGTTTTGTTCTGATTGAGGGGATACCACAGCAGAGCGTTTTCCTATCACATAAAGGCTGCCAGGTCCCACTAAGCACATCATTGTCCCAGCACTAACTCGGGGCATGTACTGACTGCACCAGAGGAAGTCAACTGCTATTTATGCCACAAATGCGAAACTCGAGAAGGGAACTTAAGTTTTGCTCACATGGCAATAAATGGTTTCTCAATAAACTCAAGTCATTAGGAGAGAAAACATGCCTGCTAAGTACAGACTCTGTCTCTCTAAAGCTTATTTTTATAGACACCATTCAATTACGAGCACGCCCAAGTGGGTGACAGTAAAATAATCCTCCTTATTTCACATAAATTAAATTCCACTGGGGAAACTGAGGTAGACCTAGGAAGGTGGTTTTGTCTGAACTTGCTCTGTTCCCTGGCAAGTCAGCAAAGGGCTACACTCTTCAGATTCCAAGTTTAGAGTTTTAGAGTTTTATCTTTAATTTTTTTGTTTGGTGGTACTGGCGTTTGAACTCAGGGACCTGTGCTTTGAGCCATGCCTCCAGCCCTTTTTAGTTACCAGGTTTGGGCCTGGGCTGGCCTTGAACTATGATCCTCCTGTTACAAGTACGGTACCTGGGATTATGGATCTATGCCACTACTCCAGGCTTGTTCTTTGAGATAGGGTCTCCCTATCTTTTTTTTTTTTTTTTTTAATCTGAGCTGGCCTCAGGTTTTTGGATTTTTTTCCGCTGAGCCGGAAAGTCCAAGTGCCTTGGAGGGGCAGATGTGGGCCTCAAAGGAGGTGTAAGAGAGAGAAGGCTGTCTGTAAGGAAGTTGGGGAACGTGGAGATAGTAGAGAAATGGCCATTTCTGGTTTTCTAGAGCATAAAAGTATTTTTTTAATGGCCTTCCCATTGGAATTCACTTCTTTATATTGTCAGGTGGATGTGGGCAAGGGGATGGAAGGTTCTGATCCGAATCTCCAGCCTACCATTGCTTCCCTGGTATGCCCATATTTTAGGCTGTAGATATATAATTGTGGCACAAGATACCCAACATGCAGTGGACCGTGCCTAACCATTCTGCGCTCCATGCAGGGACATAGCATACCCTCCACAGTTGTCTGGATAATAAACCTCCCAGGCTGCATCCACCCAGAACACCCCACCCCACCCCCCCCAATAAAACTTCTGGAAACTTCTCCTTTCTGCCTTTCTAGAGCAAAAGTATATACATAACAATCCACATAGGCTATCAAGAATCTGCTGACTTAAGAGAAAAGAAAAAGCTTACGATCATTAGGGAGACTCGAAGTGTGTTGGCGGATGGAGGGGAATTTCCTTCTGGAATTTACCAAACATCATTAGCCAAACCCTTAAGCCCAGATGGGGGGTTCAGGGCTCCGGACAATCTGAGGGGATAGCCAGAGCCTCTCAAGTCACAGTTTTTGCTAGAAGGGTCCTGGCCACCCAATCAGCCTGGGGTGGGAGATTGGGGGGGGCAGAGGGTAGCAGGGGGTGGTCCCCTACTTGCTTATCCTACAAGCTGTCCACCTTGCCTTCCAGCCTTGGAGAGGAGTAGGCAGATCCCTGAGATTGGCAGGGGTGGGCGTGGAGATGGGGGTGGGTTAGCTCTGGCCTAGCCTGGGCTAGCCTAGTCACCCTGATCATGGTGAGGAGTATGTGTGTGTGTGTGGGGGGGGGTGTTGCTTGCTCCCTCAGGGGAGACATCAGAGGTGAGGTCCTGTGACCCTTGTCTCCCCCTCCCCGCACAGGGCTGTCACTGTGTGCACGTGGCCGCTATGTGGCCGTGGGAGGGGCTGGCACTGACCGTCTATGACCAGCGAGGTCCTCTGCGTGGGTTTCTTCCCAGACTTGACTCGGTTCTCATTGATGGCATTTTCAATCTCCTGCAGCTTCTTCAGTGCGTTCAGGTACGAGGTTTTTCTTTGTTTTTTCAGTTTCTTGCTGACGTTGGGGTCACTGGCCAGGCGGCGGGCAGCCTCGGTGATCTGGGACTGAATGGCGAACTCTCGTTCCAGGCGCTCCAGCTCCGCTTCCTGTGGTTTTATTTATTCATTTATTTTGGGGGGAGTCATCATCTATCATGGAAGATGGCACATGGGGAGGTGTGGGGCTCCAACCCCCCCATCCTACCCTGAATCCCTTCCCAAGCTTTGCCTGGCTTCATTTCTCCCGCCTAGAACAAGGCTCCTGGGGACATTCATCCAGCTGTCATTTTCCTTCCATTTGGGGCACAGGAAGTGGCCCGATTTCTAGAACAGTCTTCTGAGTTAGCTCACCCCTGCCCTCTGTCACACTTTCGTGTCCCTCGTGTTGGGACACATCCTCACTGACCTGACTGCTTTTACAAGCCCCAGCCATCCGCACACCTGCCTGCTCCGCTCTGGGAGCCCTGCCCGGCTTGGCCCCCACACGGGGCCTGCAGAGTAGGCGGTGGCAGAACCAGTTTTCCCTCAGCAACTTGGATGGTGTTCGGGGTCCCCTCCTTCCTCTTTCTGGGCTAGCTCCCTCCTCGCTCAGCCCCTGTCTTTCCCCTGAGAGCCGGCTCTGTGATGCTCACATTTGCGCCTCTTTACTGTCGCAGCCTGGGTACCTGGGAGCTTATGGGCGTCTGCCCAACCCTCAGGAGCCCACAACAGACAGTACAACCAAGACCCCAAAGTGGCCAGGGGACAGCGTCTCATCTATCACTCACTTAACCCTAGCACTGCGAACCTGGCCTGGTCACATCTCATTGTGGGTGTGCACTCAGCCTCCTGGGGGACCTGAGACTGCAGGTTTAGGTGATTTCCTAGCACTTCCAGGGACCCACCCCCACCCCAGGCACCTGAGCGTCCTCTCTGTGTCCACACCGTGTCTCACGCTAGGAAGCCATGTTCCTCTCAATCGCTTTCTCAAAAGACTGAAAGTACACTCCGTTCGTTCGTTCCCTGGGCTCTGAGCCCTGTCCTCTTGGGTCTCATGTTAATGAGTAACTATTCAGAAGAGATTTGGGGAGACCCTGGAGCAGAAGGTCCACTTGCCCTTCATTTCTTCTGGACGGAGGCTGGATACTTGCTACTCAACCAGAGGTTCAAGTGTTTACTTTTGTTTTGGGAGCCCCTATCCCCCCCAATCTGATTTCTCCAGTCTTGGCCCTCACCAGTGTTCAGACAAAACAGGATCAAAAAACAAACAAACAAACAAAACCTTTTGAAATAAGTCTCTCCCAAATACAGACACGAGAGTCCAGGATGGATTTCACGCCTTTTGCCTGAATACACACTAGTTTCAGCAGCCAGGTAAATTCAGACTGGGAAGGCAGGCCTTACTGAACAGTGCCCCTGGGGACAAGGCCCTGCCTTTCCCTCTTCTTCTGCTCCCTTCCACGGACCCCATGAGGTAAGAGTCTGAGTCACCGTGGCAGGGCCACCATTGCAGAGACAAGGAGGCACAGGCATCCCCAGAATGTTCCCCTCAAACTTAACGGGGGCCACTAGCAACTGGCCTAGAGTGTTAGACAAATAAACTTCAGCCAACACCAAAGGCCTCCAAAGGTAAACAAAGTCATCCTCCTAAGAGAACCACATACCAAGGAACCAGCTCACTCTGGAAGAGATGAAGGCGAGCTCCTGGTATTAGGAAGCAATGGAGAAACCTTTGCAGAGAACTTGGAGGTCCTAAGGGAGGGGGAAGGGAAGGGAAGGGCACCGCACCTCTCCTTTGGGCAGGATTTTCTGCTCATCCAGCTTGAATGCAGTCCCTATTCTTCTCCGAACAATAGGCGGTTCCTCTCCTGGATCTAGGGGATATTCGACGGGCAGTTTCCCAGTGAGCTCCTGTGTGTGCGGAAACAGCATTCAGAGCGGTGATAAATCATCGCACAGCACGTGTGCCAGCATCGAGGCTACACGCACACAATCATGCACGCACCAATCAACACACACATTCCATATATAAATAAGTCAGTACCATGCCTAAATAAGACTTCAGGAAATGAAATTTCACCTCTATAAAAATGTGTGACATTCTTTTCTCTACAGAATACCTGCACTTTGGAAAGTTTTTTTTTTAAATTATTATTTCTTCCTTTTTCCCCAGAATCAATTTCTATCAAAAGTAAATAAAAGTTTGACTGGCTTAAACACAACTATAATTCGACTCACTTGCCAGTCTACTTAGAAACCCCCTATACCCACAGTGTGCCAGGCAATATCACACAACCAGTAATGCAGCAGCTCTACCATCTCTAGGGACTTTCTATTCTAAACCCTGTCCTCTGACTTTCTGGGAAAGGGAGGTACTGGGGTTTTGAACTCAGGACCTTGCACTTGCTTGGGCCATACTCCATAGTCCAACCATGTGTTCTCTGCCCTGTATCAAATATCCCCTGCAATATCTCAGTTGAAAAGTTCTTTCAAGTGATTTCTCTTAAGAGGAGTGGTATTTATATGGTGAATCACAGAAAAAAATGCACTACATAATTTAAAGACTGAGTATGGATAGTAAATACTCCACTCTGGCCAGATACTCAAGGAATAGGCTGAACATAAAAAGACACTAACCTTCCGGCACCAGTGGCTCACACCCTGTAATCCTAGCTACTCAGGAGACTGAGATCTGAGGATCATGGTTCAAAGCCAGCCTGGGCAGGAAAGTCCGTGAGACTCTATCTCTAATAAATCACCAGAAAACCAGAAGTGATGCTGTGGCCCAAGTGGTAGAGCACTCACCTTGAGCTGAAGAGCTGAGGGACAGTGCTATGGCCCAGAGCTCAAGCCCCACAACAGACCAAAAAAAAAAAGACACTAACCTGGGCTGGGAATGTGGCTCAGTGGTAGAGTGTTTGCCTAGCATGCATGAAGCCCTGGGTTCGGTTCCTCAGTACTACATACACAGAAAAGGCCAGAAGTGGCACTGTGGCTCAAGTGGTAGTGCTAGCCTTGAGCAATAGAAACTCAGGAACAGTGCTCAGGCTCAGACAGTTCAAGCCCCAGGACTGGCAAAAAAAAAAAAAAAAAGACACTAACGTGTGTAAAATTAAGAGTTTTAAGTTAATCTATTTTCACTGACAAGGTATCTAATGAATTCTGTTGAGTGTGTGCTTTGGGCTCTGGAGATCTAATTATCGGGGATAGAATGACAGACCCCGATGAACACAACAACCCAGGATCAGTGCAAGATCTCAGGAATGAGTAGATCAGGATTAGAAGTAGGCTCTCCATGAGTGTGCTACATCGAGGTTTCATGAATAAAGATCAACTGGAGTAAGCAGCTGACCCAGGCTGTGGAGGCTTAGCCTGACTGGACTGCAAGAGGTAACCTCCAAAACTACTGTGTTCCGCCAAGGACAATGTCCAGCAAAGACCAGGTCTGGCCCTAAACCAATGCAGATGCTACATACACAACGACGCAGTGGGCTGCTCTGATCAGGAAGGGCTTAGCAGTGTCTGGGAACTGCTAGTATCCCAGGAAAAGGCTTTTGGGCTGGCCAATCTAGTCCTTAGCAGCCAATGGCAGGGGATCCCACTGCAGGGAGGGGTCACTGCGGCCTCTCTCATTCTGCTGTGTGCTGATGTACTGCTGTGCTTGTGCACATGCACATGCACACCCACACAGACGCACACCATTGGCTCTCCTGCATCTCTGCTGTCCAGAATCTCTTTCCTGCTGCACCCACATCACTGGGAGTGACCTGGTAGATTTTCTTTTTATTCCTCTGTGTAAGCATTTCAGAGTACAATGGCCAACTATTGGAGCACAGACCACTTTGCTATATCAGTCCCTGTTTTTATTCTTTAAAAAAAAATGCCATTCAACTATCTCCCAAGCAGTCACGTGTCTATTCTGCAACTTTTTATCCTGTTCCCCTCCAAGTCTGTCGATAAATGAATGCAAACTATCGAGGGTTCCCTATGGTCAGGACTTTCTTTTTTTTCCTGCCTTGAAACTTAGGAAAAAAGGAGAGGAAAGGTTGTTATGGTGTCATGGGTTTATTTTATTTTTTTGGGGGGGGGGTTTGGTTCCGGTCATGGGGTCTGAACTCTGGGCCTGGGCGCTGTCCCTCAGCTCTTCAGATCAAGGCTAGCACTCTACCACTTAAGCCACAGTGCCACTTCTGGCTTTTTTTTTTTTTCTGCTTATGTGGTGCTGAGGAATCGAACCCAGGGCCTCATGCATGCAAGGCAAGTGCTCTACCACTGAGCCACCTTCCCAGCCCCGTGTCATGGGTTTATAACTCTAAAGGGTTTGTGGTTTTAAAATATATGGTAAAAATGAGGCTACTGGTTTTCCACCATTGACTTGAAGTCACCTGGGTTTGAGGCTTGATTCCACAGGTATTTAATTTGATTTTATATGTAACCAGAGCTGCATGGCAGAGAGGAAACTTAATGCACTGCTGTGCGTGGTGCCTTCATTGGGTTTATGTCTTTATAGAAAGTCCAAAGCTCCCACTAGGCCTCCTGCCTGCCCTGGCTCTCCAGGGCTCAGCCCTGACTTCCTGACTTTTCTGAGAGTTAAAAGGGGAGAGAGTTAAGCAGAAAGGAACAAGTAGCTGCCTTTGGGTTTTTGGTTTTTTTCCCTTCTGCTGCTCAAGTTGGATTTTGTGTTGTCAACGTTGTACGAAGTGGGAGCTCTGTGCTCTGATTTGGTTTTGTTTGAGGCGAGACCGTGGGACTGTTAAAAGCCTCACACTCACCTCGCCTGGACATGTTTCTCCTATTTTCTAATGGAGATTCACTGCTGGGTTTAGAGACTTTTCTTTTATTAAAAACAAAACAAAGCTGTACATATTATTAAAGACAGACACTGAAACCTATATATATATATATATATATATATATATATATATATATAATTTTTTTCCTATTGTTCCAGCATATTCTTTGTAAAATCGTTGCTAACATTAACGGTATCACATAGCACATTCCCCCTGGCTGGGACGATTGCTTTCCTAAGATTTCCAATGGATTTGTGCTAATGTGGTTCTGCTTTGAGTGGGCTCTGGTTTAAATCAATCCAGACCATAATTAAGCCAAGTTGAAGTGTAATGTGATCTCATTCTACAACCCCCTCTTGATGCAAGGCATTAGTATTTGGGGGGCTCACACTTTGTTTGGGAAGCTCTTTCTAGTTCCCATTCTGAACTGTTTATCCACAGAGCTCTGTGTCATGTTCTGATCGCCCAGGACAGCAACTTCCCCACGCCCACGTGCAAGCACACCACACGCACACACAGGCACATTAAACATTGAAGTCCCTGAACATTGGTGACCAAGAGCCATACAGTCCACAACAGAAGAAGGTACAAATGCACATTGTAAACACAGGCACAAATAAACATGGGCATGGATGGCAGAAGACACTACGTGCTCATGAAAATGAAGACGAGACTAGATAGAAGCTAGAGGAGACATTGCTTTACATCAAATTCATAATGCTAGACTACAATGCTAGACTAAGTTTTATAATGCTAGACTAAGACTGCATTTAAAAATTTTAAAATGTGGGCTGGGAAGGTGGCTCAGTGGTAGAGCGCTTGCCTTGCATGCCTGAGGCCCTGGGTTCAATTCCTCAGCACCACATAAGCAAAAAGAAAAAAGCCGGAAGTGGCGCTGTGGCTCAAATGGTAGAGCGCTAGCCTTGAGCTGAAGAGCTGAGGGACAGCGCCCAGGCCCAGAGTTCAGGCCTCACGACCGGACCCCCCCCCAAAAAAATTTTAAAATGTGGGGCTGGGAAGGTGGCTCAGTGGTAGAGCACTTGCCTTGCATGCCTGAGGCCCTGGGTTCGATTCCTCAGCACCACATAAGCAAAATGAAAAAAGCCGGAAGTGGCGCTGTGGCTCAAGTGGTAGAGCGCTAGCCTTGAGCTGAAGAGCTGAGGGACAGCGCCCAGGCCCAGAGTTCAGGCCCCACGACTGGACCCAAAAAAAAAAAAATTTAAAAATGTTGGGTGCCAGTGGCTCACACCTGTAATCTTAGCTACTCAGAAGGCTAAGACCTGAGGATCATGGTTCAAAACCAGCCTGGGCAGGAAAGTCTATGAGCCTCTTATCTCCAATTAACCACCAGAAAACTGGAAGTGGTGCTGTAGCTTGAGTGTTTAAGAGCACTAGCCTTGAGCTGAAGAGCTCAGAGACAGTGCCTAGGTGTACAGTTCAAGCCCTACAACTGAAAAAAAAAAAAAACCCACAAAAATAAAATCCAAAAATTAAAGAAAAAAGTCTGTAATCCTAGCTACTCAAGAGGCTGAGATCAGAGGATCAAAGTTGAAAGCCAGCTGGGGTCAGACATATGAAGAGAATCTTATTTCCAATTAACCAGCAAAATGCCAGAATACTATGTCGGGAACTTAAAAGGTTTCCTGAGCATTGCCAAGCACTGGTGGCCCACACCTGTGATCTTAGGAGGCTGAGATCTGATGATCATAGTTCAAAGCCAGCACTGGCAGGAAAGTCCATGGACAATTATCTCCATTAATCACCAAAAAAGCCAAAAGTAGAGAGTTATGGCTCAAGTGATAAAAGTGGCTAGCCTTATACAAGAAAGCTCGGGGACAGTGCACAGGCCCTGAGTTCAAGCAACAGAACCAGTACCAAAAAATTTTAAAATATTAAACCTAATTAAAAAATGGATTACTGAGTATTTCAGTCATATCTTGTGACCTTACAGACCCACAATGATATCCGAAATGTCTTCAGGAAAAGCAAACGCTTCCCCCAACCATAAATCCAGATAGTGCTCTTGGAAAAATAGAGTCAAGCCACTCTAACGAATGAGGTAATGACACGAGAGGAAATGTTTTATAAACCTCCGTGCATGGAAAAGGAATTGTTCATCTGCCTTGTCATTGGACTTCTGGCAGGGTCCCAGTTAGGGGACTGCTGGTACCAATTTTAACAAGTGATTTTCTCTCCAGATCTACTTCCTGTGTGTGCCAGAGTACCTGGTGGAGGTTTGGAGGTTGCCAGAACCGGCTCCACCCTTCCGTCCTTCCATAGGTATAGATGATGACGTCAGACAACACAGGTTTAACTGCTTACCGCTTCCCGGAGACACAGCCGCTTCAGCTCCTCCAGCCGCTGGCGCAATGTCTCCTCCAGAGCTTCCTGCCTGGATTTCAAGGCAGCCAGCATGTCTTTCTTGGCTGACTGGGAGCTATCTGATTCCTGAGAACCTGTCAATAAACAGCAGGGTTACTAGGCCAGCTGACCGGGAGACGCACATCTGGACCAGTAATGAATTTTACTGGAGCCCACACTGTGGATCTGGGGTTTATCCTGAGGAACCAAGGGAGTGTGAAATTAAACAGGTGCTTGGCCTTCCGAGCAGAAGTACATTCCAGCACTGCCTGGAATTTATAGAGAGTCAGAGGACTGGCAGGAAAATGGACACTTCTGACAAAAAGAAGTTTGTCTTTCTTGATTCAAGATATGTCACATGCCCACTGGAATTGCAGCAGCCATTTTTAATATGCTTTACACAATGAGGAGAGAAAAGTAAAGTGCAAGTCAATAATTTTAACACTTTTAAAAAATATGTTCTCTGGTCCATTTAAAAATGCTGTTTTTTTTTCTTTTGGGGGGGGATGGAGAGGGCTTGGACATGGTAGGAGGATCATGAATTTGAGGCTGTCTAGCAAGATATGGCCTCAAAAACAAACCCACCTAATTTTATTATATTTTTACTTGGTGAAAAGCTTATGCCTGCTTATCATAAATATTTTTAATGTAGGACGGCATTGATCAAAGATGCATTGTACTCATAAACTTAGTTTAAAAAATGTAAACAAGTATAAAATAGTCATCCAGTCATCCAGTTATGCCTTTTCTTTTGACCTTTTCTTCTTTGAAAAAATAAATTAGAGCTGGGCCTGGTGACTCATGCCTATAATTTTAATCAGGAGGCTGAGATCTGAGAATCACAGTTCAAAGCTCACGCATCGGCGCGTACACAAACACACACACACACACACACACACACACACACACACACACACACACACACACACACACACACCAGAGCCTCTGAGCAGCAAGCTCATATTCCTTACACACACACACACACACACACACACACACACACACACACACACACACACACACACACACACACACACACACACACACACACACACACGAGCCTCTGAGCAGCAAGCTCATATTCCTTTCCATACCGGTGTCTTAGATTGTCATAGACCTGACGATGAAGAACTCTCAATAGCACATTTTAACTTAGATTTTCTTTCTCTGGGTCATTTGAACTTGAATTTGAGAATCTCTATTACCGATTACTGAACACCTATTGCTAATCAATACTGATCCTATGTACCATTTTTTTTGCCTACCCAATAGCAAATCAGTTAGCTCGAATGGACAAGCAAATAATATATTTGGATGGTATAATTAAAATATATCTCATCTTGGTAAGGGGGGGAAAAAAACAACCTAGCACCTGTATAATGTTTCTTTGTTGAAACTACCTTCCAAGCGTCCAATTAAGTTGAAACTCCTGGATTTTGATGTGCTTCACGCACTTGCAGGTTTCCAAATTCAATAGCAAACTCATGCAAAAGCATGGCCCATGCTGAGACTCCATTACCTCATGGTTCTCTTATGCTAAGTCCATATGGTGTTGCACGCACGAAAGGTATCATCGGATATTATTGCAGGCTCTCTCTTTTGAGATGGTTCAGGTTTTCTACTGCCATGTGTCAACTGCCCTGTGCTTCCCACTCAGTCTACAGCCATCCAAGGCAAGATGGCGGAAGCATTGCACATTTTTATCTGGTTTTCTTCGTATCAGTCATTTGAAGACCTGGGAAAATCTAATGAGGAACTCCCTGTTTTATCATGTAAAGGCTGGAACTGAATACTGGAAGGAAGTCAGACTTCAGATTTTTTTTTTTTTAAATGGGCCTAGGGAAATTTGGGTCCAAAGAGATTAAAGGATTTCTAGCTTGAGTGGAAAACTCATTGTTTTCTCTTTCACCCCTGCCTCACCTCTCAATAGGAAATGATGATTTATAAGTAAAATTTAAGAACTGTGTTCAAAAATCGTAACAGAAATTCAGGGAAGTCAGCGCACTATTTTTGGATGATTGCGTCTCCAGCGATGGGATTAGTTAAGAGTTGGCCTAGAGGTCCAGGGCTCATTAAAGCTACCTAAATTATAATTATTTATAATAATCTACATACCAAACCCACATCAGGCAGACCAGAATCTTGGCAGGGTGGGTGGTTTTGGAGAGCTGCTCTATGAGTACCTGGCCTTCCTAAGGATAGCTTTCTCCACTGTACACCTTTAAGCTTAGAAATCCCTTCAGGAACAATTTCAGGCCCAGGGGTGAAGTTATAGCCCTGCAAAGCACTGAGCTAGCCTGCCAGGAACATACAGATTTCCAGTTTAAAAGTAATTCTATTTTTGAAGCAAGGGCAAGATGGATCTAGGTTTTCTTTTCTTTTTTTTTTTGGTCCAGTTGTGGGGCCTGAACTCTGGGCCTGGGCGCTGTCCCTCAGTTCTTCAGCTCAAGGCTAGCACTCTACCACTTGAGCCCCAGCGCCACTTCTGGCTTTTTTTCTTTTTGCTTATGTGGTGCTGAGGAATCGAACCCAGGGCCTCAGGCATGCAAGGCAAGCGCTCTACCACTGAGCCACCTTCCCAGCCCCAGAGCTAGGTTTTCTAAAGTATGCTGCACGTCTACTAACAATGGGGAGGAGGATGGCGGAGGGAAGGACTGAGAGAAGGAAGAGGAGGAGGAAGAGAGAGAAAGGAGGAGAAAAGAGAAAGGAAGGAAGAAAGAGAGAGGAAGAGGAGGAAGGGGACAAAGGGAAGGAGAGATGGAGAAGACAGGGAGGGAGGGAAAGAGGAAGGAAGGAAAAGGGACAGAGAGACGAGGAGGAGGAGGAGAATGAGGAAAAGAGGAGGAGGAAGTAGGGAGAGAGGAACAGGGAAGGAGAGAGATAGCCCAGAGAGGAGAGAAACAAGGGAGGCAGAGATGAAAGAGAGAGAGAGAGAGAGAGATCCAAAAGGCATCCCCCTCCGGAGGAGTCCAAAGTGCTGAGTGATGGGGGCGGGTGCCCACCCCCCACCACCATCCCCCCTCTGCCACCATCATTCCTGAAGGAGTCTACCTCGATAACCAGGAAAAGGAAGCCAAAAGTCAGATTCACTCTTTTGATGGCAAAAGAGGAACCTGGGTCGGGGAAGAGCTCTACAGCTCACGATTATACAGGGAATGGTTCTAGACAAGAAGATAATTGTAAATGAGCATCCAGGGTCGGGGAATGAAGTGAAACTATTGGTTCCTGTGATTTATCCACTGTGTTCTTGAACACGTCACTGCCTTTGCCATGCAAGGCTAAGTTGAGCCACACAAGATGGGAGAGGAGAGAGGAGAAAGAGAGAGATAGAGGGGGGAGAGGGAGAGAAGGAGAGAGAGAGAGAGAGAGGGAGGGAGGGAGGGAGGGAGGGAAGGAGAGAGGGAGAGGGGGAGAGGGGGGAGGGAGGGAGGGATTGAAGGTGAGGGAGAGAGGGAAACAAGGAAGGAGGTAAGGAGAGAGGGAGAGAGGGAGAGAGGGGGAGAGGGGGAGGGAAAGAGGGAGGGGGAGGGAAAGAGGGAGGGGGAGGAGGAAGAGGGGAAGAGGGAGATGGAGAGAATCTCTTCTGCTCCCTTGGAAAAGATGAATGAATGAGGGCAGAGACCTCTGACTTTCCATCACACATCTGGGGGACAGGGTAAAGCCTCAAGGTTCCAAGTTTCTCAGAGCCATCATGGCCCCATCAATAAAGTGTCCGATTGACTGCTCCCCAAGATTCTCTCAAACTAGAAGAATCTATTATTTCATAAACAATTTACTCAGGTAGTTCCCACTTATCATTAGCTATCACTTCTGTAACTTGTATAAAAGTGCAATTGGACCCTCCTCTCTCTCTCTCTCTCTCTCTCTCTCTCCCCGCCTCCCTTGTTTGTTCTCTCTTTTAAGTTTTAAACTCAGGATCTTGTACTTACCACTATACCACTTGAGCCATTGCTCCAGCTCTTTTTGTGTTAGCCCATTTTGCAATTAGGGACTCCCACTTTTTGCCCCCCGGGGCTCTCCTTGGACCCAAGGTGATGCCAAGTTGAAAATATAACGTTTTGACTTTGGCTCTTTTATGATGACATTTTGCTCCTAATTCAAAGGACTTTATTGAAACAGGTCATCAGTAATCAGGCCAATGCAGAGGAGGCAAGGGGCTGATCCTAAAGACCACATTATTATGATGTGCCAGTACTGAACTCAGGGATTTGAGGTCTCGCTTGGCTTTTTTGTCAAGGCTGACACTTTACCACTCCAGCCACACCTCCACTTCTGGCTTCTGGGGTAGTTAGAGATAAGAGTCTCACAGACTTTTCTGTGGAGCCATGATCCTCAGATCTCAGCCTCCTGAGTAACTAGGATTACTGGTATGAGCCAGAGGGGCTGGGCAAGAACACAGTTCCTATCTACACAGGTGCGACAGAGAGAGATGGACACAGTCATTTTCAGAGGGCGTTGTTTGGAGATCTTTTGCCAAGACGGACTCGGGCATTCTGGAAGATCCTGGATGCAATGCGTCTATCACTCACTGTTTCCTTCCTACTTTCCAGCTGGGTCTCCACACATCAGGCCAGTGTGCAGCTGCAAGTGGAGGAGCTGGATGTGAAGTCAGCAGAGCAGATAGCAACTTTCCTCCTGGCCACCACATGGCAGGATCTCCTCAGTCAGCTGCTATGGAGAATTTGTGCCAATCATTCTAAAGATTCCGGGTGGTGGGCACTAGGCACCGGACACCGGATATGAGTGAGCATCCTGCTGTGAATGAAGGGCCCAGGCAGGAATCTGGCTCATCCGTTTTCACACAGACAGAATGCTCCTGACCAGCTAGAGAATTCCAGAAAGTATGGGGTGGGGTACCTTCTAGACAGTGCCCCCCAAGACAAAAGTCTGTTGTCCTCAAAGCAAGAGAGGGGAAATGGAAATCTGCTTTGGCCTTTAAGGGGAAATTAAGAGAGAGAGAGAGAGAGAGAGAGAGAGAGAGAGAGAGAGAGAGAGAGAGAGAGAGAGAGAGAGAGAGAGAGAGAGAGAGAGAGAGAGAGAGAGAGAGAATATGAAGACAGCATTTTCCCAGCAGATCTGTAAAAGCTGCAAGGAAAAGTTTTGGCAGGCACCCAGGAGTAAATATGGGGAAAAGGTTTGAACTCTCCTTTATGATAAAGAGATATTTATTTCCCTGACAAATCCTTGAGGATGAATTCCTGACATCAAAGATTGTCCCCTGAGACCCTGTAAAATAATGCCATATTGCCAGATGGCAGATCAACATGTCATCTCAGGGGACCTGCTCAGAGAATTCCATGTCATTTTTTTTTAAAACATGAAAAGTGCATGCTTGGAAAACTTTTCATCAAGCTGAGAAAGAAAGAAAAGATTTCACTTCGGAGAGTACTGAAATCGAAGCTCATTGAAAAGCAAGCGCCTTTGGGGTGGTAGCTGTGGTCTCTGGGATGATGACTTTGCTTTCTGGGGAGATCCACATCCTCAGTGGCATGTTCCCCAAAGAGGAAGGAGGACAAATGTCACTCCAAAGGGGAGATGTGGAGTGTGGGGGAAAAAAAGAGAGGGAGGAAGGGAGAGAAGTACGAGGAAAAAACAGACAGATAGATGGACACAGAGGAAGTGTGATAAGTAGAGAGAAACAGAAATAATCAATGGCTCACACCTGTAATCCTAGTTACTCGGGATCTGAGATCTGAGAATTACAATTCAAAGCCAGTGAGGGCAGGGAAGTCTATGAAACGCTGATCTCCATTAAGCTACAAAAAAAAAAAAAATCCAGAATTGGAGCTGTGGCTCAAGTGGTAGAGCACTAGGCTTGAGTGAAAAAGATCAGAGAGATAGTACCCAGGCAATATCCATCCCCCAAAACCCCAAAAAGGTACCAGCATCTGCTAAAATGGCTAAGTGAAACAATCCTATGTTAGTAGCATAGTTTCTATAGCTTACACTGAGAAAGGAGAGGGCTGATATTTCTGGTCCCAGGGTTGCTAGTCTATTGCACTGTGGAACTGGGAGATGAACTGTAAGACTCAACGATCTCTCTTCTATGCTCCCTAGCGCATAGAAGAGCTCACCAAACAGGAACAGAGAGGTGACAGGAAGATAGATGTGTCTTCCAGGGTTGAAAATCTCATCTCTAGAAAGAGGTCTGTTTAGATGACCCATTGTCATTCTGTCTTGGCTCTCGTACTGGTACGGAGATTGAACTCTTGGCATCCCGTTTGCTAGGCAAGTGAGCACACACTCTTGGCCCTTTTCACTTTGTTTTTCAGATACAGTCTTGTACTAACTTTGGCCCAGGTTGGCCTCACACCAAGGTCCTCCTACCTTTGCCTCCTTAGGGCATAAATAACAGCCATATAAGTGATTGTTACTGTAATTTTTTTTCTTCTCCCTAAAATAGGAAAGAACAACCACCCTGTCTCCCTCTGATTCTTGACTCAGGTCAGGCCTGCTCAAATGAGTCCAGAAACATGGATTCTGCAGAAGGAGCCCTTTTAGCCCTTACAGTTACACAGTGCAGGATAAACAAACCCTGGAAGCACGGACTCCTTTGGCAGTACCTGGGGGCTGTGCCCAATAGTCCAGCCAAGATGAGGACCAAAATCAAGGCTCCTGGAATCCAGCATATTGTTAGGCCTAAAAGGAGAAGCACTGGGCAGCTGACAATAGAAAACTTTAAAAGGCCAGAGAGATAGACAAAAGACAGAGGAGCAATTAAAAAGAAAAAAAAAAAAAAGGAAGGGATGCAGACACAGAGACAAAAACCAAAACAAAGGACATCAGATGATTTACAAATATATTTGAGCTGAATGTTGACAGTGATATTGGCAGGCGCTGATCAGATCACCTCTGTAGGGAGAGATTTCAGCTAGCTGGCATCCTCATTGTTATGCTAGTTATTAATAAACTGTCTCACAATGGAGGGAAGTGTTTGTATTCAGAGAAGGAGAATGTGAGAATAGTTGAGTAATAACATGGACTGAGCCCAGGCCAGGCTGGTGCCAGCGCTGAGGACAAGATGTTTCCTCTCAACCGGGTACTCACTGGTGGCTCATGCCTGTAATCCTAGATCCTTAAGAGGCTGAGATCTGAGGATCATAGTTCAAAGTCAACTTAGGTAGGAAAGTCTATGAGCCTCTTATCTCCAATTAACCACCAAAAAAGCTGGGAGTGGAACTGTGGCTCAAGTTCTAGAACACCAGCCTTGAGCAAAAAGGCTAAGGGATAGCACCCAGATCTTAAGTTCAAGCCCCAAGAACAACAACAACAACAAAAGATATTTTCTCCCAGAAAGTGTCAGAACTGTGGTATGACAGCAAACTAGTTTGGTTTTATTTTACATCTTCAGCCATCTATCTTTCCCTACATCCTTTATAATCCTACTGATCACACTGAAGATGACTCCATTCTACCTCATTAGCCAAACAGCTGACATATCTACTTAGAAATACAACATGTCACTTTGTATCATAGGCACTGGGTAGTTTATACCCCTGTTTCTCCATTCAAGATGTCAACAGTTGTCTGCCTTGTCCTTACATTTAACAGAATACACAGTAACATTTTGTTGTTGTTGTTGTTGTTTATGTTCTTAATACAAATCACACAGCTTGCACAACACCGAGTAATTTTCCTAAAATGGGTCAGAACCACTTGTTTTAAATAGCTGGAGAGTGAAACCATTCTTTCTCTGCTCTGTTCCTTCGGTGCCAGCAAGTCGCTGAAACAATGCTTAGAGCAAACTTCAGGCTCTCTCCCACTTCCAGAGGAGTTATGAAAAGACTAGTTACAAAGCCAAGCGCAGTTGTTTTGTGTTGTTTTTGTGTTGTCCTGTTTTTCCTCCCTTTTAGTCTTTTCTGGCATCTCAACTAATGAGAGAAGAGAAAGCAGGAATGAACCTCTCAATGAACCTCCCTCCGCCCCTCCCTAACCCCTCTCCCCCCCAAAAATAAAGGATTTAAGGACCTTTAAAAACAAAACTCTGAACACATCTTAACCAAATTCACACTTGTGTCCTCAAACTGGATCTGAGCCTTCTAAAAAATGGTTCTCTCTCTCCACACAGAGGAGTAAAAGCCATGGACAAAGGAGTTATTTCCAAATTTGGAGGAAAGTTCTGGGCTCTTATGGAGCAGAACAAGCTTACTGCTACCCCAGAGGTGAGTTAGCAGACATATTGCATCTTACACACAGATGGATTTATCCCAGCTCTGGCCTGAAGCTCTGATGTAGAGGAAACCCATGTCAAGGTTCCTGGAGGATCGAGGCCTATGAAGCTCCGGCTCCGGCCCTTTGCAGGATTCAGGGTCCCAGCTCACGTGGAATTATTCATTCAACTACGTTACCATTTTCTTTTCAATATGCTAGCTCACAGCTCAGGGCATGAGTCAGCACGGACTTCTGACTTTTGTCAAAGATTATCACGACTTTTCTTTATTTGTGCAGCATTTGAGGCCCTGGACATTGAGGATTTCTGGATATTGGATGCCCATAAAAAGGAAAAATTACTGATAACATGGAAATCCTTTAGCTGTATGTATGTGTGTGTGTGTGTGTGTCTGTGTGTGCATGTGCATGCATGCACCAGTCATGGGAGGCTTGAACTCAGGGTCTGGGTGCTGTTCCTGAGCTCTTTTGCTCAAGGCCAGTGCTCTACCACTTTGAGCTGCTTCCAGTTTTCTGGTGGTTAACTGAGATAAGAGTCTCACAGACTTTTCTACTGGGCTGGCTTTGAACTGTGATCCTCAGATCTTAGCCTCCGGAGTAGCTACAATTACAGGCGTAAGTCACTGGCAACTGGCCTCTGATATATTTTTGAGGAACATTTATATTTTTAAAAAAGGGGAAGGAGAGGAAACAGTTTATCAAACTTGACACTGGTTTATCCATGTCACATTTACATTCATTCTTGTGTCACATTTTCTTTCCAGCCGCCTCAGTACTAGAGACTGAATCCAGGCCTAGGGCCGTGCACATGCTAGCCAAGTACTCTACAACGGAGCATATCCCCAACCTTAGTTACTTTCTTTTGTACAAGCCAGTCTCAAACTCAGGATCCTTTGCCTCAGCCTCCTGAGTAATGAGAGTTACAGGCAGGCACCATCAAGTTCAATTCAGTGTTTCATTTTCTGATAAAAAGTTATAATGGGAAATCTGACATATATGTATGTATGCATGTATTTCTTTACAGTGCTTCAGGTCAGCATTGAGCTGTGACAGTAAGCCTGTGGGCTTGTCCTATCTATCAGCACATGACAGGCAAGAGAGGAAAGGGTAGAGACAGGGGTGGGAGACTGGCCAGCCCCCTCAATTCTCAGGTGGGGGTGCAGGAGTGGGGAATGGGGGGGGAGGTGGCCTTAGAATTGTGAAATCCAGAGGGGAGGGGCTAATGGCTTTCCCAGGAGAGGGTTTGATGTCCTTCCAACACAGGAGCCAGCAAGGGCTGTGGGGTAAGGGAAGCAGCCCTGGAGGGAGCTAGGACAAGATCTGTAGATCCTAGAAATGCACTTGGTGATAGATGGCACATATCCTGCTTGTGGCCCCTCCCCCCATTGTCCTCGCTGTTTTTCCTAAGTCATGGGGGTGGGCGTGGGGCATCCCCAAGGAGCCTCAGCCTTGGCAAGGAAGGCGAGTTTTTCAGGCTGTAGCTTGCAGGGTTGGGAAGAGGTTGAGAGGGTTCTTTTCCTCACCCTGTGTTTCTTCTTGCCCAGCTGGTTGGTGACAAAAGGGCTGAGTGTCAATGCCAGCCAGTGGATCTCCTCTGCTCGTGGCCTTAAGCTGTTCCTATCAACTCCTAAGCATCTCACCTGCGGCCTTGCTACTCAAGATTAAACATCTGAAAGTCACTTAAATAGCCTAGGAGAAAGATGCTTATAGATTAGGTGTGGGGGTAGATTGGGCCCAAAGATTTTCTTGTGATTTATGTTCTAGCCCGCTGGCTTGCTCATTCATGTCAACCCGAGGGTTGCAATAGATTGTATTGTTTCTAGGCTGTGTGGACGAAGCCCATTTCATTGTAGGATGTTCGGTTTGGGGGTTCTGGTCGTGACTATGTCTACAGCTGCTGGAGGTTGTCCTAAGGATGTGAGAGGCTCAGGCAGGTGAACCAGGATTCTGTAATCTTGAGCAATACCCCTAGACAGGAAAGTAAGGTGAATAGCAGCCAGGAATTTAGAAACGGCATATTTAGAAACACAGTACCAACTTCTTTGTCTTAACCCTAGCACACCTTCGTGAGCTGCAGTATTAACACAAGGAGAAAAAAAAAAGAGAGCAAGAGCATCTTTCTCCATCTGACCTTGCCTGCAGGCCCCAAATAATTAGGATGAGAAAGGCCATCATAAGCAAACGAACAAAAAACCTGTATCCTAAAAAGACCTGTATTCCTAAGGAAGCAAGTGCTTGGAAAATGGCTCTTCCTGGCACAACATGCTTATCTCAAAGGATAAACATCTGTGCCAGGATGCATTCTTTATCTTGAGGAGAAATACCAGTTTTCATATACATGGCAAAATGCATTCTTTCCTAAAAGGGATACCATGATGGCACATAGCTAACGTACGGGCAGTCTCACTCAGGCCTCTGAGCTCAAGCGGTAAAAGTGTAACACCAACAGTGAGTAAAGAAAAACGCTTATGGGCATAACTTTAAGTCAGACCCTGCCTTTATCATATAAATCACCCGGATGTCCAAGAGCCTCATCTCTCTCCCTTTGAGGCATCCACACTCTGTTAGTGTGGCTCTTGTCTTTCTGTCTGCTTGCCTGCTTGCTTCCCCAATAACGCTTCACCAAGTTTTCTTACCATTATGACATGTCCAGAGAGTCATTCTGACTGAAGTTTCAAGGACCCTAAGTGAAGAGCCCCTAGTTTCTCAGGGAAAGGTCACAAACCCTCACCTGCATCTGGGGACACCCGCACCTCCAGATCTTACCTCTCCCCCTAGCAAGAAGATGGGCTCTCCAAGTATAGACCCTGGGCTGGCAACATATCCTTATTCCCAGGCTTACTCACACTTACAGAATCACTGGGGGAGGCCCAGCACTGTTCCTTTCCACAGTGTCTGCCAAATGGCTTTGCTGCAGCCTGGGACGAACCCAGGTGGCGTGGGGCTAGACTCCCCGGGACTGAATACAGGAGGCAAATGAGCTGCTAGGCCCAGGCTCTTATCTGAGACTCAACGTTAATGCTGGCTAGGGAAAGCCATTGTCTGTTTTGTCTAAAAGACAAACAGGGTGTTGGCTTTGGCTCCCTCCTCAGCCTTTCAGCAGGAGGCTGGGAGTGGCTGTAATTCCAGGCAGGGGTCTCAGGGTTTGAATGGCATTCATTCTCTTTGATATAAGAAGAAGGACTTTTGCGGAGATCCCACTCACACAGACTTCTAAGCCTTGCAAAGAAGGACCTTTTGCTGGAAACACTTTAGGAGAATCCCAGGCAGCCTTGGGGTTAGAGTAAACCCCATGGTGTTGGCAGAGGCAGCTCAGGTTTTGTGGGGCCTGGAGCTTATGGTTTTGGTGACCAACAGTGTGCAGAAGTGCACGAGACTTGGCAAAACATAAGAAGATGTAAACACACCCTTAGTGCCCTGCCCCCAACTTAGTTGTCTTTAGCTGTTCCCTGAGCTCCCGGCAGGAAGGACAGGTACCCTACCAGAATTCTTTCCATGGAGGCTTTGTCTGGGCTAGGATTGTATGGCACCAGCCATGGAGCCAACCAGATAACTCTGAGCTTCCTTTCCTCCCCGGTCTTTTCCCTTTCTGATTTGCTATTGTTGTTAGCAGCTGTTTTAAATAGTACTGTAATGACCCTGAAAGAGGAGGGAGGAGGAGACCTTCTTTGCTCAGAGGCAAAGTGATACAACACCCACACCAATCAGGTTTTAGCCACCTGGTATGTGCAGTACTCTTCATTGGTTATACTTTTCTCACGTTTAAACACAATCGTACTGCACTCTCCCAATCTCTCTCTCTTCTCTCTTCTCTTTCTCTCCTCTCTCCTCTCTCTCTCTCTCTCTCTCTCTCTCTCTGTCTCTGTCTCTTACTGTCTCTCGCTGTCTCTCTCTCCCCTTCCTTGAGCTACTCCCTGTCATTTCAGCAAGTGGAATTTTCTCTTGAAGCAGCCAAATCTGTAATCTCAGATCTGTCTGTCTGTCCCCATATCTAATGACAAAACGACCCATTCCAGGCTCACAGAAATCATCAACAGAGCCTGATCTCCAGACCTGCAGTGAGAAAGGGTGTTAATCATCCTACCATACCCAGAGACAAGAGTAGTCTCTACCTGTCAAATCCCAAGAAGTTCTTGGCCAGAGAATGTAGCATCTCTTAGCACCATGATCGCGGATGCCAGTCCTACCTCGGTACAATCCCTGCTTTATGGAGAATGATGGAAAGGGTGACGTGAATCAAGATGCACTGTACTCACAAGTTGATGTGCTGGAATTGAAACCCCTTTGTATGTCTACTTAAAGATAATAATCAGATATTTTAAGCAACCCCTGCTTCAGAATGCAGAAGTGAACCTCACTTTCTGTCCTTGGAGCTGACATTCCTGATGACTGGGGCAGCGTTCTGAAAGGATCTGGGGATGACTTGGGAGATTTCTGTGCTCCCAGAAGCTCGTCCCACATGGTGGAGCCATGCAGATCCTCTCTACCAGCTCTTGGATACTTCCAGACATTTTTTCTTATCCACCCATGCAGTCCTTCTAGAGCTAGCTTTTGGAGCTACCATTATCTCTACTGCACAGGGATGCAACTGGGGTTGAACTCATCAGCAAGACTCCTCCCACCGTCCTCCAGGAGGGGGCGGGCCCTACCTGAGGACAGCAGGCTCCCGCTGCTGCCGCTGATTATCTTCCCCTTGCTCCCCATGTGGGCCAGCTTCGAGGTCTTCAGTGTCCCGGTTTCTGTGAGGTCGATGGCAATCTCGCTCAGACTTCGTGCTGCATGGATCTTGGACTGGAATGGAAAGGTAAACAGTCATCTCAAAAGGGATCAGAAAGCACTCATCTGCTGGTCCTAGAATTCAGCAGGTCTGCAACCTTCTGGCCCAACTGCTATTCACCAAAACTCTTCCTGGGAGCAGAGTTGGCACAGGAGTTGCTCAAATGATGGAATTCCTCCTGTTTTGTAGGCTGTGGAAGTACATGGGCAAGCTGGGCCCACTGATTCATGCCTTAATCCCAGCCAATAAGAAGTAGAGGCTAGAAAACTGTGGTCTGAGCCGGGCACTGGTGGCTCATGCCTATAATCCTAGCTACTCAGGAGGCTGAGATACGAGGATCTCGGTTCAAAGCCAGCCCAGGCAGGAACATCCGTGAGACTCTTATCTCCAATAAACCACTAGAAAACCAAAGTGGTGCTGTGGCTCAAGCGGTAGAGCACTCACATTGAGCTGAAGAGCATAGGGGCAGCGCCCAGGCCCAGAGTTCAAGCCCCATGACCGACCAAAAAAAAAAAAAAAAGAACTGTGGTCTGAGGCTGGCCTGGATAAATGTATGAGACAGGATCTGAAAAACAACTAAGAAGTGACTAGGGAGTGTCATGGAGATGACTAGTAGTGAAGCACTGAGTTCATACCCCCAGGAACAGACACACACACATATACAAAGAAAGGAAGAAAGGAAGAAAGGAAGGAAGGAAGGAAGGAAGAAAGAAAGAAAGAAAGAAAGAAAGAAAGAAAGAAAGAAAGAAAGAAAGAAAGAAAGAAAGAAAGAAAGAAAGAGAAAGAAAAAGGAAGAAAGGAAGGAAGGAAGGAAGGCAGGCAGGCAGGCAGGCAGACATACAGACAGACAGACAGGAAGGAAGATCAAAATGGGCAACCATCCATCAGAGCTCACGCCTGTAAGCATTAGAGACTCTGGAGGCTGAGATGTGAGGATTGCAGTTCAAAGCCAACCCAAGCAGGAAAGTCTCTGAGACTCTTTCTAATTAACCACCAAAAAGCCAGAAGTAGAGCTGTGGAAGAGTTACCCTTGAGTGAAAAAAACTAAGGGACAGTGCCCATACCCTGAGTTCAAGCCCTAGGCCAGCGTGTGTGTGTGTGTGTGTGTGTGTGTGTGTGTGTGTGTGTGTGTGTGTGTGTGTGTGTGTGTGTGTGTGTGTGTGTGTGTGTGTGTGTGTGTGTGTGTGTGTGTGTGTGTGTGTCACGGGCTTAACCTCACTGAGTCTCATTATTCCATATATAATCCAGGAAACAACCACCTACCATGGGGGTGGGGGGAGCTGGGTCAAGGACATAGAATGCCTACAAGGCATCCTCTCTACTTCTCCCTCCCCCTCTCTCCCCTTCCTTTTCCACCTGACACATGGCAATCAATGACAACCTGTGACTATAATGATTGTGAGCTTAAAAAGGAAAAGGAATTTCCAGCTTTCTAAATGACACGGGAGATTTAGGAAACAAATACATGAAAATTTAATGAGTTTGTAAAGGATTAAAACCTCTTAAATTGTTAGCCTGATGACCAAGGGGAAATCTAAAGGATAAAGTCAACATCCTAGGCCTGTAACCATGGTGTATTATGGATAGAAGCTTCAGGAACTGTTGATTTGGATACTTGGGTCCTACAAAAAGCATCTGCCATGGACTTTGCTTCTATTTTGATACCTGAATATATGCTCCAAAGTCTTCGTATCAAATTCTACTCAGTACAGAGATTAATTGGCTGTATTTGGCAAGTAGTCACAGCAGTTAATAATCAGAAAATACTGTATTCATAGTATTCATCTCTGAACGTGCCTTTTTTTTTTTTTAAAGCAAAGCTATCTTATCTGCCTTACCACCTTCACATTGAAAATACATTGCATTTCCTCCATGGATTGCTCATTTTGTTATTTTTGTCATTGTTCGGGAAATCAGCTTTTCCTATACCATGAATTTCAGTCAACCACTTCTATAACCCACACATTTGCTCTTCTTTCCCTCTCTCTGGGGCCTTTAATTGTAGCATACAGGGATGGAGCCAGGTGAGGGTCATAATTGAGGTTTCCAGTTGCTCACTGTGCTGCTCTTGCCTGGCTGAGAAAGGTTAGGTCCTTCCACACCTGGAAGGCACTGAACAGGCAGATTCTGCAGGCTACGGAGGGGTGCATACACCACTGCCCTCTCCCCCTGATTTATGTCTTCCTTTTGCACCTAGACACCCTCATTTGTCCTGAAGAGGCTGCCAGGGCCCCTTGAGGCCTTGCCCTTCCTCTGGCCTGATGTTGTTGTGGTGCCGGTGAATGACAACAACTTCCACCCTCCACTTCCGCCCTCTGCACACTTCTTCCGGTTAACAAGACTCTTGCTGGTCAGAGGAAACACTGAGGCATGTTGGGTATTTACCTGGTATGAACTGTCTTCCTTCTCCTCGCTCTTTGCCATTGGTCCTCCCTCAGCTAAGGCCTTCTTTCTGACCTCAATTTTTCTTCCTTGCCTTCAGAACCAGCTCACCGTCCTCAGGTTAGGGTCCCCTTCTTCATAATACAATCTCAGCTGCTAGGCCTTGCAGGATTGTGGCATGATGCGGAAGGCAGGAAAAGGCTTTCTTTTTCAGCCTATCTACAACATCCATCTGGTTGTGCTTTATCCCCCAAGCAAGCAGAGCGAGCCCAATCCATTACTTCCTTTCTTTCTGCAAGACTCTTTCCCAAGACCGGTGTTTCCATACAAAGAAGCCCACACTTACATAGTTATGTAGCAATAACTTATAATAAGTCCCGGAAGTCCGAAAGACCCAGATTGGATTCCTGACTCTTTCCAATCAATCACTGTCAGATTTTAATCCTTGACCTCTCTGGTCCTCAGATTCCTGTTTGTAATATGGAGATCTTAAGGCCCACATCACAGAGTTGGGATACAGACTAAGTTAGATGGTATGTGTCAAAGCCATGGCAATAGGACTAAGATATAAATTAGGGCCTGGAAGTAATTTGCTAAATAAGGTTAGATGGATGGCTTGACCTGGTATTTTAAGGATCTCATTAATCACATGGAAAACCAGTTCTCTAACCTCCCCCTTTTAATCCTGCTACACTCCAGTCTCACAGGCAGAAAATAATATGGGAGAGGGAACAACAGATAACCCATTTAAAGATTCTAGATTCTTAGAAGTTTCTAGAACTTTCTAGAATGGAACTATCATAATGACTCAACAGATTCTGTGGAGGGAGAGAAACAAGAAGAAAATGAACACTGTCTGGGAGATTCTCTCTTTGCAAGGTATCGTCTCTGGGCCAACCCAAAAGAATTGAGGGCAGAACCCTAAACTGCTGAATGTCTTGCTTTGAGAGTCTTGCCCTTAAATATCATCTTGTCACTGATGATTCTTTAGGTCAGGCTTTCTTTTCTTTTTTTCTTTTTGGGTATGGTCGTGGGGCCTGGACGCTGGGCCTGGGCACTGTCCCTCAGCTCTTCAGCTCAAGACTAGTGCTCTACCGCTTGAGCCACAGTGCCACTTTCGTTTTTTTTTTTTCTGCTTATGTGGTGCTGAGGAATTGAACCCAGGGCCTCAAGCATGCAAGGCAAGCGCTCTGCCACTGAGCTACCTTCCCAGCCCTGGGCTTTATTTTCTTTATCATGTTTATAACTCTTCTTTTGATTCTAGATGGAATGAATACTAGCTGACTGGATTGGGGAAAAGAGAAAAAGAAAAGCTTAAGAAGAATTAGAAAAGATTAAGGAGGAGGAAAGATGTTTGCCTTGGAACTCAGGCTCTACTCTGAGTTCAGAAGAAAAGTGTCTGATGTCTCTAAACAATTTAAGCTTTCAAACATTTTCCTCTGAAGTCTTACAAACATTTCTTGGCTCTGGGCTGCCGGAGTTGCTGGGATCCTGCTGACAACATTTCTGATCTTGAGGGTCAGCATATATAAGTTACCAATTATAATTAGTAACTGCATCACCTCTCCTACGGAATGAGCCACAGGAAACCGGCCAGTACAACAGCCTCCCTTCCACTCTGCCTTTGATGTTTGATAGTGGAAGGATCTCTTTATGTACACGTGTAGGGTGATGATGAATAAAGAGTAGGGAAGAGGGAGAGGGAGAAGGAGAGGGAGGTGAGGGCGTGGGGGGGTGGGAAAGGAGGAGAGGGAGACAGAGGAGTTTTCCTAAATGATTTTTGGTGACCTGAACGTCAGGGCAGCACATGTGCTGTCTTGGTAGCCCCGCCTTCGCTGACTCAAGCCACTAGACCACACTTGTCTCTGGTGTTGATAAACATCACTTGGGAGGCCTGAGCTTTGCTGAAGTACTTCAGAGAAAGGAAAGGTTGGCACCATCCCATACAGTAGAGTGTGAAGCCAAGCCAAGATGCCAGCCCACACGGACTGTCCAGACATATTTAAAGCTATTTTTTTTTTTCCATCTCAAGCCCGTCAGCTATCACTCACTCCAAAGCCACACAGCCCACCAGAGACAGATCACTAGTCATGGATCCCTTCTTCAGTGAAGAATGAAGTTCCAAAGACGAAAGGTGTTATGTAATTCCTACAAGGATTTAATGTCATCGTCTTTGATGTAATGTGGGGTCTTTGAGAGAATTTAAACTTGAAGAAAGCATTGGGCAGGATACAGTAAATTAAGACTAATTAGGGTGTTAATAAAAGACAGCACAATTTCACAAACATTGTGTCATTTGTCCAGCTGCTAATTTAGGTCAGAGGGTTCCTTTCCCGTTCTCTAGTTGGGAAAAACACATATGAATATATAAAACACCTGTTCAAAGTCAGGTGGGGGGACAGCTCACATCTGTAATCCTAGCTACTCAGGAGGCTGAGACCTGAGGATCACAGTATGAAGCCAGCTTGGGCAGGAAAGTCTGTGAGACTCTTATCTCTGAGTAGCTACCAAAAAAGTTGGAGGTGGACCTGTGCCTCAAGTAGTTAGATCACTAGCCCTGAGCAAAGCAGCTCAGGGACAGCACTCAGGCCCTGAATTCGAACCCCAGGATTGGTACATGTGTACATTGTGCACACCCCTCCTCCCCCAAAACCTGTCAAAGGTCTTGGAGCTAGAAAACAGAGCTGTCTAATATTCAAGTAGGGAAATTTGGTCCTCAACTGTCTCTGAGGTTGAAGAGCTGGTTCCTAGGAGTAAAGCACGAGTTCTAGAACATTCTTGACTGTGCAAGGATTTCTGGGGAGAAATTCTATTCCCCTTGGGAATGGGGAACTTTTCTTCTGTCCCCCAGGGTACTGAGCATGACAGCTGAGATCTTAATGCTATAGGCATTTGATTTTATTTCTTAAAAGATGCTTGTTTGTTAAGTGATTTGGGATGGCTTCATTCTGAGATTCGCTTGCTATTCTAGCCGCTGACCTTGAAACCTGCTGGGCAATGCTGCCCAGGTATGGGCCATATCTGAAGGGGGGTGGGGGCTAAAGGACCCCCTAGAACAGGCTGTGTGAGACAGCCAGGGCACAGACACAAGGACCTCCAACTGACGGAAGGGCATACCTTCCTATAGTTGAAATGTGCTACATATTTTTCTCCTTTTCAGATTCTGATATCAATGTATGGTTGTGTGTGTGTGTGTTCAAGAGGAATTGGCAGTGGGGTTCAAGACATTTTCCTAATCCTCCATTTTTTGCCACCCATTGCCGAACCACATATGGGGTAAATCAACTTTTAAAGGTGGTGACCTCTAACTCTCAGCCCGGGATTGCCGGGTGCTGCCCCCTCACCGCCCCCCCCCCCCGCCCCCCGCACTGTCTCAACGTTCAGCCCAAGCCAGACCCTTCGGCCCTGTTTCTTTCCATCTAATTGAGCTTTACACCAACCACCAGGAGAGTTACAGATAGTCCCATAATTCCTACCACTAAAATATTCCCCCTGGGGCACAGTCACCCCAGAAAGTGACCAAAAAGAAAAAAAAAACAATCAGGAAGAAGACTTAGAACAGGAAACAGTATTTGACAAAGGAGCTAGTGATTGTCACTGGAACTCGGGCAGGGAGGGGGGGTGGCGATCATCCCTCCCAACAATTTCTCTTGCTCTTTTCTTCTGATCCCCTGCCCTGACTTGACCCCAACTCCTTCCAAGAAAAAGAAAAGCCCATAATAAAGGAAAACAAGGCAGAACAGAAAGAGCCCAAGAGGGCACTGATCTAGTGGCCTTGGTGCAGTCAGGACAGGGTTCTCAGCCAGCTCCTGAGAAAGAGCCCAAGGGGAAAGGAAACCCCCATGGGTGTGTGTGTGTGGGGGGACCCACTCAGCAGGAGGCCAAGGCTGGTGTTCCCAGCAGCAGGATGCTGGGACTAGTGCAGAGTCACCTGAGTGGGAGTGGCCTACAGGGGGCTGGAAGTGGAGGAGGGGAGGCCAGGTGGAGTAAGAGGGGGCAGAGTGTTGACATAAGCCCTATGTGAACCAGGGACACGTCATTCTCCCACCCACCCACAAACACAGCCCTGTGTCTGGGCTGGGGGTGGTGGGTGAATCTTCCTGGACAGATGGCTCTTTCCCAATGCCTGAGGCTCTGGCTCTACCAGAGGGAAACAGGGCTGCTACGTGTGTGTATGTGTGTGTGTGTGTGTGCGCGCGTGTGCGCGCGCTTTTGCTTTTCCAGTTTTGCATTTTTAGAAATGAAGTTGGCAGTTGGAAAAGCCTGGAGGGTTTTCATAGCAATTAACCTAAACAGTTAAGTGGTGTCTATGAGTTAAGAATAGTTAACTCTTTTTTTAAAAAAAATTCTTTTTGTTCAAAAACAAAACAATATCCCAGTGTTTAAACAACCGTAGGGCTCCATTTGGAAGGTCTGCTCCTCAGAGTATCTTCTGAATTCCCAAAGCAGGCTGGGAATTCTTCCCCTGGGCTCTGCCTGCTTGGAGCAGGCTGCTTGAGTAGCCACAATGGTAGCAGAGCCAGAGCCCCAGGACCAGGTAGCAATGGACTTGCCCTCTCTTAAAGAGGAATCGGCCTTTTCCCCTCCCACTTGAAGCCCCAAGAGGCAAGTGCCTACTTGTGCAAGACTCAGGCCAAAGACAGGGCACCTCCCTCCCCACCCATCCAATTCCCACCCCTAAACTCCTGCCCCCAGGCCAGCTCCCAAATCTGCGCACTTACCTTACTCTGCTTTCTATCCAGATAGAACTGGTGCTGGCTAATTGCCATCGCCCAAATGGACTTGATCAACGCCGGGCACGCATACCACGTGTGTACTGCAATGCCACTGTGTCCGAAGGTCCTCCTGGTCACCGAAGCCCTATGAAAGTGAGAGTCATTAGTTTTTATATTGATCAGGGTGGGCAAAGTTGCTCGTCGAATAGCTTTTATAGGAGAACCATGCGGTCCTAAAAGCCCTGGTATGAAGGGGACAGAGGAGCTCACAGACACGTGTGCGCTCACACACACTCACAAACAGATTCATGCACACAGGCACATGTGTGTGACTGACTTCTTAGGGCTCTGAAAGTTTCTTCCTGCTCTGGGATAAGACAGATCTTTGTAGGCTGGAGGACTTCCGGATCTTCAGCTCCTCCCTCAGGCGAAGGCAAACCTCTGAAAGGTAAAAAGCTCTCCACGAATCAGGTAAACGTTGCCTCTAGTGAGGAGGAGTAGAATTCTTCCCTGGGGGCCACGGGTCACAGCATCTGAAGATAACTAGACTTATATCAGTCTACCTCAACAGTCCAAGTAGATTCAAGAGGGCAAGGAGGCTTGGAGAGTCAAGACACAGAGAGAGGAAGGAAGGAGGAAGGCAGAGAAGAAGAAGCTGATCAATTGCCCTGGCCACGGTGTAGACGTTTATATGCCTAAAGAGAATACATGTGTGGAGTAGAGAGGTGTAATCAAGAGTTTTAAAATGAAGACAAAGCTCTGATCTCAACATAATTCACATGTTAATGGAGTTTTGGAGAAAAAGAGCTATGTGGTCATATTCTCAGTGAAGTATATTTTATATGATTGGGAGATAAAAATCAGAGAACAAATGAAACCTGAGAATGTGTCCTGGTGTGTGTGTGTGTGTGTGTGTGTGTGTGTGTGTGTGTGTGTGTGTGTGTGTGTGTGTGTGTGTGTGTGTGTGTGTGTGTGTGTGTGTGTGTGTGTGTTCATGTGAGGTATGAGAGAGACAGATGATGCAGGTTGGGTAGAACTGGGGAAAGGTTCATGCTGGGAGCCGGTGGCTCACGCCTGTTATCCTAGCTACTCAGGAGGCTGAGATCTGAGGATCTCAGCACAAAGCTATCCCAGTTAGACAAATGCAAGCGATTCTTAGCTCCAATTGACCAGCAAAAAAACGAAGTGGGAGCATGCTCAAGTAGCAGAGCTCCAAGCTTAAGCAGAAAAAGCTAAGGGACAACACTCAAATCTTGCATTCAAGCCCTTGTACCCACGCGAGAAGAGGAGGAAGAAAAAGAGATGTATGGTTTCAGGAGGAAGATAGGTAATGAAGCATGAAGATTTGTGAATAACAGCATTCCCCCTCCCCACTCATAGCCCATTTTTTCCTCCTAGTCTAAAACTTAAAACACTTCCGGCTTCTTCATACCTGCTTCTAAGAAGAAATTCAAATCTGGTGATTAGAAACCTGATACTAAGCAGGGCTTTCCTCTCTTGAGTTCAAACAAAAGTTAAGGGAAAGTGTGTACGGTGGGAATGAGTAGAGAGGAGGGGGGGGGGAAGGAGGCCTCTCCCTTCCCCACCAGGTCTCTGTAGTTTTGAACATTGTGACCTGAGGTAAAGATTGGTTTCTAGGGTAACTGCCAGAGTTGGGAATAAATATATATATTTTTTCCAGAAAAACTGAAGGAGATTTAGAAAGAGGAATTATAAAGGGGGGGGGAGGTAAGGATAGTGGTCAGCACTGGGTGCTGCTGGCTTTTAGGTAATACAAGTGAGAAAAGGTTAGTTAAGTGGCTCCACAGACCCATCTAAATCAGATTCTGCCAGACGTCTCTCCTCCTCCATTAGTGAGTTATCTCCTCCACTCAATCTCCATTTTCAGGCCCTTCCCACCTCACTGACTTGCCTATTGTTGCCAACTCTTGGAAATGAAGTAGGGTTTGCCCTATTTCAGCTCTATCAGAGACTGGTAGAAACTGAGGTGGGTTAGGAGAGTCAGGCTGCGTAGATGGACCAAGTCTACTGCACATCTGGTGCCCCGTGGGCCCTCACAAGCACCTTTGACCCCGAGTGATGTTGCTGTCATTACGGGCTCCCACCAATGATTTCATTACCTGATTCGACCTGGCATTTCCCAGCTATGAACAGCTCTCTCCCTGGCTTGGAGGAGGCAAGGTCAACATCAAGGTAAAGGCAATTAGATGAACCTCCCTGTTCCCAATAAGCAAGGCAGCAAGCAACAGGGAGACCAATGCCACATTAAAAACTCCACCGGCCCACGAGAGGGGAATTAGTAGGTGGAAAGAACTAGTGGGTGGCTCTTCCATGGAACTAGCTGGCTTGAGGCAGTTCCCTCTCTTTGGACATCCAGAGTCTTTTTCTTCCAGCTGAAGCTAGTGTGGGCCTCATCTGCTTTCCTGCTCACCTCTGGGAAAAACAAACATGGCGGACTGAGGACTACTTTCCTCAGAGGAGCTGGCCATACTCCAAGCTCAGCATGCCACCTGTGGGTCCTCTCCTCCTGTCTGCTTTATGACTTCAGATGAGGAAGGACATTCCTGCCTGGTGTCCTGAGCTGCCTTCGAGCCCACATCCTGGCTTTAATCCTAGTTACCCTTTGAGGTTCAGCTCAGATTTTCTTCTCAGGAAGCCCCTCTGGACCAGCTGGTCTTGCTTTGGCATCTGTATCCCCTAGCACTTAGGGTTTATGCTATCTGGCACTGTGCCTTGAGTTACAGTGGAGCAGACCTCTGGGTTCAAACCCTGTCTGTACTGTGTACTGGCTGTTTACAACCTACAGTGGGTTACTATACCTTCTGTGCCTCAGTTTCCCACACGTAGAGCGGGAATAACAATAGGACCCACTGAAGGAATGTGTATGTTTAGACTGGTGTCTACAGAGGGCCCCTCAATTCCCCCCGAAAGTGTCAGCTCCTTCTTCTACCTATCACCCCAACTCTGCTAAAAGTTCTTCAAGGAAGAGGACCTGCCTTGCTGTTTCCCTTGTACCCTACCACCACAAGCCCAGTGTCCAAACAGAAGCTTCCCCGAACATATGGGATAGATTCCTTTTGTTTTAATAAGCGAAAGCCCAGTTAGTGGTAAGGCTTGAGGTTAGATGCTTTTTCTCTATCTCTGGATCTTGGGGAAAGGAAGGAAATTTATACTGCATTGCTGATAGGGATGATAATACACAGAGTGAGTGCATGGTGCACACAGACATACAGACACACACATAGAGGCTTAAAATGATTTGTCCAAGGTGCTTTCTGAGAGAGCAGAATTCCCAGCAGAGGACAAGCATGGAAAATAATATTTATTTATTCAATTTTCTCTGGCATCTGACCCATTCATTTCACTCTTAGATTTTCCTTGACTCTCACATGGTGGTGAAGAATCTGCTATGATAGAGTTCACCTGGAAAAACAGCCCTGCGTTTCTTGTTGGCTGAGTTCTTTTTGGAGAACCCCTGTCCCTGTGGGGCTGTGCAGATGGACTGGCAAGACCCTGAGAACCACTAGCTATCCTTTTGTTCAAGGCTCCTGCTTCCACCTCACTTCAGGCACAGGTATCCTGTAGAATGTTCTCCAGTTGCTAGTCCCACAGGTACTGTGGGGGCAGGGATAAGCTGTCGCCTAGAGTGGCTGTTCTGGGCAGATTACAGGGCGAGGTAAACTGTACACCATCCCCAGGAGTTATCACCAGCTGCAGGAACCCAGGCAGCCGCACCCCCCCCCCCCAGCCCTGTCATGGGTACGACGTGTCTTCCAGTCCCCAGCGCTCCCTGGGAGGCACGGCAGCTTGTCTCATGGAATCAGAGCCAAGAGTGCAGTGGCATTCATGTCAGCTCTTCCTCTCAGTCTGCAACTGGGTATCACCCGTCCCTAAAGGTTCATCTTGGATTTTCTGGAGCGGCAGAACTTTGGACTGTCTCCCCAGGCTACTCTGCCAATGTGCTTCTTCTGCCTTCCTTCTCAGGTGTCAGCCTGGTTCTAAGTAATTCTGTGGCTGTTTGGGGCCTGCCAGCAGACAAAGAGGAAAAGCAGAGGGCAAATGTTGCCCTGACCGACCCCTTCCACGCCCGACTCTGCATTCCAAACTTATTGTCTGGCACCGGACTTGAAACACGGATTTTTCACCCTGTGTTCTCTGGAGGGAAAAACAATGGTGCGTCTGTACACGCAGTCACCACGCTCACATCCTAAGAGTACAATTGCCAGAAGAAAACAATGGCTTTAGTGACAAATTCCTTTTAGTGTCAACTCTCCTGCTTGAAATCCTCTCCTACTCTGAGCAGCTCCGATGAGCAAGCTTTTTTGGCCTGCTCTTTGGGACAGCTTCCCAGAGGGACTGAGGCACTGCCCAGGCGAACTTGGTATTTGTTCCAAAGTGCCACCGACATTCTTGCTAAGTCCCCTGGCGTGCAAGACACACATATGCAGAGAGCAAGTAGGATGAAGCCAGAGTTTGGAATCGCTAATCACTCACACACACACACACACACACACACACACACACACACACACACACACACACACTGCATTTATCAACATAAAGCTTTACCTTCTGACTTGAACTCTGTCCTCCAAGGTTCCCCAATCCCTCCCTCTCCCCCTCCACCCTCCTCTCAAACTGAACAAGGATCCCAAAGGCACAACCATCATCACCATCATATCAATGGCATGCTCTACCGTGCTCTCGAGAACAAGGACTTTCTTTCAAGCTTACCTGCGTGGGTCATGGACTTCCACTGAAAACTTCTTTTCCCTGAAATACAGGTTTTCCAGCTGCCTCCACTGGAATATCTGGACAGAGAACAACGGGAGTTTAAATTCACCAGCGGCTCCTTCTTCACGGCTTCACCTCCCACAGCTGGCAGCTTCCTTATCACAGCTGAGCCCTGCAGTGGTTGGTGCCTCCTGCTCCGCTGGGGCATCCACACACGCGCGCACACGCGCGCGCACACAGAGCAACTCCGGGGTTCAAAATCCCAGGCAGCGTGGGTGTGGATTTCCCTGCAGATCTCTTAAGGGGAAACAAAAACAAGTTCTTTTTTCGAGTTGTCCTCCCGGTGCGCCTTTGTTGAGTGGTGTAAGACAGTTCCCAGCTCCGCAGACTTTTCCCTCCAAGGAGGGGGGAGGGGAGGAGGGAGGAGGAGGGGGGCGGGAGCGTTGCGCCCACCCTCGCCGGGCGGAGGGCGGGCTGCGCCCCGGCGCTTCCTCCCCTCAAGTGCTGAAATGGGCAGGCGGTCAAATTCCCAGCCTCCCATCGGGGACTCCACTTCCTGCCGCTAATGTGCTCTGGCCCGGGACGCGATCGCAGGCGCAGGGCGGAGGCTTTTGGGGGCGGGAAGGGTCGAGGAGGGAGGTGGGGGGGTCCCCGGCCACCCCGCGATCCGCGCGTCCGCCGCGCTCGCCCTCGGCTTTGTGCAGCACAAAGAGAAGCCAGCGTTCTGCGGCCAGGGCCTGGTGGGACCCCGGCGCACAGACCCCACGCCCGGGGCGCTGGGAGGGCGCAGCGCGGCTGGGAGGGCGGCTGCAAGTTGGAGGTGTCCCGGGCGCCCCGGGACCCATGCTGGGTGAAAGTGAAAGCTGCCTGGCCCGCCGGGGACGTCCGTCCGTCTGTCCGGGAGGCCTGGGCCGAGGCTGCGCGCGCATCGGTATCCACTGGGACGGAGGCTGCATCCATCCCCCGCTGGGGGCTTAGCATGTGAGTGGGCCTTCCCTGCCAGTGGCTGACCCCCCCCCCTGCCCCCGAGACCCCTTTCGCGAACCCCTGAGATCAGGGGCGTCTTTAGGGTCTCTTTCCGGAGCCCTGATGTGGGAGTCTGACCCTCTTCAGGCCTGTCTGCCCATGATTCCTCCACCATACAGACCACCTTCCTGGGTCTCATCAACTTTTCCCTCCCTCCCTCCCTCCCTGTCTCTCTCTCTCTCCCTCCCTCTTATATTGGGGGCTAAACTAAAGCCATGCCCCCAGTCCCATTTCACTCCCGTTAATCTGTTAAATAGAGTCTCACATTTGTTGCCCAAGACCAGCCTCAGACTAACGATCCTCCCAGTTTCCATCTGTGGAGTAGCTGGGATGACAGGGAACCACACCACCTGGCTTAGTGGGTGAGATGAGGTCTGGATAACTTGGTGCCGAGGGTTGCCTTTCAGCCCCGTTCCTCCTGACCAGTTCCTGTTAAGTAACTGGGATCGCAGGTGTAACCACAGGGCCCAGCTTCTATTAATCTCATCTGTCCAGGCCCAGAGTACTGGCAGTCAATACCCGACCAACGGATTTGCCATCTATGTAAAACTGGGATGGAATAAAAACCTGGTTTCTAGAGTGGCTACCTTCTTTTCTCTCCAAAGGTTCCCTGCTGCAATTTAAAATTATTTTCCCAGCATAAGCACTAGGGAATTAGGGGCATCTATCGTCTCTTCTTGAGGAGCAACTTCATTTGTTCATGATTTTGAGTGCAGGTCATTCCAAAATAGAAACTTCTCTAATGTTTGTTTTTGTTTTGTTTTGTGGAAGGACAGTGAACTCAGGCCCCGGGCACAGTCCTTAAGCTTTCATGCTCAAGGCTAACTAGCATTCTACCACTTGAGCCACAGCTCCTCTTTCAGCATTTTTGGTGGTTAATTGGAGATAGTCTCGTGGACCTTCCTGCCCGGGGCTGGCTTTGAACGAACCTCCATCATCAGATCTCAGCCTCTTGAGTAGCTGGATTACAGGTGAGCCACCAAAGGTCAATTCCAAGCAGGAGGAGAGCTGCTGAAAACAAATAACTCAAAGCCCAGACAGCTTTGTGTCCATGTTCCCTTGTAGAGGATTCACTTGTCTAATACATAGCCCTGTGTCCCTGGCTCCCCTTAGATGGATGTTCAAGTAACTATCCATCCTTCCATGGAAGCACTCCAACTTCCTCTCTGATCCCAAGTGCCAGGTATCTGGCTCCAGACACATAAACACCAGCACCAAGGGGCTCTATGATGTCAGCCTCATGTCCTACAGGTCAGGTGTGGACCAGCCTGGCCAGGCGCTGGGGCTTTGATGCCTGACTGCTTGGATTGGGGGTTGCTGGCTTCCAAGTTGGTGGCTCTTGGGAGAAATGCAGCAGTGGTCCCATTAGCCTCAGTGTTCCCATCTGTGTAAGGGCAGTCATAGCCCTACTAAAGAGGATCTCAGCAGCAGCAGAACCTTAGCTCACATTGGCATTAACACTCAACAGATTCAGACAATACTATCATCCCTGATTGCTCTTACTTCTTCCTGGCAAGTAATGACTCCAGAACAACCAAAGAAAGTGTCCTTGCATTTCCTATCTCCAAGTTTTTTTTCTTCTTTGTGCCAGTACTAGGGCTTGAACTCAGGGCCAGGGCATTGTCCCTTAGCTTTATTGATCAAGGTTTACACTCTATCCTTTGAGCCATGTTTCCACTTCTGCCTTTTTAGTGATTAACTAGAAAGAAGAATTTCATGGACTTTCCTACTCAGGCTGTCTTTGAACCGCAACCCTCAGATTTCAGCCTCCTGAGTAGCTTAGGATTACAGGCATGATCTGCCTACACTCAGGTTTAGTTCAGTCTTCATTTGAGCTTAAAAATTAGATAAAATACGTGCTGGAAATCTCTATGTGAGTATGCAGATTTATTCTTCCTACCCCATGCTAGCTCCTCTTTAGATCTGAATAAAGGAGTGCCTGGCTGATACTCTCTCTTGAACAGACTTTGACTAAGCAAAGTGCAGTTGGATATGACAGTCCGAACTAGTGAGGGACCTACAGCCCCTTCACTCAAAAAGCATATGCTGCTGCTGCCATCTTGAAAGTCTAAATATGTTGCGTTTGAATTTTGCACTGGCCAGGCAGCATGGATATGGATATGTGTGTGTGTGTGTGTGTGTGTGTGTGTGTGTGTGTGTGTGTGTGTGTGTGTGTGTGTGTGTGTGTGTGTGTGTGTGTGTGTGTGTGTGTGTGTGTTACAAGCCCACTCTTCCTTAGACATGCAGGGAGATTGGCCTCTCCTGCCACACCTGGCACCTGTGTGCCAGAGGTGTGCATGAGAGAAAAAAACCCCAAAACACCCATGTGTGCATTTCCTTTGAAGCCCACTCCCCGCCTGATAAAGAGCCCCAGAACCAAATGCTCAGAGGGCTGGTTCCCTGGCAACGCCTCCTTCCCCAGCCCCTTGCAAAATAAAACACAAACCCAAGCCTTCACTCTAAGTGGTCCCTGATGTTGAGCTCTGTGTGGAAATTCGCGTGTCTGCCAAAGGGCCCATCTGGTCTTGCTGGGCTGCAGCCACTGAGGCTTTTCTGGGGAGGGTGTCTGCCTCTGGCCCCTGCTTCCCCGGCATGTCCCTAACATGATGTACTGTCTGCAGAAATTTTTCTAACAGGGTGCAGAACCACCAATCCCTTGGATGTCTGCTTTAAGCATTCATTAATTCATTCATTGTTGTGTGCAAATGAAACAGGCGAATGAGTAAGTAGCTTTTCAGGATTGGATCGCTGTATGGGGACAGAGGAGGGTCTGGAGGGCTGAGGAGGACGTGTGGGAACACTTGTCCTCACTTAGGGGAGAGCGTGGAGCTGGCGTGGAGGAGCAGGAGTGTGAATGCAGTAAGACAGGGAGGGCACAAGCAATTGCTGCTGTCTGAGAGGGCCAGGTGTCACTTGCTCTAAAGATACGGTGCCCTTTATGGGGGTCCGGCACATTTCTGTTCTATCAGCCCCATAGCTGAGAGCCTTCTCCCACCAGCTGCTCAGCATTCCACTATGCGACAGACCGACCAAAAATAATAAGAAGCAATCCTAAGACCCCCCCCCCCACTTTTTTTTGTGTGGCAGTATTGGGACTTGAACTCAGGGGTCTGGGTATGTCCCTTCATTTTTCATTCAAGGTTAGTGCTCCACCCTTTGAGACATGGCTCCACTTCTGGCTTTTTGGTGGCTAACAGGAAATAAGAGTCTCATGGACTTCCCTGCACCGGCTAGTTTTGAACCTTGATTCTCAGATCTCAGCCTCCCGAGTAGCTGGGATTATATGCGCAGCTCACCTCTAATGTAAATCGGGTAGGATGGGCTTTGAGTGGGCTGGCTTTGGGACAGACCCTCACCATTCGCGTCACTCCACAGAAGATTCCTGGGTTTGGCTACAGGGACACCTGCCACCACACATTGTCATTGGTACTTGTGACTCTACAGAGCAACACACCACATTGAGTGTGTTCCCTTAGGACTTTGTGTAACTCCTGTGGCCAATTATGCCCAAGTAGCTAATTAAAAGCTCAACTATGCAGTTTTATCAATAAGCAAAGGCTATAGTAATTAATACCTATCCAAATCACGGCCTTTCTAATGCACTTCATCTAGGCATCTTTTTATAAAGCTCTGGATACATCATTTTTTTGATCATTTAACTTCCTCCAAGGAGAGTGAAGGGGAAATTTTCTCAAGGAAGAAAATGAAGCCAAGAGTCATGAGGGAAAAACTGCTCAGGGCCACACATGATAGTGAAGGAGCCAGACACCGGAGTAAAGGGCACCTGGACCATTAATTACTCCAGCCTCTAACTATGCTGCTTTTCCCACGCCTCCGTCAATTAGTAGGAACAACTCTTGCTCACTAATGGGTGGTTAGCTTTACAAGTAGAGCGATTTTTCACAAACGAGCAACAATGTGACTGGAAGGAGGAAGCCAGAACCCCAAATCTTGTAAGTTATCCACAATGACTACTTTCTTCACAGACTGTCAACGTTAATGTTGGAGATTTAGCTTCCTCCACATACTTGTTTCAATATTCAGTAGCTTTCAGCCAAGGACTAAAAAACTGATAGTCAGGTTGAAAATAATAGCCTGAGTGATTTGTGGCTTCACAGAAAATGAAAACTCCAAGCTGGGCACTGGTGGCTCACGCCTGTAATCCTAACTACTTAGGAGGCTTTCAAAGCCAACTTGGCTTTGAAAGTTCATGAGCCTCTTATCTCCAGTGAACCTCCAAAAAGCCAGAAGTGGAGCTGTGGCTCAAGGGGTAGGTAGTGTGTCAGACTTGAATGAAAAGCTAAGGGACAATACCCAAGCCTTGAGCTCAAGCCCTAGTACCAGCAATGAAACAAAACCAACAAAATTTTTGAGAAACTCTTTGGAAACGGTGTCACTGACATGGTTCTGTCTGTCACCATCATTGGGACCCTAGATTGAAGTTCTTAGCTTCTGACCCAGACTTGCTGGGACTCTCATTGTGGCCCTCCAGGTTCCCAAGATGAAGTTCAGTGTCCTCAAGGATAAAACAGAAGATAGGAAACTTTTACCTAGGGACAGCAAATGGGAGGTGTTAATGGAGGATACTACAGGTGCTTAATGGCTGGTTCCTATCAGCGGGTCCCTTGGCTGGATCTCTATAATTGGTGAGTGGCTGAGAGCTGGAGTAGAAGGGCCTTGATCCTGCTCCCTGGATTTCCTCTGCAGCCCCTGTTTATTGAGTTCTGAAATTACATGTGCATTTGTGGGGGCGGGGTGGGGTGAGGAGGAAGCACTCAGGATGCTGTGGAAATCAAGGCTTGAAAGGAAGCTTGGATTAGTAGTGGCTCTGACTCTAGACCAAGACTTCAGGGAGCCTTCGGTGCCTCCTGTCCCCAAGGCTGAGTCACCATGTCTGTTAATGACCTTCCAATGAGTAACTTCCTGCTTCATCCAGAGGGGCCATTATGTGGAATCCTAGCAGCCCATCTCCTCCCTTCAAAGTTAAAGCAGCTCCAGCGGACAGACATTAGGGAAGGGGCAGAGGTGAAGTAAGGAACTGATGTTGGTACCCACGCTTTGTGACTGGGCTTTTTTTTATATACCACGATGCTCTGACAACAACTGAAACAAGAATAGTTGGAGCTCTGGCTAAGGAAAGGCTTACTTCTGCAAGTGACCAGGCTTTGGTGGTCTGAGCAAGGCTGGGCCCTTTCCAAACACCAGGAAGGAATTCTCTCATGAGAAGAATTAAGACTTGCAGACAGGAATAATCTCCAAGCTCAGAACACACAGACTAAAAGAAGAAAAAAGAAAAAAAAAAGATCCACTTCTGTATTTCACTTCTGTTCTTTCCCCTTTCCTCAAGCAGACTGCCTGCTCAGGAATCGCCAGGTTTATTTGTACATTCAGCAAATAAAAACAAGTTTCTACCCATCTGTAGGACAAAAGGAGGAAGTGGCTGACCATGAACCAGCTGGAGTTTGAAATAGGAAGTGCCACTGAAGACACCATGGCTGGGCTGGGCTGGGCTGGCAGGGGATTTTTGTCATGGGCTGTCTGCTGCCAGCATTGAGACATGCACTCTTGCTTGGCTTTTTCACTCAAGCCTGACACTCTACTACTTGAGCACACTTCCGCTTCCAAGTCTTTGCTGGTTAACTGGAGATAGGAGTCTTTCAGAGTTTTCTGCCTGGGCTTGCTTCAAACTCTGATCCTCTTGAATAGTTAGTATGACAGGCATGACCTACCAGTGGCCAACTTCTGGATGGGGCTTTGCTATAGTGGCTCAACTAGTTTTACGGATAACCGAAGCAGGTGTACAAAAGCAGGATGAAGCAGAGGGCTGAAGCCAGTTCTTCAGGCATTAAGGTGTAGCAACACCCTTATCTTCATTATCTGTCTAACCATCCAAATAGCGGGTGACTCCTGTGTGCTGTCATATGCCAAAAGTGGGGGAAGGGGGAGCATGACACTCCCACTGTCAACATCTCCTGATTGAAGCAACCAAAGACTGAAAATATTTGAGAGAAAAGTGTGCCTTTAGTGCGCACTTAGAGACCTTTTACTTGTCATCATTTCCCCAGATAATACAGTGTAACAACCACTTACACAACATTCACATAGTCTCAGCTATCAGAAACCATCTAGAAATAGGATTAAAAGCATGGACAAGGCTGGGTGCCCCTAATCCTAGCTACTCAAGAGGCTGACACCTGAGGATCAAAGTTCGAAGGTAGCTTAGGCAGAAAACACTGTAAGACTCTTATCTCCAATTAACCAACAAACAGCTGGAAGTGGAGTTGTGGCTCAAGTGGTAGAGTAAAAAAACCTCAGAGACAGAGCTCAGTATTGGCATGCACCCAGGCCCACACACGACATGCACAAGGTAAGTGAATACAAACCACAGGTACATAAGGGTCTTGAGCAGCCTCAGAGTTTGGTATCTGAAGAGGGTTCTAGAACCATTTTCCCACAGATACTGAGGAACAACTGTACTTGTAAGGAATTTATAATCCAGCAGGGATGACCAGAACACATAAAATAGTTCATACTATAGAAACAGCTTCATGGTAGAGCTGTACCTTGTCACTGTTCCACTCCAGACTTTAAAGAAACACTTGTGTTGTGCCACTTGGACAAGCTAGGTCTCAAGCTTTTGCCCCAAATAATTCACACTCCTGGCTGTCACTACTGATTTGCATACCAAATGGCTCGTTGTTTTTAGGAGCAAAACCCTGGCTTGACAATGATCCTGTTAAGTCTCTCTCCATCCCAGCTCCCTAAAATAGAGTATGTGGGTAACCCCACATTCCCAGCATAGGTCAAGTCAGCCCTGTAGATCCAGAGATCACCACATTGCTTTTGTGTGTGTGTGTGTGTGTGTGTGCGCGTGCGTGCACGCATGCTAGTGCTAGTGCTTGAACTCAGGGCCTGGGCGCTGTCCCTGAGCTTTTTTTTGTTCTCAAAGCTAGGTTAGCACTCATGTACCCTCATGCCCAACCCTTGAGCCTCAGCTCTACTTCTAGCTTTTTGGTGGTTCATTGAAGAATCTCATGGGCTTTCCTGCCTGGGCTGGCTCTGAATCACAATCATCAGATCTCAGCCTCCCGAATAGCTAGGATTACAGGTGTGAGCCACCAGCATCCTGCTTCTCTATTGAATTTAAAAATAAAAATCACTGGCTTTAAACATTTTCTATTTTTGAGAGATAGTACGGAATAGTTATACTACCTGCCACTTCCACAGTGGCTTTATGACTTGAAAATTTAAATGATACTTTAGTAATAACGGGATTTGAACTTGGGGTTTCATTATTGCTAGGCAAGTGCTCTACTACTTGAGCTAGAATCCTAGTTCTCTTTGTTTCTCTCTCCATTATTATTTAGGTAGGGTCTCCTTTTTTTTTTTTTTTTTTTTTTGCCTGTGTCCAGCCTCAAATCATGATCTTCCTACATCCTTCTGTAATAGCTTGGATTAAAATGCATGTACCATCATGCCCAACGCTTATCTTTAGCAGCCCTTGTATCTACCTTTTCATCTTTGAAATAACTACTATAACAACACTTTGCACAGAGGGCTGCTGCACTAATGAGTGAATGAATGCACACCAAATGCTTCAAATGGTGCCTGGTACATAGAACTTAATAAATGTTAGGTATCCTTAAGTCTGTTCCCTTGCATTGTTCCCTTACGTTATTCTTAATGTAAAGATAAATAAATACAGGTCTTACTTTGAGCAACTATTAGCCCAAGGTACAGGTCTGTGCAATTTTCTTTGATACAGGCCTATAATCCTGGCACTTGGGTGGCTAAACCAGGACAGTTTGAGCTACTGTTAAAACAAAAACAAATAACAACAACAAATCCTAAGCCAATAAGAGCCATTTTTTGCTCCACTGTTTTTTCTTTTTTAAACCTTGCAAGTACAAGTCTACCCAAGTGCTTACATGTTTAGTTTGCTGTACTTTCTTATTTACCCAGTGAATTCATCCACAGGCTGCATTCTGGCCAGAATCTGCTTTGACCACTTGATAACTGAGAAGTTTGAATCCTACTGTAGCCTAACTCAGTGTTAATCAGAGCAGAATAGGCCCACACTGCCCTCCAAAATACAAAAACCATCATCCCAAGAGATGAGCTGAGGATGTATACTCTGTGTCACCCACCCTGCAACAAGCCTCCCAGAGTCTGTTTTCTGCAGAGACCACCACAGAGCCAGCAAACCAAACAATGCTTAAGTTTTCTCTGCAGCCAGACCTAATGCAATTCAAGATGCTCCCCCACCCCCAGCTGCCTTCCTCTTTCTGTCAGACAACAGAAGCTCCAAATTGATGTAGTTAATCCAATGACAGATACCCAGAGCACCAGCCTCGACCCTTTAATGGATGGCCTCTTTTTTTTTTTTATACCCCATCAAAAACCTTTTAGCTTTCTTTGGCTTAAGATCATTAGGAAGTGAAAAGAAAGAGGTTAACGAGTCTTTACAATGAGCCGATAGAGAAACAGGCCATTTTATTTTTCCCTGTGGCACTTGGCTTCTTTCTATCCTTTCCCCAGAGGCTTGTCTCTCTGTTATTTTCTCCAGTGCACCTTGGCTTCTCTTGCAGAATGACTTGAGCAGAAAAGCTTTGGCATATGTAAATATTTTAAAGGGGTGCTGAGGAGGGCTGCTGTAATATCTACTCCCTCTTTTTTTTTTGTGCCAGTCCTAAGTCTTGAACTTGGGGCCTGGGCATTATTCCACTTGAGCCACATCTTCACTTTCATTTTGTGGGTGGTTAATTGAAGAGTCTCTTGGACTTTCTTGCCTGGGCTGTCTTCAAACCTCGATCCTCAGACCTCAGCCTCCTGAGTACTTAGGAGTATAGGTGTGAGCCACCAGCACCTGGCTCAGCAGGTGCTCAGTTTTCCTTGAGGAAAACTGCACCCAGTGTACTGTGCCTTCCATGCAATGTTTTAAAGTGGGCTAGTATTAATGACTCTGCAAAGCACTTGGTACAGCTGGGGAGAGAATTATGATGGGTCATTTCTCACGCCTTAGCAAGAACATCTGGTTTTGGACTGCCATAAAGTGGTTTTAAAAATTATTTTATGGCTACATATTAATTGTTCAAAGTGATGGGTTGCATTGTGACATTTCTATATATGCATAAAATACAGTTTGGTCATATTCACCCCCCTCCATTGCTCTTTCTTATTTGGCCCCTTTTTATTTCTTGAGTGCTTTTTAAAAATGGGATGCATTATGACCTTTTCATATGTGCATACAATGAACCTGCAAAGTGGTTTTTTTTGTTGTTGTTGTTGCACAGTTGGACTGCTTCGGAGGACAGATTTTCAGAAGAAAAAAAAAGTAGTATTTTTCTATTTTTAGGGGGTAGAAATGTCCTGATCCCTTCGTGGAGGTTCATCCGACCCCAGTGAAGACACAGATGGATGGCAGAGAATGGATTGGTAACTGGCCTAAGCGAAATACAACTTATCTCTGGTAACTAAAGTATGAAATGCTTATACTGCCATCCACTCAGGAGATGGAGGTAGGAAGGCCGCTGTTTGAGGTCAGCCCAGGCAAAGTTAGTAAGACTCTACCTCAAAAGTAAAATAAAAACAAAGCTGCGTGCCAGTGGCTCATACCTGTAAATCCTGGCTACTCAGGAGGCTGAGATCTGAGGATCAAGATTTGAAGCCAGCCAGGGCAGGCAAATCAGTGACTCTTACCTTCAATTAATTAGTAAAAAGCTAGAACTGAAGCTATAGCTCAAATGGTAGAGCAACAGCCTTGAGCAAAATAGAGTGGTAGGAGTTTGAGGCCCCGAGGTCAAGGCTTAGTACTGGCACTGGCGCGCACACACACACACACACACACACACACACACACACACACACACACACACACACACACACACACACACACACACACACACACACACACACACACACACACACACACACACACACACACACACACACACACACACACACACACACACACACACACACACAGAGTAAAATGAAAATTGGAGTATGTGGCTCAAGTGACACTTGAGCTCAAGGCCCTGGTTTCAATTCCCAGTGGAACAAAACAAAGCAATAATCAAGCAAAAAGAAACAAAACTAAAATAACCCAAAAGCTATCACACTTCAACAAGATAAGATGACAGTATTCTACCTTTAGTTTTATCTGTGAAAAACAAAATACAAAGACCAGGAACAAGCAACAAGGGCTGTTGGGGGATCACTTTAATAGCAGTGTGTCTACACTCAGAACTCCTGGTTCTTCCAGAATTCCTTGGCCCCCCTCCCTCCACTTTTGTGGAGTCCGGGAAGGCCCTGTAGACCCACGGTGGGCCTGGAAGGAAGCACCTGCATGCGGCTCAGATTTCAGGGGTGAGCTCTGGCTTCTCCACTGGACCCTGAGCCAGGGAGTGATGGAGGCGGAGAGCCAGGTCTGCAGCTTGCTTTCCATCCTGCAGGCTGCACTACCCTGGGGGGTTACAGGCAGGAAGGAGAGGCGTGGCCTGGGCTTTCTACTGGGTGGGTCTGACAGTCCAGCTGGCGGAAGGAGGCTTGCTGCCTGCAGACCTGTGGACTCTGATGCTCTCCCTCCAGGCATTCTCTGGCTGGAGCACAGACATCCCAGTAAGAAGGGGACATGGCTAGTGGTGACACAAAGTCCAGCATTCCAGTCTTTCCAGAAAGGCCGGTCCTATTTAAAGTGCTGCTTTCTACCCTTTTGTCCTAGGGGAATCCTGGTGTGGTAGATCAGCCTATTTTGGATTTTTGAGAATCTATCATTTGGGGGACAGGGGAGGTGACAGGACCACAGGACAACTGGGGACTTCTCAGCAGGCTGCCTAGAACAGCCTCCTTCTCACAAGGGCCAACCCTGGCCTCTGGAGCTCCCCGCGCCTCTCTGAGGCTAGCTTTCCCAGATCATCCATCATATATATCCCTCTGTGAAAGCAACGATCAAGCCGGGCTCATACCTGTAATCCTAAACTACTCAGGTGGCCGAGATCTGAGGATCATGGTTTGAAGCCAACCTGAGCAGAAAAATTATCATGAGATTCATCTCCAACTAACCACTCAAAAACTGGAAGTGGTGCTGTGGCTCAAAGTGGTTAGAGCACTAGCCTTGAGCAAGAAGAGCTCAGGGTCAGCACCCAGGCCCTGAGTTCAAGTCCCATGACTGACAAAGAAAGAAATAAATCCTTGAAAAAGAAAAGAACAAACGATGGGCTGGGAAGGTGGCTCAGTGGTAGAGCGCTTGCCTTGCATGCCTGAGGCCTTGGGTTTGATTCCCCAGCACCACATAAATAAGCAAAAAGAAAAAAAGCTGGAAGTGGCATTGTGGCTCAAGTGGTAGAGCACTAGCCTTGAGCTGAAGAGCTGAGGGACAGCGCCCAGGCCCAGAGTTCAGGCCCCATGACTGGACCCCCCAAAAAAAAAGAAAAAGAAAAAGAAAAAAAAAAGAAAAGAACAAACGAATGAAAGAAGAAAAAAACGGGCGGGGGGGGGGGAATCTTCTAGAGTTCCCTAAGCATTGCACAATTCAGCAGAAACAAGGTGCTAACATCTCAAGACCACGAGTTCCAGGATTTGACAGTCAGGGTTTCCTAGCCTAACAGTTCCTGCTTGGAAAAAACAGGAGGAATCCAGGTGAACCAGAAGTGTCCAGCAATCTGCAGGATACCAGCTATGTGCTTTTGACATCTTATTACCGTTAGACTACAGCTGCCTTTTGCGCTAACAGACAATAAGTAAAATCAAAGCAGAGCCCAGATGGGAGCAATATTTTATGCTTTTCATCAACAAATCAAAGCTGTAAAAAGGTATAGAGCCTCCTTCCTCCTCCTTCTCCCTTACAAATGTCTTGCTCTTCCCTATGAGTTATGCGCATTCCAATCTTTGAGGCCATTCCCCACCTACTTGCAGACCTGTTTAACCTTCGTGGTGGGTGAAGATGTGGCATTAGACTCTCGGCTTGCATGCTTTCATTTGCTGAGCATCTACCACAAGTCAGGCACTGTACTAGACTCCAAGGATGCAGTACTAAATAAAACCACCTTGTACATCCTTCTGAAGGACGAGGCAAACAAATAAGAAATAAACAACAACAACAAAATCATAAGGCACAGTGAGTTAGAGGATAACAGTGTCTCAGGATAAATGTAAAAGAGGCAAGAAGGCAGACAAGGTGGCCATTATTAGCAGGGTAGTCAGGGAACACCTTAAGGTGACATCTGAATAAATACCAGAAAGAAACCAAGCAGGCAACTGCAACTATGGGATGGATTCCAGCAGGTGCAAAAGCCCTGTGTGAGTTTGTGTGAGCGTACACTGTTGTAGAAAATGTTGAAGTAAACATCAACGAACAATGGCATATTACCCTGACACGAAAAAGGAAGAGACCATGGATTCATGCCACAGTGTGGATGGCACTTGAAAACCTTATTCTAAGTGAATGACGCAGACATGAAAGGCTACATATTGCATGATTTCATTCATATAAAATTCCCAGAAACCACGCATAGTGGTGCATAACCTATAATTCCAGATACTTGGGAAGTAGAGGCAAGAGGATCTTGAATCCAAGATCAGCCTGGATAAAGTTATCAAACTGCTATCTCAAAAACAAAATACATAAAAACCAAAGGACTAAGGGTGTAACTCAAAGGGTAAGAACAAGGCCCTGGGTCTAATCACTAGTACCACAAAACAAAACCAGGAAAGGAAAAATCTAGACTAGATAAGTATGTGCCTAGGACTTTCTGGAAGAAAGGGAGGTGATCCGAAGTTCTTTGTGGCCTGTTTGCTGTCCCGACTACCAAACCATAGACTTCATCAACCTGGGTCCATGATGGACTTTGACTAGAATTCAGTAAAGTACTTAAAGAAGCCAGTTACTCACTATAAAGGAGAAGCTCCTAATTCTCCACGGCGCCTATTTTCCTATGTAAGAAGCTGGTCCACCCTTGTGGAGGAAGAACATTCTCTTCTACTGCTGTGTAACCAAGCCATCTTTCACTTTGCTAGTGAGAAACCTGGCCACTGACTAGGCTTAATTTTTTTTAATGAGTTTTCAAAGCTCAAATATAAACTCATTATGTACTTACAAATGCACACACGTACACATAGGAAATTCACTTGGCTGTGACATGTCACGTTTACCAACGGTAGGACTGGGATTTGGTTCCCAGTTCAACCTAAAGAGTCTAGAACCCAGAAACATTCTGGCTTTTTGTCTTTCTATTAAAATGTTGGGAACAAAGAAGGCACTGGTGGCTCACACACCTGTGAGCGGAGATGTAAGGATCATGGTTTGAAGCCAGCCCAGGCAGGAAAGTCTATGAGACTCTTATCTCCAATAAACTACAAAAAAGCCTGAAATAGAGCTGTGGCTCAAGTGATAGAACATTACCTTAAGCAAAAAAAAAAAACAAAAACGAACTCAAGTTCAAGCCTCAGGACTGGCACAAAAACACAACAAATAAAAAAAGCAAAGGCTAGAACAGCAACAACCATTACAAGGGGCTAAGCACACTTGGAGGGGGGTGCTAATTAGATGCCAGTGTATAAGGATTGGTAGAGAGATATGCAAAACCCCAAACAGTCACCAGAAAACACTTTTGGCAAAGGTTAGGGAAAGGGTTTCACTGGCAGGGTCCTCTTGTCACTGACCCACAAACACTTGCCATGACTTATGGATAATATCACCTTTAAAACCTTAGAGCCAAGAATTGTCCAGTGGATGTGCTGGCTGATACAAGATGAGCAATGCCACTAAAGAGTGTTGACTGTCCCATAGCAAAGGGAGCATGGTAGGAAGATTAACAAACTGGTAAGACACAGTGACCTGTGCCTTTGTTGGCATTCAAGTTTGTCTGATACTGTCATCGAATTATTACCCACTGCCCTTTGTTCACTTAAAAAAAAAATCCTGGCTTGAGTATTAAAGCCCCATGTTTGCCACATGCCAGTGGCTTACTCCTGTAACCCTAGTTACTCAAGAGGCTGAGATTTGAGGATCATAGTTGGAAGTCAGCTTGGGCAGACTCTTATCTCCAATTCATGGGCAAAAACCCAGAAGTGGATCGGTGTGGCTCAAGTAGTAGAGAACCAGCCCTGAGGAAAAGGCTAAGGGACAGCACCCAGGCACTGAGTTCAAGCTCCAGTCTAGGCACAAGCAAACAACATCAGATGGTTGCAAAATTATAAATACTTCTATTGCACTTATATAAGGACTCTAGAAGAGTCCAAGTAGAACAGGAAGAAGAAAGAGGAGGGGAAGACGAGTACAAAGTTTCAGTTTTACAAGATGAAGACAGTCCTGTAAATGTGTTCCAAAACACTGAATACACACATGACCACTCAACTGTGCACGGAAAAATGGCTTAAGATGGCCAACTTTGTTATATGAATTTTTTTGAAAAAATCACAATTTAAAATACCTTATGTTTAGATAACTTGGAAAATCCTGATGCACATTTGGGGTGTAATATGTTCATGAAAGTGGAAACTGAGAGCACTGTTACAGGGAGCGAGGGGTGTGTCTTGAGCATTCTGTTCCCCTCAAATGAGGGGTCGGTCATTAGAATCACTGGGGAGAGCAAGCCTGGAAGTCAGGTGAGATGGAGTCTGCTTAGGAGAAGGGATATGGGTTGGATGGTTTCTATCTGGAATTTCCCCCCAAGGCCCATATCCCCAGGGTAGTGCTACTGGGAGATGGCAGAACCTTTAAGAGGTTGGGTTTAGGAGAGGTCTTTAGGTTATTGGGAATGCACCTTTGAAGGAGACTGACATACTTCTCCCTTTCTCTTCTTCTCTGTCCCTTGCTGGTGGTTTGGATCCACCCTGTACTCTGTACCATCACAGGCCCCAAAGCAATGGATCATGGACTCCAGGAACCGCCAGCACTGCAATCAAAATTGATCTTTCCTCCTTATAAGTTGATCATCTCAGGTACTTTGTTATAGCTAATTGGTCAGGACCGCTTCAGGAACTTGCACTGTCTTAAAGGGCATCTTAATTCCTTCATAAAAGCTTCCTTTGCTATTTGGAGTGACTGTGTGAAGCCCTTTGCTGTGGGAGTGAGGAGGAGCCATGGGACTACCTGTGGTTTTATCGAGGGGCAAGGGAAGAATACATGAAAAGGAACAATGTGAGACAACAAAGATTTACCCTTGAGTCCCAAGAGTTTTACACTCAGGTCAATATCCTTATGATCCTCAGCAAAGTCTTTGGTTTTGATACCAGAAAACCCAAATCTGTTCATAAGTCACTACTGGTTCATAGTTCCTTTTGGGCTGAGTGAGGGTATTAGATGTTCTTCTCTGGTGGTTTGGGATCCAACAATAGCATTTGGTTTTGACTCGCTCCTTCAAATTGCATCCAAGGTCAACAGGACTTCTAGAGCAGTGGGAATCTGGGTCTGCAGAGCTATTTAGAAGTCAGCTAGTCTCCAGGGAGCTGCTGTGTCAGTCTGGCAGGGTATTTATTTGCATGGTATAAATACCCAATGTGTGACTGACCTGTACTATCCATGCAACCAATAGGGCTATTTATACGACTTTTTTTTGTTTGTTTTTAATGCCGGTGCCTATGCTAACCAATGGCAGAGATGGTTAGAGGGCTAGGATCCCTGGCATTGTGTGGGAATGGGGTAAGGCCCTGGGAAACCACATGCCACAACAGACATGGGATGGGGGAGAAAAACCGCTTTTGATCATCAAATCAGATCTAGTGTGGGTTAGTACAGTGGCTTTAGCTCAAGGAGATTAGCCACTTAGAAACTGGTATCCTCTCCCTGCTAACAATGTCTTCAGCAAAAAGAAAAAAAAAGGCTCATTTTTTCCCCTTCATTCTTTATTATCCCTTTCTGGTGTGAAAAATGACATTCCTCTTTGTGTTTTAAGTTTCAAGATTACCTCCCCCAATCTAGATTCTTGACAGCTTTATCAGCTGCTCCAACTGGGAAGAAATCCACACTTGGGGAAATGACTCTGTCTTGCAAAATTGGAGCTACAACTATCTTGACCAACTCACCTGGACACCTAAGTGCTCCAGGCAGGGCCAGGATGTCAGGCTTGGAGATGGATCCTCACAACCGTGTGGAGGCATTTTCAAAGACAAAGGGACGGACCTCCTCCAAGAATGTCATCCTGGGAGAGAGAGTTTCAAATCTGTTTCTCCTTAATTCCCCTTTTGCAAGGGAAGTCTCACCCACCTTAGCTTCTCTCTTAAGATTTTTCCGCAGATAACTAACTCACTATGAGGCAATGCTGTTTGTGTTTTCCTGCTCAGAGACAGATCAGCCTTCTCAAAGGTGACAATCTGCCAGAGCAGGAGCTTGAACAAGAAAATAAAAACAGAAGCTGGTGCCTCAGAAAGCATCGCTTACTCAGGACTGGGCTCAGAAAGGCTCCCACCGGAACCTGTGGGAACCAAGGGACCCTGGGTTCCCAGATCCAATAACCAGGAAAGAAAAGCCTCGGAACAAAGAGACATTGTTTGCTCTTCAAGACCATCCCGCCTCTCACGTTCAGTATAAATGAGACTGTAACGATATTTGCTATGCCAAGGGCAACAATGCTTTTATCTTGGGGGTGGGGTGGGGGAGGGGTTGGGAAACTCTCCGAAAGGGAAATCTACTCAAGAAGGAGAAAATTAGACATCAAGATCTAGCCTGCATCTTTCGGTCTCCATTTCACAGATACACAGAGAAGCAAATTCAGTTATCTGGAAATGAATCAATAACAACACAATTCTCCTTTATGATTTACTTTGGACCACTGAGTGGTACTGGTTTATAAGGCACCTTTTTTTTTTTAAAGTTTTAAATTTATATTTAACAAGGTATAACTGAGGGCTGGGTGTGTGGCTCAGGTGGTAGGATACCTGCTTAGCAAATGCAAGGCTTTGAGTTTGAAACTCAGTACCAACCAGCCAATAAATAATTAAAAGCAAACCAGGTTTAACTGCTCTTGGAATTTGATTATGACAGACTCAAATAGATTTTTAACAAAACATGACAATAGAGAATGCTAGAGAGTTCCTTGTCATTTGTCTGTGGAACAAACTTCTCAAAGTTCAGGGAATTTACTCAGATTATTTATTTATTCATTCATTTATTTAATTTATTGTGCCAGTCCTGAGGCTTGAACTCAGGACCTGGGTGCTGTCCATGATCACTTTTGCTCAGGGATAGCACTCTACCACTTGAACCACAGCTCCACTTATGGCTTTTTGGAAATTCATTGGAGATAAGAGTCTCAAGGACTTTTGTGCTCAGGTTGGCTTTGAACCACAATCCTCAGATCTCAGCTTCTTGAGTAGCTAAGGTTACAGGCATAAGCTACTGGTGCCCAGCTTATGGTCTTTATAACAATTGAATGCTCTGACTGTATTGACTGTTATAATTTAACTGTCTTTCTCACTAGACTGTAAACTCTGAGAGGGCAGGGATTTCATCTCATTCATGTAGGGTCTGCAGTGCTGAGAGCAGGCATCATGTGACATGAAAAAGTGAAGGGGTTTCTAGAGAGTAGAGCAGCCCAGTCCCACCTATAACTGGCAGCTCGAAGTGTGTGCATGAATTGGGAAATCTAGGAAAATAGAAGGTGCTTTAAAAAGTGTCTGTTATGCCAGGTGCTACTGGCTCATGCCAGTAATCCTAGCTACTCAGGAGGCTGAGATCTGAGGATCACAGTTCAAAGTCAGGCTGGGCAGGAAAGTCATGAGACTTTTTTTTTTGGTCGGTTGTGGGGCCTGAACTCTGGGCCTGGGTGCTGTCCCGTAGCTCTTTAGCTCAAGGCGAGTGCTCTACCACTTGAGCCACACTGCCACTTCTAGATTTTTCTGCTCATGTGGTACTGAGGAATTGAACCCAGGGCCTCATGCATGCAAGACAAGTACTCTACCACTGAGCCACCTTCCCAGCCCTCCTTTCTTATTTTTAAATGGCAAGTTATGGTAATTCCCTATGCCCTCCCCCCATATCCATCCAGCTGGTCTGTTGCTCAGCTTTGAGGTCTTCCTCCTCCCCCTGGATGACCCACGGCCAGGCTCTGTCACCTCAAGCACTGAACTCTGACAGGTCCACTTAGCCCTGCCTTGGGATCTAAAGGCACCAGAGGAGGAGACCCTTTGATCCCACACTGTGAATGAGGGAAGGCTGCAAAATGCTAAGAATGCTAAACAGACTGGAGTGCTGAGGGCGTGGTTGCCATGGGGAAATACAGAGGCTGGGAATGAGTGAGCACTCGGCCTGGGCCAAATCAGAGGGCTGAGTGGCCAGCAAATGAGTCAGGCACATCCAAGGAGAAGCCAAGCTGGGGAGTCAGCAATGAACCAACAGCATTCTTGTCACACTGAATAATTTACCAGGGTCATGCTGTTGGGAAGTAGCCCATGGTTAATGTTATGTTTCCTGTAAATATGATTTTCCCTTCCTGTCTCATCATCTCATTGAGTTCAAAAATCTTCCCGCATAAGGGGGAGGTGGCACTGAGGCGCCAATTCCCAGATTCAGTGGCCCCTTCCCCCACCCCATCTTTGAAATACTCTAAGGAGTCTCAGGAAGCAACGCTGGTTGATTGGGGATGGGGGCAGGCCAATTTCTCTGGTTCCTTTTTCTAATGGCTCAGGAGGGACCCTGTAGTGTTCCTAATTGTGCATCTAAGTGTACATAAAAGCCCCCCTAATTACGCATCAAATAAATAAGTAAATGCTGTCTGCTGGGTACATAACAAAGCCTGATGTCGCCATTGGTTCCCAATGGAGAGCTTTCATTCAATACAGGCTGAGGAGTGCGCTGAATCGGTAAGCACTGATTTACAGATATTGAATCCTCTGTCTGGGAAGGTTTTTGTGAATCACGTTCTTCCTATTTGCTCTCTGGTGCTTTGAGCCTCAGACACGGCCTGCATGATGGATGACTTCTCTCTCTCAAGCCCCGTTCAGAAAAAAATTTTATTTTAACTTATCACAGCTTCTGATTGTCTGTAGGTTATCCCGAGTCCTGGAGAGTAAAAAATACAAGCATCCAGCAGGAAAGAGGGCTCTGCTTAGGTCTAATGGGGCAGTTAGTGGGGTCTTTGGTGGGGAACAGTCTGACCTTCCCACACCTCTGGGACTGAAGTGGCCAAGAGGGGCTGAATGTCACAGAGATTAGAGTTCTGCACTGCCTCCAGGTTTGATCTAACAGAGGTGGGAGACCTCCCCTCCCACATAGGGTGCCACCCTTGCTCCCAAGTGAGATAGACTTATTTATCTTTGCTCCCTGGGACCAGAGTTAATAAATGACACCTCTTCAATATGAAATATAAGCATTTCACTCAAATGTTTTCATCAAAGAAAGAGGAAATATGTGTGTGTATGTGTGTGTCTGCGTGTACTATGTTGGGGATTAAACTCAAGATCTCACGTTTACTAGGCTAGGGCTTTTACTACTTAAGCCATGGGGCTAGAGAGCCCTTTTACTTTCAGAGTTTTCCTGGGCCCACTTTGGATTGGGATCTTCCTCTATCTCCTGAGTAGCTGAGCTGACAGGCTTAGACCACCATGCTTGGCCAATACACAAAAAAGAAACAGTCTTGGGGCTGGGAATGTGGCTTTGTGGTAGAGTGCTTGCCTCGCGTGCATGAAACCTTGGGTTTGACTCCTTAGTGCCATATAAACAAAAAAAATAAAATAAAATTACATTTAAAGAAAAGGCCTACCTTCTTTCCTTCTCTCCTTCCTTCCTTCCTTTCCCTTTCTTTCTCTCCATTTCTTCCCCTTCTTCTCCCTCTTTGGTGGTCCTGGGATCTGAACCCAGGGCATGCTGGTGGATGTGCCCTGTACCACAGACGGCCACTCCCTTCACCAGGAGGAGGATATCGTTCATCAATCAAGGAAGATGGAGTGACAAACATTGCCTATGTTGCGAGTGCAGCTTCTGGCAGCTGGACTCCTTGCCACCAGACCAGGAAGCCATGTTGTCTATGCCACGTGCTCACTCTCACACTTACAGAACGAGTACTTAGTGCACGGTGCCACTGAGCTTTTGGGCAATCAATATAACATCAAGGTTCAGGTGGAAGATGTGTCTCACTTCCAAAAGCTTTTTTTTTTTTTTTTTTTTGTCGGCCGTGGGGCTTGAACTCTGGGCCTGGGCGCTGTCCCTCAGCTCTTCAGCTCAAGGCGAGCGCTCTACCACTTGAGCTACAGCGCCACTTCCAGTTTTCTGGTGGTTTATTGGAGATAGGAGTCTCACGGTCTCTCCTGCCCGGGCTGGCTTTGAACCGCGATCCTCAGATCTCAGCCTCCTGAGTAGCTAGGATTACAGGCGTGAGCCACCAGCGCCCGGCCCAAAAGCTTTTCATGGACACATTCTATTTCTTCCCTTCCTGCCGGGTTGCGGAACTGGTAATACCAAACCTCCTGGCCAATTTTGGCCCAAAGTACTTCTGCAAAATGTGTAGGCTGACATAGCCCTGCCTGAAGGAGGAAGACAAAGGATGTATTCTTGGAGGCACTGCAAACAGAGCCATGGCAGAGATGTACTCTGAATCCTGTCTCTATGCTGTTCAAGTTTTTCTGCAGATAGTTTTAAGCAGTAGGAAGTAGACATTTGTCCTGCTGTCCAATTGTGAAGTATTAGCAGGTTTTTAACTTATACTCCCACCCCTATCTCTAAGCCTGCACTCAAAGTTCCTGTTCCATTAGGGGGTTAGAAGGAGAACCCAGTGAGGAAGCTCACTCTTTAAGATGTAAACTTGGTAAGAAGCATTTAGTCAACAAAATCACTGAAATGCCATAAAAAAAAAGAATCATTCTTCCTTGTACAATGGGCAAAAACTATGGAGCAGCCAACTTAACTGTGGATAGTTGCTTTTCCGCTTTTAACGTCTGAAGTCTTTGTACTTGGCCATAAATGCATACTAAGAAAAAGCTTTACCCACATGCCAGTGGGACTCTGTCTTATCATTCTCTGATGCCAATAGCACTCTATCTTGTCAAGTATTAGCCCCTCATTTAGGCAGTGTTTCCTTGCACAAGGAATTCTGAACCTAGGCTACAATAGGGTAAAATAATCTATGGAGCCACAAGCTTTAATTTCTTTTTCTTTTTCTCCTACTACAACTTTGCTATTTCTGTCTCCAGTGTTAAACCAAGCCAGACACAGCACTGTCATCAGCTCTGTCCTATGATACTACCTTGTGCTACATAGAAACTCTACCAAGACGAGTAACTACAGGAAAGAAGAGACACAACACAATAATGAAAAAGGATGTCTCTAGGTGTTACATAGTGTGTGAGTAGAGTGAGAATTCAGAAATGGGGAGGAGGCAGAAGGTGGAGGAAAATGTCATTGGGTGAAACACTGAAGTAGGGTTTCCTAAGAACTAATGAGAAGCTATTTGATGGCTTATCAACAATTCTTCAACCTATCCTCAGATACCATTTGGGGTCTCACAGTCGTGTGTGTGTGTGTGTGTGTGTGTGTGTGTGTGTGTGTGTGTGTGTGTGTGTGTGTGTGTGTGTGTGTGTGTGTGTGTGTACCATTTAGGGTCCTCACAGTCGTGTGTGTGTGTGTGTGTGTGTGTGTGTGTGTGTGTGTGTGTGTGTGTGTGTGTGTGTGTGTTGGGATGGAGGATTGAACTCTAGGCTTCATATTCTTGCTCTATTCTTTCTGCTCATTGATAGTACTCTACCACTTGGACCGTGCCTTCAGTTCTGGCTTTTTTGTTGGTTGGAGGTAACAATCTTATAGATTTATCTGTCTGTGCTGGCTCAGAACTGAGAGTCTCTTATCTCAGCCTCCTACCTACCTAGGATTACAGCTGTGAGACACTGATACTTGGCTTCCTCATATTTTTAAAAGTACCATATCAATAAGCAAGGGTCATTGTTCTTGGGAATGTGCAGATATTACATGGTTCAACTTTGCTTTTAACATTCTTTGCTGCTCTTTTTTTTTTTTTTAACATTTTCGGGGGGCCATTCTTCTCAATGTTTTTCTAAACACTTTGGAAGTCGGTTTTCAGAAGTTCAATATTTCTAAACTCTTTAGAACATAGTCAAAAGCCAAACTATAGGCTCTGAGACATTTCCACAAGTCTAGCTCTTCCTGACATGACATATACCCTGAAGGGGAAAAAGTCTTGTTTGTTGTTGTTGTTGTTGTTCTGTTTTGCTTTTCTGCTTTACTTCACTTACTTCTGTTGGTACTGGGAATTAAACTCAGGGCCTTGCACTTGTTAGGCAAGTGCTCCATTACTTGAAACCATAATCCAGTCTTTCTCTTTCTAATTTTTCACGTAGGGCTTCCTACTTTTTGCCTGAGCCAACCTAAGACTGAGATCTTGTTTCCTCTGCTTCCTAAGTAGCTGAGCCCACAGGTATGAATCACCACAGCTGGCTTGTTTTTGAGATAGGATCTCGCTAACTCTCATCTGGGCTGGTCTCCAATCTTGGTCCTCCCAATGTTCAGGAATAGTAAGCATGTTCCACCATGCCCAGCTATTTTTAAAAAAATTAACAAAAAATTAAGTCCAGAGGCTTGCATTAAGAGTTGAGCTTCATGCCAGACTTGAGTAAAAAAGCTAAGGGACAGTGCACAGGCCCTGAGTTCAAACCCTATGACCAATACAAAAATAAAAACAAAATACCCACAAAAACAAAACAAAACAAAAGAAACCCAGGAGTTGAGCTTGAATAAATCTAGGAAGCCACTTGTTCTGAAGGTCTGGATAGCAGATGGTAGAAGGTGATTAGAAGTGGATATCCCATGTTTTACCCACCTGCCCAAAGCCACTGAAAAAAAAAATTCAGTAGTAGCTGGGCACCGGTGCTCACACCTATAATAAGCCTAGCTACTCAGGAGGCTGAGATCTGAGGATCCTGGTTCAAAGCCTGCCCAGGCAGGGAAGTCCGTGAGACTCTTATCTCCAATAAACCACTCAGAAAACCGGAAGTAGCACTGTGGCTCAAGTGGTAGAACACTCGCCTTGAGCTGAAGAGCTGAGGGACAGCGCCCAGGCCCAGAGTTCAAGCCCCACAACTGACACAAAAATAAATAAAAAATAAAATTAAAAAATTCAGTGATATAGGGTAAACTCGAAATCAGAGTGACAAGCTACATCCTTACCCTTGGAAAGCAAGGACCAAGCTGTCTTGCCATTTCTGGATAGCCAGCCTCTACCATCCCTCGCGAGTTTGGGAGGCGTGTTTTTGGTGGGCCATATGGCAACACGGCTGCAGATCGCCTTAGCTCGGTGCTCAAGGTGACCTGTGCATCCCAGAGAATGCCTCCCAGCCCTTCAGAGGGAAGGGAGGGGTTAGAGAGGAGGCTCCACCCTGCATTGCCTCTACTTGAATGTTGGCCCTTAGTTCCAGGGGCCCATGGGACCTGGCTGCCCTAACCAGGTCAGAGTGTCAGCGAGGGCCTCCTCTGCCTTGGGCTGAGAACAGCTGCCCATGCTGGAGAAGCAGCTGCTGTTGAAGATGTCTCTGAGTGCTCAGAGCTGGGCGCTGTTCCATTTCCGGAGCATTCCCTGGAGGCTCAAGGTGGCAGAGCTGTGCCCAGCCCCAGTGCCAGGAAGGAGAGGCTCCACGGGGGTGGGGGATGGGAGGGGAAACCCCTCTTGTGCAGTTTGCCCAGCCTCTGGAGGGCATCCCCTACTATCCCTCCCTAGCTTCCATCTCTTGGTACAGTCATGGTTTACAAATTCTGCACACCCTTGAGCCCTGAGAGAACACACTAATGCTCCCGGTGAGAGATCTCAGGATACCGAGACTCAAGCCTAGCCCTGTCCTAAACTGCACTCAGAAACCCTCCCACCAGGCTTCCCCCTCTAGGCCTTGGCCATTCAAGAAGCCTGGTAGTACTTGTGAACAACTTCTCTTCTGAATGTTCTTCCACCAGAGTTGACTAATGCCTTCTAAACATCTTTCTATTTCCTTCTTCCAAACCTCTAACTGAAAGCCACGCTCAAACTCCTATCCATCCTGACCCACACTGTAGGGACAATGTCCTGGATTTCAGGTCTTGCCTTGTGTTCTTTCATCCACCCTTTACGCAGCTGCCAGAGGCACGGTCCCAGGTCAGGGGGGCTCCGACATGGACGTGTACCCTTGGCTGCAAATGGTGTCATGAAACCACCTCATCTGTGGATCCGTAACATGTGGTTTTGACGAGGTGTGGTAGAAATCAACAGAAAGAAGTTACTACAGCAGGTATTTCTGAATTTCCATTCGCACAGTGGACCTGCTTGGGCAGTCCTGAGATATCATGAGTTGTGTATAAATCATTGTGTGACCTGTTGAGTGCTTCCTTGCCCTTAATTCTGTGAAAATCTGTTTCTCCAAAGCAAATGGTACCCCCCAAAGCAAGCTCAAAGCGAATGCGCTTCATCGAAGGGAAAGAGTGGGAATTGGAGATGTGTTCAAAGCTGATATGTCTGTCTGTGGCAGAGGTTGGATGGTGTTAAGGGAGAATGAATGGAACATCCACAGTACAGAACTGAACTCTGTGTATCCTGAGCATGCGTGGTTTGTCCTCCATGGAGCATTCTTTGCAGAGTACCAAAGGTCTCTTTGTGGGTACCAAAAGTCCACTGTACTCTGTGCCTCCTGTTGCCTAGACAGTATGAAGTTTTGTCTTGTCAGAGCTGGGCCCCTCTGGGCCTCCTTGCCAGCTGGTATGCTGTGCTCCCCTAATAGCATGCTGCCTATCTCTGTGCTTCCAGCTGGCCTCTCTCTCTCTTTCCTAAACACCCCCCATCCATTCACATGGGGCTGCAAAGCTCTTATCATCTTCCTGACGCAGCCCAACTTCCCATAGGCACCTAGCTTCTTCTAGATTTTCCAGCCTAGACAATACTACTAATAATTTATCCTAGTGCTAAAATAAAATATAAATTATTAATATAAATTATATTTATGAAACATTATATATATAGTATAATAGTGATCATTGGTCCTGGGCTTTACATTGACCAAGTACTACCCCATTAGTTTTCAAGTCTTCATTAGGATCACAATCAGAAAAGTGAAGAAGGCTTATACACATCAATGCATTGATGAGAACAGATTTGAATACTTGTTAACATCTCTTAGCTTAGAGAGAGCTGGAGATGTAACTGCCGAGGGCCTCAGCAATCCACCTCGACCAAGGTCTTCCACCTATGTGCACGCAAGAGCTGAATATATTACAAGGACTAGGAAAAGGCTCTTGGGAGTGTCCTTGGGTAAGCAGAATAATCAGTCAAGCTAGCTGGAAAAAGAGAAGAGTCTTTGAAAACAGGAGGAGAAGAGAGAACTTAGCAGCTAACGCACAGAACATTAGGACGGCTCCATGGGAAAAAGCACAGAGGGAAGAGGAAGCAAGACCATAGGAAGGAGTATAGGTAGGTCCCACGACTCCAAAAAATGAAGACAGGAAAAAGGAGAACGCAGGGTCCACGTCATTTCTTGCCTCTAAAAATGAAAACAGGTTTTGGAAACCGCCACAAAAAGAAGACTATCCATTCCCACAAAGAACCAGGTTTCTGCTGAATTGTTCCCAGTAAATAATGCCTTCATATTTGTACGAGATTTTTACTAAGAACTTAAAATGATGTACAGATACACTGAGTGAAAATCCTTCCCACCCCAAGGACAGGTTTTAACCGGACAGAGAACAATAAGCTCAGATATGCAGTGTGGGTTTCAAGTTCAGTCATAGATTAAGACACTTAGAAAGCAATCAGGTGACACATGGACTATTACTACTTTCTCTCTCCTAACACCAGGGTGGTTTTCATAGATTTTTTTTTTGTACATATTCCAAGGTTTTGATCTGAACACCAGCTCTGTCATTCTCTGCCAGAGATTCTGAATGACAGCACTGGTCTCCAAGATATTTTTCCATTCTAAGTTTCCAATCTGTTTGGGTAAAGGAAAAGCAGAAAATTCCAAGATGGCGCGCCATCAAGCATTTTGTTTTGTATTTCCAATGACACTGAAGACCCTTCTCACCTTCCCTTGCCCTCTAGCAAATGGCTTTATTCTGTCATCACTTCTGTACCATAAAGTTATTTTGCAAGATTTTCAGGATCTCTTCTTACTCTCTACTTCACTTCCTTTTGACCTATGACCTCCTCCAACTTTCAGGAGTGACCTCAGGCTTCAAGAGTTCATTTTCCCAGAGTATATAGTCTTCCACAGTCCACTGGTTCTGAGAGATCTGACCCAAGGCATTTTACCTTAAAAGTTTCCTTAGAGATGAGAGAAAATATTTACCCAGAAAACTCAAGATAGGATTACCATGGAGTCATTTGAATACATAGCTTAGCTGGGAGACTGGCAAACACTTGGGTTTCACAGCGTTACCATTTTCAACTTGCTTCTACCTTGCTCCCCTCTCAAAATGTGAGCCACTCAGGGCACAGAGGAGATCCCCCTTACCTTCCTGGGCTTCACTTTATCATGGTAGTCGTACTGGAAGATTCCTTTGTAGCTCAGTCCCAGCCACCATGGTATCCCTTGCTTGTCCTACAATATCCAAAGGAGGGATGGTAAGTAAAAAATCAGAGGAGATAAACATAGGTCAAGGGATTTCCTGGCTCAGCTGACGACAAGGGGTGGTTCACTTTCCTTGGGATGGATGGAGCCCACCTGCCTACAGGTGTGCCCATTGAGGGCTGAGCTATATAGACACAGTGACGTGGACCAAAACCTGGACTGGAGAATTAGCTCTGAAGCACAGGCTTGGTCCCTCCCCCTCCCTTCTCCTCCTGGAGGTTAGGAGTAAGTGCTCCAGTCCAGTTTTTCCTTCTAAGACTTTAGGCTTTCTGGTCTGGGCCTCTCATGTATCACAAAAGAAAACTTGAAAGATATTGAGCAACCAAAAAATACAGGAAGGACATTCTGTGCAAAGAACTGATACTCACTTGTCAGAGCTAGAGGTACTCGCAGAGACCATGGGGGTCAGTGAGTTGGCCCTGCTTCAAGGTAAGTTAAGCCCTCCCCAGCTACCCTCAGCCAATGGTAGCATGGGCTGGAAGGAATCACCTCAGATGTCCTGTTCACTCATGGGGACAGCTGGGTGCCAGGCAGGATCTTAAAGTTCTTGTCATTGGACAATTCAAAACATTCTCAGGACTGAATTAGAAACATCAAATCCCTCTATTCATTAACAAGGACCCTTGTTAAATGAATACAGATTTATACTAATTCCAGGTCTCTGAATAATCAGATAGACCTCACAGATGATGGGTGTCTTAAAACTTCAGAATTTCTGTGATGGTTTTCAAACATTTATGAAGTATGAGTTATTTCTATGAAGTACAAAGATAAATGAGATAAACCTTGAGAAATGATTTGCAGCTTTAAAGGGTATATTATTTTGTGGTTCTAGGATTTGAATTCAAGGCCTATGCTTGCTAGGCAGATGCTTTACCACCCGAGCCTGGTACAACCCTCACCCCAATTGTTTTGCTTTGCTTTTGTTGGTGCTGAGGATTGAACCCAGAGCCTCACGTACACCAAGCATGTGTTGCCCTCCCACCACGCTACAAAATCTGAAACCAGTATAAAATCTTCATCCTCAACCACTGTCTTTGTAAGTAGACTGTCTTCTGCACTCATTTCAGGAAATAGAACAAGAGAAAACACAATGTTGCAGGTATGTTTTGTCATTACCCTATGATTGGGCACTCGTGAGGTTGTAAGGCTGCCAATCAGTGAGCTTGTTTCAAATGGGTTATTCTTGTGCTCCAGCACTCTTTTCCCAATAAATAGAAGAGCAATTGCTTATGTTTTGCGATTTCAAGAGCTAAACATTTAAAACACTCCTGGGGCCCTTTGAAAAAAATCATAAGCTCTGCTTTTGGTGTCTAACAAATAGAAAACTATTTGTGGAATGCAAAAACCAAAACCAAACCAAATCATATAGGTTAAGAGGCAGCCTTCCTGCTACATTCTAGAACCAGACCAAAGATGAAAGCCAGTTTAGAAATCAAAGAGAAGGTTCCTGTGTCTCAAATAGGCCTTTGCTATCCAGAAGATCTTCCATGGGGAACTTTCATGAGGAGGCAAATTTCTCAATCTCTTTTACGGATAAGAGATAGAATGGAGGGGGCTGGGATTGTGGCTTAGTGGTGGAGTGTTTGCCTAACATGCATGAAGCCCTGGGTTCAATTCCTCAGTACCACATGGGGGGGGGGGGGAAAGGGGGAGGAAGGGAGGGGAGAGAGTGAGAGAGAGAGAGAGAATAGAAACATTCCTCCACCCCCCTAAACATTCCCACAATTCCTCATGGTTTGATTTCTATGAAATGCTTTTAGTATCCCGTCAGGATCACCCGTTAGACCTAGATGGTCCTTTACAGCAACTGGAATACGGGCTCCATAGTTCTCACTAGCCTATGATTAACCCTGGCAAATTCTGAGCTTCTTTTTACCTAGACTTGAATTTCCTGTTGGGGACATGATTGCTCATTGGTTCCAGTGGCCACATGGCAGGGCACAATGTGGCCAGGGGTGAAGCCCACTTTCCTCATTTGGGAAAGAAGGCTAGATCACCCTACTTATGACCCTGCCTACGAACAGCATGGGGTGGGTGCGACAGCGGCAATACACTCTGTGAACGATGGCCAAAGAGATTAAGAGCTCTCACTGGTGAGAACAACTCTGGTGGGAAATCAAGAAAAATTTAGTCTCATCCAGGCAAGAATTTAGGCTGCTGGATGATACTGTATCCCCATGGGAGGCTGACAGCTCTAGTTCCAACCCTTGTTTTCATTTCATGCAACCCCTTGACTCATTTCCCAATATACAGTCATTCAGTAAATATTTACTGAGCATCTACTATGTGCCAGGTGCCACACTGTGTTCTGGGACTATGGAACAGAATACGAGACAACGTATTCTTTGCCATCAAAAGTCTGCTGTTTAGCACTCTGCGACATAGGCGATCCAGCGCATGCCAGTGGTACACAAAATACTCCATGAGCTGTCACGGAGGAGACAGAATGAAAGCAACAGGTGCACGTTTCAGTCTAAAGAAATTAAGAAGCAAACTGAAAGGAAACGAAACAATACTTGGAATAGTTGGCTGGCAAATGTATCTTGAGTTCAGAGAATTTTCTACTCTTTTTGGCTGGAATTTGGGCAATGGCTTCCTTAATCTTTTTATTGAGGGCCAATGAAGTCAGAACAAGGGAAATTTTCCTTCTTTTGTGTGTGTATGGGGGGTTTGCCAGGCCTGGGGCTTGAACTCAGGGCCAAGGCACTGTCCTTGAGCTTCTTTAGCTCAAAGCTAGCACTCTACCACTTGAGCCACAGCGCCACTTCCAGCTTTTTCTGTTTATGTGGTATTGAGGAATCAAACCCAAGGCTTCATGCATGCTAGGCAAGCACTCTACCACTAAGTCACATTCCCAGACTGTTGGCTTTGTTTTCTTCTGAGATCAGGACTGGGGCTCAGTATCTGTCACTTTCATTCATTCCCTGGCTGTCACTTTACCACTCTGAAACTTTCCTTCTTGTGAGATCACAGAGGTATACTTTAAAGGATAAATCTTACACTGGTACACTTTAGATGAAATTAAAGAGAATTTAGAATTAAAAGTCCAATTTCACATTGGACTTGCAATTACACTATGTAAAAACATAGCTCCCATCCTCTTTTTCCCCTCCCTCTCTCCCTTTCTTCCTTCCTTTCTGGAAGTACTGGGATTTGAACTCAAGGCCTTGTGCTTGCTAGGCTGGTGCTCTACCATTTGAGCCATGCCTCCTGCCCTGTTTTTGGCTGGTCATTTTTGAGATAGAGTCTTGTGAGCTTTTCTGCCTAGCCTTGAGTCTAGCTCCCTCTACCCTTAGCTCTTGGATAGCTAGAATAATAGGCATGAAGCACTGCCACCTGACCTCACTGGCAGTCATTCTTCTTACACAAGTGTGTGCCTAAGCTGCAATCTGTCTGTTTTAGGTTTCTCTTGGATGCTGGGATCGCAGGTGTGCTCTGCTGCCTCCATCTTCTCTCTGTGTAGATGGAGTCTTGTGGACTTTTCTGCCTGGACAGGCTTAGAACCATAGTATTCCCACTCTCAGTCTCTCATGTAGCTTTGGGTGTGCCCAGCTACGGATTGAATAGGGCATCTCACAACTTCTTTCTGGCTAGCTTTAGACCTCAATCCTCCCAACCTCAGCTTCCCTAGTAGCTAGAATTACATTTAAGCATCTGTAGATGCTTAAATAGTCATGTATTCAATCTGTCAGCCTGTTCTCCTCTTGAAGTTACATACATGAACTGGGCCACCAGAGAAATACTAGATTCTGCTGGAAGGTTCTGTTCTACAGTTTCCTATATTGCCCACAGTCTTTCTACCAAGATACTCCAGAGTCCCAATCTCCCAGGGTTCCTTTGAGACTGAAAGCATGTAGGGATTTATTCTACTATTTCACAAAAGAAAGCACTGAGTTCCAGTGACTGTATCAAGTGTCAGTACCTGAGGGGGAAATTCAGTTGCCCGATCTCCCTAGCATGCATTCTTCCTGACCAGCTTATGCTTACTCTTTTTTTTTTTTTTTTTTGGTCAGTTGTGGGGCTTGAACTCAGAGCCTGGGCACTGTCCCTGAGCTTCTTCGCTCAAGGCTAGCTCTCTACCACTTTGAGTCACAGCACCATTTCTGGTTTTCTGGTGGCTAACTGGGGATAAGAATCTTATGGACTTTCCTTCTTAGGCTGGCTACAAACCATGATCTTCAGATCTCAGTCTCCTAAATAGCTAGGATTACAAGTGTGAGCCATCAGTGCTTGGCTTCTTACTCCTTGTTTAAAAAGGAGGAAAAACAGGGCTGGGAATGTGGCTTAGTGGCAGAGTATTTGCATAGCATGCATGAAGCCCTGGGTTTGAATCCTCAGTAGCACATAAACAGAAAAAGTTGGAAGTGGTACGGTGGCTCAAGTGGTAGAGTGCTAGCCTTGAGCAAAAGAAGCTCAGGGACAGAGCCTTGGCCCTGAGTTCAAGCACCAGGATTGGCAAAAAAGGAAAAAAAAGGTGAAAAAAACCCTTCATAATTGTGTTACTGTATTGTTTAGTCTTTTTTTTCCCCCCCTTTCAGTTGTGGGGCTTGAACTCTGGACCTGGGTGCTGTTCCCTGCGTTCTTCAGTTCAAGGCGAGTGCTTTACTGCTTGAGCCACACCACCACTTCCGATTTTCTGGTGGTTAATTGGTTAAGAGTCTCAAGGACTTTTCTTCCAGGGCTGGCTTTGAACTGCAATCCTCAGATCTCAGCCTCCTGAGTAGCTAGGATTACAGGCATGAGCCACTGACACCCAGCTATACTGTTTAGTCTTTTAAGGGCAGGAGGTCACTTTCCAAGTGAGTTCGCTTACCTTCACAGCATAATAATGAACCCCATAGGTCGGGAGAGACTCCACGATGCTCATGTAGCTGTAGACAACACACAACATACACACAAACAATGCACACAAGGCTGGTTATTTCAGCAGAACTGGTACCAGAGACATGCTATTTTTATTCTTATTCTTTTGTATGTGTGATAAAGTTCTGGAGGGTGATGATTTATTTGCAAAATTGTTGAAAAACTCCCTTTCCCCAGATAGTTGTTTTCTAAGCAGAAGAGAACAACCTTACATATGATCTCTTTCACACACATACACACATATATACACACTCACACATATTCTTCATAAGTGTTGGGAAGGACCACTTACTTCACAATTGCTTGACCTCTCGTCTGTCCATTCAGTTTCTTGTAGTGCTCAATGACTCTGTCTTCACTGGAATCAAGAGAAAAGAATTCTGTTAGTAGAGGCCAAACATCCTGCTGACTGAGATGCTTCCCAGCATCTACTAAGCTTGATGGATCCAATCAAAAGCTCCATGGAACAATCCACTCTGGGAAAAAGATTTGTCTTCCAACAGCCTAAGTGAAATCTTTGGGCTATGGACTCTTTCTCTTTCTCTCTCTCTCTCTCTCTTCCTCCCCTTTCTCCTTCCTTCACCCACTTTTCTTTTCTTCCCTCCTTCTTTTCTTGTCTTTTTTGTCTGTCCTAGTGCTTGAACTCAGGGCCTAGGCACTGTCCCTGAGCTTTTGTGTTCAAGGCTAGTGTTCTACCATTTGAGCCACAGCTCCACTTCTGGCTTTTTGATGGTAATTGAAGAGTCTCACAGACTTTACTGTCCAGGCTGCCCTTGAACTGTGATCTTCAGATCTCAGCCTCCTGAGTAGCTAGTATTACAGACGTGAGCCATCAGTGCCTGCCCAGCTATAGATTTTCTGAGTGGGGTACTAGGCTGGTTTTTCCCCTCAGAGAACCCACACTCTCTAGAGAGCTTTATCTTGGACTTCTAGGAGAGAAGAAGCTATAAGTAGAGGCTACAGGACAACACCTTGCTTAAATTTCTTTATTCCCCTTCTATGCTACATGGACTCCAGCCTGAGGTAGAGGAGCCGTTGACTCTAATCAGTGTTCACGACCCCACTTTTCTGAAGAGTCTGAGATTTGGTGTTTCCAAGGAGGAAGGAAAGTTCTGTCATTTGGGCCTGGTTAACAAAAGCCTAAGGGAAACCATAAACCAGCTACCAGGATGAGATGGCAGTACCTTTACCTCTTGAAATCTTAGTTCTAAAGCAACTAGAGATTATTAGCTGGTTCTTTGATGTCAATGGCTAGTCAGGCAGATAAGAGGCAGTGGAGGGCAACCTGGGTACTGCCTTCTTGGAGAAGTGAGCTGGGAACAATGGCTGCTCCCACTGCTGCTTGGGAATCATGGGGACTGGGGGACAGGTGCAGACTGGAGACCTCAGGTCCCACCCCAAATCACCGCCTCCATGAGGCCTGGCCAAATGGTCTTTCTTCAACTATAGCCAAAGGGACCCTTTCAATCTTCCAGAAAAGCTCCAAGATGGGAGTGGTGTTACTCCTAGATGCATTCCTTTAAGATGCCATTTGTTCACCCATATTATCTATGATGAGTGGGTGTGAAGTCTTCTTTCCTTCAGTTAGTTCTGTTTATCCTTTCTAGCTCTGTCATCTTCGGGGTGAACTCTTTCTATATGCTCCTGGAGTCATCCTCGAGGGAAACTGGTTTCTCTTTCAATTACAACCTTCATCTTCAATGATGACTGCATTTCAGTGTCCTGAGATTTGATGCAGGACGGTTAGAACTCATCACCAGGAAAGGTTCCTCTAGGTTCCCAGGATGGATGCTGGCTCACTATGAGGAGGAACCTTTTTCTACCTGGGGAATGCTCACTTGTGTGGACCTGCTGTTCAAGAAGGGACCGCTATACATCCCCGCAGCTCCTACACTGGAAATGTGACAGGGTTCGCTTCCAGCACACAAACCTGGAAGGACATTTTCTCTCGGGGGAACCCCAGCCTCAGTACACCTTCCGGAGTTGTTTCAGGAACTTCCAGGGTTGCTCTTCTGGTCTCTTCCTTACCCATCTGATATACCAACAGCTGTGTTGGTGTCTTCCCTACCATGTGACCTGGGATTTGGTGAGGTCAAGCAACTCAGTGTGAATACAAGCTTTTCTTTCTTTTCTGGCTATGGGGAAGAAGGTCTCTGAGGGGGAGGTAGGGTGATGAGTCAAGGCAGTGGGGTAGCGGTGAACTTAAGGCTCAGGAAAACATCGTGAGAGAATGTCTGCAATATTGTCAGGTGTCCGTTCCTCTGCTTACAGCAACATAGCCTGACCACAGGCTTCCACAGTGTGACTTCCTCTGGCCTCTGCTTTCCTGGCTCTTCTATCTATGGGGGAGGCACATGCCCGTAATCTCACCATTTGAGAGCCTGAGGCAGGAGTTCCAGGACAGCCCAAGCTAAGTAGTTGAGACTCTCAAGAAACACTGTGGGTTTACCATGTGATAACATATATGATGCTGACGAGGGACTAATCCCACTCCCTGCTTGTCTCCCCTCATCCCTGCCCTGCACCACCCCCTGCCCTCAGCCCTGCAATTTCTTCTGCAAACTATATTGGAAACTGTGTCCAATTTCGTGGATCTGTGGTAAGGGTTCCATGGACCAACCATGAGAAACTCATGAACCACGGTGAACCAAACCTCAAAGCATTTGTCTGGAGGGCAGTGTGACACCCAGGATCCAGGTTGAATGAACCCTGGCCAAGGGCTGGGCTGTGATGTGAAGTTAAATCATCTCTCTACAGACAAGGGGATGCTGGAAACCACAGGTAGTGGGAAGGGAAATAGGGATGGTGACATGGCTCCTGATTTTGGAGGAGCTGTCAGCCTCTACCAGTCAGGGTTTTGGTCAGGAATGACATCTTTGTAGGCAGGTGGTAGGGTGACTGGCCCAGGAGGGAGAATGGAGGCTAGGACTTTGATCTTGCTTTGTTCTGTGGCTCCAGGCTTATCACTGTGGCTTTCAGTGTCAGTCATCTCCTCTGGAGAATCATGTGGTCTATTCAACACTTGGTGATGAGTGCAGGATGGCTCAGCATTATTGTCTTTGTACTGCTTTCCAGTGACAGACTGGGGCTTATCTCCTCTCTTAATTGGAGTCTGAAGTGAACTGATGTGGTTATCCGCCACTTCCATTTTTATCTTTTATTATTTTTTCAAATTGTTTTGGTGGGTAATTGGAGATAAGAGTATCTTGGATTTGTCTGCCTGGGCTGGCTCTAAGCCAAGATCCTCAGAGCTCAGTCTCCTGAGTAGCTAGGGTGACAGGCATAAGCCACTAGTACCTGACTCCATTGGGAGATTTTTTTTTTGGTACCTTTTAGATGGCCCATGCTATGGATTCACCTGCTCTATGCAGATGGCTTTTTGTCCTACTATACTCTCAGTGCATATAGATCATGGCCTAAGTGCTGGTGGGTCTGAATGAGACCCAGGAGAAATGCTAGCCTGGTCATCAAGGGAAGGGACATACTATCAAGACAGTATAGGTCTAGCTACAGATAAAGATGTTCATGTTGACAAAAACAGATGCATGCGCCTGAAGGAAGGTCTTTCTGTGTTATAATAATTTGCACGGAGCAGCTGGTACAGACAATGGAAGAAAAACCCCTGAGTCCTGAGGGTAAGCAAACAAGAGGCGTTGATAGCTCTGAAATGTGTATCAGAGTTTAATAGTGTTTGGAAACAAATGCACAGAGAGAGGATAGAGGGAGAGATGAAGCCAAGGGCACTTCTGACTCCAGACAATGCAACATTATAGCTCTCAATGGCAATTGCCTTTTTCCAGTCTCCTTCATGTACCCCTATGTCCTTCACCACTGGGTTCCAGAAGATAAGGCCCATGGAACATGGGCAGTTGGGAGGAAGGCCAGAGAGTTTCATAAACAAAGAAACAGAATGTCATTATGTTGGGAGCTCTCATGACCAGACTGCAAAGATTGGAAGTTTGGACACATTATGCACTTGCAGATTAAACAGACTCTGTTCTTTCGGATCAGATAATAATGCTTGAAAACTGTTACCTAAAATCACTTGGTGGAGGATGGATGGAACTGGAGATCACCATGTTAAGGGAACTATATGAATCCCACAAAGCCAAGTATCATATTTGTGGAGACTAGGGGACAAGAGTACAAAGCAACCAAGGTCACAAAAGTATGTTAGGAAGGTGGAAGGGGAAGAGAAAAAAGGAGAGGGAAGAAGGGTAAGAAAATAATAGAGGGGTTGAATAGGATCAATGTACATTATATGCAGGTATGGAAATGCTATGGTGAAACCATTACTATGTACAAAACAAAATATGCCAATAAAATAGAAGGTTGAGCTGCTATTTATTCACATCTGTGTTTCCAGAGGAAGAGTGCTGGGTCATTCAGAACTGCAGCTAGAGGTACCAGCACACCAATGGAAGCTGGCAGCCTTAGGCAGGGAACCCAGCCCTTGGTGAATCTGATCTCTCAGAAAGAACTGATTGTAGAGCTAGAGTTTAATCTCGCCAGTGAACTCTGCATCAAGGCATGGTGTATCCTAGCAGAAGAAACTGTTAAAGCTAGCTGAGCAGAAGTGTCCAGATGAGACGAAACTCTAGTGATCCAAATATTTCAGAACAAGCAGGCAGAGGCGCTTGCTGAGTGACATGTTGTGTCTTACTACAATGAACTTGTATGGGGTTTGTTTGTTTCTGGGATTATAGGCATCTGGCTGTGATTGTTTTACTTAGGTCTTATCTTCTGAGCAGTTACATGGATTTCCATGAAGGGGTCAGAAGGAACACTGGGAAAGCAGTCCTGTCCTGGTCAGAAGGCAGTGGTCAGTACCGATGTGTCCAGCAGGATTGCATCACACTGCCCAGAAATCTGAGCCCTGGGCCACTGTGGCTGAGGCCACAATCTGGAACTTTCCAAATGTCTGAATCACTCAGTAATTCAGGGATCCAGAGATGGAATAAAGTCACAAAGGAAGAAACTCAGGAGATACAGAACACCAGTGAGAAAGAAAAGAATCAATTTCTCTCTTGTTGGCAAAGAAAAAAACACTCCCTACATTGCTCCCCACACCTCTTCCTGTCACTGAATGACAGAATTCCCACGTGGAGCTCTACCAGCACAGGGAAAGTTCTCAAACAGGCAAAGCTTCCGAAGTGAAACCTTCCATTTTTTTTTTTTTAAAGGAGTATTCTTCCACACAACATTACCACTTAAAAAAAAAAACAAACCAAACAACCAAAAATGATCTCAGAAGGCAAGAGCCATGAAAGCCCGTACTGTGTAGGTCCCACCAGCACCCAGTGCACTTCCTGGGGATGGGGGATTGCTGGGAGAAGATTCGGAGGGGTCTTACCAGTAGGCCAGAGATGGGTGCTCCTTCAGGGCTTGGGTGGGCAGGGCTGGCAGCTTCTTCAGGTCACTCCTCACCACTTCATTGCTGAGAGAGAGAAGACCAAGAAACTTACTCACCCTCAGAAAAAATAACCACATGACTTAACACGGCCTGGCCTGCTTACCTCATCTGAGGTCCTGAGGCCTGCTGCCTTTCGTCAGAAGAGGCAGGAAAGAGAAGCCTATCTTTATTAATAGTTTATTAAATTTATTAATATCTTATTTATTAATATAGATGGAGAAGAACATATGTCACAGAGCCAAGAGGCCTCCTCTCCCAGCTCCAGCCCAGTGCTAAGACCACCCAAGGCACTGTCTCAACTCCCTGGCTGATCAAGGGACCCTGAATAGCCACTGGCATGAATCCAGGGAGGCATGGGGTCCCCAGGGCCCTGCAGTTGGGCTGGCAGGCCCCCAGGAATGGGCAATATCACCACGGGCCCCTGACCACTGTGGGGCCTCCCTAATGCTCAATGCTGGGTTTCTTTGTTTCATTTTTACCACACATTGGAAATGACTCGCTCGAAGATGTAAGTCAATAATCTTGGCTTTTTGACAAGGCTTGGAAATGACTGAGAGTGCATGAAGTGGCGTCTGCTACGAATGGGAAGTTTTGTACACAGACTCAAGTGGGCTCAGGTTTGGGAGATCACTGCCCCTCCCCCGCCCCTCTTCCCCAGCAAAACTGAAGAAACCAGATTTAAGTTGGCCATGTAGCTGAATGATAGTGCCTAGTATGCACAGCCACTAGGTTTGATTCCCCAGCACTGCAAAGCCAAAGCAGATAAAAACAGCAACAAAACAGCAGCAAAACAAAAGTTTCCCCCTAGTTTTGTTTTTCTTGTTTTTTTGCCAGTCCTGGGCTTGAGCTCAGGGCCAGGGCACTGTCCCTGAGCTTCTTTTGCTCCGATAGCACATTTCTGCCACAGTGCCATTTCTGACTATTGGTGTATGTAGTACTGAGGAATCTGACTCAGGGCTTCATGCATGCTAGGCAAGCACTCTATCACTAAGCCACAGTCCCAGCCTTCCCCTATTTTAATCCGTATTCTTCTGATTTCAGCTCAGCCACTTGCTACATCCCTTCAGGACTGGGCTGTTTAGAACCACCAGTGGCATCCACTTGAGGGTGGATGTGGTGTCTCTGTTCGCCTATCCAAAAGCCCAGGATGCCAAGCTGGGGCTGCCAAGCCTCAACTCCAGCCCTGCTTGTCATCTGTAGCTCTAGCCTGGGCCGTCAGCAGTGATTATGTTGCACAAGGAAAGCAAGGGCAGATAGATATTGGCCACTGAACACTAGGCAGTGTCTTTTAGAGATTAATAGAAAAATATGAAGGAAGAAGGGAGGAAGGAAGAAAACAAGGAAGGGAGAGAGGGAGGAAAGGAGAGTGGGAAGGAAGGAATGAGGGATGGAGGGAATAAGAAAAGAAAAAAAAGAGGAAAAGAGAAAAAGAAGAAAGAAACTATTCTTGGAGAAAACCATGCCAACAATTCCAAGTGGTGATAAGGAATTACCTGCATGTTTGGTACCATTGTCACTGCTTCTAGAAAGGGAATTTTCTTGTCTTAAAAAAATAATATGCCGGGTGCCGGTGACTTATGCCTGTAATCCTAGCTACTCAGGAGTCTGAGATATGAGGATCGCAGTTCAAAGCCAGCCCAGGCAGGAACATCTGTGAGACTCTTATCTCCAATAAACCACTAGAAAACCAGAAGTGGTGTTGTGGCTCAAGTGGTAGAGCGCTCGCCTTGAGCTGAAGAGCTGAGAGACAGCACTCAAGCCCAGAGTTCAAGCCCCGCGACTGACCCCCCCCCAAAATATATATATATATATATTTAAGGTCTTGCTATGTATCCCAGGATCAACCTATGTTTCCTCTGCCTCAGCTTCTGAAATTCTGGAATTACAATGGTGTAATCCCATGTTTGGTAATCCCATGTTTGGTAATCTTTTACCTTTTGAGGGGAGGGTTGTTGTTGAGGTTTGAACTCATGTCCTTGTCCTTGCTAAGCAAGTGATCTACCACCTGAACAATGTCCCCAAACCTTTTGCTTTTGTTATTTTTCTAAGAGGGTCTTGGTTGGCCTGAACTTCCATCCTCACATTTATGCTTCTCATGTAGTTGTGATGATAGGTACTTCTTATTGGTTCAAATGGGGGGAGGGGTTCCTCCCAAACTTTTAACCAAGCCAGCCTCCAGTTACAATCCTCTCAACTTCAGCCTCCTAAGGAGCTAGGATGACATGTATAAGCCACTGAGCCCAGCTGAAAGAGTATTTTTCAAATACACTATGGATGGTGATGTTTGAACAACCAAATAGAAGGAAAAGCTCAACTTATAATCGAATCAAACTATACAAGTACTTGGGATTTTTATAATCTAACTGGCAAGGGAGATTAGAATCAATTAGCTGTACAGCTTTCATTTTGACACGTCGGTAGAGGCACGCAATGCGCCTTGATCAGATTCACCCTTTCCATCATTCGCCTTCATCCCTTTCCCAAACCAATCTCAACAAACTCCACTGTTCTGTGTTTGTACCTGTACATAAAGTCAGCTGACCATATTCACACTCTTTCACCATCTCTGTTTTTCATCTCTCTTTCCACTAGGGCCCTAATTCCAGACAGGATCTGTTTGACATTCTTATCCTTCATTCTTACTAGTGTGTGCTAATTGTTCAAAGAGGTTTCACTGTGGTATTTTACATATGCATCTACAATTCAGCATCTGAATCAGATTGACCCTTCTCTTCATCTCCCTCCCCCCATCCCCATTATCCCCCTCAATTCCATAGCTTTCAGTGAATTTCATCATGCCACCTTCATTCCTAGCACGGTGGATTTGGCCTTGTTCATCCTCCAACATCTCTTCATGGTCAACAAGGTGAGGGCATTCACAGAGTCCATTCTGTCATATGGAAAGTATGGTAGGGCCTACAGAGAGATGCACACGGTCCTTATCTAAAAGGCAACTTAGGATGAAGCTGAGGAGTACAAGAGTTATCTAGCAGAGACAACTGACTCTGTGGGTAATGTCTGATCATGTTAAATCAACTTGGAAAGTTCAGAGGAAATAAAGGCCCTTTGGGGTTCTGGTAAAAAGCACATTAGAGGAAGAATCTGCATGAAGCAAAGGATAGGGCTATCCACCCATCATCTATCTACCCATCCATCCATCCATCCATCCATCCATCCATCCATCATCTATCTACCCACCCATCCATTATCTATCCATCCATCCATCTATATATTGTCTATATACCATCCATCTAGTCATTCATTCATCTATCTATCCATTATCTATCTGTCACCTCTCTCTCTCCCCCCCTTCTTCTATCAGTTTTCTTCTCAGGGGAACACAGCTGAGTGGAGGAGGCCATATAACTTGAAATATAGCTATGAAACAGGAGCAGCTGGTGGGTAAAGAACAACATGGCTGGGCTGGGAAGGTGGCTCAGTGGCAGAGCGCTTGCCTTGCATGCATGAGGTCCTGGGTTCGATTCCTCAGCACCACATAAGCAGAAAAAGCTGGAAGTGGCGCTGTGGCTCAAGTGGTAGAGCGCTAGCCTTGAGCTGAAGAGCTGAGGGACAGCGCTCAGTCCCAGATTCAGGCCCCACATCCAGCAAAAAAAAAAAAGAACAATATGGCTGGAAAGTCAGGCTAGGCATAGAATTCTAAGAATCTTCAGTGCCAGCCTAGAAGGGTTCAAGGTGCGCCAGGACGCAGCAGAAGATGCTCTGAAGGGTTCCACACAGGGTCCCTAGTGCTTAGGGATTCTCAGGAATAGTTTGACACTTCTACCTGCATGCTAGTAAGACATTACTTAGACAAATGCTCAGTTGGGCAAACACTCAGAAGCCCACAGTCATGAACTTCTGGGTCCTTTCTAGCCATATTAGTGTCAAAGATGACACCTTAAAGATCAAAAGACACTTCAATCAGATAAACTGATTGGCTGAAACTGTGGGGGAAGCGATCCAGAAAGGAGCTAAACCTTGAGTGTGGCTCTCCCTGCACCAGCACATCTAGAGTGTATTTGGGAAGGAAGGAGTCACTTTACCTGCCAACCACTCATTTGTTGGCAAATAACTTTCCCCACTGCTAGCCACAGGCTAGACTTCCTCACAGAAGCTTTCTGGAGAATTCTGTTCTTCCTCCAGGGCAGGGTTACACCCAACAAACAAACAAACAACAAAAACCTGCAACAAGAAATCATCAGGGCGTGAAGCCCATTGAAATCCATTCCATTCTGGAAGGGATCCATGACTCCTAATCTGTCCCAGAGGATGAGTGAAAGAAATGTTCTATTTGCCTTCTGCTGTTTGTAAACATCTGCAGTGACTTAGTCAATCTAGCCCAACACTGCAGCTCCAGATCAGAAAGCTGCCCTAATGGGAGAGGTGGATCACTCTATCTTCCAAAACTTGTGAGACTGTAGCTTAGTGAATAAGCTAGAAGTTTCCAGCTCCATTGCTCAGTGATTTTCACTTTGCCAGTATCTCCAGAGTCCAGGGCACCTGGCAAAATGCCAACTTAAAACATACCTTAAGGGTTGGGAAAAGGCTCAAATGGTAGAGCACTTGCTTATTAGCAAGTGCAAGGTTCTGAGTTCAAACCCACTAGTGCCAATATATATCTCACATATAGTTTATATTATAATAAAATTTATTTAAAAATACCTTAACCATGGTCTACTTTGAGCAAAACACACACACCAAACGGTTTCTTAGAGAACCAATTACTAGACTGACAATATAATTCAAGTCTTTTGCCATACTGGTGATTCAACCCAGGGCCTAATATATGCCAGGAATGTGTGCTACCACTCGAACCATGACCAACCCTTTTGCTTATGCTTTGTTTTTGAAACAGAGTCTTGCTACCTTTACAAAATTGGTTTCAAACTCACTAAGCTTCTACTTCTGCCTCCTGAGTAGCTGAGATTAAAGACAGTACCATCATACATAGTGAAGTCTTTAAAAAAAAAATTAACCAGGTTTTACTAAAATGTTTTATCAGCATAAAACTAGTTTGTCAATATTGTAATAGTTTTTCATGGTAGTGGTGGGTTGAGACAATGTACCTGTATTTAAGCACCTACAAGGTGAGTAGCAACATGTGAATGATCTACTAGGGGAAAACAAAGATTTCTAACTGATGTAAGCAATAAGGACTTGTCTAATGAATAGTAATAATGTATTTAATTAAGAAGCCATAAAGTAAAGGTAGAAATTAAGCCTGAGAAGATGAACAAAATGTACAATTTGTTTTCCTTTATAAAAGTAGGTATTAAGTGAAGTAAGCCACGCCCAAAGAAATACAGGTCCCAAGGTTTCCCTTATTTGCAATAACTAGTATATGTCTAGGACAAGCAGGAAAGCTCAAAAGCTATGTACATATGACCATATAAGATGATGTTAAGCGAAATGAACCCCAAGATAGGGACACAAGTGGTTTTTTTCTTTCTTGCTATTTGATTCTGGTGCCCTGCATCTTGTATATACATTTTTCTAATTTGGGGAGGGGAAAGGAAGTAACAAAATGCTTAAATAAGGATACAGGTTGACCCACTGTAACAATGAGATGTACAAGAAAGACACTATGTTGAAAAGGAACTTTACAACTTTGGTGGGGGAGGGGAGGAAGGTGGGGAGGAAGGATAGTAGGGGAAAAACAAAGGAGGAGGTAATAGGGCTCCATAGGAAATGTACTCATTACCTTACTCATGGAACTGTAACCCCTTTGTACAGTATCTTTACAATGAAAAACATATTTAAAAAAGCAGGGAAGAACTTTTTCAGGAAATTCCCTTTGGGTCAAACAAGATGTCAACAATTTGTAGGAGAAACCTGGGGCCAACAGTGGTGTATGCTTAACATGAAGGAATTCTTCCTAAAACCACTTGCTTTGATTTGTCTCTATACACAAAACAACAGAGCAGAGAAACCCAGAACATTATACACAGAGTAATGTAAGGGAAGAATCTGATGCTCAGAAATAGGGATATCCAATACTATGTGGGACTGACGCCTCCATGTTTTACGGGTGCATCATGAAGGTAAGCTTCTCTAGGAAGGTCCATTCTTATGTAAAACAAACTTATTCCAGGTTCCCAATCCCTTGGCCACAATTCCCAAATCCAAAAAGCTTCAAGAAACAGCTTTTCTTAACCAATTTGGAGGAAAACCAGATAGGGTCTTATGCTTTTGCTCTAGTGGCTTCAGTCTATGATGTTCCTATCTCTGCTTTCTGAGTAGGGATTACAGACATGTGCCACCTTGGTCCATACAAATCCATGTTTTACTCAAGGCCATGATTGACTTGCATCTCTCTGTCCTGGCAGAAGCATCTGTGTTTTGGGGCAAAAGTGCTGCGTTTAATGCTGAGCACTGCCCAAACCCCTGCCTAGGGTGGTAAAGGAAACCTGGTACCCAGCTCTGAGTCACCTGTCTCAAACCCTCCAAATTTTGAATTTGGAAGCACTGATCTAAAAAGTTTTAAATATCAATGAGATTTCTTTATCCAACCCTACCACAAAACTAGAAAATTCTGAGATGGATTAAAAGGATGTTACAGGTTTTTGTTTGCATTTGATCTTTAAAAAGCATGCAGAGCCAGGTACTAGTGACTCACGCCTGTAATCCTAGCTACTCAGGAGGCTGAGATCAGAGGACTGGGGTTCAAAGCCAGCCTGTGCAGGAAAGTCCATGAAACCACTAGAAAACCGGAAGTGATGCTGTGGCACAAAATGGTAGAGTGCTAGCCTTGACTGAAAGAGCTCAGGGACACCATCCAGGCCCTGAGTTCAAGCCCCATGGTCAACAACAACAACAACAACAACAACACAACAACAGAAAGGCATGCAGAGCTGGGCACCAGTGGCTCACACCTGTAATCCTAGCTAATTGGGAGGCTGAGATCTGGTTCAAAGCCAGACCTGGCAGGTAGGTGAGAATCTTATCTCCGAATAACCAGAAAGCTTGAGCTGTGGCTCAAGGGGGTATAGGGTTAACCTTGAGTGAAAAAGCTAAGAGACAACACCCAGGCCCTGAGTTCAAGCATGCAAGTGCATGTGTGTGTGCGTGTGCGCACGTGCGCACACACACACACACACACACACACACACACACACAAACACACACAAGCATGCAGGAAACAACTATCTCTTCTTGATTTCCTCTCCTTGTGTCTTTCCTCCTCTGCCTCTTTTCTTTTCCAATCATGGGAATGCTGCAGTTTTAATGCACCATGGGACTGAACCTGTGTATATGCAAAACCTCTGTCATTCTCTCTGACATCTACCCACCCAGGGAAGCAGCGTAAGAGATTTCCCCCAGCATGGGATTATGTGTTCAGAACATGTGTTGTGGATAAATATGCCATACTAATTTATCATCTGTTCATAGGGGCCAAGTTACAGACACTTGTGAACAATGGGTCTTTATTTTGGATGCTAATTGTTCACTTATGTAAGCAGAGATTTCTTTCTTGATGAGGCTGGTTGTCCTAGGCGAAAAGGAGCATTCTACAAATTTAGTTTCAAATATGTAAAATTCAAAATGAGTTTAAAAATTGCTTTTTAAGTATATGATTGTGGGTAGATAATTTGATCCAAATAGATGAGAAAAACAGAACTGATTAATTTTTGTAAGTGTCACTGTTTGGTTTGGGAATCTCAACTCTAAAAATCTGCCACAGTGTTATAACTAAGGGACCGTTTTTTCCTATTCAGAGTTTATTCAAAATGAGATATTGAGACTGAATAACTCCTTAACAAAAGGGAATAATTTGTCATCATACAATTTTTCCTCCTTAGTATCTAGCTTACCCCAAGGGATTCTCAACATTGTGAGTGTGTGTGTGTGTGTGTGTGTGTGTGTGTGTGTGTGTGTGTGTGTGTATGTGTGTGTGTGTGTGTGTGTGTGTGTGTGTGTGTGTGTGTGTGTGTGTGTGTGTGTGTGTGTGTGTGTGTGTGTGTACCAATCCTGGGGCTTAAACTCAGGCCTGGGTGCTGTACTCAAGTCTACAAGTCTAGCATTCTAGATAGCTCCATTTTTGGCTTTTTGGTGGTTAATTGGAGATGATAGTCTCATAGACTTTCCTGCCTAGGCTGGCTTTGAACCATGATCTTCAGATTTCAGCTTTGTGAGTAGCTAGCCACTGGTGCCTGGCCTGAATACATTATAATACTTCAGAAAGTACTAAAAGGCTCTGTCCAATGGACTTCAGGGCACAAAACAAAACTGACTTGAACATTTTGTTTCTGTGTTTTCAGATATAGTTGTTTTCAAAAGCTCTTGCTGGCACAAAGGTCCCCCAGCTGCTCCTGAATTACTCTTGCTTCTCAAGGTCATTTTGAAATCATGGGAAAAACTTCCCACATCTCTCTTCTTTCTCTTTGTAAAAATAAAGTCATCTATGAGAATTATCATTTTGACTCTTCTCACCAAGGTTGTCCTTGGGCTGATAGGTATATTTATAGTTTAAGATATAACAATTTTTCTAGGAAGTTTCTAATCAGGAAGTTTAAACATTTAGGTATAACCAAGGCTGTGCATCTATGCAAGTTGTATTCCAGATATTAATGATTCTCTACATAGTTGTCAGAATTGTTTTTCACTAATTAGCTAAAAGTCTCTGCAAATCTATTTCTCTTACCATGCATATGATAGTGAGATAGCAGCTCTTTCCCTCTCCTGGAAATTAAACAACTGGAGGAAAATAGACCATAAACAACCCAAAAGGTTTCATAATGACTTCAGACTGAGCTTGCTTAGTTAGAGTTGTTTTAGTTAAAAACCATTCTGTAAATGGAAAAATAACGATACCGGTACAAATTGTGATTTACAGACCATTTTTAAAGAATCATCTTTCAACACTTGTCTGTCAGCTGGGTAAGAAAAAAACTTGGTCATCTTTGTCAAGATAGCAGTTGGTACAAATGTTTATATTAGTAAAAAACAAAAAGTCTTTTAGGAAGAGAATTAGCTCTTTGTCTCCATTTCCTGTTGATTTGCTAAAATTTTTGCTTTAACTTATGACTGTATCCTCTGGTCTGACCAGAAGAGACTTAAGATTCTGGAACTTTCAGAGATCAGTGAGCCAACTTTAGTTTATTATTCACAAATGTGCTTTGAAAAAGGTAGACCAAGGTTCTTGTTGCTGTTGTTTTTAAACAAGAGGGCTTTTTTTTTGGGGGGGGGGTGTCACCAAAGTTTCTTTTTCTTCATACAGACTAGCGACCACATAGTTTATAAAATAAAATATTAAAGTCATTATTCTTTTTGCCTGTAATTGCCCTCACAGAGACCTCAGAACATGCGGCCTCTGGGAAGTTAATGGGAATTTTTCAGTACAAATAAATACTCCAACTCCTCTTCTGAAATGGAGAAGAAAATCAATTTCCCTTGTTTATGAAGGGCTGTTACTTATTTCTATTGACTGAGTCATGCATCACTCTACTTCCTAAAGCATGACTTTTTAAACAATTTTTTAAGAATAGAATAGAATTAGAACCCTACCGATGGCTATCTCAGGACATACTAAGAATTCTTCCAGACCACAAAACCTTGATAAGCTGATACTCTCTCAGGAAGACTGGCATTTAATTTTGCGCAGATGTCTTATTAACTGACCTAGAAGTATGTGATCCAAACCTCACTTCTTCTCCTTTGGTGGCTGCATTTGTTTGGAATGGCGGGCTTATCTAAAAGGAGGCAGTTTACCAGGGAGGCAAAACGGGCCCTGGATCTTACAGGCATCTCCTTAACACTGTTCCCTTCCAGGTGTTGGTGGCTTTCTTGGACCTCATAAATCTCGTGCAGAGAGAATCCTGGATTAATGATCAGCATGAGTAAGACCCGTTCTCTGTAAAATGATGCTCCTAGAGGGCTGGAGGTGTAACACAGTGGTAGAATGCCTGCCTGGCACGCATGAGGCCTTGATTTATTTCTGTTGGGTAATGGTGGCTAATCCTTGCTGCTTAGGGAACTGAGATCTCAGTATCACAATTCAAAGCTAGCTGTGCAGGAAAAGTCCATGAGACACTTATCTCCAATTAACCACCAAAAAGTCACAAGTAGAGCTGTGGCTCAAGTGGTAGAGCATGCTATTCTTGAGTAAAAAAGTTAAGGGACAGTGCCCAGGCCCTGAGTTCAAGCCCCAGGACCGGTACAATAATAATAATAATAATGTGATGATGATGATGATGATGATTATACTCTCCGGTCCCCAGTAGGTGACCTGGAGCTTTGCTAATCTGCTTCCAATAAGCCTGGGTAGCAGAAAGAAATTCTACACAATAGCTGTTTTGTATGACTCTGATAACGGACAGATGATCTCTAAGCAGTTAAAATCATTTCAATTTTGCAAAATGTTAAAGTTATAGTATTAGTAGGAGTGATACTCATATTTGAATTCAGGGCCCGGAGCTTGCTAAACAGGCACTCTACCATGTGCGGCACTCTACCAAGTCTCTTTCCTGGTTTATTTGTGGGACTTGGTCTTGCTTTATGCTTGAGCCAGTCTGGACTGCAGTCCTCCTATTTGTGCTTTATTACTGGGATGACAGGCACACTATAGCACCCAGTCATTGTGTTTCCTCTATTTAAAAATTACTTTTTATCATAGAAATTGGGTCAATTCCCATAAAGAAAGGTGGACAGAGGGGGACAAGTGAGTTGACTCTCAAATTAGAGAAATGTCGCCGGTCAGTAGGGTTTTCAGCTAACTTCCCCTTAAGTCATTTTGGTAGAGTATGGTGATAAGTCCTTTATCAAATTAAGTTCAAATATCACTAGAAAGTTGGGATGTCCAGCCACTTTAAGTCGTGTTCTCTGCATTGACCTTAGGAAAGAAGAAGGTATTTTTTTCTATAATAGCTCAAGGATTGAAAATGCTATAAAAATAAGAACATCAGTGCTGAGCACTTGAAACATGATAATAGGATGAACAAAGGTATGCTTGGTTGGCTACTGCTTCATAGGCACTGGAGATGAGCAAAGGAGAATTTTTGTTATAAGTCTGTTGGTCCTTCCGTAGCTCCCTTGATCCCACAGCTCTGGAGCTACTGGATTGTTTTTAAAACAGAAAAGCTAACACTCCTGACTTTTGCAAAGTTGACAGACACGAAAATGTTTCTTTTTAAGTGTATATATGTCAGGAAATGAAATAAGATTACCCATGTTATGCTCCGGAAAATAATACAAGTGAACAAACATTATCTTTAGATAAAGCGACTTCCTAATCCTTTAATGTATTGCACACATTTGTCCTCTACATGTCAGAATCTGAATATGTATGACCTATATTTCTTCCTATCACAGACAATACTACTTATCTGGTTATTCTCTGCTCATTTGCTTTCAGCAATGCTAAACCCAACATTTCACTGTCCAGTTCAATAAGACAAGCCAGTGAGCATGTCCATTAACTAGAAGAGAGTTACGTAAGAGGAAGCCTTCAGGGATTTGCTAAGCAAAATCAAGAGTCAAAAAAAAAAAAAAAAGAATAGAGTCTGTACATTCACTCTCCTGGATTGTCATTATATTTTTCTCTATTAAAGTATATATGTGCTTATTTTTTTCTCTATAAAAGTGTACCAGTGCTTATTTCTCTTGTTAAAAAAAATAACCTTTTTTCCTCCATTGTGCTTCAAGAAAATTACTCCCATAATTTGTAGATTTCTAATACTTATTCCACAAAGTAGGCTCTAGTTATAGAGATATTGGCAGGCCCCCAAACAAAAACAAACAGCTGTTTAGAAATTAGAGATTCAAGAACCCTCAGGACCTGAGAGAATTACAGTGCCTTTTGTATATGGCCAAAACTTTCAAAAGCCATTTGATCATCTGGATTCTAGATAGCTTTGGACCCTGTATTATATATGTAACAGCCTCTCCCTGCAGTTCTATATTTCTAAGTTGGCATTTTATTTTATTCACGTCATTCAGGAAAATGTACCCCATTTACAGGGTATGTTTCCATGTCAAAGTCGTCCACTTATTCACAACTAAGAATGTAGAGTCACGCGTTAAAAGCTAATCACAAAACTCACCTTCTCCAAAACTAAATCCAGAGAAGGGCACATCTGAAATGCCTGACCTTCAACCACCAAATGCAAGGTCATCAATGCTGTGTTGAAGTGGGTGGGAAGGAGTTCAGACGCAAGGAATTTAAAAGTACTCCTCTTATTTCAGAACTCCAGGAGTCTCAAACGTATCAGTTTCACAGGACTTCTGAAGCGTTGTCCTAACCACCAGGCCTACTTGAGAAGATGGGCCTGTAAGTCACGTGGAACACACCTTCTGTCTATGGGGGGTGGGTTTTAAGTGATGAGATAACCTACCTTAGTATAAAGTGTTTGACCTTCCTCTCCCTTCACAGCTATTTCTCTCCCCTGGCAGCTACAGTTACAACCTTCTAGACAGCTCCCTGACAAATAGAGCTCCACCAGGTTCCTTGATTTCCTTGATTCCAGACAACCCTGCTGGCATTCTACCAGCTCACAAGGGAGCCATGAATGGCTGCCGGGCCTGGCCTGTATACTTCCTCTCTGGCAATCCGTGTGGCCGGGCTGCATGGTCTGTGGGGCCACATGAGGTTGCTCCCAGTTCACATTCCATCCTGTCAGGGTTCTCTTAAGAATAAATAATATTTACAGTAGGAGGTCAGAGCTGGCCAATGAAAAAGGGTCTTCAGCGTAAGTGAACTAGGCACTGGAATCCACTGGGCTTGTGAAATTTCATAGAACTGCAGGAATCTTTCAAGTAGATACACTACTACTTGTCAAAACCCCACATTTCTAGAACAAATTAAGATCACAAGAAGATAACACAGACAAATTGTCATGTAGTTTTGACAACCTGAAAATGTTTCATTGAACAAGTTTGGTAAGTGGAGATGAGCTAACTACCGTGTTTAAGATCCAGCTTTGTATAGTCACTTTCAATTAAAAATGGAACACCTCTCTGCTTTCTACTAAGGATCTGGGGAACCTGAATAAAGTAACTTGGAGATCTCCTTATGAAAATATCTAAAGAGCTGAAGAAATTACATTTTAGATTAGAAGTTGGTAAACTATTACTTGGGCCAAATTCAACCATCTTCCTGGAAAAGATAGAGAAGAACAAGAGGAGGGGAGAAGGAGGAAGAAGAGGAAGAAGATCAGGAAGGGGGGGGGAACTAAAGGGAGAAAGAGGAGGAAGAAGAAAAGAAGGATTTCATGATACAAGAAAACATATTAGCATCCAAATTTCTGTCTTCCTAAATGAAGTTTTATTGAAACACACTCACGCCCAATGGCTGAGTGACTGCAATAGATGATTTCATGGCCTGCAAAATCCAAATCCAAGCTATTTACTGGCTTTTTTTTCCAGAAAAAGTTTGCCTACTTGAGAATTAAAAATGAATTTTTACCTTTTGGAAATGTCCAGCTTAGTTATATTGCCTTTACAGATTAAACCTTCAAAGCACAGCAAAACATATATTTCTTGATGAAGTCTAAGATAATTTAAAAAACTTATGCTGGTACTAGGGCTTGAACTCAGAGCCTTGCACTCTAACTTGGGTTTTCTACGCAAAGCTGGCACTCTACCACTTGAGCCATATCTCCACTTACAAGTTTTTAGAGGTCTTATGGACTTTTCTGCTTGGGATGACTTCAAACTATGATCCTCAGAGCTCAGTATCTTGTGTAGTTAAGATTACAAGTGTGATCTACTAGTACCTGGCTCAATTTCTTTCTAATACCAATTTTCATGTGCCCCGATACCACACTTTGCTCTCTGTGTGTGTGGTTATCTCCTCTCACTTGTAGCTAGAACTTGATGTAAAGCATCTTGGGTTTTCACAGAGGAGTTTGATAACGTAGAATGCATGGAAAGTCCCTGTCTTTGAGCACAGTCCCATTGAGGGATGGCTACAATAATCTGCTCTGTGAAGTCATGAACAGTCTCGATTGTAGGCAATTTCAGCCATGCTACTCACTGGGTGGTGCTTATGGAATGAATGGGAAAATTCAAGTTTGCCTTCTATAGGGTTACCCCATAGCTAAGTCTGTTTGTGTTATCATCTCCAACAGAATCTCAAGCAGGAAGGAAAGGACTTCCTGTGTTTCTAGTAACCTATGGGATTTTCCTTTAGTATGGTATATTACTGAGCTTTCTCTGTGTGATCTATCTGTTCCCATCCACAAGCTGACAGGTGGATCTCATCGCTGATACACATCAATCAACTGTCAGATAACAGTCAGATGACAAGGGATAGGCACCGTAGATCTCTTAATGGGAAAGCCACAGAATACATTTTAAAGCCCAAACAAAACAAACAAGAAAAATATCCCATTGGTAAACTCACCTAGAAAAATCTCCCTTTGCTTCCTGTAGAGGGGAAAAAAAAAGAACATCAGCACAACATGCAAATTCAGTGCTGGTCTGTAAAATACCTGCTGTAATCACGCCAACAACCCTGAGACTACAGCAAGACCTCTCTCACCCTACTCTACAAGACCTGTTACTCTAACCCCACTACTACAGGAAGACAAGAGGGAGTCCATGCACTTCCCCTGGAATAGGAAACTTGAAAGTTAAGCTTTAGAAAGTTACAAACAAATAAATTGATAAGCAAGTTTTTACTCCCAGACCCTGGTCTAATGTGTGTGTGTGTTTTCTAAATCTGATGGTGTGTTCAGATAAAACTATTTTCCCCCCTTCCCTTTTTCCTTTTCCCCCTTCCCTCTGTTTCCCTCTTCCCTTCTCTCCTTTCCTGCCTTCTTCCTACTTTTCTTTCTTTAAGACAGCGAATTGCTATGTTATGGGTGGATCTTGAACTCTTAGCCTCAAGCCAACCCCCTGCCTCATCATCCTCCCAGATAGCTGGGATTACAGGTGTACACTACTATGCCTGACCAGAACTATTTCTTATGTCACTTTGTCCTGTGAGTTCTTTCTGAATGATACCAAAGACTCAAGAGGTAGGGACATGGAAATTCAGCGAATCAAGACTAAGATCTTGATATTGAGCAGTGCTAAATATTTGCTGAAAGAGTCATTTCTACTCACTCCACCATTCTCTCTGACTCTCTCCCTCTCTTACATAAGCTAAAAGCTTAAAAAAAATTTTTTTTTTGCTTTGTCATTACAAGTGACACAGAGTGATTCACTAGCAATTCATTCTAGCTATTCACTTGGTTTTTCCCAGGAAAGGAAAGGGTATAAAACACAAAGAAAGTAGAGCCACTGCTTAAACACCTACTTTCTTTGACAGTGACATACAGTCTTAAAAACTTGGAATAGTAAAACCCATCTATAGCCATAGGATCATGCTCTTACTAGCCCCTCCCAGCTAGGAAAAAGAAGACAGAATGCATATGGCCCTGCCTGTGCATGTCCTCTTCCAGTCTGGGTAGAGCAACTTACCTGTAAAATGTAGGAAGCTAATTCAAATACCACTTCACTGTCAACGTCAATAAGCTCCTGAAAGGAAAAACAGCAGGCAAGATAAGTTTGGTAATGCTTTATGACTTCTTCACGACAGCACTCTGCAGAGACTTAATCTTCCCTGAGAAGTCCCCCAGAATCTCAACACTCAGGGATTATCAGACCACAGATCTGAATTTCCTGCCTCCTGACATTGCTAGACACCCTCCTTATTGCTCTGAACCAGAGACAACCAGTGCCCCTTACGTGGCATCCACAGGCTTCATCCTCAAGTCTGGATGAGACATTACGGAGGGCACCATGTCCAGCATGTTACAATCTTGTTCACCTCGCTAATCACTGGAGTAGGGGTGCTTGAACAATCAATTGAATTTTCATGGTAAATTCCCACTTCAGAACTGGTGGCAAGACACCATGGAAAGAAATGCATTAATGGGATCATGATTCTTCATGTTGAAAGCAAAGACAGGGAACTTGAAATCTGCGGCTCCTCGGTTACACGGGGGACATTTCTTTCATGTGCTTATAACTCAGGGTAGCAAAGGGCTACCATTTTATATATTGCAAAGGCTTCTATGGCTTAAGTCACGACGGGGTGGAGTTCCAGTATGTTTATGTTCCATAATTTTTTCCTCAAATCTTAATTGTGATCTAGGGCTATGCCCTTTAAAAATGCAAACTTATCCTTAGTTCTTGGGAACAAAATCAAATGTGCATTTTGTTTTTCAGGATTCATATATTGTTTTAAACCACAAAAGGATGCTTTTACCGGGAGCCGGCTCATGCCTGTAATCCTAGCTACCCAGGAGGCTGAGATATGAGAATCACAGTTCAAAGCCAGCCCGGGCAGGAAAGTCCATGAGACTCTTGTCTCTAATAAACCACTAGAAAACCAGAAGTGGTGCTGTGGCTCAAGCGGTTGAGCACTCGCCTTGTGCTGAAGAGTGCAGGGACAGCACCCAAGCCCAGAGTTCAAGCCCCACGATCAACCAAAAAAAGGAAGCTTTCACATAGGGCAGGTCACATTTGTACTGGGGGTCCCATGAGATTGCATAATTAAACACTATGATGTTTTTAGAAAAGGGTGACACATTTCTCATTAAGCGATATAAGATTGTACTTCCTAATTTTTTGAATAGCTTTACACTTGTCAAAAAACTACATGTGATTAACACATAAAATTTCATGGGTTTGGACACAGATGCTATGGTATCATTACCACAGTCAAGGTAACAGACATGCCCACTGTCTCCTAACTGAGTGTGCTTGTGCATTAATTAACATGATCTACCTTCTTAATAAGCTTTTTTCCCCCTGGTCCTAGACCTTGAACACTGGGCTTGGACAGTCCCTAAGCTTTTGTGTCAAGGCTAGTGCTCTACCACTTGAGCCACAGCTTCCATTTTAGCTTTTTTTGGTGGTTAATTGGAGATATTAAGAGTCTCATGGACTTTCCTGCCCAGGCTGGCTTCAAACCTTGATCCTCGTATCTCAGCCTCCTGAGTAGCTAGGATTATAGGCATGAGCCACCAGCACCCAAGATGAGTTTTAAGTGAATGATGCTGTCTTGATATATAGAGCACATATGTTAAAGACAGAATGAAATCTATAGTCCATTAGCATGTGATAAGAAATCAAGGAGCTGACAACTGTATTTCCATGTCAAAGTAGAAATGTCCTTCAGGGTTCTTTCCCTATTATCTCTAGGTCCTGTAGTGAGTAGCTAGATAAGAGCTGAAGAAAGAGTTGGAAAGACTTAGAGACCAGCTAGCCCAGCCTCAAGAACAGAAAGTCATGCCTTAAGAGCAGCTATGGAGCTAGAAACCATCTCCCAACTCCTAGTCCAGTAGAGAACCTTCCCTGGAACTTACATCCTCCCTCTAATCAGTAAGGACTCAGTCTCAACCAATATAATTCTCAGAACAATACCTATAATTGACCTTTGCCTAAAAGAGTTACTTTATTATTTATTAATTTAATTTTCTATCAGTCCTGGGGCTTGAACTCTGGGTCTGAGCGCTGTCCCTGAGCTTCTTTTTGCTCAGGTAACCACTCTACCACTTTGAGCCACAGTGCCACTTCCGGCTTTTTTGAGTAGTTTATTGGAGATAAAAGTCTCAGGGAATTTCCTGCTCTGGCTAGCTTTGAACTGCTGCGATTCTCAGATCTCAGCCTCCTGAGTAGCTAGCATTACCGGTGTGTGCCACTGGCACCCTGGCTATTTTTATTATTATTTTCCTATCTTTTTTGTTAAATTTTAGAATTTTTGTCATAAAGGTGACGGACAGGGGGGTTATAGTTACATAAGTCAGGTAAAGAGTGTATTTCTTTTTGCATTTTTTGTATTTCTTCCCTTGGTCTTTCCCAGTTTTTCCTTTGTATCCCACCGGCAAGTTGTATAGGTCATTTTCAACACAGTGTCTAGTGAGTAGCACTGCTGTATTTGTTCACTTTGTCCCTCCAGTTCCCTCCCAAAGACAGATAAATGAACAGGACAAAAAAAAAGAAAACAAAAACAGCAACAAAAAACCCTCATGTTTCCATTTTCTGGAGTTCATTTTGACAAATACTATTGTATATAATCATATACACGTAGACATTGCACTTTTGTGTTCCTTTCCTAAGAGTATTCTCCTTTGGTCTCTAGAGTGTGTATGAATGCCTAGAGTCCTGTACAATTTATCATGTGAATTTTAGATCTAGCTTCTTCATATGAGAGAAAACATGTCATTTGTCTCTCTGAGCTTGGCTTATCTCACTTAACATGATTTGTTCTAGGTCCATCCAATTCCCTGTGAATGACACAATAGTCTTCCTTCTAATGGTTATGTAAACTTCCATTATATATAGATACCCATTTTTTGGATCCACTCATCTACAATAGGCCATTTGGGCTGTTTCCATAGGTTTGCTATTGTGAAGAGTACAGCAATGAACATGGATGTACAAGTGTCTGCGGCATCCTGGCTTGTGATGTTCTGGGCAGATGCCCAGGAGTGGTATAGCTGGGTCGTAGAAAAGATCTACGTTTAGTCTTTTGAAGAACCTCCAGATTGTTGTCCAAAGAGGCTGTATGAGTTTACAATCCCACCAACAGTGTAAGAGGGTTCCCCTTCCACCACATCCCCAACATTTGTTGTAAAAATTCACGATCCTGGTCAATCTGACTGGAGGGAGATAGAATCTCAGAGTTGGTTTGATTTTTATTTCCTTTATGGCCAGCGATTGAGCATTTCCTCATGTGTTTCTTTACCATTTTTTAAAAGAGTTACTTTCAATGATGACTTGAACTAGAAACCAAACTGATTTTGAATTTTCTAATTCTCAATGACTCCTAAATTGTCCCCAATAATACAAGACAAAGCATTAAGCAATCATATCTCTATCTTCCGAAGAAAGAATATCCTGGAGGTCTTCTAGGCCTCAGCATTTCAAAGATGGAACTAAAGTTTTACTGAACCATGTCAGAAACACAGCCTAAGAGAATGACCCAGAATAAGGAAGAATGGAGGACAATAACTCTTTATGCTTAACAGGATGGAAGAGTTTTATGGCTCTGTAATTGATATAGACCTTCCATGCAGGGCATGTAGAGGAATGTTTGGAATTACACCAGTGGGATTACCAGGTCCCATCAGAATGTAAATCATTGAAAAGTGCACAAATGATCACACAGAAATGCAGTCCAGGGCTTCCACAATGGCTCATTTCTACTTAACAGGGTCCGTTTCCTTTCCCACTGTGCAGCTTCCTAATGAGCTCACGGGTCTCCTTAGTAGACTTGGTGTGTGTGTGCTTTCCTGTCAAACATTTACACCTACCTTGCAGCTAATGGTCAGTGTAGGCTAATGGTTAACATGACTGGGAGGTTTACATCTGTGCTGTTCCAAACTTCCTATCAGAAAACAGCCCTTTTTAAGTGTGAGCATGGAGTTTAGTTCATGATTGGAGGCATCTGCTAAAAGGGAAAGATCTATACCTATGTGGGGAGGTATGGATGGATGGACGAAGAAGAAGAGGAGGAAGCAGAGGAGGAGAGGTGGAGGAGGTGTGTGTGTGTATATGTTTATGCATGTGCGCACACCCTGGTACTGAGTCTTGAACTCAGGGCCTGTGTGCTGTCCCTGAGCTTTTGTGTTCAAGATTGGTGTCTCTACCACTTGGGCCACAGCTCCACTTCCAGCTTTTGCTGGTTAATTGTGGTAAGAGTCTTTTAGCTTTGTCTACCCGACCTGGCTTTGAACTACAATCCTCAGATCTCAGCCTCCCGAGTAGCTAGTTTTATAAGTATGAACCACCAGCCTCAGGCTCATCTTTTCTGAGCTGGAGCCTCTCATCCCATCTTCTGCCTGTGGGTTGAGCTTTACAAGTTGCTCCTCTGGTTCCTAGGCCTCTGGGCATGGATCCCACAGCGTGGACTTCTACCACAGCCAGCCCTGCATGAGAAATGCCTTCCTATGGATCTATACATATTTTTTTTTATTGCTTCCGTTTCTCTTCAGAGGCCTGACTCAAGCGGTGCATACCATCACAGCGGGTCAGGCTGCACTTGCAATCTTTGTCTCACTGGACAGCACAGAATTCTACACGGAGACGCTTGGGGTAGGCAGGACCCGCAGGGCTGTGGCACAGGCCAGGACTGCTTCGCGCTTACACAATCTCCTTCCTCAGCCCTCTGCCAGGTTGGCAAGTCACTTCATGCGTGTCACGTGACGCACATGAGTACATGCATACCATTCACACTGAGCCATGGCTGTGCCTGGCTGACACTGGGGCTTCTCCTGCAGGTTGCTGCACACAGCCCGATGACAGGGCCGTGGGAGCGAGTGCCTAGAAAGCTGGAAGGGTCCCTCCCTGTCCTTCCTTTTGTTTTTCCTGCTGTCTCCCCCACAGACACACGCAGCGTCTACACAAATCAAAGTAAGAGATGAGAACGACCGGGCTTTCATGTTGCTGTCCCTGTCGTGTGGGGATAGGATTCTGGGCTTTGTTTCTGCCACCTACAGATACAATGACATCATCTGTTCATTAGCAGAGCTCTTTGAAGATCTCCAATAAAGACCTTTTCCTTGAATGACAAGACTGATAGCGATTTATAGACCTCTCTGTCCACTGTGGCCCAGTATTGAGTCTAATTGCTTAGACTCAATAACTGTGAAGCTTCAGTCCAACGCAGATAGCTCAGCAAGGAATACAAAGTACAAGGATTTCTAAGCTTTTTCTTCCATCGTGATCTGCTCTTTACCGAATACATGTAGGCACCCAACTTGGGGATGTGCAAAAACAAAACAAAAAACAACCCAGGCAAGTCCCTGGTACCTAGGCTTCTCAAACTGATCTGTTAAATCCAGTGTTTGGATCCAGGCACCCGTAGCTCACACCTGTAATCTTAGCTACTCAGGTGGCTGAGACCTGGAGGATTGAGGCTCAAAGTCCACCTAGGCAGAAAAGTCTGGAGACTGCCAGGTGGCTCAATAATAGTGTGGCAGCTATTAGCAAGCAAGGCGAGTGAGAACATGAGGTTTGGTGTTCAAGGCTTAGTGACAGCTCCCAAAAAACCCCACAGAGCTAGACTAGGATTGCCCAGCAAATACTCAGCATCACTAATCACCCCAAGGACTCTCCTGACATTTCAGATCAAGAGGAATCAAGAGGAGAGCCTAACAGATCCCAGGGTTTGGAGTTCCAGGGTGGTAGATGTTTCCAGAACAACAGTTGGTATTCTGAGAGAAATCTCCATTCTACATCTCTATGTCCTAACTATCCATCCAACATGAAGACAGAAGGATAAAGACATTTTCAGATATGCAAAGGCCCCAGATATTCTGCTTTCCACATGTACATGATTGCCAGGGATTACTGGAGGACATTCTCCAGCGAGACAATGGTGTAAAACAAACAATAAGAAGCACAACAGCAGTAAAACGAGCAAACAAAAACAACACAGGAGACAGGGGACTCAACACAGCACAGAGAGACCCAGATAAGGAAGGGGTTTCCCGCGTTAGAGCTGCAGAAGAAACCAAGTTCAGGCTAGATCAGAAAGTCGGAGAATGCTAAGAGGAAAATGAAATGCAGCAAAAGTAAAGCCAGCCCCAAAGTAAAGCCAGAGAGAGAACCAGCAATCATCTTTGCCTTAGGAAGAAACTTGAGAATCCATCTGCGAATCTGTAGGAGCTATGGGAGGAAGAAGAAGAAAAAAAAGCAAAAGCAAAGGATACATAGAAACTAAGCAATTAAAAGCAAAGCATTCATTCCCTCCAGGTCAAACAACTGGTTGTCTTAAGAAAGGAATCACAAGGGCAGAAACTACATGGATTAGTCATAATCATGTCATGTTGATGACTGTGGCTTTAAGCCAGTGCTGTTACCACCTACGGAGAAAATAAGGAAAAGGGAAAGTATGGGTGCTTGTATAAGACACCTTAATCCTCATCCATTAAAAAAAAAGTGGGATGTGGTTGTGCATGCCTGTAATCACAGCACTTGGAACTCTTTTCAAGGAAAGCTTGGCCCCACAGCAAATGAATAAATGAATAGATTTCATTAAGTCTAAAATGAACAAATCTAGGAATAGCAGTGCTATCTATTTAGAAATGTAGAGACACATCCTGAAAAAGGCGGCTAAAAATGGTCGAAGAGGTAGACATATTTTTATAATCAGCCCTTTAGAACCATTTGACTTTCAAACTACGTCACATAAATCTTTGGGAAACATAATACAAATAATTCTGGTGGTGTTGAAGACAGAGCCTGGCACATGCTAGATTCTGCACCTCATCCCCTGACCAAATATAGATCTAATTCTTTAAAAATGTGAGTAAGGGCTGGGAACGTGGCTTAGTGGTAGAGTGCTTGCCTAGCATGCATGAAGCCCTGGGTGCCATTCCTCAGTACCACATAAAGCTGGAAGTAAATGTCACTGGCTCAAGTGGTAGAGTACTAGCCTTGAGCAAAAGAAGCTCAAGGACAGTGCCCAGGCCCTGACTTCAAGCCCCAGGACTGGCAAAAATAAATAAAATAAAATATGAATGAAATTCATTCTTCACATTGACAGGGCTAAGCAGTTTGCCTTCCCTCAACAGCTTAGCTTCTGTAGGAATGTCCCCAGGAAACAAGGAGGTAGCTGGTGTCAAATTGCTGAGGAAACCAAAGCCCAGGTGAGCAGCACAGCAAGGTGATTAGGTTATCAGATGCCCTGCCTTCTGGGCTTTCCAGCACTTCTATAGTGCTAGGAGGCCATGTGAGTGGCATGGAAAAAAATCATAGCCAAGAGATGCAATGCGGGTCTGGATCCAAGTAGCTAACAGCGCCGGGTGTCCTATGCTCCTCTCTTGTCTTCCAGAGCACGTGGGAGTAGGTCTTGGAATGCTCTTGCTTAGGCAGAGGATCAAGAGCTTAGAGATAGTGTGAAGGGGAAGGGGGTCCCATTTAGTCCATTCCCCAAGTGGCATTGCTGAGAGAGAAAGCCAATCTGTCCCAGCAAAAGCCAACCAATCAGCCAGCTCCATGGCCCTTATTATCTGTGTTTCTGACTGGAGCCAGGGTCCTGCCCATTCAGATACATCTGTTCTTCTCAATACCAGCTCCTCCTGCAAAGTTCTTGTTAATTCCCACTCTACATCTCTCAGAAGACAGGAGGCTCAGGACAAGGAGTAGACACCCAAGGTTCTTTGTAAACTGTCAGTGTATGCAAACCAGGGACTACTGAGGGAGATGAGTGGTCTCTCATGTTCTTGTATCCTACCTACATTTCCAGGGAAGCCATCATTGGTCATCTGTGCTCACTTGAATAATCAAGCTGAAGGAGAGACTTTTTTATTTTTATTTTTTTGGTCCGGTCATGGGGCCCGAACTCTGGTCCTGGGCGCTGTCCCTCAGCTCTTCAGCTCAAGGCTAGCGCTCTACCACTTGAGCCACAGTGCCACTTCCGGCTTTTTTCTTTTTTGCTTATGTGGTGCTGAGGAATCGAACCCAGGGCTTCAGGCATGCAAGGCAAGCGCTCTACCACTGAGCCATCTTCCCAGCCCCTGAAGGAGAGACTTTGAGGAAGTAGAGAAGGTTCTAGAATGGTCCCTACTCCCTGATCACCAGGTGGGTTGAGGCTGTGGGCATTTGGGCTTTAAATGGGGCTGGCTCCAAAGGCATCCAACCAGATGACCTTCCCTGGGGGAAATCTGTAACATTCATTTCTGAGGATTTAGTCTCCTTTTCTGATTTTTGAAAATTTCCATAAATTCCTGAGTCCTTGGCATTCATGATATTCAGCTCTAGCTTAGCTTTTGCAACTGAGAGTGAGGAGTGGGGGTGGGTGGGGAATAAGCTACTTACTCCAAGGGAGAAACTGTTGCCTGTGCCTTTACCCAGGTGTTGTCAGACTGGAGAGTGATTGCATGCGTTTGGTGACTTTTACTTTAGCTCACGTCTGCCACCTAGTGGACACCTCACCTTTTATTGCTTCACTTTGAAAGTGAACATTCCTCTTCCACCTCCTCTTCTTCCTCTTCCTCCTCTTTTTTCTTCTCCTCTTCCTCTTCCCACCAAGTTCTTCCTCTACTTCCCACCATCCTCTTCCTCTTCTTCCCCCCACCCTTCTTCTCCTCTTCCTTCTTCCTCCTCTTCCATCTCTCATGCTTTGTCTTTCTCTCTGGCACCTTGGTTTGAAATGAGGGCCTCATACTTGTTTCTCTTACTCAGTTGGCTGGTGCTCTACCACTTGCACCATGCCTCCATTCAGGCTTTTAGCTGTTTAATTGGACAAAGAGTTCTCAATCCTCCTGCCTAGACTGTCTCTGTACCACAACCCTCCCTGCCTGGGCCTCCTGAGTAGTAGCTAAGACTACAGACATGAGCCATGGGTATCCAGCCTAGTTCCACTGTCTAATAAGACAGTGGGGGATTAGGGAGAAAAAAGAGTTTCCAAGTACCCTGAACTACAGAGGGTGTCCTTTCCTCCATCTAATAGAAATCAAAATGAGTATGGTGTGATCTTAGCCCAGTCATTGCCACCATCAAGGTGCTTCTGGAGACTGAGCTTGATGTGGCAGGAGTGTCTGCACTTAGTAGAATTATCTGTGATACGTGTGTGTGCTGAAGTACTTCCCAAGGGGAAAGCGAGGGCATATCACTACTCTAACTCTGTGGATCAAGTTGGATATGGATCAAGCCTGACTTTAATTAAATACAAAAGCAGTACAGGCCACAAGATCTCGGAATACATCCAGTGGTTCCCAGCCAACCCATGGGTTTCTTGGCTTTGAAGTTCCCAGGGCTGCACCCAAAAGCAGGAAGTGGAGCTGTGGCTCATGTGCACATGGCGAATACTCTCTCTCTCTCTCTCTCTCTCTCTCTTTCTCTCTCTCTCTCTCTCTCTCTCTCTCTCTCTCTCCCCCTCTCTCCCCCCCCTCTCTCTCTCTCTCTCAAAGTTCATTCATACCAGTCTAAGTTGATGAGTACTCTTATCATACTCATCCAGGTTCCCCACTGACTAGTGTATCTGTCATACCCATCCACATTCTCCACCGTCTCAGCTGACAGAAACCTCTAGCATTGGCATGCAGCTAAGAAACACCTCTCTACAAAGCTCTGACATTGTTTAGCTGATCCCACTTACCCCCTGCCCTGTGAAGTTCTTAAACCGTGTTAATGGAAGCAACATGGCATCTCCAGCTGCCAGTGCCACTTCCAGGTTTTGATAGGAAAGTGGCCAGGAAGGGGGACGCTCGTACCTTATAGATGCAGGACTTGGCGTTCAGGAAGAACAGCTCGATGGTGGCATTGTCCTTCAGGTAGGAAATGCTTTCGATGTAGAACCTGCAAGAGGAAACACACACACACGTACCCATGAGCCACGAGGTGCAGCAGAGCAGAGGCCAAGGGTTCTCTCCAGCTGAGGCTTTGTGGTGGGAACTTGATCTCCCCGGGCTACATGAGTAAGAAAGACACCAGCCAGAAACTTGCCTCTGCTTCCTTTTAAGGGGGAAGTTTGTCTCATACATTTCTATACAGCAGGGTAAGTTCACCATGTCTGAGGGATCCCTGATTGACAAGGACTGGGGCCTACTATCTACCTGGAATACTAAGTCAACCTTTCTTTCTCCTCATCTGTTTCCTAACCTTTCACAATGCATGTATTCATACATGACTTTTTCATCCTAAGCATTGTGTGTGTGTGTGTGTGTGTGTGTGTGTGTGTGTGTGTGAGTGCATGCGCATGTGTACTGGAGCTTGAACCCAGGGCCTCTCACTTTTTCTTTTTCTCAAGGTGGGTGCTCTGCCACTTTTGCCACACATCCATTTCTAACTTGTTGCTGCTTAATTGGAAGTAAGAGTTTCTCAGATTTGTCTGCTTGGCTGGATTCCAATTGCAATCCTCAGATCTCAGCCTCCTGGCTAGGATTACAGGTGGGAGTCATGGCTCTCTGGCAAGTTAGACTTATTTAAAAAAATAAAGATAATTTCTTCATGAACAGGAGGGACGGGAGGAATGGCATTTCTCCTTGAAACACTTCACTTGGGCTTTCCTGAGGGTGGCGAACTGAGAGGAGATTTGAGCACATCCCGAGAGCTGTGGCCGTGTTCTTAACATTGTAATCTTCATGCATTAGTTAAGCCAAATAAGATCTGAATTCCTATCCAGATGGAACATGTGAATTGTTTTTCAAGGAAACATGCTGACATTTAAGTGTACATTAAATGTGCCTTTCTGCGCGGATGCCTTCAGAGTTGAAGAAAGCCTTTAATCAGACAATGTGCTTGTTCTGTGGACCAGTGACCTGAGGGAGGAATCTGGATAGGATGTGTCTGAAATGTTATGGAGGGGGGGGGCACTGGTCATGGGAGATCTCATGCTGAGAGTAGATCAGACTAGCTACTTGGCTTTTGGAAGCTGGATAGACACGAGGGCAGGAGGAGAAGGTGAAGGAAGGAAGTCAAATGTTCCTTTTGCACAGTGTTCCTGGGGGAGGAAATCAGAGCCCCGGATTGAGGGTTGGCTGACTGTGTCTCAGGATGACTCCTACAGTCTCTAACTATACAAGAAGGGAAGGCACATCTGATCATATCAAATCGTATTTATCAAAATGAACTCCAGGAAATGGAAACAAGGATTTCCCCTTGTTTTCTTGTTTGTTCATTGATGTCTTTGGGAGGGTAAGGGAGAAGCACAGAAATGGAGGGACAAAGGGTAAACCAATGCAGCAGTGATACTCACTAGACGCTATGTTGAAAGCAAACTTTACTTGTGGGTGGGGATGGGAGGGAGGAACTGTGAGACAGAGAGGGAAAGGGTAACACTGTTCCAAAAAGAAGTGTACTCCTTACTTGATCTATGTGTAACCACTCGATATAGCACCTTTATAACAATTTTTTTTAAAAAAGAGAGGCAGACTCTCAATCAATGGCTCTCCATCTGTTTGTTTTCTGTGGTGGTACTGGGGCTTGAACTCAAGACCTCAGATTCTCTCTTGGCTTCTCCACTCAAGGCCATCACTCTACCACTTGAGCCACAGCTCCATTCTAGCTCTTCACTGATTAATGGAAGAGGCTCACAGACATGGCTGCCCAGAGCTGGCTGGCTTTGAACCACGACCCTCAGACTTCAGCCTCCTGAATAGCTAGGATTACAGGTGTAAGCCACCAGCAAACACCTAATTTGTCTGCTATTCTTAATTACTACCAGGCTGCCTTCCTGTGAGTGACCAGCTCTTGGTAGGCCAGGACCAATTCACTCATTTTGGACCTCCCAGCCGAATTAAATGCTTGATACTTGTCAACTTTTCTCCATTCCTTCTTTTCGGATCAAGATAGTGAGGAGGGAGGAGGACAAATAAATGATTCACAAGATATAAGATTCCTGATATGCAGTCTGTAGCCAGCCAGCCATGAGCCACTGTTACTTTCTCCGGCAACACAGAAAATAGACAACTGTTGGCAAGCCTATATGTATCCCAATACTAAAGTAAGAGCATGCCCTCAGAGGGACCCCTGATGGAAACCTTACTGTAATAATAAACTTGAGTCTAAATCTGTAGAGTCTGAAATAGTCTAATTATGAATATCTTTATCTCATTTGTGTATGTGCGTGTGTTTAGCCAGTCTTGGGGCTTGAACGCTGGGCCTGAGCTTCTTTTGCTCAAGGCTACAGCACTCTACCACCTGATCCACAGCACCACTTCTGTCTTTTTCTGAGTAGTTTATTAGAGATAAGAGTCTCATAGACTTTCCTGCATAGGCTGGCTTCAAACCGTAATCCTCAGATCTCAGCTTCCTGAGTTGCTAGGATTACAGATGTGAGTCTTGGTACCTGGCCTTTGAGTTTTTGAGAATTAGGGAATGAAGGCAATTTGTGTACTCTGCCCTCCCAGTCCTCAACCCCAATCTTCTCTCAAATAGTATTTTAAGAAAATACAACCGTCTGCTTTTCCTTGCAATTCTCTAATAAAGGAAAATTCAAATGAGGTGGTGAAGTTGGCAGAAATACCATTTCTGTTGTCTGGCATGAGGGATAGGGAAGGTGGTAAAAATAACAAGCTTTTATTGGGACGAAAAAAAAAATCCCCTGCTCGTGACAGAAACTGGAAAGAGGGTTTCCTGTTAGCCTTCATCACCAAGACAACGGCCTGGGAAACCCCAGGTGCTCCGGGCCTGTCATATGTTTTGTTCATAACCTTGGACACTTAGCTTATCCTGAACTTTGCATCCATGCCAGGGAACTGCCAAGGTAAAAATGCCTGGAGAAAAACAGCCCGAAGACAACTCCATTCACATCCTGAGCCGGCATCAGGCTGAAGAGACTTATGGGGAGATGGCATGTGCTGATGACTTCCGTGCAAAGTGGAGATTGTCTTTATTTAAAAAATAAAAATAAAAAAGAGAAAATTAGGCTTTCACAGGTGCCTCGTCCACCATCTCCTTGAGCAGTAGGTGGCGCTGTTGCATTTCCTTAACTGCCCATATCGGGAGGGATGGGTTTCCCCAAATACCAGGCTCACAAAGCACATTCTGGGTCTCCTGGAAGACCCAGGGAAATGAAAGAAGGGCTTGCTGGCCCAGGAGGGGGCAATGCTCCCAGGCTGGCCAATTCCTAGAGGTAGCAAGCTCCTCATCATTAAACAGGACTCTCACAGGCAACCAACCAATCCAGAGAGTTGCCTCCAACTGGCAGGTTACAGGATGCAGACCAGACCCAAGGGGCAGTCCTGCAGCCTTGAGCATGACAAAACCATCTATTCCTCCACCTGCATACCTGTCTCACTGGTCCTCCACGCAGAGACCACAGACAAGACTTGGGCTCGCTTCTCCCTTTCTCCTATCCGTCTGGGTGCTTCACAGCAAGGCCCTGCCAACAGGGTATAGTAGTCACCGGCCCCCTCCTCTTGGTAACGGTGAATGAACTCTTCCCCACAGTGGACACCTCTTCATCTGCCCACCTCATGATACCTACACACTAAAGGAATGTTACACAATGCTGAGTCGAAGGCTTTGTGTGTGTGTGCTGGTCCTAGGGCTTGAACTCAGGGCCTAGGCAACGTTTTCACTCAAAGCTAGTATGCTACCACTTGAGCCACAGCTCCACTTGTGGCTTTTTGGTGGATAACTAGAGATAGGAGTCCCGTGGACTTTCCTGCCCAGGCTGGCATTGAAACACAATCCTCAGATCTCAGCCTCCCAAGTAGCTAGAGTCACAAGCATGAGTGCATCACCTGCACTTGGTTTGCAGTTGTCTTCTGGATTTGAAGGGAGCACCTTCTAGGCTGAGAACAAACTCCGCCATGATGCTCCTTGAATCCCAGGAGCCATGTTACACCTGTGCTAGCCCTGGAAGAGCGCATGCTCCGTATTCACATGTTTGAGTGCATTAAACCACAGTGGGCAGTCTCAGCCCCTTCTTTAATTCAAGGAAGCTTCCAACTGTAACAGACTGAACTCCGTCCAGCCAAATGACATCAGCCAGGTCCCCTCCGGCCGGCTCCTGTGCCTCTCTCTGCAGCCACCCGCGGGCAGTTGAGACTGTGTATTTACAGCAAGTGTTAATTACATGGGCCACTGACTTCATTTTGTGATGAACACAAATGTCACATTTGGAATGGCTGATGGTTGGTGGCCCAACAGAGCGGCAATAATGACAATGATAAGCTGTGACTTTCTGTGGCCACACATCTTGGATGCTTGGTGTCTCGGAGGCTCTGAAGTCTTTGCCAAACTCTGGTAAGTTTTGGTTAGCAGGCACTTCATTTCAGACCTGTGCCGCCATTGTTCTTGGGAGAAAGCGGAAGTAGCATCTGTGTCTCTGTCAGCAGAGTCCACGGACTCAGATTTGCTTGGAGAATCTTCCTCCAGTGAAGAGCCTTCTGGCATCTCCATGCGGTCTCTTTCCTGTTGTTTACTCCCATTTGTTTATTTGTGAAACTCCAAGTTTGAAGAGACAAAGCTAATCTGTTTAGTTTCCTAAGCTAATCTGTTTATTTTCCTAAAAGCAGAGTAAGCTGGCCAGGGTTAAAGGGATGCTGAAGAGTTCAACACAATGAATAGTCTTGAGTATAAAGTCGTCCCTTCAAACACGTAATGTACCCACCTGGCACACTGGTTCATGCCTATAATCCCAACTATATGGGAGGATCTGGAGGATCATGGTTCAAGGCCATCCTAGGCAAAAAGTTCTCCAGGTCCTATCTCAAACCATACCTGGGTATAGTGGCATGCCTGCCCCTCCACTCAGCTACACAGAAAATGTAAATAGGATTGTAGTCCAGGCTGGCCTAGGGAATAAATGAGATCTGAAAAGAAACTAAAGCCAAAAAAGGCTGGAGGCATGATTCAAGTGGGAGAACACCTTGAGGTCAAATCCCAGTACTGCCAAAAAAGAAAAAAAAAGGTTTGCTTTGGTGACTAGCTCTACTGTCTATTTTTTCTTGCCCTATTTATTATTTTTTGGGGAGAGGTGAACAATATGAGAGTCATTGTCCTCAAATTTCAAGCAGGGTAATGGCTTGAGGTAAAAAGCCTCTCAAGCACATACTGCTGGGTGTGAGGGGGTGGGGAGAGGCGAGAATGGCCCAGAAGGTAGAAATCAGGCATCAGAGGACAGGCTAAGGCTTTATGAAGGAAAATGGGATCCAGGATCGGATGAACTCTAGAAGGATGCTCAGGGGTCTCCTCCAGTAGAGACTGAAAGAGGTAAAGCGAGGGGCTGAGATGACCAAGGAGATTTCAAGTCTGGGAAAGGTTGAGGAAGGCCTGGATGAGGGCAGAGGGATGTGCTCAGAGAGCTGGGGCTGGTAGAAGAGGTATGGCAGGGGAAAGGAGGAGAAGAGGGCCTGGGTGGGGCAGAGCAGAGGAAGCCCAGGTTGATGCCCAGCTTCTGGGGGGTGTTGCGCAGTGGGGGAGGTATCTTAGAGACAGTGAGTTGCCATTGGAGGAGGAGTATGACGTCAGGAGCCTGGTAGAACAGCAACGATGTCATTGGGTTCTACATGCATTGTGCACTCAGGCCTAGCAGGGCCTATGGACTCCAGACTTGAAATGAGAGGTTTTTCAACACTGACTGAAGGTAACCAGGGCCAGAGGCATCGGAGTTCACGCGTGGGAAGGACAAGATGGCTCACTATGCTGCTAAGAGCTCAGTGTGCTTTGGTTTAGAAAGGTCACTGGAGGACCTGTAATCCAAGCATCCAGAGTGAAGATAATCATGATGAGTTCGAAGCTCGCCTGGGCTACCTAGTAAGACCCCCATTAACAGAGTGGGAAGGGATGAAACAGGTTTGGAGAAAATCCCACCTGATCCTACTTTTTTTCTATGGGACACTTTTTTTTTGGGGTCCAGTTGTGGGACTTGAACTCTGGGCCTGGGCGCTGTCCCTCAGCTCTTCAGCTCAAGGCTATCGCTCTACCACTTGAGCCACAGCGCCACTTCCGGCTTTTATCTTTTTGCTTATGTGGTGCTGAGGAATCGAACCCAGGGCCTCAGGCATGCAAGGCAAGAGCTCTACCACTGAGCCACCTTCCCAGCCCTAAGCCACCTTCCCAGCCCCCTACTTTTTTTAACGTGTAATTTTTTTTTTTCTTAAACTGTACTGGGAGGAGTTGAACTTTGATCTGCAGATCTCAGTCTCCTGAGTAGATAGGATTAAAGGTGTGTGATCCACTAGTGCTTAGCCTTGTTCATATTTTTGAGATGGGGTCTTGCTATCTTTGTCTCTTAGCCATAATCTTCCCACCACCAATACTCCAGTAGTTTGCCTGCACAGCCTCCTGTATGTTTTAAAGCTGCCTTTAAAAAAAAAAGCTGTTTCTCAAAAAAAAAAAAAAAAAAGTAATGGGATTTTGCAGGCAGTTGTGACTGTATTAGGGACTAGCCCTAGGCGGGAGGTTAGGTTTGAATCCCATAATACAAAGCATACCAGCAGGCAGCTTGGAGTTACAGTTGTGCATTTAATCGGTCTTGAACCATTTTTTTAAAATTGTGTTCCTAGGTTGGTTTTCCGTAGAATTGTCTCCTAGAGAAAAGTGCTCATTGATCACTGCTGGGCTATGTTGACCCAGTGCCCTCTAAAAGAGCTTGTAGCCTGTGTTTTCCTAACAATTTCCTCTGCTGTGAAGGCTGGCAGATTGAACTTGTGGTGTATTTGGCTTTGTACAGGGAGAGAGGGTAGGACTTGGGGGTCAGCTTACCAGTATTGGAAGATACTGGTATTTGATCCTCTTGTAGGGAAACTTTGCCTATATATTGGAAACTCAAAGCATCATTAGAATAACTATTAAACAAATAAAAACAACAAATCTGGGCGCCTGTGGCTCATGCCTGTAATCCTAGCTACTCAGGAGGCTGAGATATGACGATTGAGGGTCAAAACCAGCCTGGGCAAGGAAAGTCTATGAGACTCTTATTTCCAATTAACTACAAAAAGCCAAAAGTGCATCTGTGGCTTGAAGTGGTAGAGTGCTAGCCTTGAGTGAAAATGTTAAGGGACTATGTTAGGCCCTGACTTCAAGCCCTAAGTACCAGCACAAACAAAAGAGAAAAATAACAACAAAAACCCATAAGGCATGCAGACTCTCAGGAATTGTGTTAAGCCTTGTATATAGAATGAAATGTCTCCTTACTGATTCTCAGCACAACCAATCAGATCTCAGAGAAGGAGAACAGGCCCTTGGAAGAAGGGCAGGGCAGGTGGGGTAGGTGGGGCAGATCTTCTGTCAATCCTTTACAGGGATTACAGGTAAATGAACTGCTTCCCCTCCACTCTGTTCTTGCCCACTCCTGCCTGCTTCTCCTCTTGCAAACATTAATCTTTGCTTTCTCAGGTTTCTTTGCCCTTCATCTGCGAAGCTGAGATGCCATTAAAGAGAACTTGCCATTGCAAGGTCCCTATCACCAATGAAAATGGCTGGTCCTAGCTCTGTTACCTTCGAAGCTGCTAAGCAAATCAAGATGGCATTCAGCACAGAGCTTACACTTTATCCCTCAGCAGAGGGAGAGACAGACACTCCAGCCTGTTCAATGGACCCTTGAGGTCAGACTATACAGACTGTCTTGTGGACTCAGGCAGGCTGCGCCTGTGATTGCAGTCTTCATTCTGCTCTTCAGGGAGAACGAGTTGTACATGGCATGTGTGTCTGCTCGGGAACTTAAAAGATTCTAACATTTTTGAGGAGCAGTCTATGTGTCGGGTGCGAGTGGAAATGTCCCCTTGTGGCTGTGATCAGTGGTGGCATGCTCAAGGCTCTGGGTTTGGTCCCCAGCACCATCATCCAAAGGGAGATGATGATGACAACCGTGGAATGCTGCTGCAGGAGTTAGAGCCAAAGTTCTAGGAAGAGCAAGCAAGCGGGACGGCTTCACAGACAGGGCGCTCAGAGATCCTGATCCGGGGACTCCGATTCTGCCATGAGTTGGACTTTGGCAGTGGGTAAGTCCTGGGGTTGGCTTCAGGAGACTGTCTGGAAATGATGTGACCCATAATGGCTCCCTGGCAACCACTGATGAACTGAAGCTGTCGGAATGGATGAGCACACAAGAACTGCCCTAGTCTCTATTAGACAAGGCTGTATCTTCCCGGGATCTGCGGTCACACCATCCTGTCTGGAATCAAACTCCTACATTCCAACATACTCGAGTGGCATTTATGACAGAAATCCCGACTTCCGCAACAGCACTTCACATGACACCAAGAAAAGCATCCCAGAATGCCCCGGGATGTGTGCTATGGTGGACAACTCAGTTTAGTTTGAGCTGTATGGTCCTTTCCTACCATTCCCTCAGCCTCCCCCAGAGTAACCCCAAAACACGTGTGAAGTTTTTAATCTTCATGTCACACATGCACCCTAGTGTGAGCATGCAAACAGGGGCTGGGTCATGTGGTCGAGGACCCTCAGAGCAAGTGCAAGGACTTGAGTTCAAATCCTCGTGCTGCCACACACACAAAAACAGTACAAAGGTATGTGTCAGAGCACACATCCCAACATGTTCCCTACACAGACATCTCACACACACCTTGCACACTCATCCCTGCACACATGACGTACTCCTGCCTCTTGTGTGTTCACAGCTCCCACAGGGACAAGTATGGTGTGCTCACACCTCTCTCTCTCTGCCATGTCTTGCACACTCTCTCCTTTAGCAGAAACCAAGATACACTTGTTCTCCCCAGCCTTTGGCTCATTCATAGCCGAGAGAGAGCGAGAGACAGAGAAAGCGAGACAGAGAGAGAGAGAGAGAGAGAGAGAGAGAGAGAGAGAGAGAGAGAGAGAGAGAGAGAGAGAGAGAGAGAGAGAGAGAGAGAGAGAGAGAGAGAGAGAGAGAGAGAGAGAGAGAGAGAGAGAGAGAGAGAGAGCGGTTAAGTGTGAGCCCACATGCACATACCTGACACAAAAGTACAACACCACGGGTCCCGACTTCTTGGGGAAATCATGTTCCAGCACCCTCCGGTCTAGCTGAAGCCAGTTGAAGTGTCCCCTGAGGAGAAGAGTGACAAGTGGGTCAAGGTGGTGGGTTTGCTGCGCTGTTTTGGGACAGGGGTGCATGTGGACAGAACATGCTAGATGGCAGCTACCTGGGCACCTTTGCCTGGCTGCTGTCTGTTTAGAGAGGCACAAGAGAATTGCCCAGGGACAGCGTGGGCAGGAGAGGCACCACCTGGTGCGTGGGTGGGAGCTCCGCCCACTGACTGTTTGCTAGATTCCTGATTCCATGAACCCCCTTCCCACCACTGGAGGCTGGCCGCTGCTTCTCCCAGAGGCCTCAATGCAAATTAAGGACACATTCACACTCTTCAATAACCCCTACTGGAAGTACCTGGGTTAAGTATTGAATCCCAGTTCCTTCGAACATGAAGCTGACACCCGCATATGGCTGAGCCATTCTACTCTCCCATGTTCCCCTCCTCCCCTGGAAATCATTTATTCCACAATGCTGTAATGACCGTGTTCCTAGACTCTTGGCAGTCACTTCCCAGACATTTCTTAGACACTGGAATAGCCCACATTCAGAACCATCCCAACATTGACCAGTAGACAACTAGATAGACAAATCATGATAGAGTCACCCAGTAGAATACTATGCAGTACTAAAGAAAATGTGCTGCTGGCTCCGGTGAATTGAAAAATATGCTGAGAGAAAGAAGTCGACAAAAAGAGATAGGAAGTGGAAATGAGGTTTTTATTCTTTTTATTTTTGTCTTGTTCATTTATTTGTCTTTAGGAGGGTAAGGGTCACAGAAATGGAGGGACAAAGAGTGAACGAATGCAGCTCACTAGATACTATGCTGAAAATGAACTATACAACTTGTAGGTGGGGACAAAGGGGAAAACTGGGAGAGAGCCAGGGAAGGGGCGACATTGTCCCAAAACAAATGTACACATGACCTGACATGTAACTGTAACCCCTCTGTACCTCACCTTTATAATTATATATATATATATATATATATATATATATATATATATATATGTATAAATAAATACTACATGACTTCAAGTATGTAAAGCTCTAGAAAATACAAACTGATCTATAGTGACAAATCATATTGGGGGTGTGAGGGAGGGGCCGTGGGAAGACACTTCAGGAGTGATGGTTGTTGATTACCTTCATTGTGATGACAGCTTTCATGGCTGCAGACATCTTGGTAAACCAACCAAATCGTACACTTTAATACATACAGTTTATTCTATGTCCATTCTAATTCATTAAAAGTCAGCCACAGAAGGCCAGGAATGGTGGCTCAGGTCTATAATCCCAGATACTTGGAAGATGGAGGTAGGGGAATCATGGTCATAATCTAGCCTCTGGCCAAACATGCCATCTGGAAAATAGGACCATATATGGACGGAGGGTGTGGCTTAAGTGGTAGAGCCTCTGTTTAGCAAGCATGAGACTCCCAAGTTCAAATCTCGGTTGTGGAGAAGGAGCCTAACAGGGAGAGAGTTCAGCGAGGAATAGAGGTTTACTTCCATAAAATGATGGTGATCACACCCCTGTGTTCATGGTTTCCTCCCCATCTTTCTTTCTTTCCCATAAACACTCTGACCATGTCCTCTGGAAGAGCAGCAGCAGTGAGGGCAACAGACCTGGTCCCTTCTCCCCAGGCTTGTGTCCTTCTAAGGAGACAATCGTCCACCACCATCTCCATACTTAGTTACAAAGATCAGAATGTTTCACACACACAGCCTCAAGATCAGAAGATGATCCAGGCTTGAGAAATCCTCACCACACCCAGTGGTTTGCCAGCTGCTGAGATGGAACCCAGGTGCCCCGTTGGGTTTGCCTTCTTCCATCCTCCTCCAACCACATTGGTAAAGGACAGATCTGTAGGTTGATTCCTTCACTGTACTCCCATAACAAACCTCCTTAAAGAATGACATTTTTAGTTGGGTGCTAGTGGCTCACGCCTGTAATCCTAGCTACTCAGGAGGCTGAGATCTGAGGACTGCGGTTCAAAGCCAGCCTGGGCAGGAAAGTCTGCGAGACTCATCTCCAATTAACCACCAGAAAACCAAAAGTGGCACTGTGGCTCTAATGGTAGAGTGCTAGCCTTGAGCTGAAGAGCTGAAGGACAGCGCCCAGGCCCAGAGTTCAAGCCCCATGACCGACAAAAAAAAAAAAAAAAAAAAAAAAAAAATTCAGCAAATAAATTGAGACAGGGTCTCACGCTCTTGCCAAGGCTGGCTTCAGAGTCTCAAACCTCCAGCCTAAGCTTCATGAGTGCTGGGCATAAGGGTGTGTGCTACCAAATTTGGCTGCAAATGAACTCATTTAACTGGAAATTCCTTTGTTCCTGGATGTGTGTTGGTTTAATCTTTGTTAGGCAATTGAATGGCTAAAAATAAATATACAAAAATGACCGGGAATCAGATCAAGGAGGCAAGAATAGCTCTAAGCTCCAATAGCTAGCTTTTGAGGAGAAATGGCCTTCCTTACTTCCCATTTCTTCCTTCCACTTCAGTCCTGGGATGATTGTGTGACACATACACTTGTGTGGCTCTGATGGAGAGGCAAGGCCCACGCCCAGAGTACTCGGATGCTCAGGAGGAAGGAAGTGACTCCTCCATTTATGAGCTGTGACAGTCTCAAGGGCAGAGACAAAAAGGACAAGTAACTGACTCTCAAGTCCCTTGGGGTAACTGCTAGTATCTGGGCAAAAGCCAAAAGTAAAACAGAAACCAGAATTCTGAAGCCACTGGTTCTGCTTGTAGTAAGACGTAATAAAATTCATTTATTTTTTGCTCATTTTATTAGGTAGGAAGCCACAATTCTTATCACTGGAGCCAAAACTTCCCCCCATCCTACGTAACACTTTTCAATCCTGACATCAAGTGCCTCCCTCAAATCCCAGATGAGGAACAAAGGTCAAAGAAGCATTTCCTGTGTGTAGCGGAAATAAGAGAACCTGGTGCCTGCCTTCATTTCATGGCTGCCATTGATGGTTTTCATTTGACCATGCACATTAGTGTCTCTGCCAATCACCAGGCCAAAACAACAAAAGGCCGCTAGCCCACAGACACTCAAAGGCATTTTCATTAGTGCTCACTGATAACCATCTTTAAAGCTGGGCAAGTGACAGCCTCCTTGGTTTACTGAGGCAGGAGGTCAGACTATTGGGTCTGTAGTAAATGTGCAATTGCTTTAGGGCAACAGAAATTGAATGCATTTATTTAACAGATTGCTTTGGGTTCGGACACATACTACAAATGGATTTTTTATGTTTTGCTTTGTTTTTTGGTTCAAGTGTTGGTTCCTTCGATAGACAGCCTCAGGGAGAGCTTTGTGGAGGGTTAGTGGAGGTGCAGGTGGGATGCATCTGTCTGAACCAATCTCTTCTTAGGACTCAAGGAGAGAGGACTGCATGTTGAGCCTCTAGGAGGATATTCTTGTAGCCAGGCTATTTTGGGGAAAGCCAAAATAAGGCTGTGAAATTCTTACAGGTTATCACCGGATGTTAGGATGTTTAACTGTTTAGTGTCCTTTATTCCACATGATGCCCAGGCTCATCAACAATGGCTCAGGGATCCCGATTTAGCTTCAAATCCCAGAGAATGGTTAAGGCAGGGTATGTAGCAGGGAGACACTATTTCTAAATCATGGGCTCTGCAGACCAACTGAAATTCCTGGCTTTAAGTTTTTCATTCTGGAGGCGTTATTTGTTCTACTGTGTTATCTTCAGTTCATGCCATGTTTTTATTATAACCCCTCCTACACTATGTTTTATTAATTATTTCCTAAACTATAAACATAGACTCAACAAGGAGGGGGGCGGTGGGGCAAAGGTCAGTTATTTCTGATCTCCAGTGGTTAGCAGTGAATCTGAAGTGAATTCCATATTTACTCAGAATAAATTCTCTTACATTGTGCCCCATAGATTCATATTCTTGTAGGTTCAGAAGCTGACACCAAGTGTAAACACTGTTCCTGTCTGAAACAAAGGATCCTAACTGGGCGCTGATAATCCTAGCTACTCAGGAGGCAGAGATCGGAGGATTGCAGTTCAAAGCCAGCCAGGCAGGAAAGTCCATGAGGCTCTAATATCTAATAAACTACTAAAAAAAGCTGGAAGTGGAGCTGTGGTTTAGGTAGTAGAGCACTAGCCTCGAGCAAAAGAAGCTTAGGGACAACACCTAGACCCTAAGTAAGCCCCACAATTGCCACCAAAAAAAAATCTGACATGAAGAGTTCACTCTGCTCATCTATGGAGGACTCAAGCTCTCTCAATAGTGTGGCACTGGGACAGAAAGATGGAAGAGGAATCCAAGATCATTCCCATTCCTCCTCGGTTGGTGCCATTCGCCTTGATTCATCTTCACTACACACAGGAAGAGATATGTCCAGATCTCCTCGGATTACTAAATATAAGGTGCTGATGCTGTTCGCAGTGATGTCTAATGGTGCAGCACTCTTTCCTGAGGTGCAGGGAGGGGACATGGGGTCAGCCATACATCAAGTTCACCTGCTGGGCTGACCGAGGCAGAAGTTGGGACCATTCATGTTCTCCTGTCCCACCAGCCAAGTGTTAATGACTAGAAACGCTAAGCCCATTTCTAAATAAACTCTATTCCCATGATTGCTGCTGCTGGGTCTTCCTACCACAATTAGAACATGGTAGAAAATGGTAGCTAAGCCTGCGGCTGGCAATGCTCATCAAATAGAGCCTTTGTGGGGGCCTCAGCTGATGACCCCCAAGTTCTAGTCCCTCAGGGACACAAAGACATACTCCCAGGAGCCAGCCTTCCTGGTGGGAGTGTATAGATCAGCTTCCAAAAAGCCTGGCCATTTTGAGTTTCAGTGATTTCCTTCAATTCAGCCCCCAAAGAATACCAACCAAGGGATTTAATTAATGAAGACACAGGATGCTAAAAAAATCCCTACCTGGTTAGTTTCAGGGCACTCAGACGATGACCCTGGTGTTTGGGTCTCTGTGACCTTTCTACAACTTTGAGCAAAAGCCTTGTACATAAACTTTAGTGGAAGAGAAGGAGCGTAAGCTCTTAACAAATTTCAAAGGGGTTTGGGATGAAATAATAGGATAAGAACTACTCATCTTCTTAACTGGGACCTAAAAATGTGTTCCAACTACACTTGATTTTTAAAATATGTAACAATGGCCAAGTTTTTTTGATATATCTTAAAAGTTCCCTCATCTATATCATTTAATGAGCAATGCATAAAATACCTGACAGGGGATTAAGATTAAAATTTAAGTGAAGTACAGCAATCACTATTCCAGTTTGAGATATGTTATATTTACGGACAAGTCTAAAATTCTGATTATGGCTTTTGCAAGTGGGCTCCTTTGACCTTGTCCAGCCAAGAATTTAAACAATTAAAACAGCAATTAAGATAGCAATGGGAAGACTTCAAAAATAAAATGTAGGTTGGACACAGTGGCTCATGCCTGTAATCCCAGCATTCGTTTTAATCTAGTTTGGGCTATGCAGTGAGACCTTGTCTCATAAAAAAAATAGATAAATAATAAAAGAAAAAGAAAAATGACTTTTTCTAACTGCTGAGAAATGGAAACCTTGGCTATGCTAGTTGTATGCATGGGTTCACAAAGCCTGGTATACTTTTTTTTTTTGGTCAGTTGTGGGGCTTGAACTCTGGGCCTAAGCACTGTCCCTCAGCTCTTCAGCTCAAGGCGAGCGCTCTACTGCTTGAGCTACAGCACCACTTCCACAAAGCCTGAACTTTAGAGTTGTGTACAATCTTGCAGGTCCCGAGACACTGATAGCACTGACCCCTCCCTCTAAGTCCCCCCTTCTCCCCTTCCAATGCAAGGTTGAAGTGGAGTCAAGTTTTCTCCTTAGATCTGGAGGAATGAAGCAGAAGAAACTTACACTTTTTTTTCTCTCTGGACCAAGGTTTGTAAATTTGGCTACATTAGAACTACCTGAGGTAGCTTTGAAAACTCCCAACTCTTAGGCCACATATGGGGCAATTTAATCAGAACTTCTAGGAGGAAGTCCCAGGCATTGGCTTTTTGTTTTTCTCCCCTGACTGGGTTTTGAACTCAAGGCCTCAGGCTCACTAATTTTCTTGCTGAATTAGCACACTACCACTTAAGCTAACCCTTCAGCCTGGCTTTTTGCTGGTTATTTTGGAGATGGAGTTTCATGGACTTTTCTTGCTGGGCTGACTTCAAACTGTGATCTGAGTCTCAGCCACCTTAATGGCTAGGATTACAGACATGAGCCAGTGGCACCCAGGGGACAATGACTTTTCATATGGTATTCTAGGTGCTCCAATGTGAAGTCAGTGTTGAGAACCATGACTCTAACTGCGTAAATCAGTATCTTGAGATGGGATTTACAGAAGGCTCTTACTTGGCTCAAAACATTGTATGTTCTTACTTAACTTTGAAACACTGAATGTTTTAAAGGTGGCCCAGATGTCCTTGATTGAACCTTGATCACATGACTGAGTTATTGCTAGATAATAGGCCACCTGTATCTCCTTTTATTTGGACAGAATTAGTTAAAAAATAATAATAAAAGGAGGCAGAATGCAATGGAATCCTGGAACAGACAAAAAGGCATTCATAGGAAATGGTTCAAATCTGTGTTTTAATTAGTTTACCACCCACGTGAATGTCTTCGTTTTGATAAATGTGACATGGTGCATCAGATGCTGGCATTTGGGGAAGCTGGTGAAACCACCATCTTTGCAAGTCTATTTCAAAATTAAAAGTTACTACATTAAATAAAGCCAGATGAGGGGTGGCTCACACCTATAATCCTAGCTACTGAAGAGGCTCAGATGGGGAGGATTATGGCTAGAGGTCAGCTATGTGAGAACCCCTTCTCCACTAATAGCTGAGTGTCATGGAGCATTCCTGTCATTTGCACTATAGCTTTGGGGGAGGGGAGAGGGAGGAGGGGAGGGGAGGGGAGTGATGAAAGAGGCTGTGAGTTCTCTGGACTGTGACAGGAGAGTTTTGTTCCTCTGCCAACCTCGTGCAAGCCTGACCTGCATGCGTGCGTGGACATGCACCCATTTCCCTTGGGAGAAGACTGGCTCTCCGTCTTGCCACTGATTACTTCTGGCCAACAGTTGGGAGGAGTCTGAAATCAGAGCACGCAGGATTTCCTCTTTGGCCCAAGGTAACATGTTACCTTTGAATCCTGTTGATTCAAAAGGGAAGTCAAACTAGGCCTCGTGTAGAATTCATGGACTCCTTGGGTTGAGTAACTCTGCTTGGGAAATGGGAACAATGGGGACATGATTCACTGAAACTTACGGTTTCCTTCCAATCATGAAGAACAGCACAGAGAGCAATTAAGGGCATTACGGTGGGACTCAAGAGAAAGGGTAGAAAACATTGGCATTTGAGAAGGTAATTGTTCTAGATGTGAAGTTGTTTAAGGGCAGTTTTTCTTTATTTCCTGCTGGGTGCCTTTATTACCATCCTGCTTGCTCTTCTTACAGCTGTGCTGACCCAGCTCTACCTCCAGGGGGTGCTCTAGACACCTGAAGGGCATCTTCCTGTGTGCCCCTATCTAAGGTGGGGGGGAGAGGCCTTAGGGGTGTCAGCTCAGGGGGCTGGCCTTGGACATATGACTTTGCTCCTTTCACCCACTTCTGAACCCACCACTGCCCCCAAAAGGTCACATGTCCATAGGGTGACAATATATTCCAAGTTGTCTAGTATAGCTTCAACTTACATTCTCTTTTTTTTTTTTTCTGTCGGTCGTGGGGCTTGAACTCTGGGCCTGGGCGCTGTCCCTCAGCTCTTCAGCTCAAGGCGAGCGCTCTACCACTTGAGCTACAGTGCCACTTCCGGTTTTCTGGTGGTTTATTGGAGATAGGAGTCTCACGATCTTTCCTGTCCGGGCTGGTCAGCCTCCTGAGTAGCTAGGATTACAGGCGTGAGCCACCAGCGCCCGGCTCTCTTTTTTTTTTTTTGTCCGGTCGTGGGGCCTGAACTCTGGGCCTGGGCGCTGTCCCTCAGCTCAAGGCTAGCGCTCTACCACTTGAGCCACAGTGCCACTTCTGGCTTTTTTTTTCTGCTTATGTGGTGCTGAGGAATCGAACCCAGGGCCTCATGCATGCAAGGCAAGCACTCTACCACTGAGCCAACTTCCCAACCCCTTACATTCCCTTTTATTCCGTGATTCTCTCTGTATAATAAATCATCTGACCACTTTGTCCATTTGCAGTGTCCCCAAGACTAAGAGTCACAGACGGGCATTCTCTTGCTGATCAGCAGAGATTCAGAGTTGGTCCTACCTCTGTGGTCCTACTTGGTTTGGGGGAGGGGGTGGCCTAAGCCCCCCTTCTCCCATTGCTGTGCCCCTCACTACCGTCATTCCAAACTATGAGCATTTTAGGAAGCTATTTTCACAGCTCTAAGAATTTGGAAAGGCATGTGTGCATGTAAGGACACTGAGGAAAAAGAACTACAAAGGATTTACTATTTACAAAGGATTTTCTATTTCCAGGGCTGGGGATTGAACCCTGGGCTGCACACATGCTGGTGTGGACTCTCCCCTGATCTCCTGCCCAGACCCCACCTTATCCTTATCTAAGAGTTTTGGCAGACAGTCACAGTTCTCTTTGATTAGAAAAAATTAAAAGCCAGAAATTGAATCAAGATATTCCTTGTATTGGGAAATACCACTTTGTTGAGCCAGAATGAGAGACTGTTGAAAGCAAATACGTGTGTGTGTGTGTGTGTGTGTGCGCGCGCGCACGCGCGCGTGCTGTAGAGGGCTTTAACTCATGGCCTCATACTCTCCCTTAGCTTTTTCACTCATGGCTGACATTCTACCACTTGAGCAACACCTCCGCTTTTGGAGAGAAGAGTCTCTCGGATTTGTCTGCCTGGGATGGCTTCTAACCTCCATCCTCAGATCTCAGCCTCCTGAGTAGCTAGGATTACAGGCATGAGGCACCAGTGCCCAGCACAAACATATTTTTAATCAAATGAGTGATGTCAATTTTTGACTTGTATTCTATTCCAGCTCAAACAGAGACTGGCCCAGTTAGCTTTCATTTTGAACTTATCATCAACTTTACTTCCTGTTATTCCAATACTGGAGAGAAATGTTTAATTTCCAGAAGTTTTTCATTTAACTTTAATGAAAACCAAACCTTGGCAGATCCACTTAAAAAAAAACAACAACAACCACCCCCCCAAAAAAAAGCCAGCCTTTTTTTTTTTAATCTCAACATGAGCCTATTTGATTATGAGTTTACCTACAAATATTACCTCCTAATATTAGTACCACCCTAATTATATCCTTTGTCTGTTCCAGCCACGGTCACAAGACTTTGGAAACTCTGATGATGAACTTGGACTGACCCCACACCATGGGACCCAAGTGGCCTGCAGCTGACTTCACTTCTCACGGTGGACACAGCTCAGTGTGAGGCTTGGCTCTGTCCCATTCAGGGTCTGCGGGCTTTGGGCAGCACTTACGTCTCATCTGTGAATGCAATTCCAAAGTATTCCTTCTCCTTCAGGTTGAAATGAGAAGCCACGAGGTCCAGAAGCTCCTTGGCCAAAAGCTTGGGCTAGGGAAAGAACACAAGAGGGAAAGGGTTAAGTGAGGAGAGGTTACTTCTCCCCCTAAAGAGGCAAGCGCAAATTTCCATCACTGGTCAATGGAATGTCTCCAAGTGCAAGCCCTGTACATCAATGCAAATGAGTTCTAGAAGCCAAAAAGGAATAAGCTACCAGGGAACAAGGATAGGATACCAGGGAGCCAGCAGCTGAGTGAAGGGTTAGAGTCTGCTGATAGAGACTCTGTCTCATTTCCTAGCAATTTTGTTAAATCAACAAATAGTACTTGCTCTTTGGCAGAGATGTCAAACCCAGTAACTTCCTTTCTCCACAATTTAGGTTGCATTGATAGGAAGATGCCTTACTTAACAAAATATATTTAACAAACACAGACAGATGCTCCATATTTATGCTATGGTTTCCTTCCAATAAACCAACCAAAGTTAAAAATGGTGTTATGTAAAAAAATAAATAACTTATGCCAGGTCCCAGTGGCTCATGCTTATAATCCTAGTACTCAAAGCGCTGAGATACTAAGGATTGTGATTAAAATGTAGCCTAGACAGAAAAGTCTTTGAGACTCTGTCTCTAAAATAACCAGCAAAAAGTCAGACTGGAGGCATGGCTCAGAGGGGTAGAGTGCCTCAGGGCATGAGGTTCTGAGTTTAATCCTCAGTGCCACCCAAAACCAGCCAAACAAAAAAAAAAGTAAATAAATCCATCCACTTTATCTACCAAACATCAGAATTAGCAACACCATCAACTATAGAGTGTCAGCTATTTTCTGGTCTCCTTGTGGTTGACTAGGAACTGCTGTCATCACATAGCATCCTTGAGAAAGGACCTTTAATACTAGCTCAGGGAAAAGATCCAACTTTTCTACTGGATGCATATTGATTTTGCACCCTTGTGAACAGATAAAATCCTAAGTCGAACCATAGCAAGCCTGGTCTATTTTCTTCAGGCACTGTTTTAAGCATTTTTCCACCAGTATCTTTTTTCTTAGATTGCCTTGTTTATATAGCCCAGGTTAGCCTTGAAGCTATGGTCTTCCTGCCTCAGTTCCACCCCCACCCCTCCAGCAATGGTAGGATTACATGTATGTGCCACCACACTTGGCTAACATCAGTATTTTCCATTCTGAGCTGGCCAATGAGATTGCCCATCACATAGGGAGGGAACAGTTGAACAGTTCTAGGGAGTGTGCAAGATTTAGCAGCTGTTTCCCTTTTGCTGTCTTCACTCTCTCTCCCTCAATGACCACAATTCACTAGGAGAATTGAGCCTTGGCTTTGAAGCTATGGCGGCACTTCTTCTTGGAAGGTGGAAGTAATGGCAGAACCCATCTTGATAAACCAGCGCCATCTATACATTCATTCCCACTACCTTTTGAAAAAGTAAAATAAAACCAACCAACCAAACAACCCCCCCTCCCAATCAAATCTCTGAACCAACTGGGAATTCAAGATTTTATATCACAGCCTCCTTCATTTAGAGAAGAAATTCTACCCTAGAGAACAAGATGAGGAATACAAACTTCATTGCAAAATATCACTGATGAATTAAGAAGACAAAAAAAATGAAAGGGACTCTTGAAGCTCTGAGCAACTGCTGATTCTTGTGGGCTCTTGCAGCCAGCTGTCAATGTGACTTCCTCCCAGGCCCGGTGTTGGGCTGCCCAGTTTCAAAGCATGGAGTATTTCAGTACTGTCAGGCAGGTTGGCTGTTTGTAAAATGCACTGCAACTTATTTGTCCAAATGATTTCCATCCCTTTCAAGGTGATCCTATTTCTATGATGCTTACGAGTGCTTTAAACATGGAGAGCCAGATGTGGTAGTGCATGTTTGTAATCCCAGCACACAGAGGGCTGAGGCAAGAGGATCGAGAGTTCAAGGCCAGCCTAGGTTACACAAATGAAACCTTGTCTTAAAAGATGTTTTCTTGGATAACCTTTTGGATTAGCTCTTGAAGCTTGTGTCAGACTCAGCATCCTTGGTGGTAAATGTTCTTACACTCACAACCGTCCATCCTGACGGTTTACAAATGTCAAAAGTTACCTGAAGTCATGTCTAGCGAGGAGGAGAGTGAGTGACTGAGATGGGTATCATAAAGTGAGGTGAAACTGTAAGGTGAATACTAGGGTTCATGGGAATGATGGTGAGGGACTAATCTCAAAGTTGGGAATTACAGATAGAAGATTTCTTTCTCTTTGGGAGTTCAACTTCTAAGCTCACACCTCAAGATACCAACCCAAGAGGAAAAGGAATATTCCTAGGGTACAATTTATCTCTATATGATTTAGTGGAGGATGGGGAGCGGGTGAATGGAAGGTACTAGGTTAGAAATGGTAAGGTTAGGGGTCAGGAAACAGAACCTTGGCTAATAGGCATTGAGAACTTAGCGAGATAAGGTGTTTTTAAAGAGCAGAAAGGGAGGCTGATCATACTACTTTCAACCCTCCTCTACCTCTCCAAGCCTTCCAGGAGCTCACTGATGCATTACTACATTCAAGTATGGTGCTGAGAAAGATCAATGGATCACCTCATTATCACTTAAGATACAGTCATCCTCTGCCAATGGAGATTCTCAGAGATGCCGGTGGGCTGCCCCAGACTCAGCACAGCAGAATTTAGAACAAGATCTGGACACACAAAGGAATACTACCTCAGCTTCAATAAGGAATAACATTCTGACACATGCTACAACGCTGGTGAACTGGAAGATATTGTAGTAATGGAAGATACAGACTACATCATCCCACTACAAACAATTTCATAGAGCCAAGAGAATGGGTGTTACCTAATGGTTATAGAATTTCTGTTTGTGATGCTGACAGTTTTGGAAAGAGTGTTAACTTTATATTAGGAATATTTTATCCTAATTTTTAAAAAAGAAAAAAGGAAAACACACAAAGAGCTAACTCTGACTGGTTTTCTCAAAGCCCACGTGGATAACATCCCTCTGGCATTCTGCTTCCTGGGTGAAAGGTGAAGGGTCATGTCTTGTGGGGACTCTGACTGAGAGGAGGGTTATACTGCTCAACCTAAACTAATACACTGACCTTCTGGATTTATACATCAGTATTTTGAATTGGGTTAGTGTGCGTGTTCATATGAGGGTATAAAATAAGGTCTTTGTGATTACATGGCACTAGAAATGACACAATAAGCCAAGATTCACCAGTTATGGGTACCAGTTATGACTTTTGACTGGTTTGTTCATGGAGTTGTGTCTCTCGGATTGTGCCTGCCACCATCACATTGGAACTCTGACAGTAAGAAAGCAAGTTTTGAGCTGACAGTTCTCTGGGCAATAGTAACACCACTGGAGAAAACTTGGTTCTCTGGCATGAACTGTTTTTCAAGAACAGTAGCTATATGGAAGATCCTTTGTTAATCATCTTGAAAAAAGTGCTCTCTGTACTATGTACAACATGTTATTATAGATTACAGACACCACCTCGACCAGCCATGATGTACATATAAAGAGATCAAAGCAGTGTTGAGGAGATGTGAAGGTTACAGCTCCCAGATCTCCTAGAAAAGTCACATGAGGCATTCCATTGTCAAGGTGACAGGCTGGATAGTGGCTGTTTCCATAATCAAGATGGAAGCCGGTGTGGGAAACAAACAGCTTGATCGTCTATTGAGACTTCATCCCAACTGACCTCACCCACCCCGACTTCCTTCAGTCTCTGTAAAAGTTGCTTAAAACCCATCTTGGGTGCTGGCATCTCAATTTCCTGATCTTGCAAACTAAGACAATATCCCACCTTGACATGATGGTGATTAATGAACTCCATTCTGCCCAATGTTCCTTACCCTCATTTAGAGCAAGTTGCTGGGTAAGCAGAAAGCTCTCTGCTTTTACACACTTTCAAGGGATGTTTATACAATCCTGCTGATTATAATTTACCAGTTACTCCTGCTGTAAACATCTGTGCTGCTTCCCAGGGACTGTGGTGGGAGCAAGGCCAGGAAGGCAGCCTGGAGCCCAGAGAAGTTGCACAGGAGTCAGAACACCAACAGGAGTAAGACCAGCCTTACTTAGGTCAGTTACAGATGATCTCTTCGGAGTCACTGGCCTTGGGTGGGAACCATGCAAGTGGCATCACTGGGAATAACAGGTGTATACCACTGTACACAGACATTGTGCTAGGATCACAGGTGTGTACCATGGTGCCCAGCCATTGGTTGACATGGAGTCTTGCAAATGTTTTTGCCCTGACTGGCTTGAACCATGACCTACCATCTCTACCTTCTGAGTAGCCAGGATTACAGGCTGGAGCCACCATGGCCCAGTTGTATTCTTTTTATCTAGGCAGGAAATTTCCTTGCAAATGAATGCGCTGTGCTTTGTGCGATTGCTTCTGGTAGAACTGGTCATCCTTTCAATGTTAATTGGGCCTAGAGACCTGGCTACCAGCACTTACAGCAGAGAAGGGAGCATACTGGGTCATCTTCCTGCGCCGCTCCCACCACTCTTGGCATCTCAAGGGCACACCAAACAATGTTGGCCAAGTATTCGGGGTGACAGGGGTAAGCCACCAGTGCCTGGCTCCATCTCAGACGCTAAATAAGAAAAATTTCCAGTTCTGAATTAACTGTATTATACAACAACAGCCAGGTGCTGGTGGATCACACCTGTAATCCCAGCTACTCAAGAGGCTGAGATCTGAGGAACATAGTCTGTGAGACTCTTACCTCCAATGAACCACTAAAAAGCCAGAAGTAGAGCTGTGGCTCAACTGGTCGTGTACTAGCTTTGAGTAAAAGAGCTCAGGCATGGTGTCCAGGCCCTGAGTTCAAACCCCAGGACTGGCAAAAAAATGAAACCACCAAACAGCAACTATCAAATGGCTCCATCTGTGCTGTGGAGGTATCAATCATGCCCAAGGCTCAAGCGTCTCAGCTTTCCCCCCATCCCAAGGGTAATCTTGATTAGTCACTTGCCGCTCTGAGGATTGCAGTGACTGCTAGGCTGACAGGGGACAGATCACGGCCACCAGGACACATAGTGAAGGCTCCCTGTGCTGGGCACTGCCTGCTTGACCCCTCTTCCTGGCGATCCTGAGACCTGATGGCTGGGTGACTCTTGTCCTTTGGTAGTGGCCCAAGCTGTAAGATGGTACAAAGGGGTGGTCCTGGAGAGGACAGAAGCCTATGATGGAGCCAGTGTGGTTCTTCACCCTAGACAGAAGGAGCAGCCTGGAGCACAAGCTGTCTGAGCAGCTGTCTGTTATGGTGCTCCTGCCTGCTCACCCTGGGGGCTCTGCTATAAGCCCTGAGAGTGCTCATTGGCTGTCCCTGATTCCTGGGGAGGGGAAGGAGGGGGAAGGGGGAGGATGAGGTCATCATGTGCTGATTCTGTGTGGTGATACACAGATCCGGCATCCCGCCCCCCCTTCTTAGAGCTCTCTCTTGATTATCCAGGGAGTCTCAGTTCCTTCCTGCCCACTCCAGCAGAGCCATGGATTCTGTGACAGGGGACAGACTCCAGTCAGTCTGCAGATGGGAAGAACCATGGAGTTTGAGACCCCAGAATAGGTAGGGGGTACCCCAGGGAACCTAGGGCCAAGTAGCGAGCTGGTCCTGCCAGTCCTGTTTTAGCTAGAACCTGACTTCATAGCCTTTACCTCCAGCTTTGAGGCCCACAGCAGTATGCCAGCTCCACAGAGTCATGACTATGACTGATCACTGAGCCTGCACTGGGTGCTGAGCTGGGGCTTACTTGGTTATCCTTCACAGATGTCAATCCCAACATCTGTGAAGGAGATGTGAGGTCATCCCATTCCACACAAGAGGGAACTAAGGCACACGGAGAGAAGTACTTGGCCAAACTTTTACAGCTAGCACTGAAAAGACCTCAAGCACTGGACAGCTAGATGGGGTCAGGTCACATGCACTGATGGAGTCTTGGGGTTTGCAGTGGGTCACATGCACTGATGGAGTCTTGGGGTTTGCAGCAGATCACACACCTCCAAGCATTATGAAGGTGCCTGTGATCCTGCCCGTAATTCCTGTATTCATGTGCTGCCTGACTTCCTCCTGCCTGGCCTTCTCCTCCCTCCACCTACAGCCCAAGTGGCATTCGCATCTTTAATCCTCTCTCTTTTGTGCATCCATCTCTCCTGAGACAGTCTGACATTTTCACCCAGAGTTAGGGACCTTCAAAAGTTTCCTAGCTCTTCCCCTTTCCCTTCTCCTTTTTATCTTAATTCCGTGGATCTCTTCCTTCCCTCCTTACACAGTTTTTCCGATAGTCTTCTAAGGTGCAGCTTGGTCTTTGAGTCCTTAGAAAAGTTGAGGCTAAGATTGTTTTGAAAGAGTCTTTTCCATCCATGCATTTGAATGATGCCCAATGGGAAGGCTTTGACAGGCGTAGATAATTATTGCTCCTCTAAAAATGCAAAGTGCTCTGCCAGCCGACTGGGGAATCTGTTTTATTCAGGATTCCCCCCTCTGGGGACTCTGGGAGGTAGGCAGGTGTTCATTAGAGAGTGCCTCCAATTCACAGCGCAAACCCTAGACTCCAGGCTGCTCAGGGCACTGTCAGGAGGAGTTAAGGCAGGCCTTCTACAATAGTCAACAATGGCACTGCTTAAGTGAAGGGAGACACAAAGTCTTGTAGGACAAGGCTATCAAATCTGCAGTCTAAATTCTGAACTATCTCTGGCCAAAATGAAGATTAAACTGAGTTTTATTTTCTTGGAATTCCAAGACTCCTCTTCTACAGACATCTGGTCTGCCACTTCCTTCATTTGTTTTATTAAAGATGTTTATCCTACATATTTCATCTGACACTGTCTTGTCTTCCAAGGAGTATCTGGGAATGTAGTCCGCCTATAATCACAGAAAAGTGAAAAAGTTCTCCAAGATCAAAAAAATCCATTGGCAGATGTGTTACTCTGCTAGTTGGCCAGATGGACCACTTCAAACTTGGAGGCTTTCTGACATTGTCCACAAGATCATTTCATTTGTTTGATCTCCAGGCAAAGTAGAGAAGTGTGTGGTCCAAGTAGGCTGAGGTAAAGAGAAGCCATTGAAATTGGAGTTTGGAAACAGGCTCTCTGGCTCACAAAGATCATCAAGTCTTAGACAAAATTCAGATGTCTGAATCATGCATTTAAATTGCAAACCATGCACCTAGCAGTTTTTAGGATTTTGTTTTGGAAGGGCTTGTGTAGCATCAGGGCAGAGGAGAAGAGTAAATGAGGTGGGGCAGGTAGGTTGTAAGCTACCTTTCCAGTGTAATAGACAGAAGCAGGTGACACTTTCTGTTCTCTGCTTCGGATATGGCTGGTATGCTGAGAATCTTGCTTTGTTGGTGCCATATTGAAAGAGACACTAGCCCTCTGTCCAGTGCTGAGAGAGGCTGGGCTTCTAAGGGGTTAAAGATAATATGGTACTAAAATTTCTCTTAAAATGTAAGTACCCTTTTAGTGAAACCTGGGCTGTGAATTTGTAAACAGACCAAAGGGCTGGGATCCTAACTTCTGAAGTACACTCAATTAGACTCTACCTTCACTTGGAAATATTGGAACAATAACATCAATCACATAGGGTTATTATGAGGACTCAGTACTCAGTAAATAGTCAGTAAAAGTGAGCTCCCCTTTTCTCCTTCAACTGAATCCCTATAAACATTATAAGGACCTTCTCTGATGAGATCAAAATCCTTTCCTGGAACTGGGCTCCTGTGGCTCACGCCTGTAATCCTAGCTACTCAGGAGGCCAAGAGCTGAGGATTGTGGTTCAAAGCCAGTCTGGGCAGAAAAGTTCATGAGTCTCTTATTCTCCAATTAACCACCCAAAAATCCGGAAGTGGAGCTGCAGCTCAAGCAGTAGAGTTCCATCCTTGACTGATAAAGCTAAGAAATGGCACCACGGCCCTGAGTTCAAGCCCCAGTACTAGCATGCACAGAAGAATCCTCTTTTGAGTGAGTAATCCTCTTTATCTTGGGGATCATGAACGTCATCATGAACAGAAAACAGACATCTTCCCTTAAACTTGCATGAGTAGCCTTGCCCTTGCTGATCTCAGTTCTTGTGATATAATACCTGCTTCATTCACTAGAGAATTTACTCTCTCACATCTGTCCCGTATATTGCTCTGGCTGGGAGAAAAAGAAGTCTCTCTTTCTCCAGCTCCAGCAATATGCCTGGAGATACGGCACTGGCTTTTCAATGTTTATCAGCATTTTAATATGGAAGTTTCCCAAGCACCCACCCAGCGGATTCTCCCCGTGGGCAGCTCTGGCAGAATCATGCAAGGAGCTGTTGGCGAGCTACATTCAGCTCTGCTGCTGCTGTTTTTTGCGATACAATTAAAAATGTACTCTTAACTGGGGTGGGAAGGTAATGAAAAAAAATGTGTGTAGGTATGGGTCCCCATGAGCCCAAAAAGGGAAGACTAGTGGGGCTGAAAAGAGCAGTTTCATGAGTCAGAGAAGTAAGCCTGTAAGCGAGGCAGCCTCTGTCCCTTCTGATATGCTAATGAACTAATAAACAGATGCTACGAAAGAACCTCAGCTAGACCCAAGGAAAGTCCGTATTTGTAATATCCTCATTCTTGGGCTAGAAATTTTACATTATTGTTTACTTACATTTTACCCACTTCCAAAAGATTTAGAGAAGGCTTCCTGAATTTTAAATGGTATAAAACAGGGAGATTAAAAACTTAAATAAGACTATGTCTATAAAAGAACATTGAGTTATAAGATAAACTACTATAACCCTCCCACCCCACTTTTATGGCTTTCGGATTTTTTTATGGCTCTAACTTGTGGCTTTAATTATTACCAACAGTAGTCTGAAGTATTAATATCAATATGAATTACAAGAAAATGTTACCATCAATACTAAGTGGTATTGATATTGTGTTAGTATCCATGCTATTAGTGAAATGTTAACATTTACCTCTTTTTATTATGGCACATCATTTTAAGTATTGTATTTTTGTATTATTGTTATTAATCTCTATGCCTAACCAAGACATTACCCTTTATCATAAGTATGCATATAAAGGAAATAAAACATCACACACATATATATTTAGATATTTGGAATTATTGGTGGATTTCAGCAAGCGATGGGGTCTTGGAACATAGTCTACACATTGTGATAATGCGACATTGTCTTTTGGCCTTGCACAGAGTTCAGTTCTGTGGAGGAAATTCTCTCTAGGTTACTCACAGGGGCTTCATTAGCAGACAAAACAATCAGGCAAAGGATTGGTCACGGTGGCACATGTCTATAATCCCAGCTACCAGAAAACAAAGGTAGGAGGATCACAGGTCCTAAGTCAGTCCTGGAGAAAAAGCATGAGACCCTATCCAAAAAAGGACTGGAGCTATGGCTCAAGTGGTAGAGTACCTGTCTATAAAAGGTGCAAGACCCTGAGTTCAAACACCAGTACTGCCAACCATTGAATGAATGAATGAAGCAGACTAAGTCCATCCACAGTGGCAAACATTTTCTCACAAATATATCTAAGAAGTTCACAGAGGAGACAGCACAGTGTCTGGGAACAGCAGAAAAACCTCTGTGAGGGATAGTTTTTAGTCTGGCCCCCTGAAGGTCCAACACACAGGCCCCTAGCGCACTCTCCCCAATCTTCCCCCCCCCCTCCCCCCCCCCCCCCCCCCCCGTCTCCCCAGTGTCTGGAGCAGATTTAAAAACCATCTCCTGAAACCCGACAGGATGTTCTGGGTGAGACTGAATGTTCAATGTTTACAGGACTGAATCTGGCCAAAAATTTTGGAGGCAATATTTTATTAGCCTTTAAACACATGCTCATGTCTGCTATTATTAAACGGCTTGGCACTGACACTTTATCTTGATCCTGAAGCCAAACCGCATGAGAAATATAAAGTCAGTCCCAATTCAGGCAAAGCAAAACAGGCTCCTTCACGCTGATAAGGATGGAGGCAGCCTGCTTCAAAGGTCACGTTCAGAAGGGTGAAAGCTGAAGACAGAGCCCGCAAGACGCAGCCCCTTGGACCACAAGGTGGATGGGAAGTGCGGATACAGCCAGCTAGGAAGCAGAGATGCCTTTGACTCTGCGGGTCTGTGAGGGCACCCCAGAAGTCCCACACCCCTGGGGTGGGGGTGAGCAAAGTGGAGGGTCTGCTCTTCTGTGCCACACTCGGCTAGACAAGGTGCTCTTTTGGTCTGTGTTCCGTGTGTGTGTGTGTGTGTGTGTGTGTGTGTGTGTGTGTGTGTGTGTGTGTGTGTGTGTGTGTGTGTGTGTGTGTGTGTGTGTGTGTGTGTGTGTGTGTGTGTGTGTATGTGTGTGTGTGTGTGTGTGTGTTGATCCTGGGGCTTGAATTCAGGGTTTGGGCTCTGTCTCTGACCTTTTTTGCCCCAACTTAGTGCTCTACCACTTGAGACACAGCTCCACTTAGGGCTTTTTTTGGTAGTTTAGTGGGGATAAGAGTCTCATAGACATTGCTGCTTGGCTTGCCTCATGCAAAATGACCAAGTGGGTGGGTGAATCCATGAATGAATGAAAGAATGAATGGGGCGGAGACCAGAAGAGAACAAGAGGAGAGTTCAGACTGAAAGAAAAAAAAGAAACTCAGCGTTCACCTGATTTCTGATCCCTCAGGCCTCCGGTAAGCCAGGCAGTTCGGCTAGTTGTGAGTTCTATCATGTCCACGGGCCGCCCAAAGCCCACACGGCTTCTTGCCTTGTAGGCCTGTGAGAGGTGCGGAATTCTTTACTTTTCTTGTGTCCGTGACTAAGCACCTGACAGACACAACTTAGAGCAAAGATGGATTCTGACTCCATGGGGTCACAGGGTCAGAGACTCCCAGAGACCTGCCTCCACTGACCCACTTCTTCTAGTAAAGTCTCACTGCCTCAAGTTTTCAGAAATGGTGTCAATGACCAATGATTCAAAACATGAACCTGTGGGAGATGTTTCCTATTCCAACCATAACACGCCTCTTCCCCTTCCTCACCTCACTCCACCTTCCTGCCAGCCTGGGACTCACACCCAATCTGTGTTGTACATGCTAAACAGGCACTCTAGCACTGAGCCCCAGCCCCAGCCTTTGGTTGCTCAAGATAAGAGTCTCACTGTGTAGCTCACATTGGCCTCAAATTCACAACCCTCCCTGCCTTCACCTCTCAAGTGTGGGGATTACAGGCATGTATTACCATGCTTGACCCAGAGAGGTTATCTTCAGCCACTGGGAAATGTCTCTACTTCATTAGGACAATTCTAGTTATGTACCCAGTTGAGGCCCAGCACTTCTGCCAATGATCCTGCTGGGCTCCAATATCTTTAATAAGTGGAGTAAAGAGGTGTGGAACGGTATCCATCCGTGAGAAAAAGGAGAGACGAGGCAAAGGCATGCACCCCCACTCTTTGCTTCTGACTCTGCCTTGCAAAGCATTTCATCTCAATCCACCAGAGCCTGCAGGGCCCTGTGAAACACTGAACTTGAGGATTCTTAATTATATGCTTAGCGTGCAATGCAGTGGACCCTCTGACCCTCCTTGTGCTGGCCCTGGAGCTCAGCAGTGACCTGGCCTGGAGTATGATCACGTGGCCTGCTACTCTTCTTTCTGCAGTAGTTAATGAGCTTCACATGCATAATCGTGTGTCAGCCTGCATGACAGCAATCATCATAGGCTACACTCCTGATAGCAAAGGTCACTGGCTGCTGAGTGTTCCTTCAACAGAGTCATCACTCCTTGCGCCTCCTTTCATCTGAAGGAGTAGATGGGATCAGTCTCTCTCTCTCTCTCTCTCTCTCTCTCTCTCTCTCTCTCTCTCTCTCTCTCTCTCTCTCTCTCTCTCTCTCTCTCTCACACACACACACACACACACACACACACACACACATCATCCCACCAAAGAGACTTGGCTGTCTGTGTAGCTTCCTTTCCCAGCCCCCCTTGGTCAGCCTCTCTGATTTTCCATGAAGGCAAAGATTCATAATGCTTATGTGAGAGTAGTAAGATGAAGCAGGATGTATGTATATCTTTTTCCAGCACTTCTCTGAAAGAGCTCTGGGGGGGGGGAGGGTAGATGTGGCATGGTGGTACAGCATTTGCTTGGTATCCCCATCAAACAAACAGACCCATAAACGTGGGCTCCACAGACCACTTCCAAACCTAGTTCTACTGCTGGTGAACCAGCTCAGACCTCCATGTCCACGCATGTCACCACTGCCCTGTCACCTTACACATCAGGCCATCCTGCTCACCAGATGCTAAAAGAAAAGGGAGGTCTGATGGGTATAGTCACAGTCAAGATCGCATAGGTGTGTACATTTGGTATCACAAATTTTGATTTTAAAAATCACTCTAGATGTCTGACTTTGCACCTGACCCTTCTGAGCTACACAAAGGCACAAACAAAAAAAATGAGACGAGAATATTATCAATGTTCTTCCTGGCTGCCAGCTGGGAATTGGGTATAAGATCACTGCCTGGAAAATCAGGGTGACTGCCAGAGAGGAGGAAGGTTTTAGGATCAAGAGTCCAGGACTAGAATCCTGATTGCATAAACTGTCCTTTAATTATGTTCAAAGTCATTGCATTTCTCAGACCATTGGTTTCTTTCCTGTCAAATGGATGCAATATCGTATCATCACGTTCTAGAACATTAAGGAATGCTGTTCTAGAACAGTGTGTGGATTAGAGGATATCTGGCGAATTACCATTCAGCTCTTGACATACAATTGTGCCAGTTCTGGGGCTTGAACTCAGGGCCTATGCTTTTGTACTCAAGGTTGGGGCTCTACCACTTGAGACACGGCTCTATTCTTGCCTTTTCACTGGCTAATTGGAGATAAGAGTCTTATGGACTTCCTTGCCTAGGTTGGCTTTGAACTGTGATCCTCAGATCTCAGCCTCTTGAGTAGTTAAGAATTACAGGCACGAACCACCTGTACGGGGCCATGATTGTTTCTTAATGCTTGTTCATTTTTCCTGCTTTCCCTCTGCATTACTCTCCAAGCCCCATCCCCCTATCCTTACCCTTGTCCCTGTCTCCATCTTTGGGTGGGAGTCACTCTGGGGATGTCACAGGCTGACCCACCAAGATGGCAACCCAGAATTCATCCAAGCCAAGAACTTGGGATTTATTCATTTATTTCTTAGCCAAAACTAGGGTGGGGTGGGGGTGGGGGTGGGGAGGGAGATAATCTCTTGGCCATAGTTTCAAGACTCATTTCTATAGTCAGAGAATGGTGAGGGAAAAAAAAAAAAACACAAACAATTAATGAGAAAAATAAACTTTATCCCAGTGAAGAATCAGACCAGGACAACCAACCATTGGTGTCCAACTCTTTTTTTTTTTTTTTTTTTTTTTGTTCCAGTCATGGGGCCTAAACTCTGGGCCTGGGTGCTGTCCCTCAGCTCTTCAGCTCAAGGCTAGCGCTCTACCACTTTGAGCCACAGCGCCACTTCCGGCTTTTCTCTTTTTGCATATGTGGTGCTGAGGAATCGAACCCAGGGTCTCATGCATGCAAGGCAAGCACTCTACCACTGAGCCACCTTCCCAGCCCGGTGTCCAACTCTTGTATGAGTGTGTGTATGAGTGTGAATTTTCTGCACACTTTCAGTTGCTTCCTTTGAACATGTGTGCCAAAAAACACCTCCCACTCTCCTTTCTGAACACCTGGCTGAAATGCCTTCCTGATGAACTTGCAGGAAGGTCAAGGATTGTCCCCTGTCTCTGAGATGCGGGAAAGTTTGGTTCCTCCAAACAGACATGCGTGCTTCATTCAGAGCCAGAGGCTGTGGAGCGGGCAGCAGGGGGTCTGTACTGAATTAGTGATGTTCAGCCCTCAGCAGCATTTCAGGATCAGAAGGGAGGCTTAAAAAGCCAGAGCTGCCTGAACTCCTTAGGACTTAATTGTTGGGTGGGCTCAGGGAACCAGCATGGGCCAAGAACCTGAGTTCAGGCAGGATCACGGTACTATGTTGTTTGGGCTGTTGTTAGAACACTGGTGCTCTTCAGTGTCACATGCTCTCCCTGAACGCGTGTTTCTAGAGCACCTAGGAAGAAGTGCCAGGTGCACACCTTCAAGTCAGTTCCTGCTAACGGTCTTGCAGGTCCACAGCTATCTGCACATAGGGGGTGCTCCCCTGGCCCAGGGCCAGGTAGTGCTAAGCCCCCATTATTGGCTGTGTGGCCTCAGGCAAGTAGAATGCGGCATTCAATACCACATCAGAGCAGAGAGTAGGGAGGATTGAACTTGCACCAGAGAAGCCCCTAGAACAATGCCTGGCCTCTAGGTGAAAGCTCTATGTGTGCTCAGCATTATTAGTGTACTATGCTTCCTGCCTGAGAGGTTGGCTGGATCTCACCCAGTGGGGTTGTGAGTTTGGCCCGGGATTCTGTGCCTTTAACTATGGGGCCATAACTTCCCACTGGTGCTGCTTGCTGGGGAAAAAAGAGACACAAAATAAGCCCATCAGTTCATGCAGAGAGTGTGTGCGTGCGTGCGTGCGTGCGTGCGTGTGTGTGTGTGTGTGTGTGTGTGTGTGTGTGTGTGTGCGCACGCGTGCGCGTATGCACTCTGACATAGGCCTGGCATGGCAGGGCATGCCGGAGGGCTGGGTGAATGATATATAAGAGGGCATGTCAGGACCCCAGGCATGATCTTGGGGAGGAGGATAAGAGATTTTTGAGTCCTGTCTCAAAGCTGGGATCAATCCTAGGAGGGACATGAACAGATGTGACATTATATAATTGTGAAGAGTCTGACATACTACCTCTGCATTTTTATATATGGGAGAGACTGAGAGACCCCTTGAACTAGATTATCTGGGGGGGGGGAGGTCACGGGGCAGAGGGTATCTCAGATCACTCTAGCAAGGGTAGAGTTCAAATGCAATCCTACGCAGACCCCAATCCTATGCGACCCCATGGCCCATCAGAGGGCAATGTCTGAACCAGTTCTAGTTGCATTCAGTCTGGACTCTCCACAGTATGAGCTTTGGTCAGGGGGAGAACATTCTAGAAAGTCAAGAGGGCAGCACCTCCCTCCTTTCACAGAACCTGCCAGGAGTCTTCTGTGGAAGAAGAGAATATATGGTTTGAGAGGAGGCAGTTGAGGTGGCAGCCTCCTCCCCAGAGCTTTGCTGACATCCACACTCCTCCCCACTTCCTGGAGTTCCACCTGACCCAGCTGCAGGAGTGGTGTGTTCACGTCTGGATTTCACACTGGATTTCTATCTTTCCCTAGGGAGCATCCTCAAGGCCGGCAGGGCAGGGTAGGGGTGGAGCAAGTCTGAAGCCTCTTGCAGGGGGTGGGTCTAGAAAAAAGGCAGGCTGAGCTCTCAGTATGGAGTCTCAGAACTTCTTGGCCTTGCCCTCTTCTTCTGTCTTCACATGTAGACACACAATCTACAGACAGCATTAGACACTTTCTTCTCTCAGAGGCTCCATGTGAAACTGAGGACAGAGTTAGTGTAGAATGGGTCAGGGGACACAGCTCTGCTCAGCATGCACCAGACCCCGCCCCCCCCCAAACCCAAATAGTTCAACTCTTTTGCTAAGAAGGTTTTGCCTTCCAAAACACTTTCTAAAAAAGGCTGCAAGATACCTTTATAAAGGTGCATTAAAAAATATTTACGGGGGAGGGGGGCTGGGAAGGTGGCTCAGTGATAGAGCGCTTGCCTTGCATGCTCAAGGCCCTGGGTTCGATTCCTCAGCACCACATAAGCCGAAAAAAAAAGCCAGAAGTGGCGCTGTACCTCAAGTGGTAGAGTGCTAGCCTTGAGCTGAAGAGCTGAGGGACAGCGCCCAGGCCCAGAGTTCAGGCCCCACGACTGGACCCCCCCAAAAAAAATATTTACGGGGGGCGGGGGGAGTGTAGTTGTGGAGGTGGGAGGGAAGGGATGGTAGGGGGAAAACAAAGGAGGAGGCAACGATGCTCAATAGGAAATGTACTCATTACCTTGCTCATGTAACGGTAACCTCTCTGTACAGCATTTTTACAAAAAAACGACAAAAAGATTTACAATGGACGTGTTAGCATATATAATGTAAAGATTATCAACAACCATTTTCAGTGTTGAATTCAGTAGTGATGGGTTTCCTTCCATGTCATGGGTAACCCATCTTCAGAACTCTTTGCTTCAAAATGCCAAAACTCTAGACACATAAAACACAGTATTAAGTGTATTTTGAAGAATTAAATCAGTGAATTGAGTGAATGTGGCCAAAAAGGAAGGGAAGCTGTTAAATATACAACTTACAGGCCTTTTAAAGCACTATTAAGCTGGCACCCATGGCTCACGTGTAATTCTAGCTACTCAGGAGGCTGAGATCTAGAGATTGGCTTTGGAAGTCAGCCTGGACAGACCAGTCCATGAGACTCTTACCTCCAATTAACCAGCATAAAGCCAGAAAATGGAGCTGTGACTCACATGGTAGAATGCTAGCCTTTAGTGAAAAAGCTGAGTTCAAGCCTCAGTAACAGCACAAAAACAAAAAACTACCATTAATTCAGAATTCTATCACTAATTCCACGTTTATTGCCTGATCCTTCACTACAACACTTCATAAACAGAACATATTAAAAATGTAAGAAATAAAGATCAGCAATAAATACAAATGTCGAGTGATACTGAAAACACAGTAGAAGAATCTGACCCCAAAAGATCTTTGCCATTCAACAGACCTTCTGAAAAATTAACCATCCAATTTTAATGTTATACAACTTACAACCTTGAGTTGCTTCTATTATTTATTTATTTAATTTTTAAAACAACTCTGGAAGGAAAAATCCTGGTGAGCTAAGACACGTCTCATTTCCTCCTGGTGTAAATGGAGGGTAAATGTCATAGATGTGTTATTGGAAGTAGAATGTCCTGTTCCTCATGAAAACTGGACTCAATCTGTTGTTTTGGGTGCTTTATTTTTCTTTTTGCTTTTTTAATTGGCACAGGGATGGTTCAGAGGAACTGATTAATTTTCACCCTTTTCCTTCTGACTGAATCACCACTGGGGCACTGACAAGAACAGGTGGCCTCATAGTGATCAGTGAGCACCACAGACCCGCACCTGGCACCCTGGGAATCACAACCAGTGAGACACCAAACCTAGATTGTGTGTGTGTGTGTGTGTGTGTGTGTGTGTGTGACACCAAACCTAGATTTTGTGTGTGTGTGTGTGTGTGTGTGTGTGTGTTTTCTCCAAGCTGGCTGTGTACCCCCCCAAACAAAGTCACCCTTGCAGTAGAGCTGCTTACAAAAATGTCTGGTCTCTTCCATACTGTTATCTGTTGCACTTGAAAGGAAACTTCCATCACTGTGCATTTGAAGAACAGGACAGGAGAACTTAGGATCACTTTGGATTCTTGTGGTTTATTTGTCTACAAACCTGGGAAGACAAGGAGCAGCTTTTCCAGGGGCTCAAAGTCCATTGTGAGAAGAGAGAAAGAATGTGTGTGTCTATGGGGGAGGGGTCCACGCAGTAATCTGGAAGCCTGGTGAGGTGGGGGAGGGGAGGGGTGGGTGAGAACTCTTGTGGGAGCGTCTGATTTGCTATACACGTCCCTCTTGTCTCCAACCTGGCCCTTCCTGCCAGCACCCTTCTTCAGCATTATTTTGAGGTTTGGTTCCCTTAGAAAAGCCCCAATCCTAAGACTCTTCCTGCCCAGCCTTCCTGTCCCAGTGCCCAAGAAGAAGCAAAAGCTTCCACCATGCCAAGCATGCCCCAAGAGCTGGGCTCACAAGAGTCCACACACAGCTGTCCTCAGAGCTCCTCCAGTCCTTCACAGCCAGAACAATAGCCCATGTGCCATTCATGACCCAGAACACCCCAGCTGAGCGTGTGGGGGCGGGAGGGGGGAAAGGCACGGATAAGCAACAAATGAAAACATTTCATTTTCCTCCTAAGGTCTCCCAAAATTCCTGTAATCTGCCCCAAATCCATTAACACCTGTGACCACAGCCGGTTCAAACATCTGGGGGTCATGCAGTGGCATCTTGAGATCACACCTGTACTCCTAGCTACTCAAGAGGCTGAGACCTGAGGATTGAAGTTTGAGCCAGCTCATGTAGGAAGGTCCATGAAATTCTTATCTCCAACTGACCACCAAAAAGCTGGAAGTGGAGCTGTGGCTCAAGTGGCAGAGTGCCAGCCTTGAGCAAAAAAACACAGAGACAGTGTAGGGCCAGTTTCAAACCTCAGGGGGTGCAGGCAAATGCACACACACACACACACACACACACGTGCATGCACACACACACAAACACACACATATACATGTACATGTAGGGTTAGTGAGCAGCCATGGTGGGGGATGGGAACGGTGCAGGGTGGGGGAGTGGGGTAGTCCTCCAATAGACCCTAGCATACATGAGCTGCCTGGATTGTAGAACTAGAGTTTTTGATGGTTTCACAGGGCTCTATATACATAAGGACAATCAAATTGCATGCTCTCAATTCATGAACTTTAGCCTGGGCATGGCGTGACACACCTTTGATCCCCACACTTCTTTGGAGGCAGAAGCGGAAGAAATGCAAGTTCTGGACCACTCAAAAACATAACAAAAATAAGACAAAGCAACCCCTGTGCTTTCATAAAGTTCAGTTACACCTCATTAGGAGATACTTTAATTTTTTTTCTTTAAAGTGGCTGTTAGCTACTCAGGAGGATGAGATCTGAGGATCGCCATTCAAAGCCAGCCCAAACAAGAAAGTCTGTGAGATTTTTATCTCCAATTAACCACCAAAAAGCTGGATGTGGAGCTGTGGCTCAAATGGTAGAGACCCAACTTTGAGCAAAAATTTAAAAAAAAAAAAAAACGCTCAGGGACAGCACCCAGACCTTGAGTTCAAGCCCCAGGACCAGCACCAAAAAGTAAACAAAGGATTCATTTAAACAAGAAAATGGGGGGCTGGGAAGGTAGCTCAGTGGTAGAGTGCTTGCCTTGCATGCCTGAGGCCCTGGGTTCGATTCCTCAGCACCATATAAGCAAAAAGAAGTGGCACTGTGGCTCAAGTGGTAGAGCGCTAGCCTTGAGCTGAAGAGCTGAGGGACAACGCCCAAGCCTAGAGTTCAGGCCCCACGACCGGACCAAAACAAACAAAAAACAAACAAAAAAAAAAAAACACAAGAAAATGGCACATGATTGTTGTAAAACTTCCTCTCTTGGCCTTGGCCTCCAATTCTGGGACTTTTAGACAGACACACTGTCACACAGAGTGGACAAGCCCAATGGAGCTGAGACTGGAGGAAAGGCAGGCTCTCCCTTGAGAATATGGTAAAAACCCATTATCCAGGCCTCAGAGCCAGTCTCTTAGTCCCAGAGATAGTCACCAGTGGCTCCTATCTATAATCCCAGCTACTCTGGAGGAGTAGATGAAGAGGATTATGGTTTGAAGCCAGCCCAGGCAAAAAGTTCTTAAGACTCCCCCCTCCTCAATCTCATCAAGAGTTGGGTGCAGTTCATGCCAGCATCTTGGCTATTTGCTACACTGAGATGGGGGAAGGCATGCAGTTCTAGGACAACTGGGGCAAAAAAAAAAAAGTTCATGAGATTCCCCTCTCCACAGAAAAGGCTGGGTGTGACAGTGCCAGCCTGTCATCCCAGCTACGGCAGGAAGTATAAAACAGGCTTGTAGTCTAGGACAGGCTAGGCAGAAAAACCAACAAACAAAAAAACCCTTACTTCAAAACTAACCAGAGACCAAAAAAAGCTAGAGGCATGGCTCAGCAGGTGTAAAGCCCTGAGTTCTAAACCTAGTATCACACACACACACACACACACACACACACACACACACACACACACACACACACACACACACACGAGATAGAGATAGAGAGAGAGAGAGAGAGAGAGAGAGAGAGAGAGGGGGGGGGGGGAAGGAAGGGAGGAAGGGAGGAAGGGAGGGGAAGGGAGAAAGAAAAGCCAGTCTCAACAGAAGGCTAGGGACCTGGTCAATGGTGGAGTGCCTGCCTAGCAAAAAGGAAGAGGCTGGTCTCTAGACACAGATTAGCCCAGTCTTTCCTAAAATATAGCCCTGCCTGCAGACATGAGCTCAGCTCTCATCTTTGAATCTTCGGGATTCAAAAGAAAAATGGGGAGCAATCAGGCCCCTTACCCCTGAGGCTTTTTTTTTTTAGCCACTCCATCTATTAATTCTGAATAGTCAAAGGACAACAGAATGTGAAAGGCTGCCATTAGAAAGAAAACTTTGGACGAGACTGACTGACTTCATCCCTCAGGGAAGACAAAATTGATGGGCCTGAAGTTTGTGGTCCAGAGTCTGTGGGGGGGGGGGGTTCTAGGAAGTACATCCAGAGAAGGGGGCAGGGCATACAGGACAACAGGAAGGCTGTTGTTCAGAGAGCACACATTGCCTTTGTCCATTCATCCATGGATGGGCACCTAGGCTGACCGCATAGTCAGGCTCTCCTGGGTAGTGCCCAGATGTGTGGGTGTCTCTAGAGGAAGCTGATTTTGATTTTTTGGGGGGTATAGACCCAGATATGGTTATGACTGGATCATAGACGGCAATTTTATTTTGTTTTTTGAGCACTCTGGTGTCTGGTCTAATTCACATTCCTAATGGCTCTGTGTGTCATTATTTTCATTTGCTGAATAGCTAGAAAGAGAGCGCCTGATATGGGCCTGGAATGATGCGACTTGGAATGAACTTCAAGAGTTCAGTTTTTCTTTAAGGAATAGGCATCCATCTGTTTGGAAAGAAACTCAGGTCATTTATCTTTCATCATGGGAGCGCCACAGACATGCAATGTAGCATAGCTCAAAGCCAGCTCAAAGACAAAGAGGTGGTGTGGAAATCAGCATGGGTGTGTGTGTAAATCAGCATGGGTGTGTATGTGTAAATCAGTGTGTGTGTGTGTGTGTGTGTGTGTGTGTGTGTGTGTGTCCTAGGGCTTGAATTCAGGGCCTGGGCACTGTCCCTAAGCTTTTATTTTCTCTTTCTCAAGGCTAGCACTCTACCACTTGAGCGATAGCTCCACATCAGGCTTTTTGGTTATTCATTGGAAATAAGAGTCTCACAAACTTTCCTGCCCAGGCTGGCTTTAAAACAAGATCCTCAGATCTCAGCCTCCTTAGTAGCTACTGAGCCACTGGCATCCGGCAGAAATCATCATGTTTTAAGTGGAAAACATAGAAAGGCTAAGTGGCCTTCTTAGAGTCTGTGGAAGAATTGAGAGAGGAGCTGTGTCTCTACAGTCTTGATATTTCCCACAGTGTTTGCACATGTTGCTCAGGTTCACACAACGAAGAAGCTGTATCCACAAAACGGTTTGTGGTGCAGGAGGGAGGGTTCTCCCTGTTGAGGAGATCTGGGAACACTGTTTCTGCAGAGATCTTTACTGCAGGACTCATCTGTGGATTTTTATAGGCAATTATGTCCATATCTCAGGTGGGAAAAATACAACAAAGATGTCTCATGTGTATGGAATGTAGCACAGGGTATAGATATAACGGTTCTGGAAATGGTTTCCTCAGGGGCAACTGTCCTTTGCAAAGACTATCCCAAGTGACAAATGGAATGTTAAACCGATCTAATGGTTGCCTGTCTCCCTCCCTTCATAGGGCCACTGTGCTGGAAAGAAACTTCTCACAAATCACATCTGGCTAAGCGCCATAAAGCTCAAGGGCTCAGAGGCTGGAAGTCTGGCTGGGCTCTGAGTCACAGTTCCTCCTGCTACGAGCACCGAAAGCCAGCGATCCCGCCAAGACTCCTGGTCTTGTTTAATGAAACCACTTAGTGCTTCTCTCAGGTCAGGTTGTTGGCAGGGATGAACAACAGTGACAAAAGAACAGGTCTCCCCACTTCCCCTGCCCCAACCACTTTCATTTCATAAACCGGCTGAATGGAGCACCTTTTACACTTAAAAAAAATTTAGTGCTGGTCCTGGGGCTTAAACTCAGGGACTGGGGGCTGTCCCTGGCACTCTACCATTTGAGCTCCAGCTCTTCTTCTAGGATTTTTGGTGGCTAATTGGAGATCAGAGTGTCACAGGCTTTTGTGCCTAGGGTGCCTCTAAACTTGGATCCTCAGTTCTCAGCCTCCTGCATCACTAGGATTACAGTGTGAGCCACCAGTACCACTGCTACCTTCCGGTGTTTGAATCCACTCAACAATATTATTATCCAAGGTCTAGTTCTGTGTACCACCAGTAATGGTACAACCTTGCAGTCAATGAGATGGGTGGGGCAGGGATGGATGGAGAATGATAGAAAGGTTTTGTGATCAACAGACACTGTATACATAAGTGAACATGTTAAAGGGAAACCCTTTTGTACAACTACTTGAAGGTAATAAAAAGAAATGTATGTCAGGTGTGATGGCACATACTTGTAATCTCAACACTCAGGAGGTTGAGGCAGGAGGATCATGAGTTTGAAGCGAGCCTGGATTACATAATGAGACCTGTCTCCAAACACAAAAGCCAAGACAGACAGACAAAGCACCCAGTAAGAAAGGAACGTGATTCTGCTGTGACTCCCAGTGTTCTGTTCCTCAGAAACCAATTCTTCCCGTCTATCAGATGTTCCCACACACCCGGGCCTCCCCGGACACAGCCCACTCAAGTGTCTTCTACTCTGTGTCTTCTACTCCCTCCCTCCTCCACCTCCTGTTCCTACAGCATCAGTGCAGCCTGGGGAGGGGCTCCTATGGAAACCTGCCCAGGAACACTCTGAAGAAGATAGGGAACAAGGCCGGCTTAGTACCTCTGAAACCAGCCTTTCATGACAGAAAGGGCAGACATTTTCTTCTCTGAGCTGTCTTTTAAATTCAAGTAGCCAGGTGACAGTGGCTCATGCCTATAATTTTGGCTACTCAGGAGACTGTCATCTGGGGATTGTAGTTCAAAGCCAGCCAGGTAGAAAAGCCTATGAGACTCTATATCCAAAAGCAGCAGCGAAAAGCTGGACTGGAAGCATGGTGTTAGTGGTAGAGCACCAGCCAAGCTAAGCCACATTACCCCATTGTCAGATCACTTCCGTAAACTCATTTCTTGCTAAAGCTCCTTTAGAATGTTCTCTACATACCTGACTTAAGTCACATTCTATTCTTTAGACTCTATGTTCCCACGTGTTAGGATGACTTGTTTCTTTTTCTTTAATTTTAAAGGTGATGTACAGAGAGGTTAGTTATATAAGTAAGATAATAAGTACATTTATTGTCAAACATTGTTATCCCCTCCCTCGTTTTTTTTTCTCCCACAGTGGAGTCTACAATGCTGCTGTAACTGTGACTTTGAATAAAAGCCATGTGATGGTGACTCACGCAAGTGTTAACTTCAAGGCTGGGCTGGAAGAATCCCTGTGGTGGAAGAAGTGGGGAGATCACCAATGACTTACTCATTCATTTGGACAGAAGACTAAGGGAACCGTGTTTATGAGGAAATAACTTCTGAATGACCCTTCTCTGTGGTCACCTCAGCCAACAGGATCCCTGCCATGCTGTGCCCGCCAAAAGAACTCGGAGGGACTCTGGAGATGTCGTTATCTGGTCTAGGGCTTTGGGTGCGGCTCTAGTGAATCTGGCCAGCACAATTAGCATCCTTCTCTTTGTTCCTCCTGTGATTTCATGTACGTGGACTTTTCCAGACTTCCATGTGGCCCTGTCAGAGATGCCCAGCTCACAGCTCATCAAACCTGGGACCCCCTGAGTCACTCAGTACACACTGCTTGCTGGTTAGGGACCAGGGGACAGGGATCTCACAGTCATATCTTATTGAGGTTGCAATGAGGGAACTGAACACAAGGTATCACATCAGCATGTGCTGACCCCACCCCAGGCCAGGTTTTCTCTGCGGACACACTGAGTCCAAAGGCTCCTGCTAATGGCTTGTCCCACCCAGGTGGCAAACCGCAGTGTCCCCTATCAAAATGATGGGAGTGAAGCCATCGCACGGCCAGGGACGCTTTAGTAAGTGGTTTCACACACTGTGCTGCTCTAGAGGCTCACAGCTGCCTTTCAAAGTGTGGATCGTTAACTACTCTTCTCTTTGCTTTTCCTTTCCTCACTTTCTTTACAGAGGGAGGGAGGAAGGGTGGGCAAATACAGTCATGGACTTCCCATGTACATTATGTAAAAGGTGAACTATGTAACTTGAGGGTATGGATGGGATAGGGAAAGATGGGGAGACCCATGGAAGAGGGGACATGGATCAAAATGCAGTGTACTCACAATCTGACTCGTGGAATTGAAACCCCTGTGGTACTAAAAAGAAGAAACAAGCAAACAGCCAAGCTCAGAGAGACCAATGGCACATGCTTTCTCTCACATGCTGGAGCGAAATCTAAAATACACCCGGTCTTGATAAGTTATACAGGACTCTAGGCACAAACAGTGAGACCAAAGGAGGATACTCTGAGGGGAGAAACACAAAGGCACAATGCCTCTGTGTCTCTGATCATATGACATAATATTTATCAAAATGGGAAAAAGTAAAAGCAGAAGAACAAAAAAAAACCTTGAAAAACTCTCAATGGTTTCACTGAGGTGGGTATCATAATCATTGGGACCCTGTCTGGTCCTTGATTGGGGTTCTCAGTTACTATGATTCTTAATGTGATAACAGGTCCTCCAGGTTCTCAAGTTGAAAGTTACATATTCCTGCTTTACCATAAAGAAAAAAGTGAGGGGCTAAGAAACAGGCCCATGAGCTCTGGGAACAATAGAGGGCACTACAGAAGCTAGCTGGGGCCTAAGCACTGCTTCTTAACATCCAGTCAGCAGAATCTTCATATCCTGTGAGTGGCTGAGGGCTGGAGCAAGTTAGGGGCACAAGTCAAGGGCCTGCTGAATGTACCTCAAATGACACCGCTCCAAGTGACACAATGTAGAATGACGATCATTTTTGTCCTGTGCATTCATGAATATAAATTAATGAGAAAAAAAACGAGAACTGTTGAACTCAGGGTTAGAAAGCTGCTTTACTTGCTAAGATTTGTGCATTGTATGTGAGTATATGTTAGCAGTATGTGTGCTTGTGTGTGGTATATAAGTGTGCATGCAATGTGTATATGTGAGTGTGCATGTGTGTGTGCTTGATAGACTCAATGCTGAAAGCATGTTGATGTCACAGATTCATGAGTTTATAGGTCATTTTATTAATCTCCAAAAGGGAGTAAAAGGTCATGATTTACCCACACTTCTTCAGCTCTGCTACTCATATGTGGTCAAAATGGAGTAATGAGATGTTCTAGAATTACCAGAGTTCTAAAGCACCTTTGTGTGAAATAGAGATGAGATTCCTTTAAAAAAAAACCCACTGGCAATCTTATAAGGGAAAGGAAGGCCAAAGTAGAGGAATGCTCATAATTTTTAAAATATTGCTGACACATGGCCCACTTTAGTGCAGTACTGTAGCTTACAATCTATCACCAATTTTAAACTGATCAATCATTGTACTGATCTATTACTATTCTCAAAAGGGCTCCATGTGAAAATTTTTAAACTTCCTTCCTTAAAAACAAACTTGTAGCAGGGCGTTGGTGGCTCACACCTGTAATCCTAGCTACTCAGGAGGCCGATATCTGAGGATCCAGGTTCAAAGCCAGCCTGGGCAGGAAAGTCTGTGAGACTCTTATCTCCAATAAACCACCAGAAAACTGGAAGTGGTTTTGTGGCTCAAGTGGTAGAGCGCTAGCCTTGAGCTAAAGAGCTCAGGGATAGCACCCAGGCCCAGAGTTCAAATCCGATGACTACCACCACCAACAAAAACAAAACAAAACAAAAAACAAAAAAAAACTTGCCCAATCAGTATGACTTGATGGTTAGGCAGCCTCCCAGGGGGGATTGGTCAAAGATTGTTGGGGCGCCCACAGGCCTTGTTAGTTACTTAGAAGTGTAAGCTACACTTTACTAAATGTTGTGGTGGGAGAGGGTGATTATAAATACCCCAGTACTCCCAATGAGCACTACAAAGCCAGGCAACTTGGATGGAAGATGCATGTGAACTTGTGGCTACCTGAGCCTGATAGTCATGTGCTGAGAAACTCTATCACTTTCCTCCATATAAAAGACACTGATGCCTTCCATGTCTGTCTTCCCACCAAACACAGCCAACATGACCCATATAAAATCGATACAATTCATATGGATGTATACCTCAGCATCATTTCAATGTAAAATTCAAGAAGAATGGGGTCATCCACAAAAGACTGTGATGCAAATGTCAAAATCATGTTCTCCTATTTTATCCCTCAGGATGAAGAATGATAAGCCCAAAACCTAACTCGGTTTTCTGGATAGTTATTTGGACTCTGTGCAACCAACTATGCATAAATATTCTGTCTCTTGTCCCATGGCCTTGGCACGTGAATTATATGTGACATTGAGAAGGCACACAGTGATAACCAGTGTTCAAGAAAAGATTAGATGATGGCTAGGCAGTTATTTTTGATGGACTGTCAGCCCATCATTTGTCAAATGAACCCACACTGAACTCTATAAACACTCCTTAAAGACTTGCACACTAGGTTCCTATGGTATAGGAGACCTAATGAGTACATAAAAGAGCACTGTAAATTGTGTGGTATGATAGCCTTTCTAGCTTTTCCCCCAAAGCCAAGCTTGTTAACATTCCCACTTTACAGGTAAGACAGCAAAGGCAAATGTCAGTCTAGGTTACCATGACTACAAGTGGTCCAGCCTGAGCCTTAGTTTCTAGCTAAGAGATGCTTACTGAGCACCAGAGAGCCTCTGAACAACTTGTGTGTCCTAATTCATTTAATCCTAATCAGAAGCCTACAAGGCAGGCATTAGCATCAATTTAGAGATCAAATTAAGGCAGTGAGACTAGAGGTAACTATTTTTCCCCACTGTGAAATAGGTTCTGCAAGCAGCCAAGATCACAGAGCTGCTAAGTAATAGAGTCAACATTTACAGCTAAGCCACATGGCCTCAAAGCCAGTGCTCAGCATATTGAAGCCTTCTCTCACTCTGGAACCAGGCAGCCTAGTTTTCAATTGGTATCTACAATTTACTGGAGGTGCCCTCTTGGTAACTTACATAAGTTCTCTGTGCCCCAATTTCCTCAACTGAGAAATGAGAACAATGGTTAACCCATGGCACAGGGCTACAAAGCTGACTTGCTGAGTCAACACATATAAGCTCTTAGAACAGTGTCGAACACAAGAGTAAGTGTTAGCTAATGAAATTAGCTAATGCAATGATTAGTCACTAAGCTATATAACTTTCTAAATCATCTAGGAGATGATTTATATAGTTTGGAGTAAGGGCACATGCCTTTAATCCTAGCACTTTGGAAATAGAGGTAGAAAGATTACAAGTTGTGGACTTAGCAAGCAAGACCTTGTCTCAAGAAACAAACAAGCAAACAAAAAGATGGTTGTACAATTAAAACTCAGTTGATATGGACTGATCCAGAAATTCATCTTTGTGCATAAAGGACATGCATATTTCCTATCACCTGGGGTCTACCTAGAATAGTGCTTTCCAAACTCAGCTCTGCTGAGACATCTTCATGTTAACAACAAGGACTAGATGGCAGGGTTCAAACTTCCAACATCTGTATGATTTTTGTAGCTAAAAGAAATGTGAGAACCCTTGGTCTAAAAGAATGGAGTAAGGTCATGCAGTTCCTTGTGCTCACAGCTCAGTGTGGCAAACAAATACTACAGAGACCACCATAGAGTGGGCAGTTTAGGGCCAAACTCATACCTATTTGACATCCTGTGGCTTTGAAAACAGAACACTGCTGGATCATGGAGGAACTTGAGAGCCAACACAAGAGTTTTAAATAAGATTAGATAGTGGAGGCCTTCGATGGGTTACAACATAACACTTGGAGAAGAATGATCTGCTTGTGTGGTGGAGGACACACTGGGGTGGCGAGAACTGCTGGAGGAGGGAACTGCTTTTGGACTCCAAAGAGACACATTTCCCATGACAATGAGCCTTTGGGGAGTGTTGAGTCCAGGAAGGTCACTATCTTCCACTGGGGGTGGAGATGGAAGGTCATTCCCTTATGAACGCAAAGGAAGACTGAGAAGATATGACAGTGGGCATGGTGTGGAGAAATCAGCCAACAAGGACTGCAGCTACCGAAGTACTACACTCATGACTCACTTTCCAATCAGGCTCAAGAAGACAGCCACTCAGATTTCATGGGGCAGGGGAATGATGTGCTGGGAGAGGGGGTTGAGTGTGAAGTTGGAGCTGCCATACTGGTAGGTCATCACAAAGACCAGTAGGCAGCTAGATACGGGATTGGGGCTTTGGTAAGATCTGAGAATCTTCCACACCTCTTTGGTGGATAAATAGTTGGCTCTGTGCTGAGCAAGTGGGTTAAAATTCAAGGGCTATGGGTCAGTTCAGGAGAGAAGAGTCAGGAGGGAGTGATTCAGATTTTCTTAAACTTTTTAATCTTTCTTCCACCACATCGATACCTGACACTCTCATTTTCTTTCTGTAAAGGGGAGGAGGGGTCCCAACAGAGATGGCAGAATGAGCCAGCTGTCTTCCCTGTCCCCCTGGCCCTCTTTGACACCAGAGGCAAGGGTTTGTGGGTAGAAACACATGGAGAAGGTGAATGATCCTGACCAATGTAGAAAGCAAGCAGCAGACACACTTGATGCCTTGAAGAACACCAAGCACTGGACTTGTAAAGAGTTGTACTGTCTAAATAGTAATTTAGCACACAGATTCTTAGCCCAAAGGGAGGGGCAGAGATCTGCCATGGTACATAGGTGCTATTTACCACAGAAGCCAGTATCTGAATTTTCCAAAGTTACAAAATTAATCTAAGAGTTACAGACACAAAGCACAATGCTAACACCATCTAAGCTAACTCTCAGCTTCCCATCATCCTATCCTATCCAAGGAAAGCCAGTTTTCTCTCTACTTCTGAAGTCTTCTTAGCAGTGTGCACATATGCCTTTCTCCTAATAACATTGTTCCTCACATTTTGCTGGACTACATGCTGTATGAGTTTGTTCCAATCTTCCCTTTCCTTTTTTTTTTTTTTTGTCAGTCGTGGGGCCTGAACTCTGGGCCTAGGTGTTGTCCCTCAGCTCTTCAGCTCAAGGCTCATGCTCTACCACTTGAGCCACAGTGGCACTTCCAGCTTTTTCTGCTTATATGGTGCTGAGGAATCGAACCCAGGGCCTCATGCATGCAGGGCAAGCACTCTACCACTGAGCCACCTTCCCAGCCTTCCCTTTCCTTCTTGTCTCCCTTTAGCACAGAGACAAGGAACATACCATTCAATAGCCCTCTCTCCTGAGGAGCCTTATCTGCAAATGCTCTCATATAACACCACCATGAAAATGCTTCTGTAAAAGGACCATGGAGTAAAGGGCCCAGCAGAGAAACAAAAGCAAACGCAAAGCAATCAAAAGAACCAACTTTCTGGAGCGCTACTCATTCCTGGAAGAAAGGAGGCCACACTTCCCTTTGCTTCTCTTACTCTCCCTTTCACATTTGATTTGAGCCTCTTGAAATTGCCCTTTTCTCAGGACAGTGTTGGCCAAATATTTGCCATCACCAATGATTCCAGTAAATGCATGTTAATATCGGCTAAAATCAAGGGGGAAATGGGGCACAGAGATGGGAGTGTGCCTAGAGGGAATGGGATGTGGGGGAAGGGAAGCACAGAAGCAGCGTTGCTAGGCAACCAGCAGCCTGGACCAGACAGCCCAGGAGCTAAAGATGCAGAGATGGCCTCTCCTCCCTTGCCCTGCCCTGCACCTCACTGAGCTGTCTGGCTCTAAGCTGTGTGTGTGTGAGGGGGTCCCCAGATGGTGGCATCAATCTGTCGTATCCTGACACTCGGCCTTCTCTCATCTCCCCCCAGGGAGACAGGGATCTGCCTTTGTTTTCAACCAGCGTGAAAAGAGCTCACCAACTTTATCATAAAGACTCTTGCTAGAGAGGGAACATGCATAGCATCCCCTTCCTCCTCCCCAAGGAGGGGAGGGATGGCACCATTTAGCTGTATGCCTCCCGTGGGTATATTTTATCAACTATTTCTTATTCTGTTATATACCACTAAATGAGCTTTTTAACTACATATAGAATTACCACCGAGTCTGTGTCAATACTCTCTTATATCTTAATATGTAGTTGCTTCACTACGTGCCTTTACAATGTTAAATATTATCACCACCCCCAGAGTCTGCAAAGACATCTGGTTTGCTCATTTGGTGGTGTGCCCAGGTTTGCAGAGGGGAGCCTAATAAATGATGACGGCAATCAGGCCAAAGTTGAGGTCAGCCCAAGGCGGGGCTGCCTGAATCCCATTTGGCTCTTGTTTGATGGGGTGGCCTGGTGGTGTGGGAGGTCCCAGACAGAAGGTTCATAATGCTGAGTCCCTCTGTCTGCTCCCAGTTTCTGTGAATGGCTTCTTAGCCCTTGTCTGAGCCAGGAACTCCTGGTGAATTGAGTATAGACAGGAGCAGATGGCAGGCATGGACCACGCTTCAGTAGATGGTCCAGCCAGCCAATCAGAAGAAACCACCTGCCCACCTTGCACCCTTGAGAAGATATGGAATCAATTCTATTTTCTTTTCTTTCTTGGCAACATGTGCTTTTAGGGAATTCCTGGTTTTTCTTCGTAGCAAACAACCCTGTGCATATTTTTTTTTCTAAGAGAAAAATATTAACCATAAAGTGGCTACAGAGGCAGTATAAGGGTAAATGTGTATGTGAATGTATGCAACTCAGCTCATTTATTCTATGCAGGATCATTAGTCTAGATTTTTTTTAACACATCATATACAGCTGGTTTGTTTTATAACTCATGTTAGCTCAGAATGTTTACTCTGTCCCCAGACCTTCTTTATTCACAGCTCATGTTAACTTTAACCTTGAAGATTAACTGACACTAATATCACTGTGAGCCAGAGACTAGTGTTGGGAAGGCAATGACTGCTTCGTCTTCTGCCTTGCAAAGTTCTTTCAACGTGGTAGACTGCAGCTTACATAAGATGCGAAAATCCTTCACCCCTGTGTGTCACATCATTAAATCATTACTAGATAGACTAGGACCTGAATTCAAAGACACACAACCTTATCTCAGGTAAGATAAGGTTGGAACTCTCCATTTCTATCATTAGACCAGTACAGAAGCTGCATTACGAATGATTGGCACCATGTCTCAGGTCTTCATTGAGTGTACTTGTTATCATGCAGCAAAGACAGAGCAAGACATAGTAATAGAGCCCTCAGCTCAAACCATGCATCCCACTTAGCCAGCGACAGGCCTTTGAACAAGTTATTTAACCTTTCTGAATGCCCATTTTCTTATCTGAGTCGGCTGCTATGTGGTACTGTGAGGATGAAATCAGATATGCTCTGGACAAGTTCTAAGAATGGCAAAATGTAGTTATTATTGTGATGGACACTCAGTATGAGATCTGGGTGACCTGAAGCAATTCTATTATGTGCACGTTCTACCCCCTATTGTTTAAATAACTTCTATTCTTTAGATAAAGTCATCCCACAACGGGAGCCACAAAGTAAGCCATAATATATTATATATATATGTGTATATATATATATATATATGTATATATATGTATGTGTGTATGTATTTTTTCCCCTGAGAAAGGGCCTCAATATTTGTAGCCCAGAGTGGCCTCAAACTTGCAATATTCCTGCCTTGGCCTTTTAAGTTCTGGGATCACAGGCATACACCACCATATCTGGCAATTTTAATGTTTTAAATAGCCATATGGAAAAAGAAACAGAGGAGATTAATTCAAATATACAAATTCCTCCAACCTAAAATACCCAAATATTAACCTTTCAACATAGAATCAGCAACCTAAAAATCATTAGTAAAACGCCCAGTTTTTTAAAAATATGAAATCTTTAACATTGGTGTGTTCTCTCTGTCACCACTGAACACCTCTGGAGTGTTGCTTGGGTTTTGGGGGGAAAGAGGTAGGTAGGTAGTACTGTGGCTTGAACTCAGGCTGGTACTCTACCACTTGAGGCACACTGCTACTTCTGGCATTTTGCTGCTAAAGTGGAGATAAGAATCTCATGGAATTTTCTGCCTTTGCTGGTTTCAAATCAAGCTCCTCAGATCTCCATCTGCTTGACAGCTAGGATTACAGGCATGAAGCACAGTGCCCAGCAGCCTGATACTTCTGTTCCAGTGGCTTTTGCAAGATTAGGGACAGTATGTAATTCCAGCAGTCATCTACTTACTATCTTGAATTCTCTTGGAAAACACTGATTACTAAAATTGTGCCCCATTTCTGAGAATTGTAGGGATACCTTGTTCCTCTGTTTTCCTAGAAGTGAGCAGTTATGAATGTCCTGTGGCCATAGACTATGTCAGAGGGAAGAGACACAGCCATCCCCAGACAGCTTGGAGCTTAAGAGACACAGCCATCCCCAGACAGCTTGGAGCTTAAGACACAGCCTCCCAGGATGGATCAGCTTCTTAAGCCAAACAGGAAGTGAGGTAGGTGATGGCAGGAAGTTGTGTAAATGGAGAAGACTGCAGTGGGTAAAAGCTTTATCACAGAGAGAGGAACTTCTGCCACCTAAAATGGTGGACAAAAAAGCAGGGAAGGTGGTCCAAGGATTGGAAAGAAAAGTATTTTCTCCTGCTGGCCTGTCTTCTGGGAAAACAGGACCTTATACAGTATATATCATATACCTTCAGGGAAGATCATAAGGATGATGCCATTCCATTCTAGTGGAAATCCATTCTAATTTCTATGAGGAACTGGAAAGAGTGGCACATGCATATCATCCCAGCTATTCAGGAGGCAGAAATAGGAGGTTCAAGGTTAAGAGGTTCACTCCAGGCAAGAAGTTAGCGAGACTCTATCTCAACAAAAGAGACAGGTGTGGTGGTATGCACCTGTGATCTCAGCTACATGGGAGTCATACATAGGGAATCCCAGTCAGAGGCAGGTCTAGGCAAGAATGTGAGGCTCTTATCAGAAAAATAACCTAAAAGCAAAAGGTACTAAGGTGTGGGGTAAGCAGTAGAGAGCCCTGAGTTCAAATCCTTTGCTGATAAAAATATAAATGCTAGCCAGGTGCTGGTGGCTCACACTTGTAATCCTAGCTACTCAGGAGGATGAGATCTGAGGATCTTGGTTTCAAGTCATCCCAGGCAGGAAAGTCCATGAGACTCTTATCTCTAATTAACCTCCAGAAAACCTGAAGTAGTGCTATGGCTCAAGCAGTAGAGCACTTGCCTTGAGCTGAAGAGTGCAGGGACAGTCAGTGCCCAGGTCCAGAGTTCAAGCCCCACGACCAGCCAAAAATAAAAATAAAAAATAAAAATGCTCATTGTTCTTCCATCTCCACCTCTGTTACCAAAGCTTCAGGAAGAGGCTCAGAGCTTCGGAATCATAGACGATGGTGGCCCCTCTCACTTTTCATGGAGGCTTTCAGAAAAAAGTTCTCATGAGTAAACAATTTCAGATCACAGAGTGAAAAACACAGACTTCAGGTTGGCCTGCCATACACCCGTGATGTACTGTGCTCACATCATCTGTCCAATTGTCCTTAAGTGGAATGTAAGAACTTACGGAGCAACCTGGTGAAGATATGAACACAGGGCACTGGTGACTTGTGCTAACACTATTCATCTACCTCAGGAGGCTTGAGATCTGCAGGGATCTCGGTTGGAAGACAGCCTGGGAAGAAAGTCCATAAGACTCATCACCACAATAACCAGCAATAAAAGCTCAACTGGCGGTAGAGCATCAGCTCAAATAAGCTCAAGGACTTGAGCACAAACCTTGGTACAAATGAAAATCAAACAAACAAACAAATGACATATCAGGAAATGGCCTGTGTTTTTAGATTAATTCCTAGCCTACACTCCGTTGCCTTCCACCCTCCCCCACTACAAATAATGTACCATTTACGGGGATGATCCAGGTTTTGGAAGAGCAGGTTTCACTCAGTAATCTCCAAGGGCTTGACAGGCTAAACATTGAATGTGAGAATTAAGGCCATTTTCTCCATAACTCAGAGAAAGGAAATGTTAAGGCAGCATTCCATCACTGCATGAAATTATCTATGTGCTTGTCTAGCTCCAGACTCCTCCGTAGGATGCAGTTCCTGACTTTTCTGTGGGGGCAAACTCTTTTTCCAAACCTGCATCCCACCTGACAAACCTTGTCAGGTCAATATAATGGAAAATGTCATTCCTCTCCCTCCCCATCTTTCCAACTCTGGACTGAAAGGTAACAACAGGTACTGTTTAGTCCAAAGCTGATAACAAATGTCCTGAACTGGTCCTCAACCTCAAGTTCAATAGTTGATATAGATGACTAAAGTAGAATTAAGGTAGAAATGAATCTGAAGGTAATCATTTTATGATCTTTTAAAATAAGGGCACAGAAACTGGATGCTAGTGGCTAGGCCTATAATCCTAGCTACTGAGATAGGAGGACTGTGGTTCGAAGTCAGTCTGGGCAAGAAAGTCCCTGAGCTCTTATCATTAAAAAAAAAGGCAGAAGTGAAGCTGTGGCTCGTGTGGAAGAGTACCAGCTTTGAGCAAAAACAAAAACAAAAACAAAACTGAGTTCAAGCCCCAGTGCTAATACAAAAAAAAATGAGGACATGAGGTCAAAATGTTTGGAGTCAATTGGAATCTAGAGATGGAGCCAAATGAGCTGGAGAATAGGGGCTACCCTTAGAAAGAAATCTAATTTAGAATTCAGGACAACAGAACTATGTAGAAGAGAAAGACAATTCATATATTTAAGTTGGCTTTTGTCCAACCGCTGTCTCCAAGTTTTGCTGAAGCCTGTTCTAAAATAGTTTTCCCTTTTATATCTATATGTATAAAGAAATTTGTGTGTGCCAAATCAAATTCCTGGCCAAACAGTTGGTTCCATGGTGAGAAATACTGAAAAGATGTAATAATAATACCAAGCAAGGTATCTTAGGCTCATACTTTTCTTTTTTTCATTCAACAAGTATGTATCTTAATGACATCATCTTCCAGAAACTGGACTGAGCACTAGTATCACAATGGCCAACGTACAGACTTGTTCCTCAAATTTTGTGGGGGAGGGCTTTGGAAAGCAGTAACAAGTACAGAAGCAATGACAATGAGGTATATATGGCCATGTAGGAGATTGCCACAGGACAAAGGGCTGCCTGGCCAGGCAGCAGAGAACACTGGTGTAGGGGAGGGAACTGAAGAACTCACTGAAATTAGTCAGAAGCAGGGGACAGGGGCATGGGAAGAACAGTTCCTAGGAAGAGAGAACACTGTAGAATATGTCTGACAAAGCATGGCAAGAACATGAGGCTCTTACTTGACCAATACTTTCGTGATTTTATAGGACTGAAGAAAACTGCTCCCCTACTATGCGCATCAGTCATTCTGTGTGTTTCTGGGACTTAAGTCCCTATCAGCTATCCCCGTTCCTATTTTCCTAAGGCCAGCTGGCCAATCCACAGCCATGAAATTGTCATTTGAAGTCTCATTTCTTATCCCAGAAGGTAGCTTTGTCCTAAGCCTCAAGCTTTAAGAAAATGTTAAAAACATACCAGGCAGACTAATCACCTATGAACTCACCCACTCAGTCTTAAAATGTCAGGCATCTAATGTTGGTTTGGTGAAAGAAAGACTCTGTGGACTGAAGAGATCTTCCTGAATAGTTTACCTTTATTGCTTCCCTCACCCAAATCCAAACACCAAGTCTGACTTTTAACAAGACTGCAGGCTATACGATCTAACCTAATAAGGACGTGATCTTTAATGCAAAAGTCTACACAGAGGGATAAGTTAATGACAACATTTATTCCTAATAGGGGCTGCCCTTAAAAAGAATACTGCTTTGGTGTTCTGGACAACAGAATATTATAGAAGAGAAAGACAATTCATCTATTTAAGTTGGCTTTTGTCCAATAGTTTCAAGTTCCATTTTTCTAAGGTTGGCTGAAGCCTATTATTAGTCTTTCCATTTTGTATATGTCTAAAGAAAATTTGGAAAAAAACTATTTTGCAAAATACTTCAACATATCCACACAGGTGAATGATTAGGTAATAATAGTGTTATTGGTTTCTGGAAATGTATGCAGCTCTTAACAAAGATGATAATTTATAGTTACTTGGAAAGTGCTAGTGAAAAACAATACTAAGTGGTAAAGTAAAACATACAAAATTACACATGCATTATGATTGCAAGAAATGCAAATATGAAAAAAATGCTGCAAAGATATCCACCAAAAGGAGAAGTAACGCAATGGTAAAAGCAGGAGCTGAATACAGCTTTTAAGGCTGTTTAAACAAGGTTCAGGATGTCATCTGTTCAAGGGCAAGGTGAGCAAGTCCAGAGGCTGTGATTCTGGCTTCTATGACCCTTACATGTTCTCAGCTTGGGGAGAAACTGGTTGATTTCCCATGTCTCAGTTTTTCCAGATGTTCAACAGTGATGATGGCGTAAGAGTACAGGCACTTACACTTCCAAGAGCACATATCTTGTCTCTTTAATTTGAAAAAGAGTAGACTGTGTGCTATTCCCTCTGAGCAAAGAGTGACCAGTCACTTTTACTTCCAGCAAGAGTTATGAATTAGATTATATGGCAGTTCACTCTTTCCAAGCAGGAAGAATAACTCAAGGCACTTATGGAATTTCCTTTCCTACAGAATCATAACAATAGCTTAGATATACATCTGGCCTTGCAAATTCCCAAGCTGCAATGTCCAGAGACAGAGAATGAGTAAAAAATAGCTTAAACACACAATACCCTGGTGTGCCCCAGCCCAGTCTCTGCAGATTTCATAGCTAGATATTGAAGAACACTTGACCTCCTCTTCCTTCTCCAACAAATCAACCTCAGAATCACATGAATCTCAGGAGAAACTTACAAAGTGGGCCCCCAAAGGGACTTACCTGTACCAGGAGTTCCAGCTTCCTGTCATCCAGAAGGTGTACTTGACATCGACGGCCCTCCGTCATCTAAGAGACAAGAGACATGGTGGCCATTAAAGTGGAGAAGTGGGACAAAGGATGTGAGGGCTCCTGAGCTGGACCCCACTGGAGATAGTTGTCTGGGAGAGTTGGGTCATCAGTAACAAGAAGTGGTAGTAGCGGCACCTCATTCATTCAGAAATATTTATGGGGCAATTTCTATCCAGCCGGGGCCATTCTGAGAGCCAGATATGGAGCAGCACATAATACTTCATGGAGCTTACATTTCCATGGAGGAGAAATAAAATAACATATGCGTTTGCAATATCTTACTAAGTTATGGTAAGTGTTCTTCATGTATTCATTATTCCATTCAGTAACTGCATTACCACAAGTGAGAGAGCTCAAGATCCCATCTTTGGCCCCAGATTCACGGTTTCCCTTGTTGATCAGTACCAAAGCAGAGGCCCACCCATCTTGCATCTTGGTGTTAGCCCAGCGTGTCAAGAATGACCTGAGTCTATGCAGGACTGTCAGCATAAGCAGGATAGAAGTGCCCATAGCCCACCTGGAACCCTGTCCCTTGTGCCTTTTGAGATTTCTGTCTCTGAAGAGTGAAATAAGAAGTTGGAGCTGGGCACTGTGGCTCATGCGTGAAATCCTAGCTACTCAGGAGGCTGAGATCTGAGGATCACAGTTCAGAGCCAGTCCGGGCAGGAAAGTCCTTGAGACATTTATCTCCAATAAACTACCAGAAAACCGGAAGTGGCACTGTGGCTCAAGTGGTAGAGCAGTAGCTCGAGCTGAAGAACTGAGGGACAGTGTCCAGGCCCAGAGTTCCAGCCCCATGACTGACCAAAAACAAAAAAGCTGGCACTGGAGGAACTAAGTCCAGACTTAGCCCTGATAATTACTGGCTGGCTACAAGACTTTGGTGATTTCTAGACCCCAATCTCATAGACAAAAACAAATGGGCTGGGTCTGGTGGGATGCTAATATTTAATAACTGAATTTGTTTGATGTGTAGCATTTGCTAACATTGTCCTCAAAGGAAATCCTCAGCACAGCAAGTCTCCTCAGAGATAGCAGCTAGCTGCAGCTCTATGAATTATTGTCCTGCTGAAAGCCAAACACCTACATGCTGTCTGCTGACAGACAGGTGACTGTTACAATGCTGACAGTATTTGCAACCCCAGGAATATAGCAACAACGCCAAGAGTACAAATTGCTCAACTGCCGTGAAATCACGAGGAAGTAATAGGCTCTGAGTATTACTTTTGTTTTTAAAATATTGTACATTATGCTTATATAATTTTTTGGGGGGGGTCCGGTTGTGGGGACTGAACTCTGGGCTTGGGTGTTGTCCCTCAGCTCTTCAGCTCAAGCTAGCACTCTATCACTTGAGCCACAGCGCCACTTCCAGCTTTTTTCTTTTTGCTTATGTGGTACTGAGGAATCAAACCTAGGGCCTCATGCATGCAAGGCAAGCGCTCTACCACTGAGCTACCTTCCCAGCCCCAATGCTTATATAATTTAATTTTAGGAATGGCTAAGTTTTAGATCTGGTTCCAGAAATCCCTAAAAAAATGTAGTGACCGGCTCTCATGAGTTGACCTCAACAGTGCTGTGTGGATCTGAAGCCCTTTTAATGTTCACCTAGTGGAATATACTGGGCTGTTCAGTATTTCCCACCATGCTATCACCCCTAGTGAGGACTAGTATTTTCCCCAGAGATTAGCATGTTAAGCAGCTGTAAATAAAGGAGAGATGCACATAGGTAGATCCATGAGACTCATCTCCAATTAACCACCAAAAAGCTGAAAATAAAGCTGTGGCTAGCCTTGAGCAAAAAAGGCCCTGAGTTCAAACTCCTGGATGGCTCAAGCACACAGCTCAAGTGGTAGAACATCTGCCTAGCAAATGTGAGGCCCTGGGTTCAAACCCCAATACTTTCCCAAAACAAAAACCTTCACCAAAAACGTTAATTTCAAATTTCAATAGGTCTGTTAATAGGAACTAAATAAGTACTCGAGAGAAAAGAAGTTCAGAGCTACAGAAATGATTCTCACTAAAAAGTTTAACAGAGTGGAAATTAGTTCAAAAAGTGGTATACACTCCCTGATTGTTACAGGGTCTTAAAAAAAAAAGTTTATCACAGGCTTAAGAAAATTCCTTGAAGGGTGAAGATAAGAAGATTTATGAAAGACATACAATGTCTTTGTATCTTTCAAACACAACACTTTGAGCTTCCTCACATGGTGGAAAGTTAAGGGTTTATATCAGCCTTTTAGTTACTGATTCGCATTCTAATAGATTTTACGAAATCAAGTTGGTATCTAAGAGACCTATTTACAGTAATGAAGCCATAGAACATCATACTCTGAAAATATTTCATAGCACATAAAGTTCAGATGTAAAAGTTGACCCTGTCGGTCTTATTTTCATGAAAAGTAAAAATGCTCATTAAAATTCAATAATACCACTTTGTCTGCCCTGTAGCTAAAGGAAGTGTATTGAGAAGCTGGTATTTATTCCTGGGGAAAAGGTAAGCCTGCCCCTCCCTCATCCATGTCTCCCTTGGGGGAAAATAAAGGAAGCCTACAAAAGATACCCCAGGAATGTCTGAATAGAGACTAGTGTTTGATTCATTGTAGTTTTGGAGGTCCACCTTCCCTTTGACAACAGGGGTGTGGGTTGTTTCTTAAAAGAGCACCTGTTTATTGTTTGAGTCCTAAGTCAGACTGGAGTACCAGGTTTCCCTCATCGCTTCAGAAAAGGCGCACCGTGTGGGCGGGCACAGCCCAAGAGCAGACATCTGCAGCTTTGTGTGGCTTGCCAGGCACAGCTGAAATTTTCTCTTGAATACTAACAATTGTAAAATAGCACTGTGTTTCTTTTCTTTTCTCTCTCTCTTTTTTTTTTCAGCTGCGCAAGCATAATTGGGTCCCCGGCATCACCCTCAAAGGAAATCCTTTGGTAGAACAACGCTGTATGTACAGAGATGTCAGCTGGCTGCTATTCTAACCCTGAATTGTTTTGTACAACACAATTCTGTATCAATCACCAGCCTCCTAAAGGCTCCTGATTCTAAGGATGTGCCAGTTCTGGGGCTTGAACTCAGGGCCTGGGTGTTGTCCCTAAGCTTTTTTGCTCAAGGCTGGCACTGTAACACTTGAGTCACAGTTGCACTTCGGGATTTTTGCTGGTTAATTGGAGACGAGAGTCTCATGGCCTTTTCTGATTGGGCTGGTTTGAACCACAATCCTGAGATCTTAGCTTCCTGAATAGCTATGATTAAAGGCATGAGCCACCAGTGCCTGGCACAGAATCCTTTTGAATGTCACTTTTCTTCAAGACAGTGTAAATATTCTGAGTTGGGGAAATCTTTCTCTTCCAATACAGACTCAAATCTTCCCACTTTCCTGTGCTTCTGATTATTCCCCTTTTCTCAATATTATGTACCTTTTTCCTGTCTGCTCCTGACATTCCTTGGGTGTCCTCTCCCACTTTTCTTGCCCCTCACTTAATAATTTATGTGCCACAGTATATGTGTGTACAGAAGGATTCCAAGGGAATCATCCCAGCTCTGCTATTTCTAACATTTGTATAGAAATGTTACAAAGTTGTATAATGGCCATACCACCATTTGAAACATCCTGAACTTAGAAAAATACACTTTTGCTTTAGGATGAAACCTAAAACTTAGGCTATCAATATGTTACTCTTTCCCCCAGTTCCCTGGGTTAATTTTCATGGGTGAAGACCCCTGTATCTATCCACCCATACACATACACACACATACCCCTAGTTACTACATGCTTACTTATTTCTTGGTACAAAGCTAAGTTACCAAATTGGGCTTCATATTCCTGTTGGAGATTGAGACAGTAAAATTAAAAAATTATATATCCTAGTGGCTCATAAGAATTACCTAAAACAAAGAACGACCAATTTCAAGGCATTCCCAATTATCTCTAAGCAAGCTGAAATGCTATCTGTAAAAACTTGACCATCAATCAGAAAATTTAGAGGTAAAAAAGCTATGTGAGCTAAGGCACACACACAGAAACTTGTTTCACCGCCAGTCTTCCCAGTGAAGGGTCTTTAACCCAGAGGCCATCCTAAGAATGCCAGAGGCATTACTGCACAATGTGACCTTTGACCCCAGCCATTTCCTGGTTTAGAAGAAAATTCCAAGGCCATGACTACAATTTCCCTGCACTAGACATTATTGGAACGCCTTTTTTTTTGGGGGGGGGGGGAGATTGGGGGAGGTGTCACTTAAAAAGTATCACCTTGCTTTCCACACTTCAATTACCTCCTCAGAAAGATAAAAGCCGAAGCAGCAATGTAGGAACCCAAAGTTTTAGAATGACAAACTTCAATAAAATCAAACCATACTTCATTCACATCCAGGAACTGAATAGAAGCAACATGTCTACAGCCACCAAGAAACACAAGCTGTTGGTGAAAGTTCAGAGACAAAGACCCGAATGACAAGTTAAAATTTATTAGAAATATATGTTTGGCAGGATGGAGGTTTAAACTCAGAGCCTTGCTGGTGCTCTTACCACTTGAGCTGCACCTCCCGCCTAGCTCTTTGCTGGCTATTTTTGGAGTTAGACTCTGACTTTTCTGCCTGGACTGGCTCTGAGTACCTAGGATCACAGGCCTGAACCACTGGTACTGGGCTTATAGGCTCATTTTCTGAAAGTACTATGTATTAAAATCAGGTGATAAAGGCAAGGAGATTCAAGTTCTATTGGCAACAGAGGTCTTATTTAGGAAGAGGTGACATTGATCAAGATGCACTGTACTCATAAATTGACATGATGAAATGAAACCCCTCTATAAAATTACTTAAAGATGACAACAACAACAACAACAAGGCTGATCTTAGCCTCACTTTGCTCCACCACTTCCTCCAAATTGTGCTCTCTCTGTTTTTTGTGACTCTTGGATTTAGAAGAACAAAAGAGGTGAACCCCTGGGGGTTCTGGCTGCTCAATACAGCTGCAGCTCCTAAGACACAGGTGAGGATGTAGCTGAGTGGGCCTCCATTTGCCACAGCCAAAGGAAACTAGCTTTTCTTTGCTAATGCAGAAAGACAAGCCATGGCGTCAGGGGCTGCACTCGGGGCATGGGGACACAGGCTGCTGTGTCTGAGGAGGAACAGCATTAGCCCCCTGATGTCACCAAAGGACTCAGAGATCTGTGTGCATTCAAGCCCCAAGTCCTATGAGACAACCAGTTTAATACTGTCCACGTGATACATCTGGGCAGCAAGCGTGTAGAAAACCACACCAGTGTCTGAACTAGCATTAAAAAAATCATGCAAGGGACCTAGGCAGGTAAGAGATGAGACCCACCAGACAGCCCCAGCATGGAAGAAGACCCCTGACTTAAAGGGAGACTGTGGAATATGAGGAAGAAAAAGATCAGGAACAGAGGACAAACTCCTGGGCCTGGAGGGGAGGGCAGGGGCAAGGTGTCTGGTTAGTGGCTAGTATATGTGGAATCTGGGGCCAGGATGGACAATTGCTCTGTGTCTAGCTCTGACCAAATAGGAAACAAATACTGCAGGGTCCAAATGCATGAGCCTGGAGAGGTGCTATGTGTCCAGACACCAGCTCCAAGCCCAAAGCAGTAAAGCCACCCAGGGTCGAAGGCATCCGGTTCCTGGAAGACTGTGGTATTTTCTGCCCACCTCCCCAACTAGCCAGAAACCTCTAGAAGAGAAACTTGGGTTTCCTACCTGGATTCTGCCACGGCTGAAATTTCTTCTACAAACAGAACTCTTTATTTTTCTGTGTTGATACCAGGACTTCTCACTCTGGCTCAGCTTGCCTGCTCACAGCTGATGCTCTGTCACTTAGCCACACCTCCAACCTGCCTTTTATTTGGTTAATTGGAGATGGAGTCTCAAAGACTGTTCTGTCCTGGTTGGCTTTAAACCATAATCCTCCAGGTATCAGCCCTGAATAGCTAACTAAGATCAGAGGCTTGAGCCATTGGTTCAAGCTTCGGAATTCTTCTCGAACACTAACCTACCATCCTGCTCAAAGCACAAACATTTATGAAGACATAGTCACATTAATACAACCCAGCTGCAGACCTTTGCTTCTCTGCAGGCCTAGAAGCCTAGGTCTTTTTGGTTTTGCCTTCGCAGCAGTGGGAGTCTCTGAAGACACAGAGATGTAATCCTACTCAATGGAGACTTCATTAAGGTTACTTAGAGAGAGCTCAGGGAAGGGAGCAGAGCCTATCCTAGTAAGGAAAAGGGAGTGCAGAATTTGGAGCACAGAGGAAGTGATGGGCTGTGTGAACGGAGGCTTGAGGGGAAAGATTAAGCAGACCTGGACAGAGCTGGGAGGGGGAGGTGTTGGGGGGAAGGGATGCTAGGATTTGGGATATGGATGGGACAATGAAACCATCTCTTTCTCTCTTTATGCTGTGAAACAGGAATCAGTGGATAAGAATCTCATCGTGTGATGAGTCTGTGAATGTCTGTGATCTCAGCTACTTGGGAGGCAGAGGCAGGAGAGGCTCAAGTTCCAGGCCTGCTGGGGCCAACTTAGCCAGATTCTGTCTCAAAAACAAAATATAAATATAAATGATATAATAAAAGCAAGTGTGAAGCCCTTGGTTAAAACACCAGTACTAAGGAAGCTGAGATCTGAGGACAGCAGTTTAAATCCAGTACAAGTGAGAACGTTCATGAGACTCTTATTTTTCCATAAACTACCAAAAAAGCCAGAAATGGAGCTGTGGCTCAAGTGGTAGAGCGCTAGCCTTGAGCACAAAAGCTCAGGGACAGCATCCGGGCACTAACTCAAGCTCCAGGACTGGCACACATACATAGAAAATTAAGTCAGAAAGTAGAGAGTGAGACAGAAAAGGACAGAGTGCGTATGATGTCCTAAAATTTTTCCATGTGACATTTACGAAACATCAAGGGCACAGAACCTGCGAGCAGCATTTCCAGTGCCGCCCAAATTGATGGGGCCAAAGTTGCAAAACTAACGTTGATATTTAAAATAAGAAAGCCAAGGACAAGAAAAGACCCTTTAAAGACATGTTCCAAGCAGGAAGAGCAAAGGAAAGGATGGCGCCACCCCTCATAGCCAGTAAGGTCAAACCATGGAACAATATAGTTCCTGTTTTGTTTCAAACAGCTCAACCAAGAAGGTACACAAAGAGCTAACAAGGAGAAGAATCTAACGCCACTGTCCCCAAGGTAAGATCCAGATGGTTACATTAAATATAAAAAACAGGTATGTGAGCTGGGTGCTGGTGGCTCACATCTATAATCCTAGCTACATAGGAGGCTGAAATCTGGGGATCATGTTTTGCACAATCCCAAAAGCTAGAAGTGGAGTTGTGGCTCCAGTGGTAGAATGCTAGCTTTGGCACACACAAAAAAAGCGCACAGGGACAGAGTCTGGACCCTGAGTTCAAGCACCACTACTAGCACCAAAAAACGAAACCAAACAAACAAAAAAATGCACAGAAAATAACTACCACCACCACCACCACCAAACCAGGCATTTGATCATTTCTTAGTACTTTCTAGACATGAAAGCAATGGGCCAAAGTAGGATTGGATTATATTGAAATAATTCTCCTGCACAAAGAAAAGATAAATGCAAACTTGGGGGTGTGACGAGAGCAATAATTACGAGAGGGTTATTTTAACTAGCCGGGAATTACAACTCAGAAGACCACGAACACAAGAAATAAAAATAGAAGGCAAATGGTCAAACGACTCATATCCTTTGGCTCAGTCATTTCTCTCCTCTAGTCATGTATTCTAAATGAAATAGAGAAACAAAGGTAAGGGATTTATAGGTATAAAAGCTCCCCAGGGTGTGTATCCATTCAAGTGCTCTGAGTGTTTATTGCTAGTCAGGCATCTCACTGGATATACAGTGATAAAGGCAATTTTTGTTTCTGTACTTAAGATGATTCCAAGGGTAAAAGAAATACCAAGTTAACAGTACTTGCAGAGTACTGAGTGTGGCAACAGTGCTGGGTGGAAGATGCTTTGGGGAGGGGGCATAGGACAAAGAGTCATACCTGGTGGGTGGGGATGCCCTTTTGAGGAAGTACTATTGGTAGACCTTGACATCTGGCAAAGCAGCATGACTAAGAAGGGCTAGAGTGAGCGAAAACATGGCTTGTTGTGAATATGGCAGCATCTGCCCTGCAAAAGCACTGGAGGACGGGCATAGGCGGTGAGTGAGGAACAGACCCCTGTTTAAAAGCACAGACATCTGATGTCTGAGATGGTGAATCCCCTATGTGTCTGTGAGGGGGACTAAACACCATTGTCCAATCAACTTGATCAGAAGTGGGGCAGAAACAGTCTTTGTAAAGAGGATTCAAATTGCAAACGTTAAACGCAGTGTCTAGAGCAGGATACACAAGCATTTGGAAAAACTGTAGCGTAATTCCAAAATACATACTGACTTTCTCAGTCTGTGTATAAAAATGGACATGGAAGGCACGTTCATCAGATTTCCACATGATGAAGAGGTTTGGATGGTAGCTTCAAAGTGTAAACATTGGGACCAGGTTGTTTTTTTTTTTGTTTTTGTTTTTGTTTCTGTCAGTCATGGCGCTTGAACTCTGGGCCTGGGCACCGTCCCGAAACTCTTCAGCTCAAGGTGAACACTCTACCACTTGAGCCACAGTGCCACTTCCAGTTTTCTGGTGGTTTATTGGAGAATCCCATGGACTTTCCTGCCTGGGCTGGCTTTGAACGGAGATCCTCAGATCTCAGCCTCCTGAGTAGCTAGGATTACAGGCGCGAACCACCTGTGCCCGGTGGGACCAGATTGTTTATGGTTTGTTTCCCACTCACAGTTCAATGCCAGAAGCAAAGCATTCAGAACAGTTAACCATTTACAGTTAAACCATTTCTCGATTCTGGCTATCATATTTTGGGTAGGAAATGAAAGAAACTGGAGAAATCCAAGGAAGGACAACAAGATTGAAGATAGGGTTACCATATGATCTATTCTTACCAAGAGAGAAGTATGTGAGTACAAATTCAGGCTCTGATTGATAACATGGCAAGAACAAGCATGGACCAGGACCATCTTGGGTAAAGCTGGATGGGAAAACTTGCTAAATGGATGAGTATAATTAGAAAGGAGATGAACATTTGACTTGGCGGGCCAAAAATAGAATCAATGAGTGGAAGTTGCAAAGACACATTGGAATTCAATAGAAGGAAGAACGTTAAACAGGCATTATTGTTCAACATGGAATGGGTTGCCTGATTATCATGACTAGTGAACAGGACGAGGCAGGGGACCTCAGCCTGGGGGTAATAGAAGGGATTACTGAGCTCAGGTGGAAGGTGGGATCTAAGATACCAAGATCTCTTCCTACTCTAGTAAACTGGGATGGACAAAAGAGGAAGAAAATGCGTTCATCTGAACAGCTTATACATTGACTTGCCATGTTTCCTATTGCAGTATCACATGTTATTCGATAAAACAAATATTTACAATGTTCAGCACTGCTTCAGGAAACTTTAAAAACTGCAAGTGGCTCATGACTGGAATCCTAGCTATTCAGGAGACTGAGATCTGGGGATGGCAGTTCAAAGCCAGCCCGGGTAGGAATGTCCATGAGACTCTGATCTCCAATTAACCAGCAAAAAAGCCAAAAGTAGAACTGTGGCTCAAGTAATAGAATGCCAGCCAAAGACAGCAGCCAGGCCCTGAGTTCAAGTTCCAATACTGGCACAAGAAAAAGAAAATTGCACTGCAGATACACAGCTACAAACAAATTTTTCCTAGTTTGCTTTTTTTTTTTTTTAACATTACGGATTTCTCTTGTTTAAATGTGCAGTCAAATATTTTCTATTTAAAATGTAATGTTGGGGCTGGGAGAGGGTATAGCTCTGTGGAAGAGAGCCTGCTTAACATGCGAGAAACCCTGGGTTCGATGCCAGCAGCAAAAGTTAAAAAGGAAAATAAGATGTAACACTCTATGTGTTACATGCATGTGCCAACCTCTGTTTTGGTGGAGTAGTCCTGTGTTTGATAACCCAAGATATCAACGCTCCAACATCTAATTCAATCTGTCTTAATATTTTTGGCAGTACTAAGTTTTGCATTCAAAGCTTTGTGCTTCTGAAGCAAGTACTCTCCTACTACAGCCATGTACCCAACTCTTTTTGCTTTACTATTTTTCAGAAAAGGCCCAGAACTTTTTACCTAAACTGGCCTCAGACCTTTATCCACTTACTTACGCCTCTTGAATAACCAGGATTAAAGGCATGAACCACTACATCTGGATTTTGTTTTGTTTTGAGACAAGGTCTTACTATGCAGCCCAGGCTGGCCTCAACTTTCTAAGTGCTGGGATTACAGGCATGCACCATCATACTCAGCACAAGCTGTCATTTTGTTACATTTAAATCTATTTTTTGCTTGCCTTGTCTTCAGTGGGAGTCAAAGCAGCACTAGTTCAACTGTGGATCTCATCATTCAGTAAGTTTCCATATTTGTAAATTTTTCATTGGCCTTAAAATGACAATGTGTATAGAACTGTAGCAGGATGATATGACCACAATAAACAAATTAATAAATCTATACTTATATACTGTATCTCCTTATATATCTATTCACTGTTCAGCTTCATTGATAGTCATAAGATCATTCTGGTTCTTGGTGGTACTTAAGCTTGTAAGTCAGGGCCTTGCATTACTAGGCAAGCACCCTACTAGCCTAGAGACAGGTTTTCAATAGCCCATTCTGTAGAAAGCCTCAGAGGGCTCAGTACACCTGTCAGTTTTATAGTTCCTAGGCTCATGTGACCACAGGTCATGCAGAATCAACATGGCTATGCAGTTTGTGACAGCTGGCGCACCTGCCTCACTACACACGGGTGAGGATTTGGAAGTGGGTGCCCCTCTCCTTATCATGAGTGGGGAACTCTGACATTATCAGGGGCCATTTGGCTATCTATCAGATCAACTGAGGGCCATACAATACTATTGGTACAGGCAGATGGCCGCAAGAAGCCAACCAGAAGCACATAAGAAGCCTAGATGTCTATCCTGTCATGTACCCTCCTCTGCAATATGCAATCTGTGAATCCCAGTGGTCATAGCCTTCCTTGTTCCCCTCTTCTGAGATGTGCAGGTTGGGAAGTACAACTCCAAGCCATCTGCAAGCTTCTCAAATTCCACCCTTGCATCCTTCAAAGGCCTTGTAGCCTTTGAAGCAGAGTGGCCAGAGTCACCATAGCAGTTGCTAGGCCCCCAGGTCACCTGCTTTGACAGAATCTCAGGAACCTGAGTCCAGGGGCCAAGCTACACACCCAGCTTGGCATCACACCAACTTCCCCCATATCATCTTCCCCCAGTGACCATCACCCCAACTTCCCCCAGTGCTCCAGAGCTAGAAGACCACGAATCCTGCAGGGTGATCGGTGGGTGCTGACTTGGAGAGCTCATAAGCCGGCCCCTGCCCCTCCACAATAAAATGCCCAGGGAGAGCCTGGGAAGTGCTTGTATTAGAGGGCGTTTCAAGCTTCCCTGACATCTAGAGGGGACAGACAGTATTATCAGAGTTCTTCGGAAAGCTAGAACACCGCTGTCAGTGCTGGTGGGAGGTTTTTCCACTGACAGGTTGTTCCAGAAGGCTCCCAGACCTGCTTCTGGGGTCCTTGATGAGGCTGCACAAATTCCGGAACTGTTCCTAGCCACCCAGTGCCCTTTAGCAGCGGGGGGTACAGAAGCAGGCTTGGAAATGAGGGGGAAACAAACAGAGAGGAGCAGGAAGGAGGCAGGAGAGGGGTCTAGCAGCAGAGCTATCCCTACTTCTCACTCTGCAAGCCTCCAGGGAGAAATGACAGGAAACAAGGCGGGACGTACAAGTGCATGGACCAGAGCAAATGCAAGTTCAAAAAAGCATCCAGGGTACACAGCATTTGCCAGCAGTTGCAGAAATAAAGACACTATGTTGTATCTGCTAGTCAAATCAAAAATTCTAATTGGATACAGAACAATTTCTCTGAGCTTTCGGCAGGAGGTAATTATTGTGTTGACTACACACAGAAAAAAACAAGCCTGCAACTGAGCCTACTGTTTAGCTGTTTCTATGTGAGGAGGAACAAGGGATGTGAGGTTTGTTGGGTTTTTGTTTTTGTTTTTTGGTGTGTTTGTTTTGTTTTTTTTTTTTTTTTGGTCGGTCGTGGGGCTTGATCTCTGGGGCTGGGCGCTGTCCCTCAGCTCTTCAGCTCAAAGCAAGTACTCTACCACTTGAGCCACAGTGCCACTTCTGGTTTTCTGGTAGTTAATTGGAGATAAGAGTCTCACGAACTTTCCTGCCTGGCCCGGCTTTGAACCATGATCCTCAGATCTCAGCCTTCTGGGTGGCTAGGATTATAAGGGTGAGCCACCAGCAGCTGGCTTAGGTTTTTTTTTGTTTCTTTTGTGTGTTTTCTTTTTTTTCCCCAGATCAGTGTTGATTAAGAGATCAGCAACACTGATCTTCTCTTCTAGATTTAAAATGACAATGTTGATGGCTTAACAGGTCACCATGTTACCTGGAAATGTGGCTGTGATTACAGGAAAGCCAGAGTTTCAAATGCAGACAGACAGGAGGTGGTGGTGACTACAGTTTTTATCTGGGTGCTCAGCACTGGGTTTGAAAACACAAAAAATTCTCAGCTCATGTGGGCTTCTTGATCTTGCTTCTCCCCCATGGGGTTCCCCTCCATCTTCTACCCCCAATTTCTGTGCTATAATTCCCAAACCATAGGCTCCTCTTTGTCTCACATCCCACATCCAAACTACCCAGAACAATCTTGTTGGTTCTGTGTGTATAATACCCAGGACCCAGACTCTTCTACAGCATCTTGTCATCGCATGGCCAATTCTTCCAATCACCACCCTCTCCCTCCACCCCCAACTTCCTCAATGGAGCATCTGGTCCCCCATTGGCCCCTGCTCACATTGCTGGGCAAGAACTCTACCACTGAGCCACATCCCCATTTCCTCCTCACATTTCCCTTCCTACACTTTATTTTCACCCTATAGCATCCTACGTAACTCAAACTCGCCAAGGATAAGCATTTGTCGCTTTTCACCCACATTCCTGGAAGGTAGAAACATAAAGTAGTGAACATGTCTGTGGGGCTCAGACAGACGACGACGACGTGCTATTGGAGCAGATTTGCAAGGCTAAGCCTTTCATTGGAGGATTGAGGGCTGCAAGGAGTCAAATGAATTCTCTCTCCCCTTCCCCCTTCCCCCCCCCACACACATAGAGAGAGTGAGCTACTTGGCAGAGAGATGGGGTAACTGTCCTGTCAGGAAAACATGATTGCGGATACAAGTAAACAAGTAGGGCTGGGAAGGTGGCTCACTGGGCTGGGAAGGTGGCTCAGTGGTAGAGTGCTTGCTTTGCATGCATGAGGCCCTGGGTTCAATTCCTCAGCACCACATAAACAAAAAGAAAAAAGCCAGAAGTGGTGCTGTGGCTCAAGTGGTAGAGCGCTAGCCTTGAGCTGAAGAGCTGAGGGACAGTGCCCAGGCCCAGAGTTCAGGCCCCATGACCGACAAAAAACAAAAAACAAAAAAACAAGTAAAGAAATGAGAAACCCCACACTGACCATTCATAACTGAGTTACACTTCTGAGCACCTACTTGACTCCAGGCATAATGGCAGGCGCTTACTTATCAACAATAAGTAAGATTTGGTTCTTCTCTTAAAACTCTAAAATGGGCTGGGCGCCAGTGGCTCACACATGTAATCCGAACTACTCAAGAGGCTGAGATCCAAGGATCAGCCCAGGCAGGAAAGTCCATGAGACTCTTATCTTTAATTAACCAGAAAAAAATGCCAGAAAGGGAGCTGTGGCTTATGTGGTAGAGTGCTAGCCTTGACTGGAAAACTCAGGGGCAGTGCCTAGACCCTGAGTTCAAATCTCAGGACCAACACAAAAACCAAACCCAAACAAAACAACAGCAAAAATTTGTGGTGGGAAACATGAATCGACTACTTATCATGGGTTAGAAGACCACATTGGGACTGAGTCTAGGGGAGGTTGCTTTGGGAGAAAAGAAATGATGGCTATCAGCACAGAATCAGGAGCCAACACTGGAGGCTCCAATTAAAGGGTGAGTAGGTGTGACTCAGACAGAAAAGGGACTGGGGAGGTGGGGAAGGGGGGTGCCAGGAATGGAGGGAGTGCTGTGTAGGACAAGGGGGGGGGGTGTGGATCTCAGTGAGAAGGAACAATGGCAGAATCTGACATTTAAGATTAGTGGCAAGGCCGTGCGTGCGTGCATGCGTGCGTGCGTGTGTGTGTGTGTGTGTGTGTGTGTGTGTGTGTGTGTGTGTGTGTGTGTGTGTGTGTGTGTGTGTGTGTGTATAGAGGATATTAAAAGAAGCTACTACTAGATTGTAGTAAGCCTTTTTACAATCCCACGCTAAGGAGCATGGTCTACAGGGAATGAATGCAGCATGGGGCCAAGCAGAAATGGAGGAATGGGAGAGGGTTACATAATATGGTGGTGGTGGGGTCCCTAGGAAGCTGTTAAAGGATAGCTTGTGATGATTTTATTATGACTCAGGAATGTCAGAAGGGTCTGCACTATGACCTTGGAGGTGACTGCCTTGCTCTAAAAGAATCTAGGAAGCACATATAGGATAAAGGTGGAGAAAATTAGTGTAAAGGCTCACTACAGAGGAGCTGAATTCTAGTAATGTAAGGGAGAGGAAGCAGGAAGCAGATGAGTGAGTCAGACATCACAGGACAAGGATTTTTAAGCCTTAGGAGGAAGAGGAAGAAGAGTAGTCAGAAAACCACTGGTGGGTTCCATAATAACAAAGGGAAACAGCAAACTTTAGTGAACTCTGGAACTTCACCCAAAGGAGATGGGGAAGAGAATTTAGGGAACATGGCTAAGTAGCCACACAAGGAATCAGCCAGTTCAGAGCCAGTGTGGTAGAGACCATCACTCCCGCAGTAGGGTCAGATAAGAAGGAACAATCGAATGTCTGTCTGTCTGCAACCTCACATTTCTGCTAGCCAGGCAAGCTGCAGGATCTTAAAGCCTGAAGTGAGTATGATGTTTGCGGACTGACATTTTGCTACGCCCAATAAAAGACCAAAAGCCACAGCATAATCCTTATAGCTCATGGCATTTTTCACTTGAGTTCTGTTTGTTCTCTAAGAATGTGGTCAGTTCTATTGTTGAGAAGAAAAGAATCATAAGAAACAAAGGGCTGTGTTGGATATTATTCTTTGAATATTCAGATGTCTTTTGAATTTGGGAGTTGTATCAAAATAGCACAAAATCCTTATCGACTAAGTTACAACCTTAGGAAGAGGAAGGGAGACAAATTAAATTGCCGAGGGTTACAAAAGCCATATTTTCCACTATAAAGAAAGGAAGGAAGCAGAAACAAATACCAATGTATAATTTCTCCATAAAATGACAGACCCACTCCACCCTGTCCAGGCCAAAGATGACCATAAACTGTTCCCAAAGGCTCATCTAAAATATATCTTAGTCTTGGCTGTGGATATAATGTTCTATAAATACATTCCCTGTCTGTGTATTTGCTGTAATGCTTTTCATTTTGCTGCCTGTGTGTGTCTGTTTTAATCAGTCACCAAAGACACAGATCATCTCTCATTTTGATTTATTTTACTTATCACCTAGAAGGTTAAGTGCATAAATAATTTTGTCAACTATTATGCAAATTGTCATGTTGATTTCTTGTATTCCCATGAAACCACCCCAGTAGTTAGTTTCACTGGAGTTGGGTGGTTGGAACAATGAAGAAAAAAAACAATAACTAACCAGCATCCAGTCCTCTCACATCTAGCCTACTATCTCACTCACTTGATGCCATAATTTCTTGGGTAAAATATAGTAAACAGGAGCTCAAGCTCTTCCTAGCCATTGATAAGGAAAAGGAAGTTATCAAAGAATATTATGCAGTAGCTATATTTTTGGATTTTCATGTTACATGACTCTGGTGGCTCACACCTGTAATCCTAGCTACTCAGGAGGTTGAGGTCTGCGGATCAAGGTTCAAAGCCAACCTGGGCATTGAAATCCATAAGACTTTTATCTCTCCGGTCAGAGAGCAAAGAGTTAGAAGTAGAAGTGTGGCTCAAGTGGCTGAGTGCTAGCCTTAAGTGGAAAAATTCCAAGCCCTGAGTTCAAGCCACCGCAAAACTGACACACAAAGAGACAAAGTCATTAATTGACAGAATAATTTTAGTAATTCTTATTTTTTCACTCTCAATCTTATTTTTTCAAGATTGAAACTTTGTATTTTAGAAGACTATAGAATTCTGGCAAGGTCGGGTAAAATGCTCCATGCATGCAAAAGCAAAATCATCTTTCTCCTCTTTCTCCCTCACCTGCATACTCCAGCACTCACTGAGCCCCAGACAGGGCATAAGAGCCCCAGGCTCTCTCATTAGCTCTTGGTTATTCACCCCTATTCCTCCTTTCACATTCAGAGGGTTCTGTTCCATCCTGCCACCTATCATTCTTCATAAACTCTCCCTGCTTCCAATAATAAAGATTGCCAGGGTCATGCCTTTACGTGCAGAGCCCTTTCTGGAAGACAACGTGACATTTATCAAATATCAAATATTCCCCCACACTACCTCTCTCTATAAAATTTCAGTACTGTACATGCCTGTGTAACATTTATTTCTACTTCCACACCTAGTTCAGTGTGTTCTAACCCCCCACAGCCACCCCAACCCAAGTTAGCATCAAAGACCTTCAGGCCAACAATGGAGTGAAAAAGCAGAAATAAGGTAAAATGACAAAAATTCTGAAAGCCTTCCATACATTTTTGAGTGTCAGCTGCTTCGCGGGTATTATCTTATTTGATCCTCTGCATGTGACTTCCTTATAAAGTCAGAGAGATCCAGTCACTCGCTCTAGGCTTCACAGTTAGAAAGTGGTACCACTGGGTTGATGATTAAACTCGGGGCAGATCATGCCATAGTGTGCTCTGTACTTGCCACACGAGCTTATACTGTGTAAATTCACCGCATGGTGTGGATACCTTCGCCCTAGTACAGTGAGATCCTGGCAGGAGGCCATGGATACCTGTAAGCTCTTTTTCATCTTCTTCATTCACGTGGTCTACATAGGCCTTCCATTTCTAAAATGCTCTCTATCAAAAATATTCTATGGACCATCTGCCAATTACACAAGTGCATGCTTTGCAGACTGCACTAAACACTGATGAGCCCCGGTGCCCTCACAACCAGACCTATGGCTCTTGCTTCTCTTGCCTTCTGCACATGTCTCTTCTCTCCTGCCAAGACCTGCAGGCTACATCTGTGCTACTGGCCACTCTATAGTTCTTCTGTTGCAAAACACTCAAGCAGACCAATAAAAGAGGATTGAGAAGGCAGAACACTGAACTCCATTGTGCTCAGCTCTGCGGCTGCTTCATGTCCTCACCACCCTCCCCTTTTCTGCGTTCTCTCTGAGCAACAGAGAAATAAATATTGGGTATGTATTGGGTTCGCTGAAGAAAGCAGGAAGTGGGCAAGCCAGCACTATCCCTAGGCTACGTGTAGGTGTGTCCTCTAGTTCCAGATGGTTCTCTACTATTTGGGTTTGTAGTCTGGGTTTGTCCCATTTCTACACTTCTTCACAGACACGCGGTGAGAGCGTAATTGTGCATTTTATGGTTATGAATGGTACAGCCTGGCAACTCTCTGATTGTTTTCCATTCGCTGTCATGCATTATCAATCTAATTCCCCATTTCACGCCATTATCCCCCATGCATTCCTCATATAGCAAGGACAAAGAAAGGCCACAGCCTGGCAAAGATGGGAGCAACACCAGAAGAAATTCTGGTGAAAATGCTGGATTTCCAGCCTCAAGTTTGCAGGCCATAGATCTCGACTGATCTGAAGTGAAAAATACTGTTCAAAGGTTGAATGTTTTGCATTCACACCTGGCCCAAGATTGACAATGTATTTCTCATGGAGAAAGCTAACTCTTACCATGGTACAATCTAACAACAGGTTAGACCCTGACAAATGACATTTTATGTTAGATCTCTGGGGTTTGCAGGTTTCTAATGAAACCAAAAGAGATCAATTTGGTTGGTTTGTATAATGATGAATCCACACAGAAATTGCTTACTCAACAAGAATCTATAAAGGGATGAGCCGTCAGTTAAACAGAGTAGTGAGAATTAGGTGAATGTTTATGGTAGGGGTAGGGAGGTAGCTCTGCTGTAGAGCACTTCCCTAGTATGTAAAGGCCTTGCATTTGCAGCACTGCACAAAAAGTAAACAATGTCTGCAGTAGCCTGAGATTGGTCAATAAATGCTAAGCTAAGAAGGGGTATGTGAATGTGGCCAGAGTTCAGGCCAAAGAATATGCAGGTGCCAATGCTCTTAACCATGCACAAGATGTCTCCTGTGCTTCATTACTGATGTCTGGAACTCCACTTTGTGTGTGTGTGTGTGTGAGAGAGAGAGAGAGAGAGAAAGAGAGAGAGAGAGAGACAGAGAGAGACAGAGAGAGAGAGAGAGTGTGTGTGTGTGTGTGTGTGTGTGTGTGTGTGTGTGTGTGTGTGTATTTGTGTTTCCCAGTTCTGGGAGTTGAACTCAGAGCCTGGGCAATGTCCCTAACCTTTTGTGTTCAAGGCTAGTGCTCTACCACATGAGCCACAGCTCCACTTTCTGCTTTTTTGGTGCTTCATTAGAGATTCTCCTGCCTGGGCTGGCTTTCAGCTGTAGATCTCAACTTCCTAAGTAACTGGGATTACAGGCATGAGCCACTATCACCCAGCTGGAGCTCCACTTTCAAAAGAAAAATCCAGAACACACCCCAACAGATGAAGATCATGCTTCTAAGTAAGCGAGGTAAGACAAGTAACATCTCTGAATCAGTGTCAGTCTGGAGGGCAGTTACTTGTTCAGCAGCAAGCAAAGTGGCCGGCTCATTTTTTCTTGATTTTTTGGTAATACGCTGCTGAATCTAGCTCTTCTATTCCTTTCCAAAAACTATTACCTTCCTCCTTGCAAGCCATTTTCATCTTCAAAGAAAAGAGCATTTCTCTTGGGAAGAAAACATTCCACTTCCACTGATACAAGTAAGAACTGAGAACACACAGGATCAAGAGCACCCAAAATAAGCATCAGGAGAGATCTCAGGATCCTATTCATAGTTCTAAAAAACAAAGCCAGGGGCTGGGAAGGTGGCTCAGTGGTCAAGTGCTTGCTTTGCATGCATGAGGCCTTGGGTTCAGTTCCTCAGCACCACATAAGCAGAAAAAGCCGGAAATGGCGCTGTGGCTCAAGTAGTAGGGCACTAGCCTTGAGCTGAAGGGCTGAGGGACAGCGCCCAAGCCCAGAGTTCAGGCCCCACAACCGACCTGCCCCCCCCCCCCCAAGCAACAACAACAACAACAAAACAAAGCCACCAGTGGTAGGGCCTTTAATGCTGGGGGCGGGGTGTCTGTATGATTCCTCATAAGAGAAAGACAAGTTAAGCCTAGGGACCCAGGAGAGGGTGGCAGGGGTTGGCTTTAGGGGACTAAAAGGAAACTGCTGTGGTGAAAGTTTTAATAGGCTAGATTAATGCTGATTCGGAAAACTTCTGGCAGAGAAGAGCAGTGGCTCCATGTGTCTTTGTGTACAATAGTGACTGTCAAGCACAGCACTCCAAAGGCTATTGTACCTGCTCTAGAGACTCAGTCTTCCAGGGAAAACAGAAAGGCTGGAGTAGGGGCAGGGGGGAGGGAAGAATGGAAAACACTACCACCTACAAGGCCTCCTCTAGTTACAGCTAGAAAGACATTACATGATTTTAAAAAAAAATTACTCAAATCTCACCTGTCCCCAGCAGGTTAGACTTGGAGCAGTCACTCACCCCACATTCCCTAAGACTCTGATTTTCAGTAGAACCTAAAGTGTGGGACGGATTGCTCCACACCATAAAGTGTCCTTTGAACAGAGACAGCGAGCATCTTCTTTTGTTCTTGCATGACCTTTTCAAAGAAAGAGAGCAGCAGACAACACAGAACCTGATATGGGCAAGGTGGAACCATACCGGAAGGAAGATCCTGGAGAGGACACCTGGAATGCTAGTCTGATTTACCTGTGTCACCTGGCAAGGTAAGGGAGCTCCTCTCTTGCTCCTTTAGGTCAGGGGGAGAATTTATAGGATTTAGAACAAATTATCACTGAGATCATTACCCTGTTGTCCTGTGGTAAGACCCTAGAAATCACTTCTAATAGAGACACTGTAATATTCTACAGCTAAGAAACGTACAGAGAGAATTTCTACCACAATTTTTACTGATCCATCAGATAATATCCCCAAAAGAGAGTTAGTGAGTGGCAAAGTCAGACTTAGATGTTCTGATTACTGTGTATAGTATGGTTTAAAGTAACTTCATAAGCTAGTTAATTGTTAGCAGGCTTATTTTGTTTTTTGGCAGAGGGGTAGCTTGGATTCATTTACCTAAAATTTCTCCAGAGGTGGTTTTATTTGTTTATGCTAGTCCCAGAACTTAAACGCAGGGTGTGAGCACTGTCCCTAAGCTTTTGTGGTCAAGGCTAGACCTTTACCCCTTGAACCACACACTTGTTGTGGTTAATTGGAGATAACAATCTCAAGGACTTTTCTGTCAGGTCAGCTTTGAATTATGATCTTAACCTCCTGAGTAGCTAGGATTACAGGCATGAGCCACTGATGCCCAGCTCTTTTATTATTTTTTAAAGATGTATTTACTTATGAAAAAATTAAGAATAAAGCTTTTAGAGAATAAACTACTAGTCAAGTTTTCAGGCATTAAAGATAAGTATATACTTCTAAGAAACCATCACCTGGCTAGCAGGATACATGTAAACAGAATTATAAGCATCATACACAAACACACCCCAGCATAAACAATGTGAGCACAAGTGACATATTTACATGGTAAAATCAATAATGACCTTTTAAGTCTCACCTCCACACCACAGTGAAAGCAGCTCATACAGCATCTCATTCCTTCAATAGAAGATTTTCTGAACTTCCTCCCCAACCATCCCCCATCCCATCTTCCCCCCTCCCCCCAAGCCAACCATAGAGCCTCCATCCACTGTAGAGCTGACCCAGAGCCTTTCCTTGACAACTTTTGCATATCCACTATCATCAAAGCTTTCTCCTAACTTCTAGAACCCAAGCAAGAAGGCACGTAGATTCTCTCATGACCTCTCCCTGTAACTCTGCTGTAACAATTAAAGCACTGCCCTGTACATATGGGAGTCAGTTCTCAGGGAGGCCTCAGTTTCCCTGATATCAAGATCATGCTAATGGCATTCCATTGCCAGGCTAATGGAGGGGTAGGAAAACATGATAACAATACAAAGAGGCTAGTAATAAAATTAGTCTAGGATGAAAATAACAGCAAGAGCCATGGCACATGACACTTGATCAGGGCAAAAGCTGTGAAGAGATTTCTGACGCTTGTTCCTACTAAAACCAGCCCCCTTTAATTCAAGGAAACTATTTTTTTTAATAAAAAAAAGTTATCTTTAGGAAGTGAGGTTGTTCAAAGTGTATGTGTAAAGAAATATCACAATAAACCACTCTCATACTGTAAGTGTACACTAATTCACACATAAAAACGTAATCTCTACCCACACAACTCTGTGTGTGTGTGTGAGAGAGAGAGAGAGAGAGAGAGAGAGAGAGAGAGGAGAGAGAGAGGAAAGAGAGAGGAGAGAGAGAGATAACTGGGGCTTGAACTCAGGGCCTCACACTCTCACTTAGCTAAAAAATTCAAAAAATTCTTGCTTGGCTCACCAGAATCTGGAAGGCCTTTTGCTGATTCACTGGAGAGAATAGTCTAACCAACTCTACCCAGGCTGGCTTCAAACCACAGTCCTCAGATCTCAGCCTCCTGAGTAGTTAAGATTATAGGTGTGAGCCACAGCACCCAGTACTAACCACAAAACTTTGCATACAGCATGCTCCTTCTTTCAAAATACCTGGAGGCAACTTTCTAAGCACGGGTTGTATGGCTGAACAATACAGTATGAATTTCAAAGCCCACCCAAATGCTGCCTCCAATTAAAATAATTATAACTATGCAACCTCTGAGGATTAAATGTCTGCTAATCCAAGAGCCCCAGACAGATCTCTCAATCTTATTGTCTTAAACAAATCCAAATGTCATTGGTGGCAGAATAGATCCTTCTGACAACAGAAGACAATGTACAACTTGGCTCTTCTGAAATATGAGGTAGTAAGACACAAGGAACGGCATTAGAGACTCTGGTTTTCTGGGACCAAACGGATGGGTTTGATGTAATTTAAAGACCATAAATAAAACACTGAAACACACACACACACACACACACACACACACACACACACACACACACACATCCCTCCTAGCGCCAAAGCACTTGGTTGCATAGTTTAAGAATAGCATATATTGCTTATCTCTACAAATTCTAAAGACAGTTGCATCTAGCTCCTGAGATACTGTCCCCAGAGTCTGCGGTGGCTGCCTTGCATGCAGTCAGCAGTAGGTCCTAGGTTAGCTGGTGCTTTCCCATGTCCCTCACATGTATAGAAAGAGTGGTGATGGATTCTGAGGTGGGAAGGGACTGGAGTGAGGTGGAGGAGAGGAGGGGAAGAGGAGCAGCTGAATGCTCCCAGCAGTTGAAGGCCCGCTGTCAATCCAACATTACAGATGAGCCATCTCCCATTTAGAAATGTGGCTGTCTGGGTTTTCTGCACATCCCTGTCTCTCATCAGAATCTGGGAGGATTCAAACTGAAAGGAGCCAGAGGCGGCAGTGGCAGCCCGGGCTGGGCTGTTCCATTCACAGGGGAGGCAGAGCCTCCTCCATTCACGGTGGGGTCAGGGAGTCCTTTTGCTGGCACTGGATCTCCTATCTCAGCAAGCTGCGCTTCCCGGGAGGGCGGGCGCTTCGCAGGCATCATTCAGAATAAGGATGTCCGTTAAGGAGCCCGCTGCCAAAGCTATTATTAGAACAACCATCCCTTGGACATTTTGCAGAATTTGCTTGGATCCACTGAGCAGTTACTCTGCTAATAGGGGATTGGAGAAAGGCTGGTGACACCCAGGCACACACGGCCCTCCCCCAGGTTCCCAAGTGCAGGCAGTAATCTTTCCTGAATTCACCATGCAACAACATCTGGGCAGCTGCCTACAATACAGAGGCACTACACGTGTGTGTGTGTGTGTGTGTGTGTGTGTGTGTGTGTGTGTGTGTGTGTGTGTGTGTGTGTGTGTGTGTGTGTGTGTGTGTGTGTGTGTGTCTTAAACTCAGGGCCTGGCCACTGTCTCTGAGCTTTTTACGGCTTAAGGCTAAATAAGCACTGTACCACTTGAGCCACAGCTCCACTTCTGACTTTTTTTTTTTGCTGGCTAATCGAAGATCAGTGTCTCTGGCTGACTTTCCCTGTGGCAGGCTGGCTTCGAACCGCGATCCTCAGACGCTTGGCCACCTGAGCAGCTAGGATTACAGGCGTGAGCCCCTGGCTGCCCATTTAATAATAACAACAACAACAGCAATAACAATAATAAGCAGGTACTAAGAGGGGGAGGAGGGTCTCAGGCCTGAGAAGCTCTCCCCCTCCCTCTGGCCAGCCTGGGGTTCTCTCTGCATCCAACTTGCCGCAGACCTCCCGGAATGGGAGAGCCGGCTTGGGCGGTCCGAGGCTCCGAGGCCCGGCCTCCGGCCACCTTGCTGCCCAAGCGCTTCTCTCGGCCACCCCAGGGCAGCACTGCGCTGTCACTTCCAGAAAACGTGAAAACCAATTAAAACATGAAACACCCAGCTGGCCCGCAGCCCTGCCTTTCCCCCGGCCTCCCTGCCCGGGGAACCCCGGGGAGCGCGGGAAGGCAGGGCGAGGGAGTGGAGTGGGCTGCACCCCACGTGGAGCTGGCATCCAAAAAATGTAACCTAGGCGAAATAAAAAGCCTCTGGCCGCCCCCAGCCCGGGAATGGGGTGGGGGACCCCCCCTCCACCCCCGCGTTCGGGTCGCCCAGCCCAGCCAGGGGGTGGGGTGGGGGGCTGGAAGGAGAAATACCATGCTGCATAATCAATTGTCTGCCTGCCGCCGCAACTGGGAAACAAAGACACATTACCTTCTATTTTTGGCGCTTCCAAGTCAGCCCAGGAACTTGGGGTCTTAGGCGGCTGCTCCACGGAAACCGGCGTCCCATCCGCCCCCGGGGTGCAGGCCCGTGGCCTAGCCGGCGGCCTGGGCGCCCGGCGCCGCCTCCTACTCCTTCTCCTCCTCCGCCTCCTCCGCCTTCTCCGCCCTCTCTGCAGCAGCAGCCCTCCCGCCGCCGGTGCCGGCGCTCCCGGTCCCCGGTCCCCGTCCCGGTCCCGCCCCCGCCGCCGCTGCTGCCGCCGCCCGCCCCGGTCCTCCGTCAGCCCATCGCCCGCTCGCGCCCCTCACGCCGAGCCTGGCCACGCGCCAGGGCGCACCGCCGCCGCCGGCCCGCCCCTCGCCCGCGCGGGGACCTGCGGCCCGCGGCGCCCGGCCCGCCGCATGGTGTCCCCGCGCGCCCCGGCCCGCCAGGCCCCGGTGGCCGCGGATGGTTGGTGTCAGAACCGGGTGCGCCTCCGCGCCGCACGATCCCGGGACAACAATGAGCGCCCCCTCCGAGCCCCCCAAGTCGCCCCGGAGGAGCCGGCTCCGCTCCCAGCCTCCTCTCTGCGGCACCCGCCAGCGAGACAAAGTTAGCGCCTGGCCGTGATCCCACAGAGGCTGCGCGCGTCCCCTGCGCGCGCGGGGAGGCCGGGGACCCCCGCGCCGACACCCAAGCGCCCCCGCCTCTCCCCCACGCCCCACCAAAGCCACCAAACGAGACCCCACGAGGAGGCCCACGCCTACCCTGCGAGCCTGGGGGAAGAAGTCAACTCCCCGGGCACTAGGCGCGGCTCCCAGCCCCTGATCTACACCGATTAGCTTGAATTTTAATTTCCCTTCAACTCTGGGGTTGGGCAAGTTGCTGCGAGATAACCTAGCCAAGGGTGACAGTCAGGGATTCACAGAGTTCCCGGGATTCACAGAGTTCCCGGGAATTAACTTCCCTGTCAACAGGCTGGGAGGGCAAAATGGGTTGGGGAGTCCTCAGTCCAAAAAGAAAAGAAAAAGAAAAAAAAGGAAAGGAAGAAAGGAGGAGGGAGGGAGGAGAAGGAATAGAGAAGGAGACAGGGAAAGAGTGTAGACAGACAGAGAGACACAGGCTGAGAAAATCCTCACCAAGAACAATAACCAATTCACATTGTGCGTCTAAATGTTTATTGCCTGGGGAGCTCAATTTGCTTTAAACACATTTTTTCCCTCCCAGAATTGTCAAAATATAGTTGATAAAATAAAAGGAACAGCAGGAGCAGCACCCACTTAAAAAAAAAGAAAGACATTTCAGGATTAAAATCTTTCTCTAGAATCCACCCATCTCTTGAGTTCTAATTTATGTTCATCCATTCCAATGTATGCTCATCTGTCCCCAGGGCCAGAGGTGGTTTCTCCATGCAATCCTCTGGTGCATGGGAGTCCGGTACTGACAGGCAGGTGCCATTGCCAGGGAATAGGCAGGGAAGACTTGCAAAGTTTGTCACGAAAAGACATCTCTCACTTTCCACCTTCTTTCCAGACATGGGCAGTGTAATCTTTCCTAAGGATCATTGATTTAAAAAAGAAAGAAAAAAAAAAAAACTTCTGACAGTTCAAGAGATCTCATTAGCAGTAGAAGTGCGGGGTACGGTTAGTACCAGACAAAAGCAGAACACCAAAGTTAAGGGTCATGGATCTAATTTCAGGCTGTCAGGATCATGTGGTCAAGGCTGGAGACCTTGACAATGATCTAAATGAGTGTAACCGGAACCTGGGTTTGAATCTGATTTTTCTGTACTTTTGGAGCTCTGGAGGGCTTCTTCCAATGCAAAGCCCGATTCCCAATACAATTAAAACGCATCTCCTTGTAGTGAAAGACCCCCAGAGGGAGTATCAACTTTTCATTTTCTTTTCTCTTTTGTCTGGGCATTGAACACAAGACCTCACCCATGCTGAATGACATTACTAGTTGTCAGAAGCAGGCTGCTTCCACCTCTGATCTGTTGGGACAGCGACCCTGAGAAAATGTTCAGACTTCCAAATACTTCTCAATTTCCATCATCTAGAAGGGGTTGGATCCTATCTTCATCAGGCCTCCTGGAGTCTTCAGTATGCCCTACACCATCCCATCCACAGGTCCTCTTTCCAAGTGTTTCCTTCTATCAGACAGCACATACCCCGCAGCCTGGAAGGACAAGACGGGGAGGTCTCCCTTCTCTTTTCCTTTTTGCCCCTTCTCAGCCCCAAAGCCATCAACACCTCCTGGTGTGCAGTGTCTCTAGTTTTATGAAGTCCCCATCACCTTTCTCTGAATGTCACCAGAAGTTTCTAAAACAGGCTGTGCTCAGGGTTTCCTGGCCCTCAAGAATACAGGCTTTCCTCTTTCTGATGGTGCTCAGGACCAGGCCCTCCCAACTCACCAGTCTTGTCTTTTCCTGAACAACCCCTCCGGCTACATAATCACCTCCAGGTCCCCGTTTATGCCAGACGTTCCTCCATCCCTTATCACCTAGCACCTGGGACTGTAGAAACCCCTTGGATCATGTCATTGCTCTACTCAAAGCCAACAGTGCCCCAGCCTGTCTATCATCATCACATTTGTTCTCCTAGCACAAAGGCCTCAGCTCTGTCTTTGGACCACTCTCTTCCTGCCTGGAAGGCCCAGCTACCCTATCTGCCCTCCCCCAATCTTGATGGGGCTGGATCCTTGTCAGCCATCAGTTCTTGACACCCATGCTTCATCCTGTATCCCCTTCCCGGATGGACCTTGTCCAGGTCTCCGTTGAAGCAGAGGTCTGCTTATTTCCCTCTCAGCACGCATAAGACCCCAGAATGTGCCTCCCTGGAATGTTCCTTTGTTGGTCACATTCTGAAATGGCCATTCAGAGAAGCAGGGGACACACTGAAGACTGCCCTGCATCCTGGGAAGACTATCAGAGATCTCGCTGCATAGGCAGAGTCTTTGCCAGGCTCCTGCCCCTTTTGTGGGCTGCAGCTGCAGGGCAGATTTGCATTGGCTCCTCCCCTTGCCCTTCTATGACCCTTGCCACTTTCCTCCAGGGTCTCAATCTCTCCTGTGGTATATCAGCTTCCACCGGCAAGCTCTCCTTCCAGCCTCTTACTATGCACTCTGGCTCCCATGATAAGCTACCTAATAAAATCTGTATGTTTTCCCCCCATGAATTATCTCTTGCTAGTTCATTTCATACACTAAAAGTATCAAAACTCATTTGGAACAGTGAAAATTTAAGTGTGTATACTAAACTGTGATTGATGTCCATAGAATGTCTTCAGGACACAAACTGGTACCAGACTACCTGAGTTCAAATCTTGCTGTGGTCACCTTCTCCTAGCTAGACATCCTGAAGTGAGTTTCTTAACCTCTCTGTGCCTGTAGGAAATGGGGAGAATAGTTCTGCCTACCTCACAGGGGTGAGGGTTAGATGAGTTAGTATATATAAAGCAATTAATTCTGGCAAGCAGGGCCTAGATATATTGAGTGTGTGATTATCTTTATACTCTTTATTGTTTCCACTCTTTCCCTATGGCCTGGATTTGGTACCTGGCTTCAGATTGCTTTATCCCCTAAGCCTTTTGTGTGGGGCTTGGATTATAAATGGAAAAGACTATTAAAATGAACTCCAAGGAATGGAAACAAGAGGTTTCTTCTTGTTGTTTCTGTTTTCTTTTTGTCTTTTTTTTTTTATCTGTCTTTGGGAGGGTAAGGAGGAAATGGAGAGACAAAGGGTGAACAAATACAGCAGTGCTACTCACTAGACATTATGTTGAGAATGAACTGTACGACTTGTGGGTGGGGCTGGGAAGGAAAAACTGGGAGAGAGTAAGGGAAGGGGTGACACTGTCCAAAAAGAAATGTACTCGTTACCTGATTTATGTAACTGTAACCCCTCTGTATATCACCTTTATAATAACAATTTAAAAAAATGGAAAAGAACTATGAGAAGAGCCAGGCTCCAGTGGCTCACGCCTGTAATCCTAGCTACTCAGGAGGCTGAGATCTGAGGATCACGGTTCAAAGCCAGTCCGGGCAGGAAAGTCCATGAGACTCTTATCTCCAATAAACCACTAGAAAAAAAGAAGTGGCACTGTGGCTCAAGTGGTAGAATGCTTGCTTTGAGCTGAAGAGCTGAGGGACAGCGCCCAAGCCCAGAGTTCAAGCTCCACGACTGACAAAAAAAAAAAAAAAAAAAAAAAAAAAAATTATGAGAAGAAAAACTATTTGAGGGGCTGGGAAGGTGGCTCAGTGGTAAAGTGCTTGCCTTGCATGCTTGAGACCCTGGGTTCGATTCCTCAGCACCACATAAGCAAAAAACAAAGAAAAAAAAGAAAAACTATTTGAAAAAGTTTGACGCACAAAGACAATCAGCTACGGTTAAGTTTAGATGAAATAATATTCAAACCTAAGTTAATGGAAAGTTAATGAATGAATATCTGAAATAAATTAATGGTTTTTCCTTAGAGTTCGCAGATGTAAAGCTCTGCTAGATAAAACTCTAATTGTTTGTTCCCTTGAAAAGTAGCCAATCCCACTACTCAGGATGCAGCCAGTTATGTGCAAAATAGATATTAAGATAGGCCTGAGGAGCCTGGTGCTGGTGGCTCATGCCTGTCATCCTAGCTCCTCAAGAGGCTGAGATCTGAGGATCCTGGTTCAAAGCCAGGTTGGGCAAGAAAGTCTGTGAAATTCTTATCTCCAATAACCAGAAAAAAACTGGAAGTAGATGTATGGTTCAAATGGGAGAATGCTAACTTTGAAAGAAAAAGCTATTTATAAGATGATTTCTTTGTTTCTTTGTATGTCCCTCCACCATAGTACAACCCCTGTTTTCACTGTATTTGCTGTTGGTATAATTCATGGAGAGGAAAGGAAAAACAAATTGTTTAAATAGGGATACAGGTGGACCCATTGCAACAATGAGATGTACAAGACGCTATGTTGAAAAACGAACTTTACAACTTTGGCAGGGGGTAGGGGGGTTGGGGGAAGGGGGGTGATGGGGGGGAGGTGGAAAGGGATGGGAAGGGGAAACAAAGGAGGAGGCAACAATGCTTGATAAGAAATTTACTCATTACCTTGTCCATGTAATTGTAACGCCTCTGTACGGTATTTTCACAACAACAACAACAAAAAAGAAAAAGCTAACAGACTAGTGCCTGGGCCCCAAATTCAAGCCCTAATTCCAGCATGTGCGTGTGCATGTGTGCACACACGCACACACCCACCCACAGAGTCTTCATTTCCCCTCATGCTTTGTTTTTACCTTTAAAAATAGTCATTAAATTTTTCTGAAGCAACAGTTGAAACCAGCAAGAGAACAGAAGACAACTATTCATAAACCACTAGTTGTGAGATTATAATAAGCAGTTATCCAAGAGGTTTCTGTTAGGTGCTTTTTAGAAAGATGGGCTCATTGGTATGGATAATATGCAAATGACCCTAAGCCATGGCATCTCACGGAAGAAGACAGACAAGAATTGTGCCAGCCCTAAACCCTGTCCAGCAGTCACCACGAACAAGACTCCTGGAAGATGAGAAATCAGATATTCCATCATGACTGTAAAGTCACTTAAATCTTGTGGCAAAAAAAGGGAAAGAAAACCGCCTCATTTATCTACCTGTTTATGCAACTAAATAAAAGGCAAAAGATTTATACGATCTGAAGAGGAACCAGAATGTGTGTTTATGGAACTAAGAAGAAGACAGTTTTGGCTCAGAGCAATCAAATGAGGATGCATACAAATTATATGCCATGTCCTTAAAGTTCAGCACTTGTTCATCACATTGGATGCCCTAGCTTCTAGCCCTAGAACCAGAGAGAGTATTGCTAGAAACTGAAAGGCATATCAAAAGAGAAAAGTAGACCAAGTGCTTTGATAGGGATATAGTCAAAGCCTTTTAGGTACAAAAGATGAACATAAATCTATCCATAACATATATATGCTCTGTGATGAGATACAATGACAGAACACATTTTCCAAAGTGCCCTGAACACATTTGTGAACAGTCATGAGACAGGTATATTGCAAAAGCAGTTACCATCTCCTGTTCTTCTCTGAATCTGTGCCCTTAGCACTAAGGCTGTTGCAAAGTGATATCTCCAGATCAAGTCTGTCTTTCCCTTCTGTTGAAAGTAGGCGTGTCTTCTGACCTGCCTCAGCCAATGAAATGCACAAGGAGCAATAATATGCAGATTAAAAACTTGGGCCTCCATCCATCCTCATTTCTGTCTGATCCCATCTGATCTCTTGGACCACTGTCCAGCAGTTTTATGAATGAGCCTATTGGAAGATGAGAAGAAAGATGGACCAAAATATCTGTCTTGTCCCAGCCATGGTTTTGAGAGGTAAAAGATCCCAACCAATATCAGGAAAGCCACTTGTATGATTTGAGGCTGATCAGTCACACAAGGAAGATCAGAGCTAAGCTGGGCCTGAATTACCAAAATGCAAAACCATTAACTAAATAAGTACTGATTCTTTCAAGCTACTATTTTTTGCAATGATTTGTTAAACAGCATGATTAGCTGGGTAGTCATGCTAATTTGGAAAACAAAGCTGTTTATTATTCTCTATTCTAGTTTTTATTGTTTATTTAATCCTTTCCTTTACGTTTCATTTTTTCTTCTTTTTTCTTCCTTTTCTCTTTTCCGCCTTTCTTCTTTATGTTACTACATATATGCTGAAATCAGTGAATTTATCTTGATCTGTAAAAAGCTTGATAGAAAAAAATAACATACTTTTTTTTCATTGAAATATATGAATTTTATTTTAGCTTTTTTGCCAGTCTTGGAACTTGAACTCAGGGCCAGGGTGCTGTCACTGGGCTTTTTTTTTTTTTTTTCTTTTTTTCCGTCAAGGCTAATGTTCTACCACCTTAAGCTACAGCTCCAATTCCCATTTTCTGAGGGTTAATTAGAGATAAGAGTCTCACAGACCTTCCTTCCTGGCTGTCCTTAAACCATGATCCTCAGATCTTAGCCTCTGAGTAGCTAGGATTACAGGGGTGAGCCACCGGTGCCAGCTGAATGTTTTATTTAGTACATTGTCATCCAAAACCAACAAATACACCCTTCTCTGACAGATACACAGCTGCATTAAACCATTTTCCCTGTCTGTGGGCTGACAATTTATGTGCTAGTCATCAAGAACCCCATACTTGTAGGCCTCTGGGAGTGTCATGAAAAAAAATGTAGTGGTTTGAAAACTTGTCTTTTTAAGGAAATGTAAGAAAATGACAATTGCTTCTAAATTTTTACTTAAAAAAATAGCATTCTGAACAGATTTTGTCCTTCCTCTAGGGACAAAGTTGCTAAGTGGAGGTTTCAAATCCAGAGTTGAGCTATTTGTTTTATAGAAAAAAAATACAAAGACACTAACCACAGGCTCAAAAACTTTCCAAAGTTTGGAGGCATGGCTCAGGTCGTAGAGTGTGAGTCAGTGAGCGAAAGTGTCAGATCAAGGGTTTGAATCCTGGTCTTGGACACAAAAAGATAAAGAAGAATGTCAAATAAATAACAGTAAGAAGAGTGGCTCACGATGGCTTTTTTTTTTCCTCCAAAGTCAAACTTTTCATGGCTCTCCAGAACAAAGCAAAATGAAGTGCGTTTTGTTCTTGCAAATGGTAAGATCACTTTCCAGAACTAAAACTCCACATGTGAGATGTGAGCACAAAGGGTTTCTAGAGAACAATGAGGTGTGTGTGTGTGTTTTTTTTTTTTAGTTCTAGGTTTGGTTCATGTTCTCCAAGCCAGAGTTTTGGGGGTAAAAGTTAAGAAATACATCTGCTACTGTATAAGTGCACTGGAGCAGTTCTAGATGCCCAAGAATTTAAGAGATTGATGGCTGGGTCAACTTGTTCATCAAATGCAAGAACACTTTTTTTTTTAAACATTTTGCCCTGTGCTGTTAGATAGCATCACAAGGAATCCCGTTGGGGGTGGGGGAAGGGAGGGCTGGACCTTGTATTCAGGATATTGCTCATTATTTGCAATAAAGACAGTAGAAACAAGCTAAATGCCCATAGAATGATGAATGGCTAAATGAGATATAACCTCTCTTGATGATGGAATATTATTCAGCTGCAACTAAGATGCTGATATATACTATGATGTAGATGAGCCTTGGCTGCATGCTACCAAATGAAAAAAAAAGTCAGGTAGACCATATATTTATGATTCCATTCCTATGAAATGTGTACAATAGATAAATCTACCTATAGAGAAAGGAAATTGCCTGTCCTTGACAAGGTGGTAATGAATGGCATAGTTTGTTCTGAAATTGATTGTGGTGATAGCTGTTTTAATCTCTGAATATACTAGAGATCACGGAATTACATACTCTAAGGGGTAAATTGTATGGTATGTGAATTATATCAGTGATAATAGTAGTTATTATGACAATTACTAATATTACTATATCTAATATACATTATATTACTACTATATTATCTATCATATTGTTGTTATAATCAATGATATGCTAATTCCATCTCACCTTGCCTTCAGTAGGCCATCACTATCCCAGCTCTAGGGCATTGGTTTGCTCTTCTCTTCCATAAGATGCTTGGGGCTGGAGGAATTTGTAAGTATTAAAGGTCTATAGATGTTCAAAAGTGGGGCTAAGTCAAATCCCCTGTTGATGATCCTTAGTCTTTGATTTAACAGCGCATTAGTGAGACTCTCCAAGATGTGAGGCACCTGTGTTAGCAGGGAGGCTAAAGTTAGGGCCCTCTGACCTGGGCATTCCATGGGGGGCTGGTGAACCACGGCCTATTAGATAGGAATAAGCTGGGGAGGACGGAGGAGACAGCAGAGGCCTCTGAAGGACATTTGTCATGAGTGGAAAAGAGCCACGGAGGGAGTTTGGTTGGGACAGCCATGGACCCATTGCCTGAGGCAAAGACACAGTAGAGGCCACCACTCAAGGCCTGTCAAATGGCTCAGCAGGAGACCCTGCTCTCTCCAAGAAGGGGAAAAGTTGAGGAGATGCCCCATGTTGCCTGGAGCTGGGGGTGCACACTAGCCTCATTTCCTCTTTCCAGGGCCATGTGGTACAGTGTCCTCCGGTTTCTCATGGGATGCTTCGGGACAAGGATGGAAATCAGTGCCCTTAGCATAGACACATCCATAGTTGGTAAAAAAAGAACCGCCAACAAAAGCCATGGCACCATGAGGAAGGTAACTAATGACTAACAAATCCAGCGTGTGAGAAATGACAGGATCGGTATTGCCGACACTATCATAAATCATCACTATTGATGAATAAGGCCAGTAACAACAGTTATAATCTAATAAGAGCTTCATTGGTTTCTGCTTACCACAGGTCCTAGGGCTGCTTTTTCTCTTTATTAATTTCTTAGCCAAACTGATGAACTATATCTTTTTGGTAGTACTGCGGTTGAACTCAGGGCCTCATGTTTGCTGGGTTCTATTAGCCTTTTTTTTTTTGCTCCTGTTATTTTTTCCAGTAGCATCTTGCATTGAACCTGAGCAAATCTGGACCACAATCTTTTTCCATTTATGCTTCCCATGTAGTTTAGATGACAAGTACCTATCACCACCCCTGCCTTGGTTGTTGAGATGGAATCTTGCCTACTTTTGCCTCAGTCCAAGCCTCAGAACCAAGAGAATAGTAATAGTAATAATAATAATAACAAAAAGCAGGAAGCCTAGCGAAGCTCAATCTCCACGCTGATTTTGGTATGAAGTCTCTCATGCCTTGTGACCTTGTCCCAGTTTGTCACCCACGCTGATCATCTTGGTCCCCACTGGAGACTTGGCACCACACCTTGGGTTTGCTTTCTGCCTTTCTCCTTGGACCATTCATGCGGTCCTCCACCTCAGAGGCTCTGGGGCCTCACTTTCTTCCCTGTCCTCTACATCTACTCATGGCACAGCCCTGCCAATCACTGGCTGGATTTGGAAGATCCTAGCAGGTCAAGCAAGGCCATTATTGATCTGCAGGGAATGCCCAGTGTACATGCCCTTTGATGGCTTAGAAACACTGCTATGATTGTCTATCACAGGTTCTTGCCTGTGATCCTAGCTACTCGGGAGGCTGAGACTGAGGATCATTGTTCAAAGCCAGCCTGGGCAGGAAAGTCTGTGAGACTCTTATCTCTAATGAACAGCAAAAAGCCAGAAGTGGAGCTGTGGCTCAACGGGTAGTGTTAGCCTTGAGTGAAAAAGCCAAGTGAGAGTGTAAGGCCCTGAGTTTAAGGCCCAGTACCAGCACGCACGCGCGCGCGCGCGCGCACACACACACATACACGCACACACACACACACACACACTCACTCATTGAGTATCTCACAGGCCCCAACACTTAATCTAAATGCCACACACACCCCATAAGGACCTTTGAGAGATAGTATTGCACCCATTTTACAGAAGAGAAAATTAAGACTTAGTACCTTGCCCAAGGTTGGCTCAGTGAGTGATCTCTAGATGCTTCCATTGTTCTCTCCAGAGAACAATGCTAAATTGTTCAGTACATAGATGTTGATTTTTTTTTGCTTGTTTGTTTGTTTGTTTGCTTGCTTTTAGGGAATGAAGATAGATATTCCATGCATTTTTGAACAACAGGCCCTAGCCATTCAGGATGAAAGGTCTACTTTTGACAGGACTGCTTTGAAGTTTTTATATTGGATCATTTCTAAGTCAAAAAAGAAAGAAAGAAAGAAAGACTCACCCCAGTGAGCCTAGAGAATTCTTGGCTTTCAACATAGTATTTTAAACATTCAGGGTAGGAGGAATGGCTTGTGGTTCTTTTGTGGTACTGAGGATTAAATTTAGGATCATAGACTTGTTCTACCACTTGAGCCACTCTGTTTCTTCTCTTCAGATAGATTCTTGGCTAATTTTAACTGGGGTGGCCTTTGACGTCAATCTTCCTACCTCTGCCTTCCATGTAGTTGGGGTTACAGCATATGCTGCTAAGCCTGAGCCCTTCTGTAATGCTTTATAAAGACTCATCACAAAGAAGTGGCTTGTCCAGATAATGATGCAGGCTGCAGCAGCTGGTAGCTTGGGGCATGAGTCAGGGTTGGTAAACACAAATGGCTGAGCTTACCATTACTGATAGAGTAGCAAGACTCTCCAGTTTTATCCTAATCATCTCTTTTCTTATATTGTAATGCTAGATGCATATTTTTATTTAATAACAAACACACTCTGTGCTTTGATTCTCCCTCCCCACCTAGACTACTGAAAACATCCCAGCCAATCAGGAACGGTAATGAGCAAGCGTCATGAAAGAGTGATGCTAAGCAGGACACAAAGACAGCAGCTTGGCCATCTTGGTCTCTTGTTGAAGGGTTGATGCAGGTGACCTCCCCACTGTAGGCAGAGGGGACAGGAAGCCTGGGCTACAGCAGGGCAGCAGGTCTCCCGGGAAGTGAGGCCTTGGCTGAGCTGTCCATCAGCGTCTGCCTCTCATTTTATTGTATCTATCATCTATCCACTAAATGTGGTGGTGGTTAGTTGGATATGGTCATTCTGTGAAGGCCTGTCTTCTTCTCTTTTGGTGCCTTGAACAGTACCACATACAGAGTTCAGTCAGTCTTTGGGGGGTGAAGGAAAGACACATGGTGTCTTTAGACTGAGTAAACCTCATTCCATCCCCCAGCTCGGATCCTGGGAATTAGCAGTCAATGCCTTCAGAGGATTTCAGGAACCAGAGCTTTTGTTTATTCCTTTAACTAGTTCTTAGTGAGAATCTATTCTTTGTTATAGAGATCAGTGAAGAATACTGTAAAACAAACTGGGCATGGTAGCACATGCCTGTAATCCCTTCTGACTGTGGCAAGAGGGTTATGAATTCCAGATCAGCTTAGACTACATAGCAAGATCATGTATTGAAAGAAACAATAAACAATAGTAAACAGAAAGCAAGAAGAAAAGGATTATTATAAAACAAAGCAAAATGGACTTTGTTTAAAAAATGTCAGAATATAGACATAAAAAATAATAATGTGGCAGAAGGGACTGTTGAGGGGAGCAGTAGGTAGGGGGACTGGAAGTGGGGGTGAATATGACCACTGTATACTCTGTGTATATGTGGAAGTAACATAATGAAACCCACTAACACAAAAACAGAGGCAGGAATGGGAGAAGGGAGACAAGGTAAAAGTCATAGAAGGTGTGAATTAGAACAGATCATAATATATTCATGTGTGGAAATATCCAATGAAACCCTTTTGTACAATTAATATACACTAATGAAAAAATTTTTAAAGCTTAAAATATAAGCATACACACACACATATATTTATTTTATCTATGTTACCTATTTGTGCTAGTACCAGAACTTGAACTCAGGGCCTGTCTTCTCATTCCGCTTTTTGCTCATGGCTGGTCCTCTACCACTTGAGCCATGACTCTGGTTCTGACTTTTGCCGGTTAACTGGAGTTAAGAGTCTCTGATACTTTTCGGCCTCAGCTGGCTTTGAACCAGGATCCTCAGATCTCAGCCTCCTGAGTAGCTAGGATTACAGACCTGAGTCACTGGACCTCCAGCTCATATTATTTGTGCTGTTCTCATTCCTGATTCACTGCCAAATCATCCTCTGTGTGACTTCACAGCTGCATTCAAAACTCTTACACTTACTTTTTTTTTTAATTTTGGGATTCATCTTGATTTGCACAGAGGCATTGCTTAGAAACTGAGGACAAGTTATGTTCTCTCCCATTTTCTTTCATACTTGCTTCTCCACTAAGTGCTATTTCTTAAGATGATGGAGTCTCACAGATGGACGGACTGTGGTTGATGTATGCATGTGCGTGGGGTGCGTGGGGGAGGGGCAGGAGGCTCCTTGGCAGGAATTAGGGGTGGGGTGATGGTAAGGGTTGGGGGGAGGCCTGCTCTAGCGTGGTCAGCTTTAAATGAGCCTGTTCGCGACTTTGTTTATGCCGCAGTTGGGTGTCGTTCTACTCGGGAAGCTGTTCATTCATCATCGTGCTAATGAGTTAATAAGTACCTAGATGCCTGTATTTTCTAATGATGCTGCCTGTTCCTTCTGGGCGGTAATGGCATAAACGATTTGAAAAGAAGAGTTCAAGAGAGAAAAAATAAAACAAATTAAAAGAACAAAACCCCAGAAACCTCAGAAATCCATTTGTCCTACGACCATTTCAGAGTTACATATCATCACTAAACTTAGATGACAGAAAATACTACCAACAGACATATATATGTAATTGCTTTATATGAGTATAATGAGGCACAGCAATTAAGCAAAAAAAATCCTACTTCAAAATTCAAAATTTGGTCTTCTTTTTAAAAAAAAAAATTGAAAGTAGGCCCTGTCTGAGTGATATGGTTTATATAACAACATAAGGACCATCAAAAGAAGCCAATGGAAACCTGAACACACTCTCCCTCTCTCTCTCCCTCCCTACCTCCCTCCTTCCCTCCTTCCCTCCCTCCCTCTCTGTCTGTCTGTCTGTCTGTCTGTCTGTCTGTCTCTGTCTCTGTCTCTTTCTCTCTCTCTCTCTCTCTGTCTCTCTGTCTGTCTCTCTGTCTGTCTCTCTGTCTCTGTCTCTGTCTCTGTCTCTGTCTCTCTCTCTCTCCTGTCTCCAGTTCTTAAGAAGTTTCACAGCAATAGAGGAGGTCATCAAACATAAAGCAATAACGAAGCCACACCAAATCTGTATAAAACCAGGAAGACAGAAAGAAAGAAAAAGCCAGGCACTGTAGTATTCCTTTAGTGTTGTAGGCTTAAAAATACAGTGATATGGGGCTGGGAAGGTGGCTCAGTGCTAGAGCGCTTGCCTTGCATGCATGAGGCCCTGGGTTCGATTCCTCAGCACCACATAAGCAAAAAAGAAAAAACTGGAGGTGGGGCTGTGGCTCAAGTGGTAGAGTGCTAGCCTTGAGCTGAAGAGCTGAGGGACAGCGCCCAGGCCCAGAGTTCAGGCCCCACAACCGGACCCCCCCCCAAAAAAAAAAAAAAAACAGTGATAGGGTTTTAGTTGACTAGGCTGTCTTCACACCCAGGGCTCAAGGGATTCTTCTGCCTGTGCCTTTTGAGTGCTGGGATTACAGGGGTGTGCCACCGTGCCCAGCTAATACAGCAGTTTTCATTGGTAACAAATCTACTATGCTCCTCACTCTATTCTTCTTCTGTTGCAATCTGTACTCTGTACTCTTGTGTCCCCCGACACTCCCATGAAACTAACTCCTATTCCCTAATCACATTGGATATGATAGTATTGGGAAGTGTGTACTTCTGAAAGTCATCAGAACATGAGGATAGAGCTCTCCACGCAAAGCTAATCCCAGCTGCTTGGGAGGAGCTTAGCTCAAAGCTAGTCTGAGTAAAAAGACCTCATCTCAACTAACAAGTCAAATATGGTAGTGTGTATCTGTCATCCAGGGTACTTGGAGGCATAAGTAGGAGGATCCTGGACAGAGGCCAGCCCTGTGCAAATGCTGAAGATTCTATTACAAGAATGGAGGTCCTGCCAGGACTGAAATCTGTTCACACATTGATCATGGACTTCCAGACTCCACAAGAGTGAGAAATAAATGCTTACTATTTAAATCAGCACATCTATGGCATTTTTATAGCAGACCAAGTTGACTTAGTGACAATTCCTCTGTCATGATACGCACTGAAGAATTCTTTTTAAGCAGAGGTGCCACAAGAAACAAACAGACAGACAACAGTTAAAGGGTCTCAAGAACAATGCTAAGAGTGTGGAATTCCAAAGATAGAAGTATTTTGTAGAGCCAGAAAAGATGTATGTTATTTGATATATGGAATGGAGACCAGAGAGGTTAATGTACTTGTCCAAGGCCACACAGAGTGAGTGCTCACAGCAGACAAGTTATTGATTCTGCAAGGCTGGAGAAGATAGATCCCTACCTATAGGTAGTCTACAAGTGAAAATCTCTTTTCTGCCAGTCTTGATAGCAAGCAGGAGCTGCAAAGTACTGTTATATTATCCTCATAACAAGATCAAACTAGGAGATCACATTAACATCTTAGTATCTCGGTTAAAACTGCTTAAGATCTCAAGAACTTCAGCGCCTTGTAGCTTTCCTCCTCTTGTTTGCACAATGAACCATGGGACAGAGATGTTCTCTTTGTGACTTCTACTGATGACAGCCATGCCAGCAACAAACTGAAGACATTCAAATGGCAGGGCAGGCTTGCTGTGTGCTATTATATCCAACCATTCATTCTTGGGTTAAATTGTGTTAAAAGTGAGAAAATGGGATGATCCATAATAATATTGCAGGGTAATTGTGTACTTCCTGAAATACTAAGACTGGCACACCTACCTTGGGCACAGCGTAAACAGTGTGTAATTTTATCACTAGGGTCTGTTAGAGCAGAGGAGGAGAAGGAGAGGAGGGCGGGGGAGGGGAGAAGAGGAAGAAAGAGAGAGGGAGCAGGGGAGGGGGGAAGGGAGGGCCTACAAGTGAGGCCTTCTGGGATAACTCTATCCAAAAATACCTCTTCTAGAAGCATGTTTATGCATGTTTCCATAAGGAAAATAGATGATCAGGCTTTCCTTTCATTATAGGACAATCTGCCATGAACACGTGTGAATGAATGCCTTTGTTTTGCACATGCAGGCACACATGCATGCACACACAGGCACACACACCAGACATCCCAGTATGATACCATGTATATTATGTGATACTCTTGTTCTGATTAGCAAATTATTCAAATCAGGGAAGAACATAGATTTTACTTAAACCTTTTCTTTTTCTTTTGATGGTACTGGGGTTTGAACTCAAGAGTGTCTTGGTTGTTAGGCAGAAACGATCACTAATCTAGCATAGACGATGATCCACTTGTTGACACTTCTTGTACATGGAATGCAAGTGCCCAGCTCCTTCTGTTGAGATGGGGGTCTTGTGATCTTTTTAGCACAGGTGGGCCTGGAACTTCCATCCTTCTGATCAGAGCCTCATATGAAATGGAGATGGCAGGCTTGAGCCACTGGTTTAGAAAGTGAGGAGGGGGTGTCTCATGAGCTTGTTACTTGGGCTGGCTTTGAACTGATTTCTACCTCCTGAATAGACAGACTTACAGGCACGAGCTACTGCTGTCAAACATTCATGCAAAACCATAGGGGAAAAACTCACTATTAGGGGGCAGGGAAGGGACAGTGCAGGCTGTAGCTGACTGCTAAAAGCAGCAACTTTTGAGCCAGGTGCTGATAGCTCATGCCTGTAATTCCAGCTACTCAGAAAGGCTGAGATCTGAGGATCATGGTTCATAGCTAGCTAGGCCAGGAAAGTTTGTGAGAGTCTTATCTTCAACTAACCACCAAAAAGCCAGAAGTGGAGCTGTGGCTCATGTGGTAGAACAAAAGCCTCAGGCAAAAATAAATAAATAAATAAATAATAAATACATAAATAAAGCACAAGACAGTGCCCAGGCCTTGAGTTCAAATCTCAGTACTGTGGACATACACATGCACACAGCAGCAGCAGCAGCTTTGGAAGATCCTGAATCTGCTATTTCCTTAGTTTTATATTCTTTGTGAGTCCCACTAACATTCTATCCATGTTTCCTAGTCAGGAAATGGTTGCACACAACTTCTGCCTGGCTTACAGTATATCGATTACACCACAGTCAATCATCCTTTAAAATCCTTGGCCACATCACAGTAAACCCTGGTTCAAAGTCCTGCGGTGATTCTCCATTTGCCTAAGAGTGAAAGCTGAAGTGCACATGGGAACATAAACATACACAGTGGTTGGATCAAATCCTTCCTTCCTTTTTACTACCCCCTTTTTTCCTGTCATTGGACAATGACTACAAAAGTCCTATCTCCAGGCCAGTGAGCTGGTGCTTTTCTCTGCCTGCCTAGTAACTCTTTTTCCCCTGCTAGCATCTCTTGGGGGCATTAAGGATGTTTCTCAAAGAGAAGACCTCCCTGTCTCCAGTCTAAACAACTCCCTTTTCCTCTAGAACTCAGTCCTGCTCCATTGCCGTCCTTTTCTTCATGATATTTCCCATCAACCAACACAGTGTGGATGGATAGTCCTTTTTCTCCTGTCTACCCTGGGTCCTTCAACATGGCAACTTCAAGTCTGGGTGCTAGTGGCTCACGCCTGTAATCCTAGCTACTCAGGAGACTGAGATCTAAGGATCATGGTTGAAGTCAATCTGGGCAAGAAAGTCCATGAGACTCTGATCTCCAATAAACTACTTAGAAAAAGCCAGAAGTGGTGGTGGTGGGGGAGGGGGGGGGAGGATGGGAAGGGATGGGAAGGGGAAACAAAGGAGGAGGCTACAATGCTTGATAAGAAATATACTCATTATCTTGCCCATGTAATTGTAACCCCTCTGTACAGTATTTTCACAATAAAAAAAGAAAAGAAAAAGAAAAAGCCAGAAGTGGATCTGTGGCTCAAGTGGTAGAGTGCTAGCCTTGAGCACAAAGAGGTTCAGGAACAGTGCCCAGGCCCTGAGTTCAAGCCCTGGAACTGGCAACAACAAACAAACAAAAAACCCCAAACCAAAAAACCCAACAAACTCAAAAGAAAAAACCATGGAAACTTCCAGGAGAGTAGACATAGAATATATTTAATCTGATCTCTCTCCAGTATTTGAGGCCACTGGCATACAAAAGGAGCTCACTGGATAGTTCTTGAAAGAATAAATTCACAGAGAACACAACTGGACCCTTTTGCATTAGCTAGATTGTCAGTTTGCCGGGTGCATGGTTGTTGAGACTATGCAGTTACTTATTTTGTTAGCTGTTAAGTGGAGGAGGCACCTTTAAGGGCAGACACCTATATTAATGTACCTTTGAAGTGCCCTTTCATTTTTCTCCCTCCTGGGCTGAGTTATTGCAGAAAGCTGGACATGCCCAGAAGAGTTCTTGACACCATCCTTACGATGCAAGTTGAGCATGCACAATTTTCCTGTTTGAAAGATGCTTGAAAGATGCTCCATGATGTCGAGTTCTACATATGTAGTCCAGAAATGTGTCCGCCATCTTTCCTTCTTCAACTATGATTTTAAAATGAAGGTTGTCAGGTGTCTGTTTTAACTGGGCCTGTGCCCCTGAAGTACTTTCTTTTCTTTTTTTTTTTGGGGGGGGGTCCGGTTGTGGGGACTGGGCGCTGTCCCTCAGCTCTTCAGCTCAAGGCTAGCGCTCTACCACTTGAGCCACAGCGCCACTTCCAGCTTTTATTTTCTGCTTATGTGGTGCTGAGCAATTGAACCCAGGGCCTCACGCATGCAAGGCAAGAGCTCTACGCCACCTTCCCAGCCCTGAAGTACTTTCTTATATGAAAATCATGGCGCCCTGAAGAGAATCCATGCTTCCTTCCTTTGAGGAGGTATGGCTTTGGAAACAATGCCCATTGTCTTCCTACAGGTACTAGATGTTTTTTCCCTCCAATATTCTATTTGGGCTGTGCTTGTCTTTGGGGGGGGGGCTTTGCAGTCAGTAATATTTGCTTTCTACATTTTGTTCTTGGTTATTCTAACCAATTTCCCTCCAGAGTTACTATATACAAGAGGCAGAATGCCAAATGTTCTTCAATGTCAGTTTCTCTGCCTTCACCCAAACTCCATTTCATCTAGGAGTGGTTGTACATGACAACAATCTCAGCCAATCAGGAGGCTGAGAGAGAACTGCATGCTCAAAACCAGTTGGGCAACTTGGCAAAATTCTGATTCAAAATAAAACTTGACAAGGGATTGGGAATCAGTTCAGCATGTGCAAAATCCAGGCCTCAGTCCTCAGTATCAAAACAACAATAACAAAAACAAACAAAAAAGCAGTATCTCCAAACTCTTTTCTGTGTAACAATATATGCCTAGTGAGCATTTAAACACACTGACAAATTTTTCTTGTTTTAAAAGAACAGGTTTAGGAGAAGGGGAAAAACAAATCATTTAAATAGGGATGCAGGTGGACCCTTTGCAACAATGAGATGTACAAGTCGTTATGTCAAAAATCGAACTTTACAACTTTGGTGGGGGGGGCGGGGTGAGAATGGGAAGGGATGGGAAGGGGAAACAAAGGAGGAGGCTACAATGCTTGATAAGAAATGTACTCATTATCTTGCCCATGTAATTGTAACCCCTCTGTACAGTATTTTCACAATAAAAAAATAAAAAAAAAAATAACAGGTTTCTTGGTAGGTGACAGTGGCCCATACTTGTAATCTTAGCTACTTGGGAGGCTGAGATCTGAGGATTGCAATTCACAGTAAGAAAGTCTGTGAGATTCTCATCTCCAATTAACCATCAAAAAGCTGGAGGTGAAGCTGTGGCTCAAGTGATAGAGCACTAGCCCTGAGCACAAAAGCTTAGGGACAGCTTCTAGACCCTGAGTTCAAGCCTGGCACAAAACACCACCACCACCAAAACAAACAAACAAAACCCAAACAGAAAAACAAACTACCCAGGCTCCTTTTAGTCAGGTGCCCATGGCTCATGCTGCAATCTTAATTATGTAGGAGGCTGAGATCAGGAAGATCATGGTTTGTGGCCAGCAAAAGGGTAAAAGAGATTTCTTTTCAACCAGTAACTGAGCACAGAGATAAATTCCTATTATCCTAGCTACCTGGGAAGCTGAGAACAGGAGGATTACGGTTTCAGGATAGACTGGACACACTGTTAATTTTTATCTATTTATTTTTTTTTTTGCCAGTCCTGGGGCTTGAACTCAGGGCCTGGGCGCTATCCCTCAGCTCTTTAGATCAAGGCAAGTGCTCTACCCCTTGAGCCACAGCGCCACTTCCGGCTTTTTTCTTTTTTCTGTTTATGTGGTCCTGAGCGATCAAACCCAGGGCTTCCTGCATGCTAGGCAAGCGCTCTACCACTAAGCCACCTTCCCAGCCCTGGGCAAAATGTTTGTGAGACACCCATCTCACTGGAACAAGAAGAGTGGTGCATGCCTGCTATCTTCCCATTATGGCTGAAATCACCTCAAGACTATTTAAATATCTGATAAAAGTATAGCTAACAGGTACATTGTTATACTGTATTGCTTAAGAAATAGACAAAAAAGCCTACCAATTCAGTACAGATGCTGGTTTTTTGCTTTTTTTAAAAACAGGATCTTGCTATGTAGACTAGCCTGATCTTGAACTCATGATCTTCCAGCCTGCCTTAATCTCCTGAGTGCTGAGATTACAGGCATGCACCACTTCATACAGTAGTATAGATACAATTCTTTCAAACAAACCTTTTTTTAAAATTGCAGTTGGTTGAATCCACAAGGCAAAGCTCAAGAGTATCGAAGCAGAGCTGGGTGTTGATTTTCTGTTGAGAACAATCCTGTCTGACCCCCAGGAAGCATGGGAGAAGGAGAGGGAAGAGAAAGAGGGAAGGTAGGGGTGATTCCATAGACTGCTTTCTTTTGTCACAGCTATTGCTTAATGCCAAGGCAAGACTCAAAACAATTCTAGTCCCTAATACAAAGCAACACAATGGAAATGCCAAGAACCTGCCATCAACTTAGAAGGCAAAAGGTAAAGCAGAGAGGCCTGGATGTGGATTTGGAGGCTTCTGAACATCAGTTCCTACAAAGAGTAGCCTGAAGCACACTATTTCCTTTGTGACTTCTTGGGGTTTGACTGAAGCAATCATAAGGAAAGTCTGCAGCACTCATAGCTCATTGACAGTTTCTTTACTGCTCTGGGAGACAGTGTCCAAGCACCTATGGAATGAATGCTATTACAGTGAAAAAACAAACAGCCATCACAGAGTAACTTCTGGGCTTTCCATTTTGAGTTCTACGATGGGGTTTCCTATCTTTCAAAGAAGATCATGGGATGCTTTCTCAAATCCAGAGTTCAACTAGGCCTCCATGTAGGATTTCTGCTCAGACTGGGGTTCGAACAATTGCCTTCTCTACTCACATACAAAATCAGCCATTCAGAAAGACTGTAGAGGAAATGTCCTCTAGAATCTAGTCTTTCCCATGAATTTCTGCTTGAAGACTGATTTTTACAGCTTACTGAATCATATCGGAGCACCTGATTTTTCTTATGCCATTTAAGAATTTGAATTTCAATTGGATTCAGATGTTTAAGGGTTTTTTTTTTTTTGCTTTTCCTTTTCTCTGGCTATTGATGCTACTAGGAACCAGGGAAAGAATTTTAAAAAAACCTGCTCAGAGATATCCTCTGCATGAGGAAAAGATTAAGAGAAAGATCTTGATATTTCTATAGCTGTCTTCTTGTAAAAGAGAACTAACAGCAACCCCCATGCAAAGTCTGAAAGGTAAGCTGGAGATATTAAGAAATGTAACTGACTTTTTCCCCTTGGTATCATTTTTCTAGTGGTTTTCAGAATTATGAATTGCATTCATTATTCAAAATTCCAGCTCAGTGATCTATTAAAAAAAGAGAGAGAGAAGTTGAGTTGGAAGAAAATGATTATTCCTGACATATCTTTAGCTGATCTCACTCACAACTGAGTTCATTCTTCTCGCCTACTTAAAAATAAAAACTTATACCAAGTGCCAGTGGTTCACACCAGTAGTCCTGCCTACTTAGGAGGCTGAGATCTGAGGATAGAAGGTCAAAGCCAGCTCAAGTAGGAAAGTCCTTAAGACTCTTATCTCTAACCAGCAAAAAACTGGAAGTGGCGGTGTGGTTTAAGTGGTATAGCATCAGCCTTGAGTGATAAAGCCAAGCAAGAGTGTGAAGCCCTGAATTCAAGCCCCAGTACTGGCACCAAAATACTATTATTGCTACTACTGCTAATAAAGTGTAGTAAAATTTCCTAAACTTTGAATTCTAATCAGTGGAAACAACTTAATGTTTTGCATAAGCATTAAGATTAATTTTATAGTATGGCAAATCATCTGAATGCACATTTAAAAAGCCATGAAATGAAAAAACATAAAAATCTTTTCCAGGAGACAGACAGTTGCTTCTTAAATTTCAGTGCCCTAATTTCATGTCTTTTTCCCCTCTGGTGATACATGGAGGTGTATATTCTCTTAGCATCCTGCTTCATGGGTCCACACAGTGCTGAGGCTAGCTGATGGGGCTTAGAGGCAGGACACTGCTGGGAATATTTGCCATCTTTCTCCCTGTCATCCTCTCTACCCAGCGAGCACAGATGGCCTGGGGATACAAGTCTCAGGGACTTTCCCTAGTCAGAAAGAAACTTTTCCTTCCTGTCTATTCAGAGACGTGCCACTGAATAATGAGAAGCAGGAGCCCTCTTGGAATAATGTCACATGCAGTTTTTAATTGAGGCAGGTCTCCAATTTATTCCCAGCCTGATTGAGCATTGGGTGTTACATTAAAAATTGGTCCAAAAAGTAGTGGGACACGCTTGGGAACTTTCTCTTCCTGTGCCAAGCCGTTCTATTCGCCTCCCATTAAATTTTGTTATTAGTTGGAGAAATTTTGGGTTGATCAGCAGGCTACAAATCATTTTCAGGATGACAGCCTGCAGGGATTTATTGTTTTGAATTACCACTTGACATACAGAATGTAAAACTTCCATAATCCCAGACGGCATTTGTCCACTTCCCTCTCTTTCTCAATGCAATAATCGGAGGGCAGTCAGGAGACCTGCAATGTCTTCTCCAGGTTGAACTCTGGCTGAAGAGCTTCCTGAACTGCCAGCCTCAGGATTAAGCCTGCCTAGGTCTCCAGTCACATGTGCAGGAAAGGTGTATCTTTAAGATCATCAATAGTGGAGCCTGGCAAGGGGAAAAAGTGTTGTCACTTCTAAAGCAAACCCCCATTCAGGAGGATGAGACTTTTTTGCCAGGCAAACTGAGAACAACTGGTTGTAGCCCCTGGAGATTTCACCATCATTTTTTAGCAACATCCCTAGAGCTGGAGCCTCATTTCTAATACTGGCTATAAGTCATTCCCAAATGTGATCTTAGGCAAAATCTCCATCACTTTTGTACTTCATTAGCAGCAAACAAATGGCAGTACGGTCACCTAGGTAGATGGAAGTTAAATGGTCTATTCCTCCATTTGCTCATCTAGGCAATGGGTATAAGAAGCCTTCTCTCATGAGGTGGTTGTGAGGATTAAATTAGATGTTCCATGAAAATCACACCATATAGACATCACTGTGCAGCAAGTATTAGTGGTGATGATTATAATGATTACTATTCAACACCAGGACTATAGTGAGAATGAATTATTTTCTCCAATCCACCTACTTCCATTTTCTAGAATGAGAACTATGTGTTAGTTCTACACGTTTCAAGCATTCCAGTGGGCATGCCAGGTTGTCCACGGGGCTGCATTAGACTCTGGCTCCATTCCTCAGCATGCTCTGGTCTAATTGCAGACAGTTGCTGGATTCGGTGGTTTCTGTGGTCCTGGCTCACAACTCCAAAGAGGTGATGAGTGACGAGAGCAGATTCTGGCCACTATCTGCACATTCTAAGTGTTTGATAATGCTAGGCTATACTCGATAACCACGGTAGTGGCTTGTTCTGAACCCGTTTTTCAAGGAACCAGGAAGAAGCTGCAGACACATGGGTCCAGAGATATCCACGGAGACTTGGCAACATGACCCTAGGATTGTTTTATGATAGGGTAGGGTTGTCTCTATTGGGTGAATGGTGATTCTCTCTAATCTACAGACTAATTATATGCAAAGGGTGTCCTTGCCAGACAATTCCCAAAGGGGTCTGGGGGCGGGGGTGAAGGAAGAAACAGATAACCCAATTGCAGCAATCTGTAAAATGTCATGGGCAGTCGGGAGGCAGGGGTTAGGAACACTGATATAGGAAGACAACAGAGCAGAATTGGAGTAACTCTTGAATTGACATAGAATCCAGAATATCAGTTCTTAACCTGAGTTATGCTATTCCCTGGAAAGCTTTCTAAAAATTTAACTGAAGATTCCAGGTATGGGGCTGGGAAGATGGCTCAGTGGTAGTGCTTGCCTTGCATGCTCAAGGCCCTGGGTTTGATTCCTCAGCACCACATAAGCAAAAAGAAAAAAGCCGGAAGTGGCGCTGTGGCTCAAGTGGTAGAGCGCTAGCCTTGAGCTGAAGAGCTGAGGGACAGCGCCCAGGCCAAGAGTTCAGGCCCCACGACCGGACCCCCCCCCAAAAAAAAAGACTCCAGGTATGATAGCGTGAGGTGGGGATGGGGAAAGATAAAGTGATTCTTGGAGAGAGTTGGTGAGCCCCAGAGTGAAATGGAGGCCCACACAGGACTTGAACGCAGATCACCTGACCCCTAGCCCCAACTTCCTTTATATTTTATCAGTACTGGGGCTTGAAGTTAGGGCCTGGATACTGTCCATGAGCTTTTTTTGTGCTCAAAGCTAGCACTCTACCACTTGAACCACAGTTCTACTTCCAGAATTTTGTGGTTAAATGGTGAAAAGAGTCTCATGGATTTTCTTCCCTGGGCTGGCTTTGAACTGCGATCCTCAGGTCTAAGCCTCATGAGTAGCTAGGATTACAGGTGTGAGTTGTTGGCACACAGTTTAGCGCTAAGCTTTTTATATCCTCTTTCAGCCCCCTCTTCTGGGATGAATGGGAGTTTCAGGCCCTGAACTGACCAAATCCATTGTTCCTTGGCTTTGCCACAGTGCTGTGCCCCGTAGACCAATTGTACCCATGACCTTTGTCTCCAGTGATAAATAAAGGCTCCTTTCCAATACTTCTTGTGCTTTCCTCTGAGCTCAGAACAGCACATTTTACAATGGGTGTAACTGCCTCTTTCTGAGGGAGTTAAAAACAACCCAGTAATATAGGAACACAAAGACTGAGAATTAAGAAACAATATACAAAAAGCCTCTTTTTTTGTAGAATAGAGATTTCAACTCAGGTCTTCGTGCTTGCTTGGCTCACTTGTTCATGGCTGGTGTTTTACCACTTGAGCCACACTCATACTCTGTTTGCTCTTAGTTTGTTTTTCAGATATGGTTTCACACTTTTGATAAATCATAATCCTCGTACTTCTCCCTCCAGAGTACTTGGGATTACCAGTGTGCATCACCATGCTTATTTAATCACTGCAATTAAAGTATTTCTGACTATATTTAAAAGAAGGGTTGCAAAGTTATATATATATATATCCATATATAGATAGATAGATAGATATAGATATAGATATAAAATTTCTCCACGTCCCTGGCACATGACTCCCCCAGAGCATAACCAGAGGGGAACTAGATGTTTTCTAAAATTAGATTTGCTTAGGGTTGAAATTTTCTCTTGCAGGTCTTTTAGGTAAGCAGAAGATGATGTTTTTAACTTTTTAATTCAATTTTTTTATTGTTACTATAAAGGTGATGTTCAGAGGGGTCACCATTTCCTAAGTCAGCTAATGAGTACATTTCTTTTTGGACAATGTCACCCTTGATGATTGTAGTAATCTTCTGGTCAATGTATGTTACTTCTCTCCAGTACTTCTTCTCTTGGTGGCCCCTAATATGCACGGGGACCCCCAGGACTCAGGCAAGACAAAGCTGGTCAGAGAGGGGAGAGGCAGGTAGTGAGACAGAGCAGCTCATTCATAGGTACCATTGGGCAACACACCCAGGACTACCATCGCCACGGTACACTGCATGGAGATACACTACAATACCACTGTGCAAAAAACGAGCTACATCCAGAGTCACCCAAGGTGGTAAGGAAAACATTCAACCTGTTAGAGATGAAGATCTAAAAGATACGATCCAAAATAGTGCTCTAGGAAGATGGCACGCACTCTCTTTTGTGACAAATTAAACCTTTTACATACATACAAGAGTTCTGTGCTGAAGAATCACCGGAGAGGCTCCAGAAGGAGTGGGGAGAAATGTGGAAGGAGGGCTGGCAAGAGCTTGGCTTCAGGGATGCATAAATCCTATAGTGCTAGCACAAGAGAGGGAAGTGCAGGAAGGTGTGGACACGCTAGTTTCTGATTGTGTCAGCCAGCAGAACGCACAGAAAGAGCTACTCCTTTTAGGGTGCTGATTCTGGAATTGGGCTGGAAGTGTAAACTCTTGCCTCAACCAATACCTAGAGGGAAACTTTATTCATGGAGCTTCTGGGCTTAACTGGATAGCTGGAAGGATGGGCTAAAAGTCTCCTCCCCATCGATTTGAGACATTGGCTTCCCTCCCATATCCATTAACTGAAGGGGAGAAGGAAGCAAACTGCAGAGCCATCTCCTTATAGTCTGTGTGGAGTGCACAGATAGGAGGTTCCTGAGAGTATATGTTTCTCTTTCTCCTCCCCGCGCCCCGCACAACACCCCCCAAAAACTCCACACCTTTCACTTGCTGCAATAAAATAATCTATCCCTTTGCCACAAAAAATTTTAACATATATAGCATTAGGTTAGGTTGCTAAAGTGTATTGTGGTTTTGTTCCAGATCAACAAGGAACCAAATGCATGGTAATTCCCTCATTAAAAAGAAAATCCATGTCACATTATAAAGAGAACAGTGTATCTTAGGCCTTTTAGGCTGCTATAACAAAATGCCTTAGACTGGGTGGGTTAAAAAGAACAGAGAATTAGTGTTTACAGTTTTTGAAGCTGGGAAGCCCAAGATGAAGGTGCCAGCAGATTCAGCATCTGCTCTGTCTGCCTCCTAAGTGAATGCCTTTTTGCTGTGCCCTTACAGCATGGACTCACAAGGCAGGTCTCTGGAGTCTCTTATGTAAGCCCCCCACGAACTCATTACTCTCCAAAGTACCCACCTTCCCATACACCACCTTAGTGATTCATTTGTAACGTATGAATTTGGGTGACACAGATGTTCAGACCATAGCACCATGCAAGTTCAAGGCTACAGCCGCAGCCCTCATTTTAGAAGCCATACCAAGTGATTAATCTAGAAAGTCCCAGAACAATCTTCAGAAATGGCATCAGAGAAGACTCTTTTTAAAAAAATAAGGAATGCTATATTTTCCAGAGTATGCACACACAAGGTCATCATCTCTGCTAGTTTCCAACAATGAAGTGGATTCATTCAGTACCCACTGGGACCCTTGCTCAGCCCCTGCTACCTGTCAGGGTTCTGTCCTGAACTGTCACCCATCATCACACTGCATTCTTAGACCATCTGGGTGGATGCATGGGCACTGCCTGTCCCAAAGCCAAGAAGTTGAGGCTCAGGAAGTTCCATGATTCCCAGATGGTACTCACCCTGCGAGTAGGAAAAGTAGGAAACAAGACTCAAGCCAAGTCTGCCTAAGTTTCCCTTCCCTTCCCTTCCCTTCTCTTCTCTTTTTCCTTCCTTGCCTGCCCTCCTTCCATCCCTCCCATCCTCCCTCCTTCCTAATGGTAATAATTTCTCTCTCTCCTTCCCTCTCTCCCTCCCTCTCTCTCCCTCTCTCTTTATTTCTTTCCCTCCCTCCCTCCCTCCTTTCTCTTCCTCCCTCCCTCCCTCCCTCCCTCCCTCCCTCCCTCCCTCCCTCCCTCCCTCCCTTCCTTCCTTCCTTCCTTCCTTCCTTCCTTCCTTCCTTCCTTCCTTCCTTCCTTCCTCCCCCTCAATATGCCACTACAGGGGATTGATTTCAGGGTTTGGGCACTGTCTCTTAGCTTTTTTGCTCAAGGCTGGCACTCTATCACTTGAACTACACCTCCATTTCCACCTCCACTTTTCTGGTTAACTGAAGAAAAGAGTCCTGTGGATTTTCCTGCCTGGACTGGTTTCAAATCATGCACATCTGGGGTTGGGAAGGTGGCTCAGTGGTAGAGCGCTTGCCTTGCAGGTCCTGGGTTCGATTCCTCAGCACCACATAAGCAAATAGAAAAGAGCCAGAAGTGGTGTTGTGGCTCAAGTGGTAGAGCGCTAGCCTTGAGCTGAAGAGCTGAGGGACAGCATCCAGGCCCAGAGTTCAGGCCCCACAACCAGACCCACCCCCCCAAAAAAATCATGCACATCTTGAGTAGCTGGGATTATAGGTGTGCATCCCTGGCTAATTCTTGAGTCTATGCATTCTCTATCATCCCAGCCTGTGTTCCTTTAAATGTAATCACAGATAAAGCAGGGGGTATCTCTGGGGTTAGAGCAGACTCCACTAAGTTCTTCATTACCAAGCCACGGTTGGATTATGTAGTGGTGACGGGAGATGACAGTCTTGGTATTAATGAGTAAGAATCCTGAGGACTTTTGAACATCATACGAATGATGATTCATAGTGAAGAAGATAAAACCAACGTTTATAAAAAGGACTTAAAATTAAAATTTAAAAAGCTCTTCAATCTGTAAGTGAAGGGAGAGGAAGAGCCCCTAGTACCACGTGACCATAGAGAGATCTATCATCTGGCAAAGCTCTCTGTTGTAGCTATTGTAATACAACACTCGGACCCACCTCCTCGTCTCTCAATTCTAGTCTCTACTCTGTCTTACTTAAGCAGATTCTTGTATTTATTTCTTTTTACCTCTACTCCATGTTCTGTAGTTAAGAAGAGAAAGAAACCCTCTTGTAAAATAATGAAATAATTCACTTTTCTTTTGCAGTCTCATAAGTCATATGCCTCTTTGTGTATCCTTTGTGTTCACTTTGGAAGCAGTCTAAGTCTAAAAAAAATAATTTTAAGAGAAGTCTATTTACCCAGAGTTAAGCTGCCCACTGCAGATAATATTTTTTAATCTAATTTTAAAGACCTTGGAAAGATGGTATTAACTCTATCCATCATTATTAACTATGATCAGTACTAGAAAAACTTTTCTTATAGTTAGTATTCACGCTTTCTTTTTCATTTTCTTTTTTTATGCTGGTACTGAAGCTTAAATTTTGGGCCTCATGTTCTTGCTTGGATTTTTCACAGAAGGTTGGTGCTCTACCACTTGAGCCACAGCTCAACTTCTAGTTGTTTTGCTGGTTAATTGGAGATAGCTGTCTCACAGACTTCCTTGCCCAGGCTGGCATCTAACCACCATCGCAGATCTCAGCATCTTGAGTACATAGATTACAAGTGTGGGCCACAGATGCCAATACAGAATTCACTCTTCTTGGGACTTTTTGCTCTGTTCTAACAAAGCCTCTGTATAGCATCTACTCATATGGCACAAATATTTGCATGAGTCTTGGCTAAGCTTTCAACTTGGTATATAGAGGTTAACAGGGATTCTCAACTGAGGGTGATTTTGCTCGCTTCAATCCCTGGGGGACATCTGGCAACATCTGGAGATGTTTGGTTGTCATGACCTGGGGTTGGCAAGGGGGTTTTTCTAGCATCTCATGGGGGTGCAGTAAAACATATTGTAAGCATAGGATGGGTCCCGCTACCCCCAGTTATCTGGCTCCAAATATCAACAGAATCAAGACTGAGAAATGGTGGCTTGGGATGAAGTGACTGCTCTCTGTGTCAAGAGAAGACCAATGAAACAGCTGTAAGGAATTCAAGCCTGGTACAAAATTGTACAGCGTCTCCTGGGATTAATCAATGTAGGGCGACATTAAGGAGAGAAACCAAACTGGAGATTATTTGAGGTTTTAAAAATTGTTAACCACATGATTTTAGTTATAGTTTGGACCTACTTTTTATTTTATCATAAGATTACCAACCTGATTTGCCTCTACGTTTCATGAAGTAACAGCTGTGTCACATTATTTGGGAATTCTAATTTTTCAGGAAACATGCTAACTTGGCCAGCTTAGCTGTCAACCTTTGACATGCTTTCCTGGTATAATGAGTGGGATTTATTGTAATAGAAACTTCTGGCTGGTTAGTTCCTGGCTCTGACTTTAAAAACCGCCACATTCTTGATAGCTACACTTTCCCAACATTAATGTGAAATAGTGAATGTTTTAGTTTCCCCTCTACAGGTCAAAGGTCAAGGATATAAAAATACTCTGATTTAACAACAGACATGACTAAATATAGAATGGAACAAAACCCTGGAATTACTCTGCTGAGCCAAAAACAACAAGAATAATCAATGCCATAGCAGGCAGACTCCTTTCCGACAACTTAACAGATCACATTTTTTTTTGCAGGACAGGATACAAGGAAGGTAGGTACTTCACCTATGTTAAATGACATGTCCAGTGTTGGAAGCCAAAGGATTTACCATCTTATCACTGAAGTTTGAAACCAAATCTATTTCTTAATAGTTGAAGGACTCATACTTTGAAGGCACATAATGGGATTGCTGTCTTGTTGTTTGACTAAGCAAACAGTTCAATATGAGAATAGAATAAATCTGAGAATAAATCTGAGAAAGGGATACTTTTTTGAAATTCTGCCTACCAGAGCCATATGTGTCAGGAAGTAAGAGATATTAGGGCAGCCCTTATGCTTGATGAAATGGAAAGAATTTGGTCCCTATCTTTGATTCCCTGGGGGAGTCCAACACTGATTCACTTGCAGTAGGGTCAGCTGGGGCCAAGGTCATGGGGTTGACTCCTGTCAAGGGCAGATCTCCTGCTTTCCTGGCCTTCCCTGGCTCTACATGTGACATGCAGTAGTGGGAAGGAGCAGGAATGTAAGACCTTCCTTGACTCCATGAGAAAGTATCATCTCAACATAGCATGGCCTTCATCTTCAAAAGACAGGACCACTGAAATTTGACTTGATGCCCTAGGCAGCATCATTTTTTGCTCTGTGTAAATAAAAAGGACTATCTTTGTTAGACTAGATTTATATACTGTGTCCATCTATCGACCTAGAAATGTTTCTCTTTCTAATCTGCATGCTATGAGATAGGAATAGGAACAGGAATGGCTCTGTCTTGCTTCTTCCCACCATGGCAACTCTGTGACCTGGTAAATTTCAAAAGGATGAAGGAATGGGGTGAGCATGTGTGTTTGATCTGAGTAGTGATTGAGTAAGAATGGACTGAGAAGGGAATGGGCTGCCGGGCAACAGTGCCACAATGGGGTTATACATTGGCTTCTTTAATCAAACTGGTTGTGATGGTTAATCTTATCAACCTGATTGAACTGAAGAAAGTCAAAGAGATGAGTAAAGCACATCTCTTAGTAGGTCTAAGAGGAATATTCAAGAGAAGATTGACAAAGGAGGAAAGACCCAGACTGAATGTTGATGGCAGCAAAGCAAACGAGAAGAAGGAGGAAGTCTGCCAGCATAAGCAAGCTCTCTTTTCCTCTCTGCTTCCTGGCTACCATGAGGTAGCTCTGCTCTACCACAGGCCCAGAAACAGTGGAGCCAGCCAATCAGGAAAATGAATTCTCTGAAACTACGAGTGAAAATAACGCCCTCCCCTTTAAATTGTTTCTCTCAAGTATTTATTCAAACAACAAAAAGTCTAACGCCTTGACCTTATTCATAGGCTCCTGGAAAGTGACAGAGCAGAGAGGACTTAATTGTTTTCAGTAAACTGTGGGACAGAGTGGGATACCCATACTAGTGATGGGTCACACATCTGGTTAGAGGCCAGCCTGGGGTGGAAAAGGCAGAATGTAGGATGGCCAGATCCCAAGGAGAATGGAAAGGGAGATCAAACATTTGGAATTCTAGGATCCAAGAAACACATGTGTGGAAAGAACTCAATCTACTTTAAGACAGAGTATACACTGTAAAGTAAGTAGAGGTAAAAAATAGTGGTCATTTCAGGACACAGGAAGGCTCAAATAGCAAGGCCAATTGAAAGAAAGGGTAAGAGGAGAATGTCAGGCAGGAGACATTGAGCAGACTAACCACATGAGTAGACTACCTTGACACTCAACCTGGAGGAATTATGGTTAGAAACTGACTTTGTTCTTAGGGAAAGATGGCCCCAACCTCATACTTGCCCCTGGAGAGAAGCCTCTCTCTCCTACTGTATTAGCAGGATGAATTTCCCTTTGGCCTAGAACAATCAGCAGGTACCCACTTGAGTGGAGGTCATGGTACACAAAGGCAGCAACGCCTGGGGGGTCCTCTGGACTGGGAGCTCCCCTCCCTCCTTTCTTCAGGGTGGATTCAGGCTGAGAACACCTTAGACAGAAGAATAGAGGATGACAGCAAAGGCCAGGACTGGAGTATCCCTGCCACATGCAACCTGGGCTCCTAGTGTATTGAGCTCTGAAAGAACTGTTATGGCGCTCACAGAGCCATAGGCTCTGTCTAGGTCCTGGCCAGCCCTGGCTGCTGTTCTGGGTGGCATTAAGCTTCCATGGTTGTCTCTTTGTGATGGAAGAGCCCTATCTTTTCTGGTGTTGGTTTCTTGCTCTGGGAACTGCTCTGTGACAGGGTAAATGATTCAGAAAGTTTCTGATTCAGCCACAAATGAAACTGGGGAAGGCTCATTAAAGGCACTAATGAGCTCCCCCTTTCTGGCTGCAATGTCTTGGTATCTCTAGTGTTGTGCCTATTATGGTGGCCCCTCCCCTTTCCCTATAGGAAGTGGAAGCAGGAAGGGAGCAGGAAGGGAGTGGACTGAGGCCAAAGGTTAGGAAAGGAGCAGGAAGTAGACAGACAGAGGCTGAAGGTCAAGAATGGAGTCCATCTTTAGGAATCACTTGGCTATAGGACATTCTAGCTTCTTTAGAAAAGGGACCTGGGCCGGGCGCTGGTGGCTCATGCCTGTAATCTTAGCTACTCAGGAGGCTGAGATCTGTGGATCACCGTTTAAAGCCAGCCTGGGCAGGAAAGCCCATGAGACTCATCTCCAATAACTCACCAGAAAACCAGAAGTGGTGCTGTGGCTCAAGTGGTAGAGTGCTCACCTTGAGCTCCAGAGCTGAGGGACAGTGCCCAGGCCCAGAGTTCAAACCCAATGACCACCACCAACAAAAAAAGTAAAAAGAAAAACACCCTCCCTGGACTAGACATGTGACCTGCATATTTCTAGCCATGATGCTTAGAAAAAATGCAAATAGTTTTACATCCATTTTTATAAAGATTCTGAATGTAATGTAAAACTAGAAAGACTTCGTCCCACATGGCAAAGAAACTTATTATTTTTTTTAATTTAAAAGACATGTCTTCTGTTTTTGTTTTCCTGGAGAGAAACAAGATGTTTTGGTTTATGTTCTAAAAATCTCTGATTATACAAAGGGTATGCAGATTACATGTATTTCATAAATTAGAAAATGCTGCTCAGTCATTCTGAAACAATGGCCTGGATTTGTATTTGCATCGTCTTTTGCATCCTCACACACAAGGTCAAGGACACAAAATCCAGAGAGCAAAATGGGCAATTTAATGACCACAAACACTAATCAAAGATGTCTCACATGTCCCTATAAATCATGTGTACGTATAAATGTGTAAGTGTAAATCAAATAATGTAATGACAAATCATGTTTATCCCTTTTAGATAATGCAGATGTCAGATATCAGTGGTTACTTAAAAAATACCTACTCTGGGAGTGAGTTGGGATAAACACTGGGTTAAATTATTGTTGGTGTATATCTTTGGGAAGGGAAAGGGGAAGAGTTCAGAACTTGAGGGAAAAGGGTAAAAAGGTGCAGAAATGGAGCTCACTGAACACTGATGAAAGTAAACTATAGAACTCATGGGTGGAGACAGGAGGGAAGGAATGGGAGAGAGTGAACAAACAGAAGACACTGTATGAAAGGAAATGCACTCATTATCTGACTCACGTAATTGTAATCTTTCTGTATATCACCCTTATAGTAACAATAAATTAAATTAATACAAATAAGAAAAAGAATTTTTGTTGGAAATCCAGGCACCAGAGGCCCACACTTGTAATCCTAGCTACTCAGGAGGCTGAGACCCAGAGGATTAGGATTTGAAGCCAGACTGGGAAGTAAAGTCTAAGAGGCTCTCTCCAAAATAAAGTAAAAAGCCAGGCTGGAGGTATGACTCAAATGTCACTCAAGAGCTCAAACTGAGTAAGCAAGATGACTGAATGAGGCCCCAAGTCAAACTCTAGTACCAGAAGACAACAATAACAAAAATTCTGCTACTCAAAGTCCCACTGCTCAAAGTCCTACTCAGGGTGTACAAGAGCATTGGGGCCCTGCTCAGATGGAAAGGAAGGCACCCAGGAGGTGACAGTCAGTGGGAGAGATCACAAGTTGGGCCCCTGGGCAGAACTCTCTGAATGTCACCTCCCGCTCCTTGAGAAAATAGAATGACAGGTTCACATCTCTTTTGAAAAGCAGATCATCGCTGCTCTGTATAATTTGGGGGGATTTTTTTTTTATAAGAGAAACCATACATCCTTCAGAAATGTCACAGGTCTGCATAGATCCAACATGTTTACCTGGCATTAGACCAAAAGCTTCCTTGTTCATACAATCCTCGTTATTTCTACAGTCATGATGCCTTGGTGACGGACTGATAGTTTTAGAATCTTATTTTTGCAATAAAATAAGAAAACTTTAGAAAGTACATTTTAAGCCGGGCGCCAGTGGCTCACGCCTGTAATCCTAGCTGCTCAGAAGGCCAAGATCTGTGGATCACAGTTCAAAGCCAGCCTGGACAGGAAAGTCCTCAAAGCCAACCTGGGCAGGAAAGTCCTTGAGACTCTTATCTCCAATAAATCACCAGAAAACAGAAGTGGAGTTGTGGCTCAAGTGGTAGCGTCTTGCCTTGAGCTGAAGAGCTGAGGGACAGTGCCCAGGCCCAGAGTTCAAGCCCCATGACTGACAAAAAAGAAAGAAAGAAAAAAAGAAAGAAAGAAAGAAGGAAGGAAGGAAGGAAGGAAGGAAGGAAAGAAAGAAAGAAAGAAAGAAAGAAAGAAAGAAAGAAAGAAGAAAGAAACTACATCTGAATTCTAGCACTAGGAAGACAGGCCAGATGATCACAAGTTCAAGGCCAACATGAGCTACATAGCCAGTTCAAGGCCAGTTCTCAACTATGTAGGGGGATCCTATCTCAAATATACCAATGTAAAAAGGTGTTGTGATGGTGCTTTCTCTCCCATGCATAAAGCAACATCCAAAGAGTGATCTCTTATGAAGAAGATAGAGGATGATGAACCCTAGATTCTGGCTTTCAGCCTGGAGAGCTTGGTATTATCAGTCTGAGCCACCTTTATGTGAGGTCACATGACAGAGATTAATCCTAGCTTTACTTGGTCATCTTGGCTAGTCCATTGGCCACACCCATGGCCGTCTACAGCAAAGCTGTCATTGGAACAACAGAGCCGGGCAGGAGGGTGGTACTGTACAAGCCAAATAACCTAATGCCAATCCTCTTTATTGTGTGTGTGCCAGTGCTGGGGTTTGAACTTATGGCCTGGGTCTTGTTTATGAACTTGGGTGTTCAAGGCTAGCACTCTTGAACCATAGATCCACTTCTAGCTTTTCTGTTGCTTAATTGGAGATGAGTCTCATGGATTTTTCCTGCAGGGGCTAGCTTCAAACCATGATCCTCAGATTTCAGTCTCCTGAATAGCTAGGATTATAGTCATGAGCCACCAGGGTTCGGCACCTAATGCCAATCCTATAATCAACAGGGAAGAAGTCAATAGACACAGAGAGAAAAGAAAAGAATTTCTCTGTGGGTTATGATGAAAACAGCCAAGTTCATGTCTTAAATATTTTCTCTCCAGTAAAATTTTAATGTATTATCTTAGGATGGTGTTGGCATGGTTAGGCTCTTTCTAAACATGGGTTCTGGTGCTTGGTTTGGTCATGTGACTTCCCCCCCCCAAAAAAAGTAATAGTAAATTTTTAAATAGTTTCCTTTATTCTCTTTCTCACCAACAGTCCTTGGAAAGGAGTTTAAAACAAGAATGCTATCAAATCCTTTATGAAACATTTGGGGCTAATTATCTTTGCTGGAAGTCTCAGGAATTTTTTTCCACTTGCTTCTTTTTTTTTTCATTTTAATGGAACACAGTTCAAGTCTCATAAATGCTTAAATATGGAGCCATAAAGTTTGAGGTGTCTCTGGGGTAGTACTGTCTGCAAGTTAGCCAGGCAGGGCTCTGGAGAGGTTCAAATTCGAATTGGTTTCCGCTTATTTCTCCAACAGCATGTTCTATAAAAAAAAATGTTGGGCTGGGAGACTTTACATACCCCCACGTGACAAATCACTTAATGAATGTCACTTGCCTAGGTAGCCAGGTTACCCCCCCCCCCCCAGGAAATCTTGCATCTCCCCATTTAAGTAGCAAAAGGAAAGTGTGTGTTTGGCTGTTGTTGCCTTCTCCTTATCCCGTTAACCCAGCTGCTGATCCCTCGTTTCCTTGCTCATTACTCCAGACTTGAGGAAGAAGCCAGGCCTGGCCAGGGTAGCAGACCCTTGTTTCCCCTTCATATAGCTGAAAACAAAGCTATTAATCAGAGGCTGAGGACTAAAATGTACACAGCCCCTTGCATTTGCCTCTCTACTCTCCAAAGCCACAGACACACACCACAATGGGCAGGGATGTGGAAGAGGATTTACCCTGAGGTGGAATAATTTTGGGACCCCTAACTATTAGAATGAACAAAGGGACCCAGTTTTCTTCTAACTTTGCTCTGACCCAACGTGCCTGGGGACAGCCAGAGAAATCAAGGGGACAGGCAAGTGCTTCTAGAAACGAAGAGTAAGAAGAAGGAATCCAACTGGACATTCTAGGCAGATCCCTCCCTACATCACAGGAATCTTTTCCATGGACTAAGGGCTGTAGTATTACCCAGAATCCCTGTCTCTGCCTCCATCATCTCTGGCTAGAGAACACTAGGGGAGTTGTAGGAAGAGGGGGGTGGTGGGAGGAGGAGAGGAAGGGAAGAGGGAAAGAGAGCAGGAGAGGGTTTTCTTTGGGTTCTGGGAGCTCACATCTAGTTCTAGTCTTCATTCAAAGAAAATCTGGAAATCTTTTATCCTTTATGTGTACATATATAAGATAGGAGTTGATGTTGCCAAGATTTTTTAAAAGCTTCAAACTTAAGTTTTATAAGAACTTTTATGACTGACAAAGAAATGCACATCAATCCTATCACATAGGTTTTTATATTTCTTTGGTTTATAGATAATGACTCTGCTATAGTTTGGATCTTTGAATGTCTTCTAAAGGCCAGTATAGTATAGTATAGTATAGTAAAGGCCAGTATAGTATAGTAAAAGCCAGTATAGTATAGACCTCATAGGAGGTCTTTAGGTCATTGGTTCCCTTGAAGAGTGTTGTAGGACTCTGTCTCTTCCTGTTTCTTGGTTGCTTCTCAGCCAGGAAGTCAATGGTTTTACACCATCACACATACCTGCCATGATGTACTGCCTCAGTACAGGCCCAAAGTAACCGGACCAACCTTTTCTCTTGATAAGTTGATTCTGTCTGGTACCCGTTACACTACTGGAAAGCTGACTTAAAAATCAGACCATGACACTTAGTCAACACATGCTACCAAGCTGATCCTGGAAGCTAGGTTTTCTGACTCCAAACTGTACCCTAAACTGCTGACATTTCTCAACATCTTGCCTCAGAAGCAATGGGTATGACAAACAGACATGCACATCTGTGTATTTTCCCCTTTGGAATGCATGAAATAAGATGCTAGTCATTTCCCTTGTCATCAATAGTCAACACTTCTCCTGACAAATCACAGCAATTCCAAACCATTTTCTTTAATTAGTGGCATTACTGACTTTGCAATGTGTAGACTATTTCCCCAGGAAACTCTTGGGGTTAATTTGATCTGACCTTAGTGTGTGTCAGGGTTTCTCCTCCACCCACAGCTGGCCCTGTGGAGATGAAAAACACGCACACACCCTAAAATCCTGTCCCAGATGAGTGACTTCGGGGATTGCTAAACTTCCTGACAGGCGGAGGCAGCAAAGAATGGGCCATGTGCCTTTGTTGTTGTAACCAAATGTTACTGCTGTTTCGGTGTGATGTTATTTCTGGCAGGATCTTCATTAGTGACTCAAAGACCTGTTTTAATTTGGAAAAAAAATCTGAATATTCACAGATTTAATTTCTGTCTTATGTTGTGTCTTTCACTGAAAATTCATTGAATTGGATACCATGTTGATCTGGTGCTTTATGGGAGACAAAACAGGATAGATCCGATTCTTTCACTGAGGAATCTGCAATGAGGGAAGCTGTAGAAGGCATAAGGTAAACAATGGCATCTCAAGGCAGAAGGGACCATGTATGCTCTCTAAGGTAGTCAGTGGTGGTTTTAAAGTTGTGTGGAGCGTTTGCCTTTCTGATCTTTACCCTGTCATTTGCTCAGTAAGCTCAAGCCATGTCTTCCCTCTCTTTCTATATAAGAGGATGTATTCTGCCTCAGAGCCTTTGCAGTCATTCTTCTTCTGCCTTCTGTTTTTTTTTTTTTTGTCCTTTTCTTCTTCTTTTTTAACCTAGAACTTGGCTTGGCTTGTTATTTTTCCATGTTTGGGTTTCAGTTCAAATATTATGATACCGGAAATCATTCTGGACAACTGTATTTCAGTTTACTTGTTTACTTATCATCCCTCTTGCCCAAAAGAACAGAAATCTTCCTACTACTTAGGAGTAATGGACAAACCACACCAGGAACATAATGGTATTCACTACGTACTGAGATTCAGTGGTAGTGTAGCGAGAGAAGTGAATGAAGCTGGGAATCACCTTTTCAGCTTCTTCATTCATGGTAGTCAGGGGTGATAAAAGTGAGAGGGTGATAAAAGGAGGAGGAGGAGGAGGAGAAAAAGAAGAAAGATGCCAGATGCCAGATGCAGTGGCCAAGTCTGTAGTTCAAGCTACTTGGGAGGTAGAGAGCAGGGGATCAAGGTTCAAGGCCAGCCTTGGTCTAAAAGTTTGTGAGATTCCAAATTTCACCAATGGCTAGGTAAGGTGGCACATGTCTGTCTTCTTAGTGAATAAAGAAACATAAACAGGACTGTAACCCAGGGGCATAAAGCAAGGCTGTATCCTGAAAATAATCAATGTAAAAAGGGCTGCTGGTGTGACTCAAGTAGTAGAGTGCCTGCCTAGCAAGCAAAAAAACCCTGTTTTTTAAATTAGAAAAGTAGAAAGGAAGGCCAGGGTGTGCTGATGAGTTTCTTCTTCTACTTATGCTTGGGGGCGGGGTCATCTTAAGGATGGAGAAGCCACTGAGGCTGAACAGTTGTGAATCTCTCTTTTCTGCTTGCCACTGAGCTACCTCCCAGCTCCTCTTCTCTGCTTTTCAAGGTTTTAGGGTTCTGAAGACATTCTTGAAGATATTCATCTTAACAGTAAGGCAGTGTGGTCCTTATACAAGGCTTATAACCTTTGCGTTTAATAGTTTTACTCTCAGGAATATATTAAAAGTGTATTTTAGATTGTGACAGAGGAAATTCATAATAAGTCATTCTATAATGGTTTAACATCTCCAAGACTGGACAAGTCTTTGACCACCACCCCCATAATGTATATTTTCTTGTTGTTTATATTTCTTGTTTTCTGACTTTTGAAGACCTAGTGTACATAAATAAATAAATAAATAACACACAAAGTGCAAGTTCAAACACAGCCATACTTCACTACCCAGTGGGTATGATGCTACAATGTGGTGGAAAAAAAAAAGAGCATGAATTCTAGAAGCAGCTTTCTGGGTACAAATTCAGCTGTCTCTGCCTATGAGGAGAAATGGTTATCTCTCTCTCCTTGGTGCTAGGGGTGTAAGCCAGGCCTCATGTGCTAGGCAGAAACTCTACCACAGAGTTCCATCTCATCCCAAATCTAGTAGACTTGAATGTTTGGCAGTCATCAATGGGAAGATGGGAGTGGTCACTAGCCATTGGGGCTGTTGTGTAGTCTGCATGCCACTGATTTTCTCTCTGGTCTCCTGTAGAGATGCTCTCCTCTGGGAGATTGGCTTGGTCCTAAGTAGCGGTGCCCTGCCCTCATTCCGTTGCCATCTAGCATTCACCTGCCAACATTTTCCTGTAATACTTTCTACATTTCCCTTTTTATTCCGAAAGGTACTATGGCATGATTCACCCAAAGAAAGTGACATTATCCATGCAGTGTCAACTGCCTCCCCCCACCCCTTTTAGAAAGTTTAAGGACTTAACACAATTACAAGCATGCAAGTTCACAGAGAAATCACCACTGGGGCAGCAGCCCGTCCTTATCTTTAGAGAAATAGGTCAGAAGCAAACTAATAATCCAGCCCTACGCCAGGGCCTCAGAGCACGTGAGGTTTGCTGTGGGATCTCTACTCAGCCTTTGCTGTTGATCTTTAGCTTGGGAGTGAATGGGTTTTTATAGAAATAAGCAGAAATAGAATCTCCATTGCTTCTTCTCTGGTACTGAGGATTGAGCCCAGGACCTAGTGCACGTTAGGTAAGTACACTACTACTGAGTCACCCCTCAGGCCTTGGTTTCTTGGAACAGGTTTTTACTACACAACCCAAGCTTGCCATCCTCAGCCTCCTGTGTGTTGGGATGACAGGTGTAGCATGGAAATGTCTGGTAGGAAGTCCCTTTTTCTAATCAGTGGTTTATATTGTGTTCAGTGGTTCTGGTTGTTCCAACTACTAGGCAAAGACTAAAGAGAGATCCAGTCCCAACACTACCAGCCTACCTGCTCCCTTCTCCCAGTCCCCTGCTCTGGCTGCTGTAAGGGACTTATTGAGGCCATCAGCAATGTACCATAAGGCAGCACTCGGAGTTTATTAAAGACACCCAGCCTCGTACTCAACCCTTTCCTAGTGGCAGTGTTTATGGCCGGGTCTTCATACCAACCTGACTTCCTGTTAAACTTTTCACTGTTGATCCTTTAGATCACAATGGGCTTGAGACGTAAGCAGCTCATTGTCTTTAAAAGCAATTCAAATTTCCTTCAAGTACAAGACGATGACTTCAATTCTTTTAGCTACTGACACAATTTTCTTTCTTAGATAGGTACCATTTTTCAAATGTCACAGGCTCTTAGCAAAGCATCCATCATATTCACTTCTGGAAGGTAAGGGAATCATTCAACTTGATTCGAATAATTCTGCTTCTCAAATGCCCATTTGATGGGGGCGATCTTTTGTCCTCCTGACCCAAGTTACCGAAGTAGAAATAGTCCAAGGAGGAGTTGGTGGCTGTCCAGGTGAATAGCACAGCCAGGTAGAGAAGTTTTCCTCCTCCATTCTGCAGGGGAGCTATAAGAGTGGCCTCCAGGGTTTTTGCATAGGGCTAGGAGTGTCTGGGACTGCAGCGTCCTACTTAATGAAAAGCACATTGCAAAACCAGGGGTGGTGTTTGGGGTGGGTAGGATTTTTTCCCCCCCAATGCAGAGCCAGTTCCCTGCTGAGGTCTACTTTGTTTTGGAATTTTCGAAGCATATTAACAGGCCCTACAGAATAACCATGTTCCATATGTGAAGATGCAGCTTTCCTGACAAGAACAGCATGGGGCGGGGGTGGGAGGGCTGGTTAGCAGTCAATGCTGGGAGAAGAAGAAGAAGAAGAAATTAGAGTTGTATAGAACACAATATGTTTGAAGAAGAATTCCGTTTTCCTGGCTTTTCCTTTCTTGGTTTGAAATTGGTAATACCCGTGAAAAATATCCAGGTGGTTTTCATTTTAAGCCCTTTCCATTCATCTTGAAAGCTATTGCAACGGCTGTTTTCAGGAGGGCTGTTTTCCCAGGACTGTTTAAATGGTGTGTAAGGGTTAATAGCAAGACAGAGGCTATCTATTGAGTGCCACACACTTGTGTTGTAGTGCACCAATGACACCGAGGGATTTCTCAGCCTCACAAAGATCCTATATGAAGTGACTTTTGACCCCACTCACAGAGCACATGCCTGAGGCTGGGCACAACTTAGTAGCTTGCTGAGGTCATGGGGCATTAATGGCAGAATGGGAATTAGGAACTAGATCCATTTGTCACCAAGGTCACCAAAACTCATCTCTAGTATCCCCTTGATGGAAAAAGAACTGCCATGTGGGGTGTGCATTTTCCAAAGCGGGAGAGAAAATTCTGGAAAACTCAGTTGTAAAATCTAAACGAATGAACTTGACTGGAGTTTTGGAGCCCCATTTAGATTTTGTAGGCGAGCACAAAACCCACGAACTGCTCTCAAGCCCTTAGCCAGGGCCTGAAGGGCGGAAAGGGAAGACTTTTTTTTTCTTTGAGAAACTGAGATTCACAATGGGGTCCCTGTTCAGTTCTAATCCTCCCTCCAGCCCTCCACACTGGGCCTAAGAACTAGGTCTGTGCCTGTCCAGAACATTCTGGCCACTGGCTTGGGACGCTGTGAAAAGGGTCACTGGGCTCTGTGCTTGTAAAGGAGAGCAGCTGTCCTTCCAGTTCTGACTCTGTAGAGATGTGTGAGGGAGGGAAGCGTCCTGTCTGTCTTCAAGTTGGAAGATGACACAGGTAGTTAAGTACCCATGAGAGGCTGTACTGCCTAGTTCTAGGCATTTGTGAATCTTCATCCCCCTTTTTTTTAGTGAAGACTTATATGCAGAATCTCAGGACAAAGATGGAAGCACAAATTCTGTTTCACTGGGAGAAAGTATAAGCATGAAACCTCAAGACTTAGAATCAAACTAGGAACTAGGAATCCTTGATATTATTTCAGTAATGGCAATAGTAATTATTACAATTAATAATAATGAATAATTCTTATTGGGACTTCAAAGTATTGAACAACTTGTTGGCCTTTCTCTGCTTTCATTTTCCTATTGGATTTCTTTTCCTTCCTTCCTTCCTTCCTTCCTTCCTTCCTTCCTTCCTTCCTTCCTTCCTTTCTTCCTTCCTTAGCTCGCTCCTTCCTTCCTTTCTTCCTTCCTTCCTTCCTTCCTTCCTTTCTTCCTTCTTTCCTTTCCTCTCCCTCTCTCTCTTTCTCTGTCCTTCCTTCCTTCCTTGCTTTTTCTTTCATCTTTGTGTTGGTCCCAGAGCTTGAACTCACAGCTTGGGTACTGTCTCTTAGCTTCTCTGCTCAAGGCTAGCTTTCTACCACACGAGTCACAGCTTCACTTCTAATTTTCAGATTGTTAATTGGAGATAAGAGTCTCAAAGACTTCCTGCCAGGCCTGGCTTCCACCCATGATCCTTAGATCTCAGCCTCCTGAGTAGCTAGGATTACAGGTGTGAGCCACCAGTACCTGGATTGATTTTATGTATTTATGTATTTATTTATTTGCAGTGCTGAATTTCAAGCCTAGAGCATCATGCAGGCCAGGCAAGGGCTCTACCAGAGTCCCCGCCCCTTCCCCTTCACGATTGCATACATTCCTTGTTGTTCCTTTGTGTCTGTTTGGTCCCCACTCCCCAAATGCTCCTTCTGTTCCTTTTCTCTGTAAGCCACTTACCAAGCTGACTGTATGTGGTAACTATGAACATGCTGTTTTTAATTTCCACACCTTTCCCTTTGGCTTGCATTCTTCTTCCTGTTTGGAAACCTTCCCTGCCCCTGTAGCCTATATAAATCTTGTCTGCTCTTCAACTTCCTCTCTCAATCCTGTCTGAGCCCTAGTTCCTTCTTCCTCTGAAATCCAACAGGATTTCCTGTCTGAATGTCTCACTTGGCCTCTGTGGGCCACTGCCAGGTGTTCCTAGCTGTGTTTCCCCTCCTCTTATCTGATTACTTTTTCCAGCTACTTTGAAAGGTGTAGCACATGATTCTCCTCTCATTTTGTGTTTCTCAGCCCACAGACTGGTCTATAACTCAACAAATGTCGGCTGATTGGTGAAAATGGCAACATTAGCCATAGCCATGGCTACATTTTATGGAGTACTCCTGTCTATTAGGACAGTGCTGAGAACGTTACATGCAGAACCTCGCTCATTTCACAGTTGAGGAGACAATGTGAAGCAACAAGCTAATCACAGTACAACCAATGAGTGTTCAACCTGTGATTCGGTCCTGAAGCTGTGGACTCCCATAACTACTGTGTAACTGTGATTAAAATAATGAGACAAGGCAATGATATTGAAAGTTGTGATGAGCACAACTGTAGAAATGGTGGGCTCAATCAAGTAAGGCTGGAGGAGGAAGGAGGTGTGGTAAGGTGAGGATGCCAAGGGAATAATAAGGTAGCCAGATCTCTCATTGGCCATTTACCTCTAGCCACCAGCCCTGTCCTCTACAGCTAAACTGATGCCCTACATCCTGGCCCTAGCACTCTTGAGCTGTGTAAATGGCCCTGTGATTCAAACTCCCTAGGCTTAGTTTCCTCTTACACAATTTAATAGTAAAATTCCAGAATTCATTCAAGTTACATTGAGGTTAAACAGATACATATAACCAGGCATTGGTGGCTCATGTTTATAATCCTAGCTACTCAGGAGGCCAGGCTCTGAGGACTGTAGTTCTAAACCAGTCCAGGCAGAAAAGTCTGTTAGACTCTGATCTCTAACCACCAAAAAGCCAGAAGTGGAGCTATGGCTAAGTGGTAGAGGGTGAGCCTTGAACACAAAAGCTCAGGAACAGCACCCAGGCCCTGAGATCAAGCCCCAGGACAGGTGCATGCATGCATGTGTGTGTATGTGTGTGTGTGTGTGTGTGTGTGTGTGTGTGTGTGCATGCATGCGCGCATGCATGTGTGTGCATTTGTGTGCACACACCCAAATAGATATCTACAAAGTTCAAAGAAATGGAGAATTAAAAGAACTGTTGCTTACTGTTATCAAAAACTTCTAACTTAGCCCACTGGGGTGATGTTGAGCTTAGAAGTAGAAGTTGGTCACTTCACAGGATTCTGTGGTGGAGAGGGTAGAAGGGGCTCAGTTTGTATCAATTAGTTCCCCATGGATGGAAGAAACAAACTTCAGAGAGATCATTTTAGAGGACAGAAGAGGGTAGCCTAATGTCTGTATGTTAAGGATCACAAAATAGACCAAAATGCTCTGCAGACTAGAAACTGACCAGGACTGAGTACAAGAGGGTCTTTGCTGATGGCGGTGGCTGCTAAGGGTAAGCAGAAAGAAGGCCAGGCTGGGAGGGGGTTAACATGGCAAGGTCAGATTCAGCATTTTCTACAGCTGCTGAACACAGGGATTAAGAAGGAGCTCATGTGGCCAGGCACTGGTGGCTCATGCCTGTAATCTTAGCTACTCAGGAGGCTGAAATCTGAGGATCACGGTTCAAAGCCAACCTGGGTGGGAAAGTCTACGAGACTCTTCTATTTCCAATAAACCATCAGAAAACCAAAAGTAGTGCTGTGGCTTAAGTGGTAGAGCACTAGCCTTGAGCTGAAGAGCTGAGGGACAGTATCCAGGCCCAGAGTTCAAGCCCCATGACTGACCAAAACAAAAAAAAAAAAAAAAGAAAGAAAAAGAAAAAGAATGAGTTCATGTGTCGTCTCTCACTAGTTATGTCTCTTTGTGCAATGTGCTCAAACCTTCATTTACTGACTTGCATAGTTCATCAGAGTAGCTACCATGTAGTATCATTGGGAAAATGGATAGATGTGTAAAGATTCAGGACTAGGAAAATACTCTTGGGTTTGCTTTTTACTTTTGATAATCACCACCAGTCTGGACAAGTCATTTCCTTATCTGTTTGATCTATAATCATGCTAGGAGAGACTAAGATTCCCCAGAAATCCATTTTATTCTACCAAGTGACTCTAATGCAGGCATTTTACTGAGCAGCATTGGTGATAAGTACTTGCAGGTATGACAATCTCTTCTCAGTAAACTTTCCCTTCCTCCACCCCAACAATGGGAACCAGATACCTCTCTATCTGTATTCCCAGTGATGAGAACTTGTAGCTATGATAATCTCTTCTCAGTAAACTTTCCCTTTCCCCCCAACAATGGGAATCAGATACTTCTCTATCTGCATTCAACAGTTGAGACTTAGTGGGTGGGGACAGGAGGGAAAACCTGGGAGAGAATGAAGGGGTAAAATTGTCCAAAAAGAAGTGCACTCATGACCTGACTTACATTATAAGTTATAACCCCCTATGCAGCATCTTGTTAATAAAGATAAAAAATAAAGATTAAAAAAAGTTGAGACAAGATTTTTTATCATCAAGTGCTGTGCGAGACATCATTCAGAGACCTTGCCGAGAAAGACATTTGTGATCACAGTCAATGTGTGTCACAATGGCTGCGAAGTATCCAGGGTTTGTCCAAAGCTTCATGGTTGTGGGAAGGAAACTAAACAGAACACAGATCTTCAAATGAAACCATGCCATGCTCAGCCATGCCCTAAGTCCCAAACACATAATGAAGTCTGGCTGGTGAGTCCTTCCCTGCTATGCCTGGAGCAGAACTCTGAAATACAGTGTTAGCTAGCTGCAGTCTGCTCCCCAACACCAGGGCTATCAACCAACACTCCCTTACTTCCTCCTGCTCAGAAAATGCTCCCTGGTGAAGGTGGGGCTCTGGGCTGGAGGGCAGACGAATGGTATTCTGTGCTCTTGATTTGGCCAAAAGCGAGCTGGAACTGCAGGTATTTGGCCCAGTGTAATAGATTTGTAGAAAAGCCACAGTGGCTGCCACAAATGATGCAAATCCCAGGCAAGATGCTGGCAAGGGAAGTAGAAGCAAAGCTGTATGGTGTGGAAAAGCAGCCCTGAATCTGGGATTGAGCTGCGGGTGGGGACAGAGCAGAGGGCTTTTGGGATTTTCAGAAACCATGAACTCTGTGACCTTCATTCCAGTGAGAATCCCCAGCAAGCTCTGTGACTGAATACTTAGATGGCTTGCCTAGGATCTTTGGTAGAGACATTTCCTAGCATGACTGTGGGTTCAACAATGATGGCAATTTGTCTGTTTGAAAGAGAAGTAGAGTCTACCTTTTACCCAAGAAGTGAAAGTATAATTAGATACTTTTAGAGAGACAGACTACATTCACATAATTATCACCGTTACAACATCTCTATTCCATTATTGGTTATTGTTAATCTCTTACTGTCTGTGTAAGAAATTAAGCATTATTGGAGGTATGTAGGTATAGACAAAACCGGCAAATAGAGTTCGTTACCATCTGTGCTTTCAAATGTCCTTTGGCATCTTGGAAGGTATGCCCCTCTGGTGAGAGGGGATATAGTCAATTCCCTGCTCACATTCCCTTAACCCCAGACTAAACTGACTCTCTGAGCTCAGCCACTCCCAGGCATAAAGTTATTGAGACCTCTTCTCAAACAACCAAGTTGGCATGGTGACATAGGGCTGTGGTTCTGGCAATATGGGATGAATAAATAAGGAGAATCACAGTCTAGAATGGCCTGGGGAAAAAAAACATCAGACCCTACCTGAAAAATAACTCAAACCAAAACGATTGTAGTTGTGATTCAAGTGGTAGAATGCCTGCTGAGCAAGTGTGTGGTCCTGAGTTCAAATCTCATCCATCTCCAAAAAAAAAGAATAAGTAAATTTCTATTGTGTTAAGTCACTAATAGTTCCAAGTCATTGGCTGCAGAATCTGAAGATACTATAATGAATATCTCAAGCGATAAAAATTGTGCATAGTAAAAAGTTGCTATTAGGGGCTGGGAATGTGGCTTAGTGGTAGAATGCTTGCCTCGCATGCATAAATTCCTGGGTTCAACTCCTCAGTATGACATAAACAGAAAAAGCTGGAAGCGGTACTGTGGCTGAAATGGTAGAGTGCTAGCCTTGAGCAAAAGAAGCTCAGGGACAATGCCCAGGCCTTAAGTTCAAGCCCCAGGTCTGGCAAAAAAAAGTTGCTATTAGGAATCCCCTCTGCCAGAATTGTTTCTTGGTTTGAAATTGTATGGTTTCTCTCAGTCTGTTGGGCCGGTGGTCATAACTAGGAAATTACTCTCTATCTTCCAAAGATGATAAAGAATCCATATCCTGTTTCCATCTTTCAAAGCAAAGTAGCACGGCATGAAAATGATCAGATGCTACAATGATCATTCATTGGAAACTCATCTGCCATGGTAATGAGCTCATAGCTTTGAGAATGAAAAAAATTTCATTCGATGGTGTGACATTCAAAATAGGCCAGAGGCTTTCCCAAGGCCCAGGGGTAGGTGAACATAATGTATAACAGAGAGTGCTCAACTTGTATAGTCAACATTATTGGCAAATGATTTTAAACACATACTTATTAAGCAGAGTGTGATCGTTTACCCCTGTACTCACAGCACTCAGGAGGCTGAGGCAGTAGGAATAAGAATAGGAGGACAGCCTGGGTTATATGGCAAGACTCTGTCACCAACACGAAATATACTCATTAAGGCATGGGATGGCTGGGCCTACCAGGTTCAACCCTTGGGTCCCCTGTCTTCCATAGCAACTTAATGCTGGCATGTCGTCTTATTCTATCTAATCTTATTCTTGCCTTCTGCCTCCCCCCTCTCTGCCTAGTTAATTCCCACTTGTCTCTAAGGTCTCTGCTCAATGATGATGGCCTTCCTCAGGAAGTGTCTCCTGACATCTCAGACAGGACAAGGTCCCTTTTAGTTCTCAAAGCACTGGCCTCCAGCTTTATCTTTACATGAGTTTGTGTTATGATTATCTCAGCACAGTTGAGTGACTGGTCAGATGTCCATTGAAGGAGTCCTCTGTTAGAATGTGTCCTACTTAGATGTGCCCTCCTAAGGCATATGGCAGGTATTTATTCATTACTTTTTAGATGAATGAATGGACACATGAGCGAATGAGTGAAGAAATGTTTAATTAATGCAGAAATAGAGGCAGACGAAGCTGAATATGCCTTACCTAGACTCACTAGATAGACTAAAAACAGGATTTAGGATGCTTGACTTGGCCTATCTTCTTGCAAATGGCTTTATTGAAAGAGTACTCCAAGTAAATGTAGGTTTCCACAGCTGATCATCATCCCAGAACAAATGTCTACAGTGAGCTGGCTGAGATCTCTCCCCACAGACCACCAGCTCCCCACTTCTCAGCGTCCCCATCTGCTACCCTTGTTGATAAAATGTGGATGACAGTTCTCACCTACTGGAGGGCTAAGAATCCAAAAAAGAGACAGAACATTTGAAAATACTTTTGTCAAGTGCAAAAAGTTAGCTAGAATATGTGATTTGCATCTCAAATGAGAGAAATTTGAAAAGATGCCCTTTTGTGAAGAATAAAACATTTTGAAGATGTTAAGCAAACAGACTTTTCATTTAGTTATTATTCGATAAGGCCTTGGCAGAGTAAGTCCCTGTCATCATGATCAGCTCCGCCTAAAGACTCCCACAAACAAGTATAGTCTGTAAGGATGAGATCCACTGAAGTAGAGTTTCAAAGCCCTCAATGTTGAGTCAAAGGTAGCCCTATGCCAATCAAAAACTAAATCCGAGGGATGGGAGGGGAAACTAGGGGAAGTGAAGGAAAGGGTGATATTGTCCAAAAAGAATTGTACTCATCACCTGACTTACGAAATGGTAACCCCTCTGTACAACATATTAATAACAATAAAACTATATATTTAAAAGATATATATCTTTTTAAAGCTAAATCAGAGTTGATTTTACCATGCTTTATTGGTAGATTAGCCAGTATTGGGAAGAACAGACCCAAGAGGAATGGTGGCTGATATAGTAAATAAAGGCTAATTTCAAAGCTCCAAATGATGAATCACCATGGGAACAATGGAGATATGATTAGAATATAGGGATTAGAATAAAAATGAGCCCATGCATATCATATACAAAAATAGTTGACTAATAAAGTAAAAACTGAGCTGTTACACTGTTTCCTGTCCACATGAAGGGACAATCCAAAAGTTCAAGAATGAGTTTTGTTTTCAGTCCTATTGCAAAGATGTGATTCTGTGTTAATATAAGAAAATACTGTTAAGCTGGGCACCAGTCATGTCTGTAATTCTAGCAATGCAGGAGTCTGAGATCAGATCTGAGGATCATAGCTTGAGGCTAGCCTGGGTAAGAAAGTCTGTGAGACTCTTAATTTCCAATTAATCACTAAAATGTTAAAAGTCAATTGGTAGAGCACTAGCTTTGAGCAAGAAAGAGCTCAGGGACAGCACCCAAACCCCAAGTTCAAAGCCCTAGGACTGACAAAAAGGAAGATACTGTTGCAAAAGACAGGTGTAGCTGGGTCCAGCAGTTCACATCTATAATCACAACTACTCACGAGGTAGAGATTGACAGAAGTCTGTTTGAGGATGGCCCAGGCAAAACTTCACTGGATCTTTTATCAACCCAAAAGCTGTCTGCGTGGCTCATACCTGTTATCTCAGCTATTCAAAAGACATAAGCAGAAAGATAGCAGTCCAGGCTAGTCTGGATAAAAATGTGAGGACCTATTCAAAAAACAACTAATGCAAAAAGGGCCGGAGGCCTGGCTCAAGTTGTAGACTCCTTGCTTAGCAAAAGTGAGGTCCTGAGTTGAAACTCCAGTGTTGGCAAGTAAACAAACAAACAAACAAATAAGGCAGGGTATGTGAAATTCAAACATTCTGGTCTAAGTGCAAATATTCCACCTTTTATTGACAGGCACCAACTAAATGGCTGAAAATGTAACCCAAACAAATGTACAGACTTGACAAAGAAATCTAATAGATTGGCTACTTGCTGTTCCTTGGTACAAGCATTTTTTTCGTCGAAAAGCACAGCACGTGGAAGAGATCAGTTGAGAAAAGGCGAGGCCTTTGCCATATGTCGGCATTAAATAATACAAAAGGACGTCGCCCTTTGCAAACATACATTGCTGTAACAAAATGATGAAAGAGCAACAGCATAAAACAGCAAATTGAGAATCAAAGCCCCAACGTGGCACATGTGCAAACATTTGTGTGAATCGAAGCCTGCTGCCCAGGTCCAGATTGGTTGTGGTAATTATGTCAGAAGATACCAGAGAAGCATGGAGTCCCAGGCTCTTTTGGGAGGAATTGCTTGTCATTACAAGAGCTGACCACCATGGCATCCCTGCTAATCATGCCCACAGTTCATCAGGGTGTAATTTCTAGAACTTCTGTGTTTCAGAAGTTTTCTTAGAAGAAAATACACAAGGTAGGGAGGTGGCTCAGTGGTAGAGCGCTTGCCTTGCATGCCTGAGGCCCTGGGTTCGATTCCTCAGCACCACATAAGCAAAAAAAAAAAAAAATACACAAGGTAATCCCACAGTTAGCTTGTTTTTCTTATAGTTTGTCCAAAATGTGGTGTCTGTGGTTGGAAGAGCTCTGTGTAAAAACTACTCTATAGGTGCTGGGCACATCTGTAATCCTAGCTACTCAGAAAGCCCAGATCTGAGGATCGAAGTTTGAAGTTAGCCCAGGCAAAAAAAGTCTGTGACACTCATAGCTCCACAAAACAAACCAGAAATGGAGACATGGCTCAAGTGCTAGCGTGCTTAGCCTTGAGTGAAAAATCTATAAGACAACGCCCAGGCCCTGAGTTCAAATCCCAGTACCCAAGCCAAATCAACCAGATAAAACCCCAATCTGAAATAAAGACACAAAGACAGATAAAGGGCTCTCTCTAATTCCTACTGCTTGGGTAATCACTACAGCCATTGGTTCATATTTCCTTCTAGAAGCAGCCAAGGGGGGTGAGCTACATGTGGTCTGACAACCTTGGGACATTCTAGTGCATCCAAATCATCTTCCTGGAGGAAAACTGGGATGTTCCTGTGAGCAACCCTGCGGTCCAAATCCAAAAAGCAGGGGGAGGGAAGAACCACTCACATGGCCTCATTGGTGCTTTGTCAGCAGGCATTAGAAAAAAAAAAAAAACAGAAACAAAAGTTTACAGTGCTTATAAAGGGTACAATTTCTACAAATAGGAACCCCCCCCCCAAACTAATAGCATTCAATTAAAAAAAACCCACCAGTAATCTAAAACAGGTTTACATATGCCATACATATGTGTTTTACATCCTTGAGGCCAGAAGTAATTTATGGTGGGTCAGTAATTCAGATTGTGCATCCATCTCATTGTTTTAGCTATTTATTTTCTTATAGTTTACAAGACACAGCCAGGCTAGAGGTGGGGTTGGGAGAGAGGTAGAGAGAGAGAGGCACAGAGATTGGAGATTGGTCTGGCTAGCTCAGAGTTCAAGGATTCTCCTTCACATCTCTGCAAAGGCTGAGAGTGGATACCTAGCCCAGTTCTCATGTAGTCTTTTTTGCCAGAACGAAATATTTTAATTGTCATCAGTGATGATTAATTTCTCTTCCCATGTTGACTTTCTCTCACTCAGCTAAATGCCCTTCTTGATCTAGCAGTGTCAGAATGTGTGAACATTTTTGGAATGCAGTAAGTGGAGAGTACAATGAGGACACACTTGGTTTGTGAGAAGAGTAACAGATGTCCAGGGTTCACAGGCACGTCCATGTATAGGAGAGTTAGTATGTGCTGTATTAGCTCTTTAAGAATGGCTTCCAGAGGGGGGACCAAGATGGCGACGGGGCAGTAGGGAAACGCCACAGCTCTCTCCAACCAAAAAGAGAGTTCGAGTTCCAACGCTTAATCTCCCCAAGAGACCGACAACAACAAAAAGACGAACACTCAGAGAAAAACCAGAGGCGGAGAATAACAAAAAAGAAAGAGGAAAAGAATTTCAAAACAGAAAAAAGCGAAGACCCCTCCCCCAACTTTTACTGGCCGCGCGGCAGCGCGCCAAGCCGCCGGCCAGCCGGCCCGGCGGGGGCTGGGGGAGCCCCAGAGAAACAGCAGAGACACAGGGGGCCACTTTCAGAACATCAGGTACTGGTTTGCAGAACAGCAGATCGCCAGGAACAGAGAAACCTACCAGCCGGGAGTCTCCACGAGGATCCCACCCCCACCCCTCACTCTCCACCCGAGCAGAGAGGCTCCATCCCGCCAAAGCCGCTCGGCATCAGCAGAGTGACAAAAGGACCTGCGGCAGACCACCCGGCCCGCCTGATCGCGATCGCAACGATCCAGCACTCTCCACCCGAGCAGAGAGGTTCCATCCCGCCAAAGCGGCTCGGCGCGACAAAGGGTCCTGTCTGCAGACCACCCGCCCGCCCGATCACGATCGCAACAACCCGGCGGGGTCACTTGGGCCCCAGAGGTACCGAGAAGAAGCTGCCTGAGCGTGGACACTCTTGACCCAACAGCTTCGACAGAGGCAGAGACAGAAAAGAATCACACAGAGCCACCACCGCCCAACCCAGCCCGGATTGCAACAACAACTGATGACCTACACCACACAGAAACAACCAGCTCCAGGGTGAGTACCCCACAGGGGAAGTGTATCCCTCAAGGGAGACCAGAGCTGGAGGGAATCCCCAGACCCTGACCTAGACTCCCTACCCCAGCACCCGGACCACAGGACCCACTAAAACTGGGAACTGTTTGAGAGCTCCACCAGCCCGTGGAGCACACTCAGCTGGCCAGGCTAGAGCAAGAGCACCCCTGGAAGGGAGCTTAAATGCCCAAGCCAGGAACAGCCCCCCTGGGTCAAGACTACCAACAGTAGAAGAAATTTGAACTGTGTCCCCCAGGCTGTATAACCTAGGGGGTATACACATCAGCACAGGCCTAACAAGCGCGCTCCAGGCTGGGGCCGGAACCAAGCCCGGGGATCCGGCGCCTGAACAACACAACCAACTCCTCCCAATTGAAGTAAAAAGCTGAGCATAGGCCTCAACAGAGGGGAGAAAACCAGGAAACAACACTCCCCCGGGAAGCACGCCTGTGACAACAAAAGACCTGGAGGCCCAGGACAAGAGAAGCCCAAACCCCACCAAAACTCCATCCATATACCCTAGACTGGGAATTGGGCAACACAGGCTGCCAGCACCTGATAGTAAGCAGGAGCTCAGACTGTTAAGGCGGCTCAGCAATAGAGTGATAGTCTTGGATGTATGAGGCCCTGCATCTGATTCCTCAGCATCACAAAAGCAAAAAGGGTCAGAAGTGGTGCTGTGGCTCAAACGGTAGGGTGCCAGCCTTGAGCTGAAAAAGCTGAGGGACAGCACCCAAACCTAGAGTTCAAGCCCACAACCAGCCCAAAACAAATAAACAAAAACACATCAGGAGCCCATAGCAGACTCCAGCATTTGGGAGAGTGCATCCAGAGCATCTGTTCTTCACAAGAGCACCCGTAGGAGCAAACACAAGCAGTCTAGGCTGCTCAACCCTTCCAAAGGCGGGAACTGTCAGCAATCTACAGCAGAGAGCTGAGAATCCTAAGTAAGTCAGAATAGCAGCTGGAAATAGGCTCCCAACAGAACCCAGATCAGGCACAGACTCTCTCTACCAATACAGAATCAGCAACCAAGCAAAGACAGACACACCAAAACAAAATTGAAGAGCAGTCTCCTGAACCTCCATGCGAAAATCACAGAGAAAAATCACAAGGTTTACTACCACCCAGGACAGCAAGCTCACCCCAAAAGCCAGCAGCCACACAGGGGAGAGCCCCAGTGGGAGCAAAGCAGGAATGGAAGACAAAGGCTACTTCCAAGGGTTGCTGGAGGCAATGACTCAAGAAATAAAGCGAGAAATTTATCAGAAATTGAAAGAGCACAAGGATGAACTATCCAAAGAGATACAGGGTATCAAACAAGAGATGCATGCAAAAATAGAAGCTGCACAAACCTCAATAAGAAGTGAGATAAACGCCAAATTAGAGGTAATGCATACCTCATTGAGAGGTGAGATCAGTACTCTGAGCACCAACATTGAATCCATAAAGGGATCCATTTCCTCCATGCAAACCACAATAGAAGCCACTGTCAACAGAGTGAATGAAATGGAAGGTCGAGTGTCAGATACAGAAGACAGAATACACCAACTGGACCAAAAAGTGACAGATATGGAAAAATTACTCAAATTAAACCAAAGGGATATTCAAGAGCAAGCAGATAATGCTAAAAAATTTAACCTTCGCATAATTGGAGTGGACGAAGGTGAGGAATTCCAGAGCAAGGGAATGCAACACCTATTTAACAAGATAATCAATGAAAATTTTCCCCACCTCAAAAACGACCATCTTAACTACATCACAAAAGCTTATCGAACACCCAACAAGCAAGACCCCAGGAGAAACACTTCTAGACACATTATAGTAAAAATGATAGATCTGAATAATAAGGAAACAATCCTGCATGCAGCAAAAATGAAGAAGGAGCTATACTACAATGGGAAAAAAATAAGAATTACTGCAGATCTCTCCACACAAACAATGAATGCAAGAAAAGCCTGGGAAAGCACCATACGAGCCCTGAGAGCCAATAACTGCCAACCCAGACTGATCTACCCGGCAAAGCTAGCATTCACATTTGATGGAGAACTGAAAACTTTTAATAGCAAAGAAAAACTAAATGAATTCATAAACATTAAGCCAGCATTACAAAGAATTCTAAGAGGGGGGACACAACCTGAAGAAAGCAGCCAGGAACTGGGGCCTGCCCCAAACAGGCATTACTCAAAGTCTAACTGAGCAAGCACAGGAGGAAAGGAAAAAAGAAAAACTTAGGAAAACGGAATGGCAGGGACAACAATGCATCTCTCTATACTTTCTCTTAATATAAATGGGCTGAATTCGCCAATTAAAAGAAAACGAACTGAGGACTGGATAAGAAAACAAGACCCATCCATCTGTTGCCTTCAGGAGACCCACCTCTCAGCCAAACATACAAACAAACTCAGAGTGAAGGGGTGGAAAAGGATCTACCAATCAAACGCCCCCAGTAAGAAAGCAGGTGTAGCTATCCTGATATCTGACAAAATAAACTTTTCATTAAAATCAGTACAGAAAGACAAGGACGGACACTACATATTAATAAAGGGAACAATCCAAGAGGAGGATATAACCATCATCAACTTATATGCCCCAAATATTGGTGCACCCAGATATGTCAAACAAATGCTCTCAAACTTACAGAATAAAATAGATCCCAATACGATAATACTAGGAGACTTTAACACACCACTCTCACCAAAGGACAGGTCTACCAACCAGAGGATTGGCAAAGAAGCTACCGAATTAAGAGAGGCCATACTGCAAGCGGAATTAACTGACATCTACCGAGTATTTCACCCTAAAACAACACAGTACACATTCTTCTCAGCAGCTCATGGAACTTTCTCCAAAATAGACCATATCATAGTTCATGCAAGGAACTTAAGCAAATACAAAGGGATCGACATAATCCCCTGTATCCTATCTGACCACAGTGGAATCAAGCTAGCTCTCAATAACAAAGCATACCGCAGAAATTTCTCTAATACATGGAAATTGAACAGCACACTCCTTAACAATGCCTGGATAACAGAAGAGATCAGAGAAGAAATAAAGCATTTCCTACAACTCAATGAAAATGAAAACACCTCACAAAGAAACTTGTGGGACACAGCAAAAGCAGTCCTGAGGGGCAAATTTATTGCCCTCAGTGCCCACATCAAGAGAATGGAGACAGACCAAGTAAATAATCTCACGTTGCAATTAAAACAGCTAGAAAAACAGGAAAAAATGGAACCTAAAGCTACTAGAAGAAGCCAGATAACCAAATTAAAAGCAGAGATTAACCAATTAGAAAATCAGAAAACCATAACCAAAATAAACCAAACAAAAAGCTGGTTCTTTGAAAAAATAAACAAAATTGATGGCCCATTGGCTAGATTAATTAAAAAAAGAAGAGAGGAAACCCATATTAATAGGATTAGGGATGCCACGGGAAACATCACCACACGTACCCAAGATATCCAAACAATTCTAACAGACTACTTTCAAAAGCTATACTCTCTAAAGGAAGAAAATCGGGCAGAAATGGATGCATTTTTAGAGAAATACAAGTTGCCCAAACTGAGCAAAGAAGAAGTTAACCAATTAAATAAGCCAATATCCTATAATGAGATACAGGAAGCTATCAAAAGTCTTCCAACAAAAAAAAGCCCAGGACCAGATGGATTCACAGCAGAATTCTATAAGACCTTTAAACAAGAACTAATACCCATACTCCTCAAGCTCTTCAGAGAAACAGAGAAGGAAGGAGCTATCCCAAACTCATTCTACGAAGCCAATATCACACTCATCCCCAAACCAGGCAAAGACCCAACCAAAAAGGAGAATTACAGGCCAATCTCCTTGATGAACACAGATGCAAAGATCCTTAACAAGATTCTAGCTAACAGAATCCAGAAACACATTAAAAAAATAATTCACTATGACCAGGTAGGCTTCATCCCAGAGACACAGGGATGGTTTAACATACGTAAGTCAATAAATGTAATCCAACATATCAACAGAGCCAAGGTCAAGAATCACATGATTATCGCTACAGATGCAGAAAAGGCCTTTGACAAAATTCAACATTCATTCATGCTAAAAGCTCTGGAGAAAATAGGAATAGAAGGAACATTTCTAAAAACAATAAAAGCCATTTATGACAGACCAATAGCCAATATTATACTTAATGGGGAAAAGCTACAACCAATTCTCCTAAAATCAGGAACAAGGCAAGGATGCCCACTGTCTCCACTCCTCTTCAATATAGTCCTAGAACCCTTAGCCAGGGCAATAAGGCAAGAAAAAGACATTAAAGGGATCCTCATAGGAAAAGAAGAAGTTAAACTATCCCTTTTTGCAGACGACATGATACTATACCTCCACGATCCCAAAAACTCCATCCCCAAACTCTTAGAAATCATAAATCACTTTGGCAAAATAGCAGGATACAAAATAAACCCACAAAAATCAGTTGCCTTCCTATACACTGATAATGTACAGGAAGAGAGGGAAATAAAGGGAGCAACCCCATTCACAATAACCTCCCGAAAAATAAAATATTTAGGAATTAACCTAACCAAAGATGTAAAAGAACTATTTAATGAGAACTATAAAAAGTTAAAGAAAGAAATTGCAGAAGACACTAGGAAATGGAAAGACCTCCCATGCTCCTGGATAGGCCGACTTAATATAGTAAAGATGGTAATACTTCCAAAACTAATATACAAATTCAACGCAATTCCTATTAAAATCCCAATGACGTACATCACTGAAATACAGAAAACAGTCCAAAAATTCATATGGAACAACAAAAGACCTAGAATAGCCAAAACAATTCTAGGGGATAAAGACAATATGGGAGGGCTATCCATGCCGAACTTCAAACTCTACTACAGAGCTATAATAACAAAGACAGCATGGTACTGGCACAAAAACAGACCCGAAGACCAATGGAACAGAATAGAAGATCCAGAAATAAATCCACAGGCCTACAGCCAGCTGATATTCGACAAAGGAGCCAAAGACATACAATGGAAGAAACACAGCCTCTTCAACCGCTGGTGCTGGGAAAACTGGGCAGCCACATGCAGAAAACTAAAAGTGGACCCCAGCCTATCACCATGCACCAACATCAACTCAAAATGGATTAAAGACCTTAACATTAAACCTGAATCTCTGAAACTACTGCAGGACAGAGTAGGAGAGACACTTGAACTAATAGGCACAGGAAGGAACTTCCTGAACAGAGTCCCAGGGTCACAACAAATTGGAGAGAGACTCGACAAATGGGACTACCTTAAAATAAAAAGCTTCTGCACAGATAAAGCTATCGCAACCAAGCTAGAAAGACAACCAACTAATTGGGAAAAAATATTTACCAGCAATATATCAGACAAGGGGTTAACATCCTGTATATACAGGGAACTCAAGAAACTAATCCCTCCCAAACCCAACACACCAATTACTAAATGGGCAAGGGAACTAAAGAGGGACTTCTCAAATGAAGAAATAAAAATGGCAAAGAAACACATGAGGAAATGTTCATCATCCCTGGTGGTGAAGGAAATGCAAATAAAGACAACCCTGAGATACCACCTTACCCCAGTCAGAATGTCCCACATCCACAAATCAGCCAACGACAAATGCTGGAGGGGATGTGGAGAACGAGGAACGCTATTACACTGCTGGTGGGAATGTACACTCATACAACCACTTTGGAAAGCAGTCTGGAGGGTCCTTAGAAAGCTAAAGATTGACCTCCCTTACGACCCAGTCATACCACTTCTAGGCATCTACCCTGAACAACAGGAACCAATATACAAGGACACATGCACCTCCATGTTTATTGCAGCACTGTTCGCAATAGCTAGGATATGGAAACAACCTAGATGCCCCACCACAGATGAATGGATCCAAAAATTGTGGTATCTATACACAATGGAATATTATGCAGCCATTAGAAATGACAAAATAATGGCATTTGCAGGGAAATGGATGGAGCTAGAAGGAATCATGTTGAGCGAGGTAAGCCAAGAACGAAGAGACAAACAGTACATGGTCTCCCTGATAAGTGGATGATGAATCCAAAATGTTAGGTGATATGACAAAACTAACAGGACTTAAGAAACAAAGAACTCCCACTCATCTGGTTGAACCACTACTAAATATCCCCATGCTGCTGATCACATATATGGTATATAACATATGAGCACCGTTATATATTATAGACTGTGATAGACAATTTGCTCCAGGAAAGTTAGAATGAACTTGTGACTTTAAATGAGCATCATTATTCCACAATACTGTGAATTTCCGGAAATTAAGTAATCACTTAATCACGATCAACAAAAAAAAAAAAAAAAAAAGAACCTTGGGGAAGGGAGGGAGGGAGGGGATGGTAGGGGGAAAACAATGGAGGGGGTAACAATGTTCAAGAGGAAGTGGAAGTGTACTCATTACCTCACTCATGTAACTGTAACCCTCTGTATAGTATCTCTACAATAAAAAAAATTAAAAAAAAAAAAAAAAAAAAAAAAAGAATGGCTTCCAGAACATTCTGGATTGCCCAGGGAGGGCTAGAGATCTTTCCATGTTGTGGCTGTATCTTATTGCACTTGGTTCTGAAAGTATGCAGCTATCAGAAGAGAAGGTTTAAATTGCTGACAGAGTTGGGCCCTGGTGGTGCACTACTATAATTCTAGCTATTTGGAAGTATGAGACTGGGAGGATCTTGGTTCGAGACTAGTTAGAATAAAAAAGTCCTTGAGGGGCTGGGAATGTGGCTTAGTGGTGGAGTGCTTGCCTAGCATGCATGAAGCTCTAGATTCAATTCCTCAGTACCACATAAACAGAAAAAGCCGCAAGTGGCGTTATGGCTCATGTCCTAGAGTGCTAGCCTTGAGCAAAAGAAGTTCAGGGACAGTGCCAAGGCCCTGAGTTCAAGCCCTAGGACTGGTAAAAATAAATAAGTAGAAAAAAGTCCTTGAGATTCCTTCACAACTGAGGGATGGTGTTCACAGGGCAGAAAAGTCTGTGAGAGTCCATCTCAATGGAAGAGGCTGGGCGTGGTGCTGTACAGCTGTCATCTCATCTAAAACAGGTAGATCACAGTATAGATGTACGCCCAGGCAGGAAGAAAGAACAAAAGCAAGAGCAAAACCAAACCCAAACAACAACGACAACAAAAACCAGTGGAAGAAAGGACTGGAGACATGGCTCTTGAGTGCAAATCTTAGTAATGCCAAAACAATAGCAACAAAAAATGCTTGCAGCCAGAAAGTACTCTCTAGAGGCATCTTCTAATCATTAGCGTGGTAAAACTATAGGTAGAGAGTCTAGTTCTCATAACCCATAGCAAAACATAGACATTTTCCCTACTAGAAATATATATAATTGTTTTACATGCAATTATAAATCAGCCAATCACTTTTTCTTTGTTGAAGGAAATAGAATATTATTGGATTTTCCCACAATTCCTGTGGCCATAGGGAACACACCTCTAGTCAGATTCTAAGCAGTTCTGCAATATATCATATATAAAGGACACTTGAGATGAGTCTTTCTCCAAATTCCACAATTATTCCAAAACTTGCACTGAATTCCCAGTCACAGGCTGTAAGTCTGAAAGACATCTTTGTAAACTTCCCATAATGAAAGAAGAAGTTCTGGTCCACCCAGCCCCTCTCTTTCTGTCTCTCTGTCTCTCTGTCTCTCTGTCTCTCTGTCTCTTTCTTTCTCTCTCTCTCTCTTCTCTCTTTAGAACAGATTACAAAGTCATGGTCTTATGAAGAAGAGATCAAAGACTAAGGCAGGGAATGCATACAGAAATGGAAGGATAATGTGTTAGATGGTTAACTGATAAGCTTCCATTGGTTTCTAGATTTCAGATGCTTATAATATTTGTCAGCTTTCTTTGGTTACTATAAATTGGGGTTTTCCTTCTATATCAAAGTTTGCGTATGTTTTTAATTATTTTCCTTCTGAAGTTCCCCACCCCTACTCATGGCCATTTCAGGCCTGTCAGGAGGGGTTGTTTGGGAGAGTGACCCAGTAAGGAAAGATGCCACGAGAGACACTTAAGAAACATGGAAATCCCTACCAAGCACAGTCGAGCTGTCCCCAGAGTTGTAACACAGCCCCTGGGAGCAACATAGATTTGTGGCTGTGAGGGATGTCCCCCGACCCCAGAGAAACTACCACAGAGAAAGAGCCTTGCTATACTGAGCGACAAACTAGAGCCTCCTCTTCCTTCTGGATAGGGCTCTGGGCTATCACATTCATTTGGTGAGAATAACGGCAGCCACCATTTCCCCCAAGTGCTTCCTATGTGCCAAGCCATGGGCTTCCTTTGAATGATCTCAGCTAATCCAAATGATTATCTTGTCAAGTCTTTACTTATGATCCTCATTTTTTATGTGCAGAAGGGTCAAACCCAGGGCCTTGTGCATTGTAAACAATTGCTACATGACTGAGCTACAACCCCAGTTCATGACCTCCATTTTTTAGGTGCCACCTAATATTTTTGTCCTCTGCCATGTTTCATGATGATGAGGTCACATTATGATGAACCCATCATTAGTTGAAAATATTGGGTTGCCAGCCCCAACTCTCAGACATTCTTATTTATTTAATCTAAGGTATAGCTCAGACTCAAGACTCTCTCTCTCTCTTTCTGATTCTTGTCAGCTTCCTTATGTCTGTCACTTGTGATCTTTCTTTTACACTAGGTTTGCATAGTTTTAAATCATTTCCCTAATACATCATATATGTGTATATATAATCTTAAAAATTATAATCTTAGTGGTACACACTTATGAAACACAAAGTGATCTTCCAAATACATGTACAATGTCTAATGAAGGAAGCAGGGTATCTTGAAGACTCTCCCTCCAGCTCACAAGTTCCATGATCCTTAGGGTCTTTTTTTTTCTTTTGCAAGCAGCTGCTTGCTACCTGGCAGTGATACTGGCTCATTCATCTCTGGCTTTCTGGCTGGACTGTACATTAAAACAACTCAGAAGGCTTTGAAACCATTCCAACACTCCGGACCCAGATCAATTCAATCAGTCTGTGGGAGCTGGGGCTGAGCGTGGGTGGTTTTAAGAGCTCCCCAGTGAACCTAAGTTCATTAGGGATTGACACACAAACATCAAGTTAAGCCAATGGAGAGACTGGAAACCACCAAAGCCTTGCTTAAGCAAAATACACAAATGGCCATTAATCACTGCATCTCTAATAAATACATGCACACTTGATAAATGTTTCCCAAGACAAATAACAGTAAAAATACACTGTATTAAGAAGAATCACATCACATTAGTCTATTTTTAAAAATATTTATACCCACTTTTCCATAGATCACCTTATTTAATCTATTATTTAGGCTATTATCTCCATTCTGTAATAGCCAGGAGAGATTGGGGTTTTTGGGGGGGGGGGAGGGTGGGGAGAGAAGCAAAGTTTTCCTTGAGCAAAATTAGTTATTTTCTGCATTTCTTTTGAAACCTCTCTTTGTTGAAATATAATTGTGGTCTTAGCCCCTCTCTTTGAAGGAATGGATCAGTATAGAGTTTTAAATGTCTCTTTAAGTCAGCCCTGCTGCCCCATATAAATGAGGACTAGAAGCTACCCAGGACTTGGTAAGTCTTGTTTGAAGAACTTTAGACCATCCCAGTCTAGCATAGCTGTTTTTTCTTTTTTTTCTTTTTTTTTAAACTATTATTATCTGTAAGTAGTTGTAGAATGAAGTTCCCATTCAACAAAACACTATATGAATACAAGGTGTCTGACAACATTGTCACCTATTGCTCCTAACCCAACATAGCTGTTTTCTACTTTGGGTTTTGCTATCTTTCCCCACCCCCACAGCCTGGCCCTACATCCTGCCAACTGAATGTGTTGTGAACCTAGCCACCCAGAGTTGATGAACTAGTGTCGACTTGCCATCCTGGCTTTCCTCCTAGCACCTGCTTTCCGGATCTGTGGGAATTACCTCCCAGATGCAAATAAGGCTAAGTGGGTTAGAGGCATCTACCTGCTTCTGACTGGCCTGAAGATAGAGGCAGACTGAAGACAAGTGAAAGGAGAGCATTTAGCTGACAGGCAGGCACACAACTGCTGCTCAGCAACTACCTGCTGGGTTGGATTGTAGCTGATTAGAAATAAATTTATTTTTCTAGGACTTGTGGCTAATAATCTGATATTCTCTGTAGTATATTTAGGATGTTAATGGAAGGTATTAAGAAACTCCTTGGATAGGTGGGGAGACAGGCTCATCTACTAGGCTCAAATGTATGTGTGTGTGTGTGTGTGTGTGTGTGTGTGTGTGTGTGTGTGTGTGTGTGTGTGTGTGTGTGTACATGCACATGTGCGCTGGTCCTGGGGCTTGAACTCAGGACACTGTTCCTTAGCTTTATAATTCAAGGCTGGTAGTCTACCACTTTAGCCATAGCTGCACTTCTGGCTTTTAACTGGTTAACTGGAGTAAGAGTCTTATGGATTTCATGCCAGGACTGATTTCAAGCCATGACTCTTAGGTCTCAGCACTCAGTAGGTCGGATTACAGGCGTGAGCCACCGGCGCCTGGCTAGATGTTTCATTTTTAAGTAAACTGATGAGGCATGAAAGGAAACACAAAGGAGGATGAAAAGAAAGTGGGAGATGGAGGCAAGAAGACAGATCCACAAACTTTGTAACCCCAGCAACAACTGGAAAGAGGAAATGGTCTTGACTAAGTAATTACCCCAAATACCAAGCTGGGGGACATACGATTGAAAACTAAGGTTTCAGAAAAGCTTCAAATCAACTTGCCAACTGCTTTCCTGCTTTGACTCTCTGAGCTGGGGGGGGGGGTGGATTTCTTTCCCCCTCCCTCCCCAGAATTCTTTCGGATTCATAACTTGTCATTGGCAATAGTAGGTACAATTTTAATGGTGGTGTCAAACTTGATTAAGACTTCATTCACATTTCTTTTCTATGTGGTCTATCAGAGACATCATTACTGTTTATATCAGAGTGATTGGAATATGTCCTTCCAGCATAGGAATTCTGGAAAAGCCTCACTTCCAGAAAGCCTAGACACATCACCCATGGGCAGAAGCAGGCAGTGGAGGCCTGGGAAGCTATGCATATTTATGAAATCATCCAGTCTTCCTGGGTATGACTTCCACTGAGTTGTCCCTTCAATCCAAGTCCAGACATTCCACATGGGTTGTGGGGGAGTGGCTGCACAGTCCTGAGTAGTTTAGACATTACGGTTCATTAAGGGATTATACACCGCCAAATTACACCTAGAAATACAAAGGCCAGCTGTGCTTGCCTTGTGCCAAATTGTGTGGTGAGCCAGCAAACAAGGAGAGAGGGCCAAGCCCGAGTCAAGTTGACTTAATGAAATAAACCATGTTATTTTAAAAAAAAAAAGTCAGCTTAGGGCAACCAAGTGACACCCTGTTCAAGAGCCAGATGAAGGGAAATATTCTTACTTTCCTCTTGGACTCCCTCTCTTTTCCCAGTCAAGCTGGCTCCTCTCAGGGTGGGCTGGCCTATCAGGACTGAAGAACCCCTGGTATAAACAGGCACATGGCCTAACACCACCAATCTACATCCTCAGTGGCTGGAAGAGGGAGATTCTGTGGTCCTTCAGACTCACAAATGCTACCCTCTTACAGAAAGTAGGGCTAGGGGAGAGTGCTAACATGCATGCACTCAGTCAGACCATCCATCCACCCATCCACCCATCCACCTATCCATCCATCCATCCATCCATCCATCCATCCATCCATCCATCCATGTTCTCTTTTTCTCAGTGAACAAAGTTTGATTCCCACACAGCCAGCTGTAACCATTCCTAATCCACAGCCTCACAAAGAAAAAGTGTCAACCTCTTATTCAAGAATAAGGCTTTACAATCATCACAACCATGGTTTTCATCACATTATTCACTGGGTGACTTTTAACAACGTACATCCTTCTTGAAGTTTTAGTAACCTCACTTCTCAAGTAGTACCATCCACCTAAGGTTCCTTCAGAAGGCTGCTTTGCACCCAGAATTAGATAGCGTAGCTCTTAGCATCTTGAAAGGGAGGCTCAATTCTGATTACCCAGCTCCCTGTTGATCGCAATGTGCTTTGGAATCCTAAGAGCTTGTGCCAATCATTTGCACTCCTCTCCACCACCACTTCCCATCATGCGGAGCTCAGCATAGAAAAATAAGAGGAACTTCGTTCCCACCTGGTAGACAGCCCTGGAGACGCACCATGGTTTCAACATCAGCTGCAGGACCCAAAGCTTTCCGTCTCGGTAAGTCTTCAGTGCCCAACAAGAAAGGTCCCAGCTATGGGTTAGGTCCTCAGAACCCAGCAGTTCCGCAGCCATGCCAGCTCCAGGCCCCGCCTATGCCCCTCTGCTCCCAGGCCCCCACAGACAAGGCTGTGTCCTTTGAATAACACAAAGTTCCACTAAGATTTAATCAGGCAGGGGGAAAAATGCAGTCAAATGACTGTGCTTCCTTTTGCTCTCCTCTCCCCCTACCTACCCTCTCCACCACCCTCCCTAATCTTCAGAAACTGTTTTCCCTCAAGGATTAGCAGAAGGCTCCTAAATCAAACATCCTCCTCCAGTCTCTGAGGACTCACCAGACACCAGGCAAAAAAAAAAAAAAAAAGCTCAACGGACAGATAATCACACATCCCTGACCCTCTGTGGACTGGTCCATACACTGAAGTTGGCTCTTCTGGCAGGTCGAGAGAGAATTGAGGGAAGAGGAACTCACTGGCAGAACCATTCCAGGGTGAGAGGAGAGAGATCCAGGACCCCCTCCCCCTCCTGTGCCCCTCCCCCCAACATTCCCAAGGCATTGCATCTATTTTCTTAACTCTTTAAAACTTGGAAAAACCCAAGTGTTTCTGTGTGGCGAAGCTAGAAGTCCATTTTTACATCAACATTGGAAAATAGCTATTTCTGTGGGCAACTAGTAAAAACACCAGTCATTTTCTTTGGAAACATCCCAAATGTAGACTAGGATTAACAGGGCTGTAAGGAAATTTATCTGATAGATTTAATATGCACAGCCAAGGTTTAGGAGGAGAATGCACACAGGAGGTCAAGGCTACCTATTCCATTATTTGGGGGGGAGGAGGGGTGTCAAAATTTCCTACAAAAGCTCTGATTATTATGGTTATTTTTAATGGATAAACCACATGTACAATTTAGCCCAAAGCAAAGACATTTGGTGAAGTTACAACTATTTGTGATTTTGATGTAGTTCCTTTGGTGGTTATTTTTAACTATGTGTCAGAAAAACATTCATATCTGATTCAATAGTTTTTGTGCCACAAGATGAGAGGCAGACTCTGTAAGGACAGGGAGAGGAAGGCAGGGAAAGGAAAAGGGAAGGGAAATGATAAGGAAAAGCCAATCACAACACAACCTATGATTAAGGGATCCACTGAGTTTAATGGTAATATCATTTGGGTTACACAGTCCTGAAAAGGCTTGCTTATTAATAAGGCATTTTTTTCCTTCAACATATTTTATTATTATTGTTGACTACTTTCTTCTTTCCATTATAATGTGATCAGAAAAACCATAGATCATAACTTACAAACTTTTTTGAGTTCATTGTTGAGTCAGACTTACTCCAGATAGAACTTGGCCCTGTGACTTTGTGACCTTGGACTCTTCCAGCTTAATTATCCGCATAACAGAATTAATACCTACTATAGAGTTGTTATGATTCAATGAAGCTACATGCTTACAATAGATAACAAAGGGTGTGCTATCTCTTTGAACACCATGGTAATTCAAAAACATTATCTAGCACTGATAGAATGGAACTCTTAGAGCTCTACCAAACTGTTGCTTCTCTAAACATCTTCTCTTAACCTCTTTCTTCCTTTTTTTTGCTCTTGACCTAAGCATTAGTTTAATATAGAATGATTTTCATTTCGTTTTTTGAAGCGTTTCCATTTTCTCATGAATAATGGCTCTTAGGGAAACACCCTGTGTGATTTTATTCCTGTATAATTTTTTATTTCCATTCTTGTAATGCAAGGTGGAGTCTATGGAATATCTTACCTTCTATAAACACAACAGTCAATAGATACAATTAACTTGAATGGGGAAAGAAAGAAGGAAGGAAAGAAAGGAGGGAAGGAAGGAATGAAAAGGAAAGGTACGAGGAAAGAAGAGGGCAGAGGAGGAGAGGAAAGGGGAGAGGAAAGGAAGAAAGGAAAGAAAGAGGGAAGGAAGGAGGATGGGAGAAAGAAACTAAATTATAAAAACAGTATGCTGGAAAAAAAATGGATCCATTAACATTAGCTAAGGCCCTTGGTATTTTCAAGAAAACACAAAGGCAAGATATAGGACAGTGACATTTACACGCGGGCCCTAGTGCACTCACTCTGCCCTCTGGGGAGTCTGGCTGCAAACCAGACTCTTATCTGAAGCATGTAATTATGGAACAGATAGGGAAGTTCTAATGGCCCTGCTTTATTCTATGATTAAAGAATGCGACTTTAAAAATAAAAGAGTTATATATATATAGCTTATGGCCTGGGAATTTTTAAAGTGTAAAGGTACTGTAATATTCTTTTTTAAAAAGCATGCTTGAATAGAAACAAGAATTTCTGGGACCAGGAAGACTCACTCAAACAGTCTGCAATCTTTACCATTTGTGAGGATGGGGTAGGATGGGGTGGGAGAGGAAACACAGTCTGCAGACTTGCGCTGGGATCTGGAGTCAGTGGTCCGAAATGTGGGATTGTCTCTGAGACGATGGAAAATTAGGACATTCCAGAACAGTGCAAAGGGAAAGGGGGACTTTTTATGCCCAAGTGCTGGTGGATTATGTTCCTGGTGGATTATACCCAGTCTCTTTAGTCATCTCCCTGATGCTTCCTTAACCTTTAGGTTGCTAATTCAAACTATGACCAGGAACCTTTTCAACTCCTATCTGGTGGGCCATGCCAGCACATGTCTGGCTACCATCAACCATGAGACCCTTGTCTTGGTTTTGGGTTATGCTAGGGATGGAACCCTGCTCCAAGGTAGGCGCTATACCCCTGAGCAACATCCTTAGCCCTGACATATCCTTTTAAAAGGATTCTGAAGCCCGGTGCCAGTGGCTCACACCTGTGATTCTAGCTACTCAGAGGCTGAGATCTGAGGATGGTGGGTTGAAGCCAGCCTCGGCAGGAAAGTTTGTGGATTCTTATCACCAGTTAACCACCAAAAAGTTGGAGGTAGAGCTGTGGTTCAAGTGGTAGAGCATTATTGGCTATGAGCAATAAAGGTCAGGGACAGCATCCAGGCCCTGAGTTCAAGCCTCAGGTCAGGTACCACCCCCACCCCCCCGCTATACACACACACACACACACACACACACACACACACACACACACACATATCCTTAGAGGAATCAGCTATAGGTTCTTCGTATTTATTTGTGTCTGTATGCATTTGTGTATGTGTGTGTGTACTTTGTCATCTTCTAAGGGAGGACGTCACAGTACAGAGGAAGAGCGATTTACCAGCCACAGAAGGTTGTGATAAAGGTGGAGTGTGACACCAGGTTTTTTGTTGTTGTTGTTGGTGTTGATTGTGGGGCTTGAGCTCAGGGCCTAGGTATCCTGCAGCTTTTTTACTCAAGGCTAATGCTCTACAGAGCCACAGGGCCACTTCTACTTTTCTGGTGGTTAATTGGAGATAAGAGTCTCATGGACTTTCCTGCTTGGGCTGGTTTTGAATCTTTATTCTCAGATCTCAGCCTCCTGAGTAGCTAGGATTACCGGTGTGAGCCACAGGTGCCCAGCTATGACACCAGGCTTTAAGACTTGGATTTGCCTTTTTGACTGCAAACTTTGTTTTTTAAACTGACTTTCTTTTTGGTCTTGAAAAGGACCAAAGAGCAAGGTTTTATAAACAATGCCCATTTCTATGATTGATACAAAAACTTCAGGAGAAAGGGAGCAGGACCCCTTTGGGTGTCTGAAGGGCAGATACCTTGCACTCTTTTGGATACTAAGGAGGCAGGGTTAGGATCCATAACTGGAGTACCTTCTTCTCCAAGGAGAGTGCTTGGCTACCATTTGGAGTTGGTTGACCCCAACAGGTTGGTGCTGAATGCCTGCCTATCAGAATTCCTGGGGGAAATGTCACAAGGAGAAGGGGCAGCTGGGAAAGTCTGGGTCCCAGGCTCCCACTGTTGGGAAGGGCTCTGAGGCTAGGAATACTAAATTCATGGCTTCCTGGGGGAGGGAGGCAGGTATAGCTGAAGTTCACTGTGCCCACCATGGAGCAAAGCAGGATCTTGGCCCCTCCTTCACTGTGTGTGTGTGTGTGTGTGTGTGTGTGTGTGTGTGTGTGTGTGTGCGCGCGCGTGCACAGGTTCTGGAGCTTGAACTCAGGACTCTCTTCAGGCTAGCCCTCTAACCACTTGAGCCACAGCTCTACTTCTAGCCTTTTGTTGCTTAATTAGGGATAAGACTCTCATTGACTCTCCTACCTAAGCTGATTTGAACTGTGAGTCTCAGCCCTCAGCCTCCTGAGTAGCTAGGATTACAAATGTGAGTCACCAGTGTCCAGGCTCCTTCATTGCTTTTTGTCAAAACAGAGGATTTAAAAACAAAGCACAAAACAAAAGTCTGACTCTGGGGATGTTTTAATACAAAAGTACTGACTTGAAAAAAAATTGGACAAATGGAAAGTCCTGTGTAGCATAATTATGGATGAAATTTGCACACCTGTCAGTTTTTAGGAACGAGCACACACAGGCAAGTATATTTATAGCAGCCGAAGAAACATATTCAGAGGAAGGTCACTAGTCCTAATCACTCTGTGATATGAATTCCATCTCTTTGAGAAAATGTCAGCTACAGGATTAGCTGGAAAACTTCTTTGCGTCAGGTCGAAGTCAGATACTGGGAGCAAACGCGGCATTTATTTTCAAGGATGCTCCTGGATGTGTTTTAGTATCTTGGTCTGATGGGATCTGGAGGTAAAGGGTATGTTATTCAATCTCAAAGCTTCATCCAGTTGCAGCCCAATAAACAGAAACTTCCATTAGGAATTAAGGCCTAAGCTAAGGTCATTCGTCTGAAAAAACCAAAAGAAGATCAAAAGTGGCTTATTCCACATGGAGGTTTAGAAAGGGACAGGAAACTGAACAGCCTCACATTGAGTTCAAGGACAGACAGGGATGGACTTGGAAATACCTGGCCACCATGCTTTCAGGTTTTGCAGAAAGTGAATTTCTTTTGTACTTTTTTGTCAGTCGTGGTGCCTGAACTCTGGGCCTGGGCGCTGTCCCTCAGCTCTTCAGCTCAAGGCTAGTGCTCTACCTGTTAAGCAACAGCGCCACTTTCGGCTTTTTCTGCTTATGTGGGGCTGAGGAATCGAACCCAGGGCCTCAGGCATGGAAGGCAAGCGCTCTACCACTGAGCCACTTTCCCAGCCGTCTTTTGTACTTTTTGTGCAGTTAGCAAACATCCCTGACTTCCATGTTACCTATAAGCTCCTCCAGCTCTTAGCTTAGCTTTTCATTCTTATTGGAATTTGGCATTCCCTTTTTTACCTTCCGACATAGTTCTCAGAAGGACGCTTAAGTTGGGTACACATTTATCTTTCTATATACTCAAAATTTTTATGGTGAATTGCTCTACATGCAATTAAAAGACCCAGTAGGCATTAGGTGCTGGCTCATGCCTGTAATGCTAACTACTCTGGAGGCTGAGATCTGAAGATTATGATTCAAAGCCAGCTTGGCAGTCCATGAGACTCTATGTCCAATTAATCAGGAAAAGCTGGCAGCGGAGATATCTCTGGCTCAAATGGTAGAGTACCAGCTCTGAGCAAAAAAGCCAAGTGAGAACAAGAAGCCCAGAGTTCAAGTGACAATATTAGCACATACATGCACACACACATGTGCATACACATGTACCGTTTTTAGTACATTCTTAGAATGCTACAACCATCACTACAGTCTAAGGCTAGAATATTTTGTCACCTTATGGTCACTCTTCCGTCTCCTCCCCTTGTAGCCACTAGCAATGGATAAGTCACATTTTTACTTCTAAGAATGTTACATGAATATGTGTACAGCATGTATCAGCACTTCATTACTTTTCCTTACAGAATAATATTCCTTCTCTGAATAGACTATGTTTGTTTACCCATTTATCAGTTGATGGACATTTGGGCTGGGTCTATTTGAGGCTATTATGAATAATGTGGTATGAACAATTGTGTGGATGAGTGATTTTTAAATTTCTCTCGGTTATCTATACCCAGGAGTAGAATTACCAGGGCATAGGGCAACACTGGCCCTTTGAGAAACTGTCAGACAATTTTCCAAAGTGGCTGTATCATTTCACATCAGCACCCACAGTCTATTTCTCCACACCCAGCCTTGTTACTGTTCCTTTTGCTGATTCTAGGTACTCTAGTGAAGGGGAACTGACTCCTTCCATCCTCCCCTCCTTCCTTCCATGTTACCTTCCTTCTTCTCCTTCCTTTCTTCCTCCCTCCTCTCCTCTACTCCTTTCCTTTCTTTTCTTTTCTTTTCTCTCTTTTCTTTCTTTTTGTTGCTAGTCCTAGGGCTTGAACTCAGGGCCTAGGTGCTGTCCCTTAGCTTCTTTTGCTCAAGGCTAGCACTCTACCACTTGAGCCACAGCACTACTTCTCACTTTTTGTGATTAATTGGAGATAAGAGTTTCAGAGATTATTCCTGCCTGGGTGGCTTTGAACTGTGATCCTCAGATCTCCCCAGCCTCCTGAGTAGCTAGGATTATCGGTATGAACCATCATTGCTCAGCATGATAGCACTCTAGCTTTCCCAACTAAAGCCTACATCATAGCCTTGTGCCAATCTCAATGACATGGATTGGTAGAGACAACAAACATGGCTGCTTTTCCGGGGGATGGACTGCTATCTCTCTTGCCTTGACCCTAGCATGCTGCTCTTGAAATGGTGGGGAGACAGGCTGAAGAAGGGGGTGTGTGTGTCAGCATTTCCTCTTCCTTCCTCCTCAGCCCATCTGCTTCTCACTTGCCATCTGGGGGCAAAACCCAAACAACTTCTGGAAGTTGCCATTTGTAAAATCCCAGTTCCAACTCTCTGGGAAAAGGATATTGAGAAATGGTACTTGTCTGACTGAGTGAGTGAGCAACCCAAACAATCTTTTGAACTCAGAGGCATTTCAGGATTGCTCGCAAACACATCAGACCCCATATTTGGGTCTGGAAAATGTCCTAACGCTGGACAAAGAGTCATCAGTGCATCATCCTTTCCCAACCTACAAACCCCAAAGACCATATAATATATAAATTCCAGGCAATTCACTATACGCACTGCGGGGGCGGGGGAGAGTGGGCAGGGAGGATTAATTTTTTTAAAAAAATGTTTGACTGTGTATATAAAAATATTTTGGGTGCCTGGGAAAGTACAAGGAAGATAGTAACTGCCCTGGGTTTAAGCACTCCAGAGCCACAAGCCAAGAGCTATGTTTAGAAATACTTCCCAAAGCCCTTGCAAAGCATTAGGCAAATGAGCCTATGGCCAGAAAAGTGATGTCATCTCTCCATTACCCCCTCCCCCCCATTAGGAAAGCAAGCGCTCACATACAACCCAGACCCAACAGAAGGAACACCAGGCTGCTTGAATTAAATCAGCCCAGGCTCTGGATCCAAAATCAAATACTGGCCTTCCCTAATCTCTTCTTATTTGGTTTGTGAGAGTATATTTTCCAAGCATATTATATATTATAAATAAATATATATGTGTTCTATATATTCAGAGGCTTAAGTTAAAAAAAAAAACAAACCAAAAAACAACAGCTCTTGTCTTGCTTTGTTTTGTTTAGGGGTAACAAACACATGGAGAACAATGGTCTGGGCCTTGTCTATAGTAAAGCAGTAAAGAAGACATTTAAGTTGCCAAAAGGGAGGGGCTGGTTGGAGAGATGGTCTCCACAGCTTCTTCTCCACAGGGGAACCCTGAGCTGGGTTCCTCTTCACAGAAGAGTTGCCTGGGGGTGGGGGCATAATTAGCCCTTGCCCAGCAGACAGGAGTGCTTTGTTGAGAAGGGGGTTGGTTTTTTGTTTGGGGGTGGGGGGAGTGTGAATGCACTGATGAGAACAAATAAAATTTAAAAGAGGTAGGTAGGGGAAGGACACTGGTTTCCCTTGTGTGATTCTTATTAACACAATAACCCTTGTATTATTATTGTGGGGTTATTGTGCTATCTATACTAAAAGATTCCTTGTTTTAGTTTGGTTTCGGCAGTCTTTGGACTTGAACTCAGGGCCTGGGTGCTGTCCCTGAGCCTCCTTGTGCTCAAGGCTAACTCTACCATTTGAACTACAGCACCACTTCTGGCTTTTTCTGAGTAGTTTATTGGAGATAAGAATCTCTCTGACTGGGCTGGGAAGTTGGCTCAGTGGTAGAACGCTTGCCTTGCATGCATGAGGCCCTGGGTTCGATTCCTCAGCACCACATAAGCAGAAAAAAAAAAGCCAGAAGTGGCACTGTGGCTCAAGCAGTAGAGCGCTAGCCTTGAGCTGAAGAGCTGAGGGACAGTGCCCAGGCCCAGAGTTCAGGCCCCATGACTAGACCAAAAAAAAAGAATCTCTCTGACTTTCCTGTCCAGGCTGGCTTCAAATTGTAATCCTCAGATCTCAGCCTCTTGAGTAGCTGGGAGTACAGGTGTAAACCACAGGACAGGGTGGTGTTTTCATTTTAGTAATGTGCTATTCAGTTCTAGTAAAGTCTCTTTTGAAAACTTCTAATGTAGCAATTCTATTTTCTTTGTATCACTAGTGTTATGAACGCGAATGGAGTGACCACTGAATGAATAAAGCAGTTATTCATATGTGGAGGTTGGGTACTCGGGCTCAAGCCCAGATCCTTGAACTCCACCCCCTAAATGTGATGGTATTCTTTACAAAAGCATGATCTTTTTTTGGCCTGTTGTGGGGCTTGAACTCTGGGCCTGGGTGCTGTCCCTCAGCTCAAGGCTAGCACTCTACCACTTGAGCCACAGTGGCACTTCCAGCTTTTTCTGCTTATATGGTGCTGAGGAATCGAACCCAGGGTCTTATGCATGCAAGGCAAACACTCTACCTTCCCAGCCCCACAAAAGCAAGATCTTAAGGGACCAGGCCTACTGAAGAGCTCTCCTGTTGTAGCTTAAGGAAATAGCAGGAAGCATTATTGTTCCTCTCCTTCCAGCTTCTCCAAGAGCACCCCATTTCTTACATTAAAATGGGAATGTTCACATTCTGGCATCAAGGCTGGAAGTGAATGCGGCTGTTACTGTAGGTCAGATCTGACTGGTGAACTCAGGACTTGGGGAAGCCATTTTCTAGGCTACCTTTTTTTTTTTTTTTTGTCAGTCTAGGCTTGAACTCTGGGCTTGGGCGCTGTCCCTGCGCTCTTCAGCTCAAGGCGAGCACTCTACCGCTTGAGCCACAGAGCCACTTCGGTTTTCTAGTGGTTTATTGGAGATAAGAGTCTCACGGACTTTCCTGCCCGGGCTGGCTTTGAACCACGATCCTCAGATCTCAGCCTCCTGAGTAGCTAGGATTACAGGCGTGAGCTACCAGCGCCCAGTAGGCTACCTTTTTTTTTTTTTTTTTTTTTTTAAGGCACTTTTTAAAAGAATACTTTTCTCAGGGGAACAAGAAAGCAGAGGTGTGAAGGAAGACTGGGTTTCCAGAATCCAGCTGGGGAGCTAGTGACCATGATGCCATCCCAAACCCAGCTCTGTGTCACAGTCACTTCGGGCAGGGGTTGAGATGAAAACCTCTCCGCTGTGTCTGTGTCCCCAGGCACAGCTGTATTCCTCAATGGCTTTATTGTATGGAGTTCATCACACATTTTCTATACAAGTTACCCTTCATATCCTCAGGGTGCACAAATGTAGATGCGACCATTCGCTGGCTGGAAACAGTAACATCATGACATATGTACTGAACATGCATAGACTTACATCCATGTCATGATGCCAAACAGTGCCGTGTGACAGCTATTTACACAGCATTTGCATTGTGTTAGGTATTCCGCAACATCTGGAGCTGACCTAAAGCATGCAGGAAGGTGCAGGGACTTGGGCGTCCATGGTTTTAGTATCTATAAGAGGCCAGGGGATGAATCAAGAAATCTCAGGCCCTCTGAGGAGGAATTTACAAGAGATAAAGTGAAAACATGTATTGGTAATTTTTTGCTGTGGTGGTTGTTGGTTATAGGGCTTGAACTCAGGGCCTGGGTGTTATCTCTGAGCTTCCTAGCTCAAGGCTAGCGCTCTACCACTTTGATTCACAGCTCTACTTCCTGTTTTAGAGTTAACTGGAGATAAGAATCTCACAAGGACTTTTCTGCTTTGGCTGGCTTTGAACTTCGATCCTCAGATCCAGTCTCCTGAGCAGTTAGCCGCCTGGATTATGAGTAAGAATATGAAAAATGAAAACCCAATTGTCTCGGGGGGTTGGAGGACTAGGTCAAATTGTGAGAATCAGGGCATTGGCACAGATCTCCAGAGTCATCAAGCGAACTAATGAGAGAAAAGCTGTCCATCAAAGTATCTGAGAATAAGGGATCCAGTCTTCAGGTAACTAGCAAGCTAGAAGGTAAGTGGACTGAGAACAAAGATGAAAGTAAAAGAGTTTGTGGAAAGGTAGCTGAGATGCTTGCAAGACTTAAAGAAGGGCAAAGCAGGTCAGATCCTCTCTGTCCACCAGTGTCAGGAGATTCCATATCCTTCCCACTAGGATAGGCTCAGGTTCCCAGTAGGGCACCTATGATATAAGGTAGAAGCAAGTGAACATGCAGGAAAGGGGAACTGCTTTGCTACTTGTATTAGCAGTCTAGATTTCTCTCTATATGCATCCTTTCTATATCTTGCCAATTTTGGACAGAGTGAAATTTCTGTCAGTGAAATATTTACTATAGTCAAGGTGTGGTCATGTATTCTTGACTTGGTAAGAGATCCTTCCCCTCATTCAGAATAAAGTAAAGCTCATCTTGAAGTAACTCTGAAATTGGAGAACCAGGAGAGCCAGGTAAGTAACTGGAAAGAACTGGTATGGCCTTGAATGATTTGAGAAAGAAAATATAATTATAGCCTCCTGGGTTATGAGACCATCTGAAAAATTGATGAGGACAACTGTATAGTTTGGTTAACCATGAAATACTAAATACTTTGTCCTTTTAAGTCTCTGTCTGGGATTATTTGAAAAAAAAACTGAGAGAAATGGAACTGGTTGCTATCAGTTGTTACCTTCTTGAAGAGGGGAGGGAGGTAACAGATTCAGATTCAAGCTTGGGGACTGAGCACCTTCCATAAATGTCTTTTAGCAAGGCAGAAACAGTGGCCTCACCATCCACCCTTAGATGGGTTCAGAATCACCTGGAAGGTGTGATCAAACACATCTCTAAGTGGACCCAGTAAAATCTATTCCTATTCTAGTAAGTTCCCAGGTAAGACTGGTATACACACCCTGGGACCTTGGACCGAGAGCCCTGGCCCTCTCCTGACAAAATTACATGTTTGAAGAAATAGTCTGTGGAACTGAATAGAACTTCACCTTCGCCCCGCCATGTTTTCCTCCCTGCTTGTTTACTTGAGAAGTTGGGACTATTAATAATGTGAACTTGTTCTCTAATTTCCTTCCTTCCTGCCTTCCTTCCTTCCTTCCTTCCTTCCTTCCTTCCTTCCTTCCTTCCTTTCTTCCTTCCTTCCTTCCTTCCTTCCTTCCTTCCTTCCTTCCTTTCTTCCTTCCTTCCTTCCTTCCTTCTTTCTTTCCTTCCTTTTGCAGTATCAGGGCCTTGCACTCACTAGGTAAAGTACTCTACCACTCAAGTCACATTCCAAGCCCTTTTGCTTTAATTTTGTTTCTGAGGTAGGGTCTCATGCTCACATTTCCCAGCAATGTGTTTCCTGCCTCCTTCTCTTGAGTGGTCAGGAATGTAGACATGAGCCACCACACCCAGCCCGAACTCATTTCTTCCCTTTTTTTCTTTTTTCTTTTGAATAGTTGTACAAAAAGGTTTCAGTCCACCATGCACATTTACGTGTATGATGTCATCCTTTCCATCATTAAAGGGTTTCCCAGTGATGTGATATTTCCACACACTTCCCCATTATCTGAAATGAAGCAATCAAAGTAAGGCCCTGAGCTGCTCCCCACTTTGTCCCTGTGGACCAGAGGCCAGAACATCCAGAGCTCACAGCCTGCAGCCCATCAACATCAAGAAGGCTTCTGTGTTGGATGTGAGAGACACGGTTCCCATCATTTGTCTCTCTTCTTCTCTGACAGTAAGCAAGATACACTCAGTCTTTTTTTTTTCTAGCTGCATGAAGAACATGAGTGTTGCTGACTTCAGAACCTGACTTTCTATTACTGAAGAGGATGCTCTACAATTCAACAGAGCAAAGTCCAAAGCCTAATGATTTTAGAGTTCGCATCCCACCTACAATTATTAACTAGGTCACAGCTGTAAGAGCAAAAAAAAAAAAAATGTACAAGACAGGAGTGCTCAACCCCATCTGTGGCCAAAAAAAACCACTTTTGCTTCTCTGTTTTAAAAGAGAGCTCTCTCTATTCAACAGAAATGAGCACATTTGAGTCAGGATGGAAAAAAATAATAAAACAAAATTTGATCAGATAGTAGGCAAAGGCAGTGTGTCAGCTTACTTATTATATTAAATATTTGTGCCAGAGAATGAATAGAAATGATTTCCTTCATAACTACAAGCCGTTGTGTACATCTAATCAAAGTGGAGGACTTCTTTAGGGTTTGTGCAACCCTGAAAAACTCCCACTTGTTTATGCAAGAGCTATAGACTTTTAAGACCTAGGTCTGCTCAGAATTGTAGGACTTCCATCTTGGGTATCCACAAACTTCTCATAGTGAACTCTTTAACCTCGGTGGAGCCACAGGGAGGGAGATTATATGCCAAGGGATTATATATAGGTTTAAGTGTTCACAGGATGCGTTTGTAAAGAATGGGCCATTTCAATGGGCTAAGTCACTTCCTTTCTTGAGGCTTCCCATTCCACAGAGACTTCATTCCTAACGCAGTGTGTCAGACACTCACTACTGATTTTGCTTAAATATTAGTGCCAAGTAGTCTTGATAAACAGGATAGATGGATGATGATGGATAGAAATTCAACAGAGTAATAACTGTCTCAGAATCAAAGATGGGAAAGAACAACAATCCACATACATGTACATTCTTGGGGATACTTTAGAGTCTTGGCCACAGTGTCTCTTTTCATCTCAGTATCAGCAACTATGGGGGGAACCTGTTAGAAACACACACTGGATCTTCACTGATAAGAACTCCAAAGATTTCCTTATATATGAGAGTTTGAGAAGCATCCCTTAGTACAGTAGCATAGATCAGTAATTCCCATAGTGTTGACTTCTGGCATGGGAATCCTTTTCCTAAACAAAATTTTGCATAAGAAATGTCTTAGCAGCTCCAGCTCATCCAGTTGAGGCAGGGGTGAAGGGTCTAAATCTCCCGTGTCCCCTAGAAGTACCTCCTACCACTGGCTCACCTGTATCTATGGGGATGGACCCCAATAGCTGGAGGACAGAAATCACTACTGGAAGCCTTCTGAAATAAGTACAGTAAGCCCTGGTACATTATATATGCTAAAACAACACTAAGTGATTTGATGATTTGATTGTTAAGAACTGACTGTCTCACCGCCATCCACCCCCCCCCCCCTTCCCCCGGCCTCCTTTGGTGCTGAGGAGGAATCCAGGGCCTTGTGCATGCCGGGAAGTGCTTTAGTACTGAGCTAATTGACAACTGATCTCAAAGCAAGGATTTATGGGACTGGAGGGCAGCTCAGTGGTAATGCACTTGCCCTACTGAACCATGGTTCAATCTCCAGCACAGGAAAAAAAATAAACTAAGCAAGAACATGTGAACAAGTAGAGCTCAGAAGTTTCAGGGATGCCTATAGGAGAGAGTGGATAAATCAGGAACATAGTATGGGAGGAGGCCAAGACCAAGTTGGCATTGCTAGCTAATCTATAGGAGAGACCGTTATGATTGAATTTCAGCTAAAGGTCACAAAACAGAGACTAAAGAACAACTCCTTGCTTTAACTGGGCATTTTGTATTTTCATATGTGGAATCTGGCCATTTTCCTTACCACTCCTCTCTAAAAGACACTCTCTTAGCTGTTTGGGCCTAGAGAGTCTCAATCCATTCTCCTCCCCAACCAACTTGCCTTTGGAAAGAGTCTCAATCCATTCTCCTCCCCAACCAACTTGCCTTTGGAAAAGTCTCTGGATTCAGATGCCTGGTTCAAGCAAAGGATCTGCCCATGGAACCCTGGGCAGATGATTTCAGCTCTCCATCCTCCATTTTAGTCTTCTATAAGTTGTGGAAAGGAGTACAAGCCAGCCTTAAAGGGCTGATCTGGGGATCAAAGGAGAGACTATAAAGGTGATACCAGGAAGCGTGCACAGTCTCAGAGCTCATCGATTATACTTTCCCTTCTTGTCTAGGCAGACAAGGTCTTTGGGGGCTCCTATAACCTCATTTGTGTTTTGGTTTACTTTTAGTCATTTCCTTTCTTTCCGTGTGTGTGTGTGTGTGTGTGTGTGTGTGTGTGTGTGTGTGTTCTACTTTACTGTTGGCCATTTCCTTTCTTCTCTTTTTGCTTTTTTTTTTTTAGTGATACTAGGGTTTGTACTCAGGGTCTCACACTTGCTAGGCCGGTGCTATACTGCTAAGCCACACCTCCAGCCCCTTTTTACACTGGTTATTTTTGAGGTAAGATCTTACTTCCTGTTTGAGTGTTTGCTCACAGCTGGTATACTCCACTTCATCCAGCTATTAGTTTAAAAGGGAGCATACATGTGTGCTGGGTCTGGCCTCAAGCCATGACTCTCACAAATCTCAACCTCCTAAGTAGTTAGGATTATAAGCATGGGCCACTGGCACCGGTTCTTTGAGTCATTTCTTGAAGGTGTGAGACTAATCTGGAAGGGATCATGGGACTGAGGAAGGGGGAGGAGAACAGGAAGTGGTATCTGAAAAGACACCCAAAGGCCTGGTTCAGTGGCCTGGTGAGTATGTGTCCTTACTTACCAGCCAGATCTGGGGTAGGATGGAAAAGCACTAATTGTACATTTGCACCTTGACCCTGGCCCACCCAAGCTAGAGGTAAGCCTACTCCAGGAAGCCATCCTCAGCCAGCCCAACGCAGCCAGCCAGTGAGCATCTATTTCCTGGATGTTCAGCTCACCAGCACGAGTTCCAGCAATCATGTAAGGCAGACTAACTCTGGACAAAGACAGCTCATATCTTAAGGTCAGGAGCTTTCAGAAATTGCTAGGAGCCAGATCAGCAATCAAGGTATTCATTCTTCTCTCCAATAAACTTGGCCCTCCACATGACAGCTTAGTCTCTCACCTTTTATTCTCACTCTCTTTCTAAAACCAGCCTCAACCAGGTGCTAGGTTCCAGTAGGGTGTGTGTGTGTGTGTGTGTGTGTGTGTGTGTGTGTGTGTGTGTGTGTGTGTGTGTGTGTGTGTGTGTGTGTGTGTGTGTGTGTGTGTGTGTGTGTGTGTGTGTGTGTGTGTGTGTGTGTGTGTGTGTGTGTGTGTGTGTGTGTGTGTGTGTGTGTGTGTGTGTGTGTGTGTGTGTGTGTGTTCTCTAAGGCTTGAAATCAGGGCCTGGGTGCTGTCCCTTAGCTTTTTCACTCAAGGCTGGTGTTCTACTCCTTGAAGCACACCTCCACTCTTCTAGGTTTTTGGTGGTTAATTGGAGATTAAAGAGTCGCATGGACTTCCCTGCCTTGTCTGGGTCTAACTCAGGATCCTCATATCTCAACCTCCTGAGTAGCTAGATTACAAGTGTGAGCCTCTGGCACCTGGTGTACTAATAATTGGTTCTTTAAAATGAAACAGAAACAAGAGCCAACGTGTCTGGAGGGTGAGTGGGACTCAAAATTCCCCTGAAAGAGATATCGAAACCAGGTTCTATCCTGAGCCAGCACCCCCAGAGGAATAAATCAGTGATCCCCAAAAAGCAACTGGAACACTGTGGCCTTCCTAAAGCCTCCTCTTTGCCTTTATCTTCTCTTCTTGGCTTCGGCCCTGCAGCACCAAACCGTTCCCAGGGAACTAGCGGTGTTTGGCATCTGATAGCAAACAGTGGAATACACTGACAGCAAAATTTCCAAAGACCAAGGGGAAAAAAAAGAGGCTAGAATCAAAAGAACAGAAAGGGGAGGCTCCCACCATCCCAGTGGGAACAGAGAAGCCAGAATCACCTTTCCCAGACTCCATTGTCATCTGTTTTGTTCTAGAAAAAGACATCCTCAGGTGTAAAGCTGTCGCTTGTATGGGTGGAAGACACAGGCGGATGCATAATAAAAGTGTGCACCCCAGCCCTCCTCCAAGGAACCCACCATTCTCTGCAATATATTCTCTATGCTTCCCAAGAGAGCCCCTTCATCTGAGGGGTGCACTCAGTTCCCAGGCCCCCTCCCCGGCGCACAATGCAGTGAAATGAAGTCCATCTGTGTGGTCATTGTCCAGCATTCCATGTGAATTCACTTGCTCTTGGGAAAAAAACCCTGCCTTGCTCAGAGCTCCGTGTTCCCAGGTCTCAGCTTACCTAGCCGCATTTTTGTATACACCTGCTGGGACAATGAGTTCTGCCAAAAGAAAGGAACTTGCAAACTTCATTCCAGCTTTTACTCTCAATGGACGATGCTTCCATTGTGTTGGTTTCTGTCAGAGGAACTAACACAAGCACAAGAGAAAGTTGTCGAATTCCATGTTGTATGGCAGGGTTGCAAAATATGTGCACTGGCACCCGTGGCCAATCCTAGCTGCTTGGAAGACAGCTCTGAGGAAGGAGGTTTGAAACCAGCCTGGGGAAGGAAAGTTCATCAGACTTATCTCCAATTAACCACCAAAGAGCCAAAAGTGGAGTTGTGGCTCAAGTGTAGAGTATGAGCCTTGAGCAAATAAAGCTCAGGGACAGCACCCAGCCTTTGAGTTCAAATCCCAGGACACACACACACAGACACAGACAGACACAGACAGACACAGACAGACACACAGACACACAGACACACACACACACATACACACCAAGAGCATCAGCCCTTGATAAAAATGAATTAAATCTCAACTCTATCAAATAATTCCAGCAGGAAGTGGAGAAAACATGGTCCAGGTAGATTGATAGTGTTTAATTTAATAAGGATTCAGGGTGAGAGGATTAGAGTAATGAATGCCAACAGTGCCATAGAGCTGCTGCTCTTGTATGGGTTGGGTGTCAGATACCCCTAGGAGGCTTTTGGCTAAGAGCTGGAAGGTGATCAGTTCACAGTTGACCTATCCAGCGAAAGGCAGGAAGAGAGACCATTCTGAGATGAAAATTAAAGAGATAAATCTCTGCTGTGGCTGTGACAAGGGTGCGCTCATATTTAGAAGGGATGTCTGAGAAGTCTGGCTCGTCACCTCCCACAGTGGGAGCATCATTCCACTTTGACATCATGGAAGGATTAAGAGTTCCTATGGGGAGAGCCAATGTTTTCATCAGCAAAGAAGCTGTGAATGCATTCAACGCTTGCTCAAGGCCCTTGGCTGAAACCCCAGAATTCTATGGCATCTAGCATGAAAGAGAAGATTTAGAACAAGTAGGTTGTAGCCCAGCTGTTACTAACCAACCACCTTGATCATAAAAGAATGTCAGCTTGGCCCCCGTGCAACCTCTGCTTTTCCAGGGGACCACACACTGCTGCTCCATGCTTTGGGGTTCTAGCAAAATTCACCACAAGGTGGTGTGGTGGTTGCTTCTTTAGGGGAAATGATTTGGCCTACTTCAATGAGGGGGAACACCTGCTCTCAAACACAAGGACAAGCACGATGACAAGGGGCTTTGGCAGGCAATAATCTGATCGGAGCTGCTGTCTCCTCTTCTCTTCCTTCTCTTTCTTCTAGTTGTAATAATTAGATTAGATCCAAGCTGCTGGTGCTCCTCCTCCTCTTCCTCCTCCTCCTCTTCCTCCTCCTCCTCTTCCTCCTCTTCCTCCTTCTTCTCCTTCCTCCTCCTCCTCTTTCTCCTCCTCCTCTTCCTCCTCCTCCTCCTTCTTCTCCTTCCTCCTCCTCCTCTTCCTCCTCCTCCTCTTCTTCCTCCTCCTCTTCTTCCTCCTCCTCCTCTTCCTCCTCCTCCTCTTCTTCCTCCTCCTCCTCTTCTTCCTCCTCCTCCTCTTCCTCCTCCTCCTCCTCTTCTTCCTCCTCCTCCTCTTTCTCCTCCTCCTCCTCTTCCTCCTCCTCCTCCTTTTCCTCTTCTTCTTCCTTCTCTTCCTCCCTTCCCTCCTGCTTTCCCCTCCCCTTCCTTCTTCCCCTTCTTCTGGTGGTACAGGGCTTGGAACTCCAGGCCTCATGCTTGTTACCACTTGAGCCACACATCCCTACCCTTTTTTGCTTTAGTTATTTTTTCAGACAGGCTCCCACATAGCTGGAGTGACAGGCACACACCAGCGTACCCTGATTACACATCTAGAAGAGATTTGTAGAACTCTGAGTCCACAGTGGTCTCAAATTGACATCCTCTGAATCTCTACCTCCCAAGTAAATGGGATTACAGACATGAGCCACTGTGCCTAGCTTTAGCCTCTGTGGCTTAATAAGTCTTAGCCCTCTTGCTAGGTTAAAAAAATGCTCTCAGATGAGAACAGATAGCCTTCCCATTTCCTATAGCTTGAGGACCTCTATTCAGTTTATTTAAATGTATATTTATATCTGTTTCTGACCTGTCAAAAGCATTTAAAAAATAACATTCTGATTGAGCAGTAGGATTATAATGCCAGTATCAGAACCTGGAGATAAATTTCCAAGGTTACGGTTTTGTCTTGCGAGTTCTCTCTTTTATGAGGTCCAAAACTGGGCACAGAGAGACTGAACAGATATCTAGGGTGGGACAGCCCTCATTTCCTGGTCTCAGAACTGAGGCATGTCATAGGCCCAGTATAGCCTACATGCCTACTGTGTGTGGCAGGAAATGTTTTACTTTTGAGAGGGATTTGTTTCAACATGTAAAACTCGAGATCTTTTATACCTCTTTTTTTGTTCTTACACATGAAGACATATTTCCTTACATAGAGGCAAAGGATGCTAGGATTTTTCTCTTGAAAAGTTTGAAAATCAGGACACCGGCCTCAGTGTCACAGAACGGCTATCTAGTGGTTACCTCCTGTGCTAGGGGTCCAGCTGGCAATATATCTCTTTCCTTATTTTTCCCTGTCTGGCAGTGCCAGACACTTGTGATTCTAATGGAGTCCTGTTTCGTAGGATAACAACAGACAGAGGTCCAATCCTAAGAGTTAAGATGAAGGATTAGGCCCTAGGCATACCATACAGGATAGAAATGACTCTTAAACATAGCCGTTTCTGGTGGCTGAGTCTCTAGGGACAGAGCTTTTCTGGCCCTATTGCACAGGACATTATTTCAAGACGTATTATCGATGTTTCTCTCATGCCACCTTCAGGTCACTTAATGTTTTTCTCTCATGCTACCTGAAGGGCACCCAATGGAAGGGAAAAGTAAGCTAAAGAGTTCTGAAGGGGTTTTTGAGAGTATATTGGCCAGTATTCAGAGAAAATGATTGTATGTCCAGGGATTCTAAGGAAATAAACATGATCGGCAAATGGATTCCACAGCTGAACCAAATGCCACAGAACCTATGGTTTGCATGTAAGGCTTAACAGGGCCCCAGAGCCACGCTTCCTAGCACACTTGTGTGACTGTGACTTCCAATGCTGTTGATTTTAAACCAAGTGTCCTTAGGTGTCTCTAGAGGATTTCTATAACTCTCTAGTTGCTCTAAATGTTCTTCTACTTGAAAACCAGAGCTGGGGTCCACAGGCAGAGGCAGCTCCTCTCATCTCTCTCGATCTAAAAATTGTATTTTAACCCCTTCCTGCTGTTGCCATAGTAAAAATAAAATATCATCTGCTAGGTGACTTGTGCAGTAGTCAGATATATACCTGCTGTGGTTGACTTATATCTTCTCAGGCCTACTCTCTGCTTCCTAGAAGAACCCTTCTTGCTGTGGTTTTACATGGTGGAGGCAATTAGTTAGATCTCTGGGGACCTTTTCTAAAAACGTAGCGTGCCACCAGGTATGGTAGCACAAGCCTGTGCAATTCCAGCTACTTGGGAAGTGGTGGTGGAAGATGGAGGTTGGAGGTCAGCTGAGGCAAAAGTATGAGACCCTACCGGAAAAGCACTCTAAAAGCAAAAAGGATGGGAGTATGGCTCAAATATTGGAGCAGTTCCCTGGGCAAGCTCAGGGCCCGGAGTTTAATCCCCAGTAATGACAAACTGGCCAACCAACCAACAAACAAATGCGTTGATCTCAACCATGTAGGCAAAGGCCCCACCCCTTATACCATCATTTGTGGGTCACAGTCATTCAGGCTATAGCATACTGGGTTGACTTTCTAGCCAGTGTTTCCAGATTCCAGAACCCAGCACACACTTTGTTGCCAACATAGAAGAACTCAATCATGTAACAAGTTCTGCTCTACCCCTAAGTGCAAGAGCACTTGTTTTGAAGATGTAGAAGAAGAGCTTCCTGGTGAGTATTCTCAGCCACAATTAGAACCTGGGACCATGAGTGGGTCTGAAACGAACCATTCACAAACATCAGCCAGCATCAGGAAAGGGACCCACACTGCTGCCAGCATTTAAATCTCTTTCAATGGCTTGAATTTGGGGGACCAGAGTCACTGTTTTACCTCAAAGGAAAGGGAAAGGTCGAGAGCTATGCATACTATAACTTTAGAGACCCTAGAGAAAAACTTTTTTTGTGGTACATTGTGATGCTTTTCTAACTTCACCTGGACCAACTTTGAATTGGGATCCTCCTATTTCTACCTTCTGAGTAGCTAGGATTACAGGCATGAGCTCTGAGACTTAGTCTTAGAAAAACCTCTTCTGAATCAGATCCACATAGGGGACTATATTGGCTATTTCTTCAGTCCAATGGGCAGAGGGAAAACAAACCTATGAAGATCCAGGGAAACAGACCTTTCATCAAAAAGTTTATTCTAGTTTGGTTCAAATCTGTTTTATTTTGCAAAATTGGTGTCAATAACAAATTCAGAGTTCAAACTAGGACTTGCTCATGTTGGCTATCTGATGGCTGGCTCAACCCTCAATTATACTTTCTAAATATATTCTGGGACTCAGCTGGGTTATGACGCCCTTAACACATGCTTACATCAAGATATTGATTTTTTTCCCCTCACAAAGACAAAACAAAAGAGGGTTTCCTTTGGATTGATCGAGGAAAGTTAAGGCCTACAGTAGAGTGTGGATGTGATCATCTTACCTCGGCCTCCTAACCAGCTAGCAGACACCACCACTTGACTATTCCTATGGTTATTTTGTTTTTTCTTTTGTCAGTTGGGTTGCGGGGCTTGAACTCTGGGCCTGGGTGCTGTCCCTCAGCTCTTCAGCTCAAGGCGAGCACTCTACCACTTGAGCCACAGCGCCACTTCCCCTGTGATTATTTTTAAAGTGGTGTGTATATGGGGATTGAACAAGCTCTACAGGACTACTGCAGCTTCACTTTTCTGATGAGTGGTTAAAAATGGAGAGAGACACTGGGCCTTCATGACTCACACTTGCAATCCTAGCTACTCAGGAGGCTGAGATCTGAGGACCGTGGTTTGAAGCCAGCTGGAGCAGGAAAGCTGTGAGAATCTTATCTCCAATTAACTGCCAAAGCCTCAAGTGGAGAGAGAGATGATTTAAAAGCAAACACTGTATTTCTGTGGTGCTTCAGGGGGGAAGATTCACTGCCATCTTTGTCCCATTCATCCTTACCATGGCTCCCCGTTCTCTGTGTCTGGGACTGAGCTGAGGGTGTATAAGGCTGGCCTTATACACCATCATTGGTTTGCATTATTCCTCCATTCTTAAGTTGTGCTTTTTTTCTGTAATCCACTCATGCCGTGTCTAAAAAGCATTGACATGATGCCTCTCAAACTTCTGTCACCTAACAGCTTCAGTACATCTGGGTAGGATGTGTGCATTTATGTGTTCAGAAACACCAGCTGGTTCTGAGACCTGCTAGCTATTTAGCTAAGTCAGGAATAAGACAGTTTTCAAAGTCCTTATCTTACTTCACTACCAGAAACATTCACAGCGCATTGTTCCTCCTGAGACTTTCTCTTCAATCCTCCCACCACTCCCCTGCTGTTCCTTGCTAATCTTCTTTGCTTATTCGTTCTCATGGAATTGGTCTCTTAATTGCAGAGTGGCCTACAGTGTAGTCCTCTGGTGTATCCTTGTGTCTGGCCATCCATACAAATTCCCTAGGTACTAGCAACTCAGTCCCATGACTCTCCACCACCTCCCGTGATGTGCTAGTGAATATTCAACAATCAAACCCTTAGGGAATGAAGATCCTGAGTTGTGTGTTTGCCAATTTCCATGGTGTAAATTCTCCCTTCATGGCCCATTTCAAGTCACCTATAAATTATTGCTGGACGTGGAATTGGGAAGAAATGCACATTATCCCAAACAAGCTGAAAAAGCCAGCTCTGACACAAACCCTAACGTTCACACCATGTCTCCAGTCTAGATTTCACAGCTTAACCAAATCCTCAGCTTTGAACATCCTGCTGAATATCTCCCTTTGGACATGGATTCATCACCTCAATGTATTACATCAGAAGACATCTACCCACCCATGCCCTTATCACCAATCAGCACTCCTTGCAGGGAGCCCCAAGCTAGTTATGAGGTGTTAACACCATTCTACAGCTGCTAAAATTCATTCTCAACTCCTGTCTTCTCTTCCTGAACCATCACTCCACATTCAACCTATCAGCAAATCCTGTCAGCTCTCCCTCCGAGGTAAATCTAGAGTATATCTTTCTCACCACCTGCATCTGGGCATGTCTGTTCTCAACCAGCGCCACGTCTCCCCCAATGAGTTGCTTGCCTGCATTTTCATTTCTCTATTGACTAAAGTGGCCACAGGGCCAGCTAATAGAATCCTTCAGCCACAACCCACATGTCTTTTCAGGTGTTCTTGGTGGAAAGTTCAGAGGTCCTTACTATAGCCCACACAACTTTTTAGACATAATCTGGATTTCTAAGGCTTCCTTGGTCCTTCTCTTCATCAACAACTCCCACTTCCTTCCATCTTCTCCAGCTCTATTGACCTTTTGCTATTCCTCAAAGATATCAAGTATGCTCTTGGATCAAACCTAGTGTGCTCACTGTAGTCTCCTGGGCTGTCTTACCTTCCAAGCGGAGAGGCTTGCTCCCTTACTTTCTGTATGTCTCTCTTCCAAAGTCATCTTATGAGCCTGGTGTGGTGGTGGCTCTATGCCAGCTATTCAGGTGAAGACAAGAGGATTGTGGTTTCATGGTTGGGAACCAGTTTAGGCCATGCTTACCAAGACTCTATCTGGAAACTAAAAGGGCTGGAGATGGGGGAGGGAGGGCAGGCATGGAGCACTGGCCTAGCAAGTGTAAAACCCTGAGTTTAATCTCCAGCACCCCAAAAGTCATCCTCTCTGTTTGGAAATTCCATGGTGTAACCTCATATAAAAATGCTCCCCATTCCCCCTTTCTCCTTCCTCTGCTTTATTTGTCTTTAGAGACCTTCTTACCAGTTAACATTATTCGTTCATGAAAGCTGAGATTTTGTTACATCTCTCCAGTGTAGAATATTGCCAAGCATGAGTTAAGTGATAAAGAAAAATCCATGGAATGAAGAAGTTGTTGGATCTTAGGTATTGCATTCCCCCGGATGTCTGTAGACTGATTCTGTAGACAAGAATCTGAGATTGATTTTGCTTGGTTGGACTGGGACCACATTTCTGGGATCGATATACTTCTAAGACTTATTGGATTTCCTCATTAATGTTCCAAGAGAAAGAGGGGCGGGACCATTTGGAAGCAATTTGTCCATGTGAAATGTGAGCCTGGAACTATTGAGAAAAGTCACAATGTAATGTAGAATTATTTGAGGCATATTTATGATGGACCCTCTCAAAATACACATCCTCCTCTCCACCACACCTGCATACTCAATACTGTTACATGTGTCCAATCTCAAGGCTTTACAAGATCAAGTGCTCTACTAAGAAGAGCTAGCGTTCTAAACCAAGTCACCTGGGTAGGCCCAATGATGATAACATTCCACTGTGTGAGAAAAGCAGGTACACTGCAACTCTATCCCGTCATGACAAGTCTGTCCTATTATTACCATTGATTATTGAAGGGCTGAGTTTAGGACCATGCGAGTAATCTTTTTGTGCATCTACTTAGCATTAATGACAAATGAGGGTTTACCTGTGTACTGGATATTACTCGAAGCTCTTAGGCTTAGCGGAAATGTGAACCAAGCTTTTTCATGAATTATTATATAACCAGTAAGGAAGAGACAAAAATAAGAAAAATGGCAAATGACAAAAACCTGGTCAAAGAAACTTATATTTCACAGATAAATACTTTTCACATTGTTAGAACAATTTATAAAAGATGTTCTAAGACTACATGATGATTTTGTGAACATGGATGACAAAAATGCACCCAGAAGGGTCTTAGTCCGTGCTTCTTTGGATAAAAGAAGCATGAAGAAGTAGCTCAGTTATGCCTCCATTTCCTGCCCTGCCCTGCCCTGCCCTTGCCTTTGTTTGACCTTTCCTTTCCCTTTTCCTTTCTTACTCTTTCTCTCTCTTTCATTGTTTTGTGTTGATACTGGTACTTGAGCTCAGGGCCTCACACTCACTTAGCTTGCTTGCTCATGGATGGCACTGTAACACCTGAGCCATGCCTGCAGCCCAACATGTTGCTAGTTAATTGGAGATGGAGTCTCACTGATATGTCTGTAGCTTCACACCATAATCCTTCAGATTCTCCGCCTCCTGAGTAGCTAAGACTACAGGTGTAGGCCATTGGCACCTGGCTGGGTTGTAGGTGTATGTGTGTGTTTCATCATCATTGATTCAGGGGGAAAGTCTTGCATGATAGTAGGCTGTGTGATGTCAGAAGGCTGCACAGAATTAACTAGCCAGAGAGCAGTGCCAGAGTGCAGAGCACTGAACAGAGGATTCTAGGAATGTGGGCCGAGCCTGTAGGGAGTTGAAATGTATTGATATTAGTAAAGATACATTGTATTCATAAGCTGTTTTGACAAATGGTTACTCTTTTGTACAACTAAAGGTAATGAAAGAAACAAAAACAAAACAATAAACAAAAAAGAATGGCTTTTTGATCTCCCCAAATCCAAACACCTACTCACTTTTTCCTGTGACATGGGAAGACCAGAAGTTTAAGAACTCTTTAATGTCCATAAGTCTCTCTCAGATCATCTATCTCGGCAATCTTATTACCTGCCTGATGGCCATGTTCTTAATGCTGGGTGTTCTCCACAGTCACCTGAGGATCTAAAGACTGATACCTGGATCCCATCCCCAGAGACCCTGAGTACTTTGCTTCAGACATGAGAAGTTCTCAGCGCTCTTCAGGCCTATTTCAATGCCAAGCCAAGGTTGGAGAGTCATGCCTTTAGAGGAGTCCTAGCATTTGGCCATTAGGAGGAGTCAGAAGAAAAAGTCAGGACTTGAGAACCAGTAATCCAGAGAGGGAGGCAGCATCCCATTTCACCCTCAGCTCCACAGCTACCACGTGGAGCTAGATGCAGAAGCCTCGGGAGTCCTGACCATGGGAACAAAGACTTTCCCATCATGCTTTCTACTCCTGCACCAGAGGACAGAAAATCTTGGAACCGAAGCATTAAGTATCATTCCCAACACTGAACCATCATGAAATCTCATTCTATGTTAGGCTCAAACACGACTGAAGGTGTATGTATCATGTACAATTAATAAAATTGCCCAAATTCAGGTCATTTAAAATCACCTAATAACTATCACTAATCAACATAGGGGAAGTGACCTTCAAGGCATGGGGTGAACTGGAGAGTTGGAGGCTCTGATTCCCCATGATTCTTGGTCTCCAAGTGAGGTGTATATTTATAGAAAGAACAAAACTGTCCCTAGGACACCCCCCTCCTCCCCCATAATAACTGATCTGTCTGAACAGTTCTTGGCTGTTTGCTTCCCATGGCAATAAAAATCCACTACAAGCCGTCTGCTGTATGTGTTTTTGCTAGTGTCTCACACTTCCCTGCATGAATACATTCAGAATGTAAGCACCACACACCCGACTATAGAGACGCTGTTGTATTCTGAACGCTTAAGTTATGCAGCTTCGCAGCTGTGATAATGTAATGGTCTGAAAAATAATAGGCTGGAAATATGTCAACCTGGAGATATGTCAACATCACATATTAAACAACGTGAGGGCAAAAAGAGGTGTAATTTATGCTGTGTTAAAAATACCACTCCAGAAATACCACACCACTTCAGTCTTTCCAGGACAAAATAAAATACAATAAAGACCCCTTTTCACCTCAAATATGCAGATAATTGTAGTAAGAGAGCATGCTTTCTTGCTGCATTTTTTTAAAACCTCAATAAAACTGTCAAATTTACAGTACTTAGTGAAGAGATGTATAATTCGAGTCTGGTTGGCTTGTTCTCACGCTGTCTGACTTATAGATATATGGTACTGTCTGAGAGTTTAGAATAAATAGGAGAAGAGTATTTTTTTGTATTAACATGTACACATTTTCCACCTGCAACAATGGTGCTTGCGGGAAATAAGTTGGCTTGGGAACAGAGGCCGTTCTGAGTGATGTCTTAATTTGGACCTCTTCCTTGAATTCCCCCATGGACGATGATGTCGTGTTAGAAGAACCTCCAGATTTCATTCATTTTCATATCTATTGAATATTATTGTTTCCTGTCACAAGCCCAGGGACCCAGGGCTGTTCCCTGTCCTTCAAGAGTTGTCTCCATATGGAGTATGAACACAGTTTCAGTGCAGTGTGAGGTTGTGTTATCCTGAGAGAAATGTGGCGCATCATGGTATCCCATAGGAAAAGTACTTTATCCAGACTTGGGAGAGGGGATAAAGCTCCTGAAATGTTTTCTACATTGCAAAAATGGGAAGTTAAGGGAATGGGAGGAGGAGGTAGCAAATGTCAGCAGGTGCAGAGACCCTTAGGCCAACATAGCATTTGTTGGAACTTTGAACACATTCATGTGTAGTTGGGAGTTCAGCACACCTAGTTAAAGTGAGGGAAGGGGTGAGGAGGGAGGGGCAGGCAGGGTCCAGATTACAATCAGGCATTTATCTGGAGACATGCAATTACTAGAGTTCACAAGTGGTATGATCACGCCTACTATTATTATTGTTACTGTTGTTGTTGTTATCATTATTATTACTACAATGGCATGGACTGAAAGGCACAGGACTTGTAACCACAAGAAGATGATAGACAGATGAAAATGATGGTAGTGAAGCCAGGAACAGGAACCAACAGCAAGATATGAGCAACATGTAAGAGAAGTGAATGTATTCAGGAGACAGAGGAAAGATAGGAGCAGAAAGGTGCCAGGGTCTAGCTGGATACAGCAATGCCATGAAGAAGCACTTTTCCTGGCAACAGACTGCATGCACGACATCTCCTAAGACAATAATAGAACTAAATAGTAAAGAACAGGCAAGGCTGGGGGTTTAGGGCCTGTCTTGGGGTTGACCAGGTGTCCCTAGGCAGCAGAGAAGGGCTCTCTGCTTTGGGCTTCTATTGGTGCTCACACAGTACAAGAGGCCTAGTCTCCTCTGTCCCTTGTTAGCAGCTCAGCTGGTAAAGTGAGGTCACTGGGTCTGAAGCACACTGGAGGACATTTGTTCTGGACGTGTGAACACTGTCAGAACAAGAACAAAACAAGCCTCTATCACCTTCCCACCCTCAATACAACTGTGGTAAGTCATAGGGATGATGGCTGCTTCAATTCAGTCTCAGAGAGACTCAGAGCCCACCCTCCAGAGTCTGCCCTGAGAACAGGAGTGTTTCTCACCTTACCTTTCGTCCCCGCCTTGTATGCAAATCTCTTAGTGTGATTGGACTATGTGATTGAGCAATGGGCCCTGACAGGCAAGCCAATACTCCAATGACACTCTCTCCCTCTAGGGGCAGGGCAGAGGTGGAAGGTCACAGGGAACACCCCGGATCCAAGGATGGACAGGCTGCTCTGAAGGGCCCTGATCTCCCAGACCCAAATCCCCAGTCTGGAAATCAAGCTGGAACTCTTGAAAGTCTGTCTGGGCAGAAAGTCTCTCAGGAGGGGAAACACAAGGCTGTGTATGTCAGCATATGTAGTGTCAGATGCAAATGGTGCACCACACTGTGTTCCTAGGTTGTTAGATTTCTGAGATGGGTAAACTGAGTAAAAGGCAGCTGTATATATCTGCATTTATACAAATGTATATGACACTGTGGGAAAATTTAGAAAGCATAACTAAGTAGTTTACTGTGCCACAGGGGATGGGTTGCGCTTCTGTGCAGTCTTTCCATCTCTTCTCTCTCCCCTCCCCCTCCCCTTTCCCTTTCATCCCCCTCCCCTCCCCCTCCCCTTTCCCTCTCCTCCCTCTCCCCTCTCTCCCCTCTCTCCCTCATCTCATCCTCCCCCTCCCCTTTCCTTCTTCTCCCCTCCCCCTCATCTCATCCTGTCCCTCTCCTTTCCCTTCTTCCCCTCTCCATCCCCTTATCTCTCCCCTCTCTCTCCCTCCTCCCCATCTTAACCTCTTCCCTTCTTTCTTCCATCTTCTTCCTCTCTCCCCCTTCTCCCCTTCCCCCTGTCTCCCATTTCTCTCATTTCTCCCTCTCTTTTCCATCTTCCCCATTTCCCCCCATTCTCCCCCCCTCTCTCCTCTCTTCCCTAGCCTCTGCCCCTAGCTCCTCTCTTTCTCCCTTTCTCTTCTACCCTGCCCCACCCTGTCTTTCCTCTCTTCTTTCTCTCCTTCCTCTCTCTACCCCCTCTCTCTTCTGTCTCTCCTCTCTTTCCTCTCTCCTCTCTCTCTTTCTCACCCCTCTCTTACCTCTCTCTGTCGTCCAGGTGGCACACAGCCCACATTTCCATCTGAGTATTTGTGAACAAGTATCTTTCTTTAGATAGAAGATACCCAGCAAGGCCTGCCTCTTTGAGCCACGCTTCTAGTCCTGTTGCTTTAGGTTGTATTTTAGATAAAGTCTTGCACTTTTTGCCCAGCCAGCCTCAGACCATGGTCCTCCTCCTTCTACTTCCATCTCCCATGCTGCTGGGCTTACAGATGTGAATCACCATGCCTAATTCGTTTGTTAAGATGGGGAGTACGTATTACTAACTTTCTGCTGAGGCTAACCTCCAACCATAACTTCCCCATCTCTGTCTCCTGAGTAGCTGGATATAAGCCCACCATATCTAGCCCAATACACAGCCTAACAATAGAACATATTACATAAATTTAGTTACCACAGAGGCCCAAAGTATTTACTGAAACCTATCATCACATTCACTATACACCAAAGAAATTTGTAAATTTTGCTGTAGCTGGTGTTTCTATGTTTCTATGTTCTAGAGTGCACAGTAGGCATTTAATACATATTTGTTGACATACCTAATATATACAGAAAGAACATATTGCAAAATTATGTCCCACATATCTCCAGAATCAGAAGTGAATTTAAAAAAATCCAAATGACAGAAAAATCAGTGCAACTCTTTGCAGCCAAGGAATCTGTTTCGGGTGGAAATTGACACAGTCCCTCACACATTTCAACTTTGAGTTAGGTTTCCCTGGTATTGCTATCTCCAGCAGTACATACATATCCCTCAGAACAAGTCTGTTCTGCTATAAGAACCATGTCTGGTTGTTTATCTATTTTTCCTTTTGTGCCATTTGCTTCAGTAGGTATTGGGGTTGCACGTTCACCCAAGCTGTCTACACAGACATCACCACTTCCTGGAAGGTTCATCAGGATTCCAGCAGGGCCCCTGGGGGTTTTGGAGATCCTTGTGGGCCTATGCATTGTTTCCATGAAGCCCAAGGGGAGAATGCTTCCCATTAATGCCAGTCAGGCCCCCAAACTAGGTTACTTACTCCAGAGGACAAATTCTTATTATTTTATAGAATCTTCCCTGCCAGGGCTACCTTAAAGGAAGCATGGTTTTTAGGAAATTAACAGATTATTTCCAGTCCCAATTCATAGTTTTACAAACCAACCATACCCCTAGGAACCAAGAAGAGGAGGAGGAAGATGATTTCTCTCCCACTGGCTCTAACACCAGCACTCCATATCCTCTTAATGTCATTATAATCACTGCCTTTTTAGATACCATTTCCACCCCTTCCCCGCAGGAAATCTGCTGCCCAACTGCCTTTCCTATGCCCTAAGCACAGAAGAAGTCAACATTTTCAGTCCTGATTTATCTTGACAGGCTCTGCTATCTTTAATATCCATTACAGAGGGACAATTCCCATCTAGAATTTGTGCTCTCTCCTAAGAGCCCCCTACCACATCTACAGTTGATACAGGTCTCTCAGATTTCTCATCATTATCTGTTCAGGAAAAAGAACAGAAATCACAGGCAACACAGCATTCTACCTACAGCTCTTGGAACTTCAGAGTGTTCAGGGAGAAAACAAAACAAAACACAGAACTCAGTAAAAGAAGTAATGTCTCACACACACAATGAAAGCAATCGCTCCTTTCTTAAGGGCAGTGCTGAGCAAGACCAGCCCGCCACAGTTGCTTACCCTTTCCACGCTGCGTCTCCTCAGAGATCCATAGGGGATTTTCAGTAAAAGTCTTTGAGATCTATTCGGAGCCACTGCAGCCTGAACCACCATGGTGTAGAGTGCTCTCTCTCTCTCCTCTCTCCCCTCTCCCCTCTCTCTCTCTTCTCCCCCCTCTGTCAGTCAGTCTGTCTGTCTGTCTGTCTGTGTCTGTCTTTCTCTCTCTCTCTCTCTCTCTCTCTCTCTCTCTCTCTCTCTCTCTCTCTCTCTCTCTCTCTCTCTCTCTCTCTCGTGTGTGTGTGTGTGTGTGTGTGTGTGTGTGTGTGTGGTCTCTGTGTGTGTGTGTGTGTGTCTGTGTTGCTAGCCAAGGGAGAGATGAAAGCGTCCCCAAAGTAAGTTATGATCTTCCAGAGGCTCCCAAATATCAAATAACTGCAAGCATTTTCCTTTCGACCCCGTGAGGCAAGATGTGGCGTGTTGGCAGGTGGGGGATGGGGAGAGAGGCAAACAGCTCAAGTTCTGTAACTTCAGTTTGGTTCCAGCATCTCTTCTGTTCCTCGGCTATCCCTGTGTGTTGCCGTCCCAGGGCGTGGGCAAAAGACACCTCTGGGATGAGGGATCCAGGGATGTCAAGTCGGTTTCCCCAGGCTGCAGACACTAAGCAGGTCAGTTGTCTAATCAAAGCTCTGTCAGACGCATTATTCACTCTACCACGTGACTCCCAGGGCCCTGGGCTGTACAGTAGATCACATGTTTACCTTACAGGGACTTGCTAGAATATCCCCATCTGTGGGGAGATTAATGTGAAATCCGACATTCTGATTTCACTCTTTTCTGAACACAGGGGAAAAATATGGGAAGATAGTAACACATCACATAGGGGGCTGTGTGTGTGTGTGTGTGTGTGTGTATGGTTCTTTCTAATCATAAACTACTCTTTGGCAATGTATCAGAAATAGATATCTGCTTTTCTCCTCCTTTTTTTGTTTGTTTGCAATGCATAATAAGTAAATGCATGCATATAATTAATTATGTGAATGAAATCCACAAGGAGAAAGTGTGGTGAGAAAGAGGAGGGGAATCCAAGTAGATTTAGACAGCCATGTTGTCATGTGTGTATGTGTGTGTGTGTGTGTGTGTGTGTGTGTGTGTGTGTGATCTACCACGTATGTTTTTATATGACCAAGTTGTATTGGAGTTTATCTTTTTTCATCGGAGCTCAGATTCTTCCAACCTATCTCCCAGTTCTAGTTGAGGTGGAATTCCAGACAAGTGATATGAATAGTCTAAAATTTAACTTTTCTGTAATATTTCTTTTTTGTTCAAGTCATAAGTGTTTATTGGAAGATTCTGTAATATTTTCTAACTGATACATTGCTCACTCTCCTCATCCCCCCTCCCCCACTCCACCTCTCTAAATGGGCTAATTTTCATAGCAGAGAAAATGACTATTAAGAAATAGAAAGGGCTTCCAGACTTTGGGAGAATTTTTGATTGCTTCTAAGGTATTTCTGCCCACATGGCTCGCTTGGGGATTTATATACAGAATGGCCATTTCCTTTGTAACCATATCAGCCTATTTTGGTGTGAGCTTTGGGAACTAGCTTTTTTTTAAAATTCTCCACAGACAAGAGCTTGGTTTATTGAAAATGATGGAAAAGAGAGTTCTGTTTATTCAAACTAATCTAATAGGAAGTGAAAAGCAGGGTACAGAGAGAAGAAGTTTGACAAGCTGGGGTGCTGGGGTGGCGGGAGGAGACCTGCGCATCCTCCCCACCCCCCCAACACACACTAAGAGGCAGTTCCAGAAAGCATGAAGTCCATGTGGGAAATTCCAAATATACAACAATCGGGCTTTGTTCATAATTGTTTCCATGTGTGCAGTTGGAGTCAGCCAGGGGGTGAGAAAGAAGGGGGAGAAGGGGGAAGGTGAGGACCCCTGTGATGCAGCTTGCAGAGTGACTTCGGGGAGGTAGCTTGGGTTACTTCTCCCTTCCTCTTCCTCACTTCCGGTCTGCACTGCATGCATAGTTTCAAATATTGGGATGGCTGGAGGAGTAGAGAGGTTAAATCCGGAGCCATAGCTAGTTATTTAGGCAAATCTGTAACATCTCTTTCCTTCCTAAGACCATATTCGACCATGTCACCATTTTGAACAAAAGACAGGCGTATTTTCACAACACTTATCTGCAGAATGTCTTGGGACTACAAGGAGGGTTCTGCTCAGCCTGAGTCCCAGGGTGGGGGGGGGCTGGAAAATGTGGGGTGGGGTGGGGGGAATGGCAGTGGATTGGATCAAGAGAAGAATCCCTGGCTATCCTCTGACCCAGGTCAGGCAAAGCCCCTGAGAGCCAGATTTGTTTATATCTCACTCAGTGCAACTTCCTGTTTCCCAGGGGTATTAATGCGGGGTTCGCTGTAGGGTTTAAGGCTTTCTAGCATAATTCACATCATCAGGGACACTTTGATGAAGGAAGGTCAAATAAAACAAGAACATATGTGTTCGATTAAGGTTAGCATACATATAGAAGAGAATGTTAATGGAAACAAAAATAACCCTGGGCCAGACCTCGGCCCCCCCCTCCCCCCACACACACTGGAGTCGTACACATTCCACCCTTCCCCAGGGTGGACTCCTCCCAGCTAGCTAGTAGAGCCTTTGCCAGTGAGGTAGAACAATTTCCCACCTTCTCTAGGCCAATTGAAGGTTCTCAAAGTCCAGCTAACCCAGAGATACCTTTCTGATTGTCTCAAGGTAGAGTTTTTGACAGCTACACCTTGAAGGTTAATTCCTGAGCTTAAAAAAATAGATATTCATGTCTCGTACTTGTTTCCATTGTTAGAACACACACGCATGTTTCCCAGGAAGGACTGAGGACTCATGCCTGAGCCCGAGAGGAGCACTTTGGAGCTGGAGAGGGAACAAATGCTCACTGAACACTCAGCAGTTGCTCGGCAATGCAATGGGAGGTTACCAAAGGCTAGCTCCTCCTCAACAGAAGTGTATTGTATTATCCATATTTTACAGGCAGAGAAAGTGGAGCTCAGAAAGGTTTCCTACATCGATCAAGAAGGCACAGCTAGCGTGCCCATCCTCCTCTCACTTGTGGCAGAATACTCTGTCAATATAGGGCAGATTCAAGCTTCAGGGAAGGTATCTCCCACTACCCCCAAAATTGGGTTTGATTGGAGAAGGGGAGTTAGAAGGGGAGAGGATGGCAGGGTGAGACATGGCAAGAGGATCCCTGGAAAGCAATTGTGGCTTGGCTTGCACTCTGGGCAGTTTACAGGTGATGGAGAACCTAAACAGTCCAGAGGAGCTAGAACACAATTGTTGCTCATCCACAGAAACCAGGGTGAAGCTGAATTACCAGAGCCTAAGGCCAGGGTGATGGGGTGATGTGGGATACCTGTAAGGATTCAGACTGCTGTAAGGACTCAGCCATCAGCAAGGCCAAGGGAGCGGGGAAAGGAAGTGGAAGGCCAGCCAGATGACAGAGCTGTGCAAAGAGCCACTCAGGCAGGATACAGAAAGGGTGAGGATACATTTGTGCATCAGTGGGCACGGGATCCAAATTAGGAGACCACCATGTTGGGCCAAAGAACTGGAAATGGACAATTTAGGGACTATAGCAACAGAAGGCAAGGGGAAAGTGCTTAGGACTGCTGCTCTAGAGAATATGCATCTTTGTCAGGCTAGTAGGTGCCTGGCCTCGTGGTGGCCCCTAGGAAGATGGGAAGATGCCAAGGGCACACCACTGGCCCCCAGTGAAGCAGAGGAACCTTAGGCCCTACGGGTCCAGAAGCTGCTGCCTTTGGTGCTTCATGGAGTGGAGCACTTAAGGCTGATGGAAGCTTTTGTTTGTTTACTTTGAACATTTCCTTCCAGTCTCAATGAAAGCGTTTACATTAAGACTCCGGAATGACAAGGTGCAGGAATCAATTGAGCAGAGTTCAGGAAAACCAAAAATCTCTACATGCCACAGCGAAGTGCATCGAGTCCAATGGCTGTTTTTCATCCCTGGGTAACAGTAAGAAGAGAAATGGGGGCTGGGAGGGATGGCCAATTGGAGAGGAAGAGTTTTCTGAAACCAGTGTTTGGAGGAGGCTATGGCTAGAGTTGGAAGAGCTGTGTGAGCACGTTTGTGTGTGTGTGTGTGTGTGTGTGTGTGTGTGTGTGTGTGTGTATGTGTGTGTGTGTACATGTGTGGAAGGATTCTCAAATCACAACAAAGACCATGATGACGTACACAACAAGCCATCCAAGGTGAGTGAGGTCCCGATGAAACTCTGTGTCCAGTGCACAGATGGGGATTGCATTGGTAGTGCGTCCCCTGCCCTGGTAAACCTGACTTCACTCCTGCTGTTTGCCTATCACCAGAGATGACCACAGTTGAGGCCAGGCCCCCTTCCTTTCCCTGGGAGCCCACACCATCACCCACTGGCCCCTTGACAACACCCTCAAAGGGAGGAGGCTGCACACTACAGCTGGGGCTTAATAGGAAACACCAGAGGTAGAGGGCAGGCTGAAGGGAAGGGGTGAGAGGTAGTGTCCTGAGGAAAGGTTGTGCAGGTAAGCTGAATGATCCTTCTGGGAATCAATTGGAAACAACAACAATGTAATTCTGCCATCAGGTATTGTGGCTCCCAAATGTAATCCCAGAAACAGAGGAGGCACAGAGAGGGAGCATCATAGGAAGAGACCAATTTGAACAAACAGATTGTGAGACCCCCACCTCCACCTCAACTAACAGGTGGAAGCAATTGTGGCATGCATGTGTAATCTCATGTATGTAAGAGGCTTAGGTTGCACAGTGACCGCCTCAAAATGGCCAGGGAGGACTTTACCTGAAAAAATAACCAAAGCAAGAAAACAAGGCAAAAAAAGGGCTAGGAACATGTCTCAAGTAGCAGAGTGCTTGCCTAGCAAGCACAAGACCCCGAGTTTAAACTCCAGTACTGGCTAAATAATACTCCCTAAACAAATACATAAACGTGTGATCCTTTGTCTACTTCATTCTATATCTTTTTTTTTTCTTCTTGCCAAAAGCAAAAGGAATATCACTTTCATTAAGGGAACAAAAGCAATTTGGAAAACTGATAGCAGACGGGCTTTCTCTGAGCCCATTGGGGCTGTCCTAGAGAGAACTAGGCTTGAAACCTAAAGTCGGCCTTATCTTGCAGGAGGAGGAGAAGGGGAAGAAGAAGAGAGGTTGCTGCCCCCTTTCCTCAGGTCCAGTGAACTTGTAGACAGGGAGCTTACTGGGTGGGACACAGGGAAATCTGGAAGATGTAGCTGCTGCAACTAGAGACGATGGAGATAGAATAAAGAACCCATGCGGAACACTTGGATGCTATTCTGCCTTTCATTGGCTTAGGTGAGGGCTTCACCACATGAGTCATGGACTCCAGCTCTAGACTTTTACTTATTTTTTTCAGATAGGGTCTTAAGCTTTTTGCCTGGACTGACCTCAGACAGCAATCCTCCTATCTACACTTTCTGCATAGCTGCGATTGCAGTCACTACCACCACCCCCAGTCCTCCTTCAATCTTCATGACACAGGTCAATCCATAGAGGAAGTCAAGTGGAAAATACTAATGACCTGTGTGAAAAGGTGGTCAATATTCTGCTTTTAGCATGCCTTGGTGCAGACACTAAGGTCATTAGCATGCTGGCAGGATGGTTTGACTCTTTCTCATGGAAAGGGAACCAACAGAGGTCTGGCTTGCAAGCAGCAGCCAGTGTTTGCCCTTCACCCTTGGCCTGATTTGACATTGTCCTTTTAAGCTGGGAGCTCCAACTAGACCTTTCCAGAATGGGGCCACATGAAACAATGAATGGCTGCAGCCTACGCTAATGGCCATTCTGCATGGCGGTAATGGCTGATTGCAGGTGCCATTAGGAGTGATGTCAAGACCAGGGCCTGAGGAATCAATAAGAGTTCCAAGCTGCTTGTGTGATTAAGCAGGTGATAAGCTGACAGTGGTGCTTGCTGTGGAGATTGGATTTTTGCGATCATTCTGCAAAGCTCTGTTTTCATGTTCTGTCACTTGTGGATGGGTTTTGATAACTAGCATTGATTTGCCACGTTTATGAAGTACAATTGACGCAGGGTAAACTGTGTAATTGCACTTGGAATGGCAGAATAAATCATGTCCTTATCTTTGGTATTGACTGTGGAGAATTAGCTGAATGTATCTAGGATACTGCCAAGCAGAGCCAGGAGCAGGTTGGTTTCTGATTTTCACCAGGCTTAACTCTCAAAGGTCAGATGTCTTAGATAAGCCTTGGGTGGCCCATAATCAACTTTGAAATCATTTTCTAATTTCCATGCTTTTTTTTTTTTTGCAGGCAGAGAATTTTACCATGTAATTTTCTTCTACAGGAGACTATTCTGTACAGTTTAATTCCTCCTCGAAGTTCAAACGATGGTGGCTCCCTTTCTTTGAGGCCTCCCAATTGCTGATTGCTTTCTTTTTTGTGCGTTGGAATGTGGCATTCTCAAGAGCCAGCTGTCCACTTTCCCAGAGGCCTCTGGAGGAAGCCACATGCTTTATATTTTCCCAAGGTGAGGGAAGGAAGCATCTTGAATCTGTTAGAAAGAGCAGTGCTTTGCAGTTCCAACTTAAGGGAATATGGCTTGAGTGTACCCTACACAACACCCACCAACCCCTGTGGAAGGGTTTTCCAGCCCAAGTTCATGGCCAGAATGGGTAAAGTACCTTTGATAGACCAATGTTTAGAGGCAAATAAAGATGGGCCAGGGATTCTATTGCTTGTTGAGTATACCCCATTCTATTTAAAATGTACACTTCCCTAACATGAAAGCAGTCAGTGTTGTGCGAATTAATGAAACGTGAGGCTGGATTCTGACTTACGTACTATAGAACAATGTATTTTAGAAGTTACTTTAGGAAAGAGTCACTACCAACTCAGTTGAATTCTGGTGAGCTGATTGACAAAGGATAAATGGCAGAATGGAGACCCAAAGGATTAGAGTTTAGGAAAAAGCAGTTATAAGTGAAAATTGATTAAGTTCAGAACTATTGTTCCTCAATGACTTCTGTGTGAAGAGAGCCAGAGAAGGGACACTCCTACTAGTTATAATAAATGCACAGGAGGAGGAGATGTTTGGGGAAGGTGATAATGAGGAGTTCCAGCTATGCAGAATTTCTGCTACCTGAGCATTTGGACTTGGAACTTAAGGGAAGGTGAATTCTGAAAAAACTGGAGTTCACAGGTGTTCATCAACACACAAGCAACCAAGCAATGGCTCGGCCCAAGTTATCAGGAAAGTGTTAGGGCAGATAATAACATACAAATTGAGTTCTCATGAATATTAGAAAATGTGCTTCCAAAAACCAATATGAATCCCAGAACAAGGAGAACACAAGTTCCAAGAAAAGGAGGACTTCCCACAGGAAAGGTAGAAAGGGAATTCACAGAATAGTGAGAGAGAGGCCTCCAAGACACATGCAAGAAACTGAGAGAAGAACTAATCTAAGTGATGAGGGAAGAAGGAACACTCCAGAAATGATGCAGAATGAGTTGAATATACAATAAAACATATATTATCGAAATATATAATATTTAACAAAATATAAATATATAACATAAATATCTAATAAAACCAAGTTGAGAGAAGTCACATATTTCTATGGGAATATCTTAGAGGAACAAAAAAAAGATGGGTAAGAATCTAGAACAAAGAGAAAACTCTGAAGTAAGAAAATGATTAACTCCAGTAAAAACATAAAGCTGTAAAATCCAGGATATGCAGACATGCTAGACAGTATTTGTTGAATATAGATAATATTTTGGTAGTCATCATGAGACTCAAATTTGACATTGACTGTGGTAAATCAAGAAGATAGAGGGGAAGAGAGATTCCTGTGTTTATAGGGATATAATAAGACTTTTAAAGCCTGGTCTTTCAGGGTGGGAGTATAAAATGTCCAAAGCGGAGTAATTAAGGAATTATAACAAATGTATTATTGAAAAAAATGTGTAGTTAACCACCAGATGGAGAATCTGAATGTTATGCACATGATTGCCCCTGGGGACAAGGGAATCAGGGATTGGATGCAAAGTGACTGAAGCCTGGAGTTTTTTTCTTTTTAAGCTTTCTAGTACTCTTTCAACTCTCAAATGTTATGAATATTATCATGCACAAATACCACATAATAAGACTACAGCCCAGCACCAGTGGTTCATGCTTGTAATCTTAACTACATAGGAGGCTGAGATTGTTTGGATGGTGGCTTGAGGCAGCTCAGGCAGAAAAAAGGTTTGCAAGATCCCATATCAATGAAGAACTGGGCAAAGTGGTGTGAGTCGGATACCCTATGTACCAGGAAGACTAACATAGGTGGTGGATCGTACCCAGGCATGCACCTGGGCAGGAAATGAAACCATGGCTCCAAAACAACAAGCAAAAATCCAGGCTGGAAGGATAGCTCAGTGGTAAGGGCCCCTATCTGACAAGTGTGAGGACTGGAATTTGAATCTCTGGATCACCAAAAACAATTAAATATTAAAAAATAAGTTATAATGGAAGGAACAATATTACAGGACATTTGAGAGTAGTGGGGTAATAACCAGAAGGTCTCTGATCGCCTTGACAGTTTGAACATGAGATGCTGGCAGCAGGAGCCAGACACAAGAGGGGAGAGACAGACTGGAGTCTAGACCTCCAGTTAACTCAATCCAACAACAAAGGATCTATAGACGGGTAGGAACACTAATACCAAAAGGCAAGAAAACACTTATCACGGAATTTGGGGGATAGGAGGGTCCACTGTGGAGAGAAATCTGCTCTGAAGAGATCCACTGAGCTCCTGGGGTGCTCACAGTGCTTCTGCAGGTGGACAGTGTCTGTTCTCTATGTGATTCTGAGGCTGTGTGGGTATATTTTGTGACCACTTCTGCACTTCACTTCTGCATTTCACAACCACAGATTCAAACCAGAAAGCGTCTCCCCTCTGCAATGTATCCCACAATTTCTTCAGTATTCGTCACCATGGTGGCCTCTGTCACCACTGTGCCAGATACCAGACTATATAACCAGCCAGAGGGAATGAGTGAGGCCAATGGGAAGGGGGCAGATGAAAGGTGGGCAGACACAGTCATAGTGTTCCGTATATATATGTGAAAATAGAGCCAGGTAACTTCGAAGGGATGGGGGGTCACAAATGGACATGTTGGGCTGGAACCCAACTGTATGATTACTTGAAGATAAATAAACAATTTAGCAATGCACAGAAACATGGGAATTCTTTCTGTTTGCATTTTGTGCTCTCTCCTTCCATATCACAATCAAAACAAATATAAGGAAATAAATGATATTAACTCAAAACCCAGCAATTGATGCTTATCCACTAGGGTCAATGTACTATGGAGGCTACAAAGGCAGCCCTGACCTTGACCTTGCCCTTGCCCAGGTATGTAGAGAGCCATGTATGTAGGGGTGGTGCTTCAGGAGTCGCTGGCCTAATAACCAGGAGCTCTCAGCTGGCAGCTCCCACTGAGAAGCTGATCAAAGCTGGAGGGAATGTGTGGACTTCAGGCAGGTTCAGAGGAAGCAGAATCACAGGCACAAGATGCAGGAATGAGACAGGCACACTGTCCAGGGGAGAATCCACATTGGTTAGGGTGGCTGCAGTAGCAATTTCCAGTGGGAAATGGTGGGAGATAAAACATAGGAAGGCACTTGGCCTTGGAAGTCATGTGAGATCCAAGTTTAATCCTTGTCTAATTGCATAGATTGCTTGGCTTATGCTAAGGGGGATGTAAGAAGCTTCTGAAGTATGGGCAAAGCCCGGCTCCAGAGGGCAGACAAGTGCTCTGTAAATAAGGATTTAAAGCAGTAGACTGTGGGGAGATTGAGTAGACATAGTAATGGATGGGTAAGCTAGTGGAGAATACTGATGCAGGAGAATAATTAAGAGATTAGTTCAAATAAGTAAAAGGGACCTACACTGGTACTGAAAGGATGAAGTATAGCTATAGAAAATGACAGCATGACAGTAACCTCTTCTAAGTGTGTGTGTGTGTGGGGGGTACCAAGAGGGTAGAAATATAGGGGAAAATCTTGGAAGTGGGGTGGTTAAGAAAAAAAGGGGGTAACATATGAATAACTTTGGGGTATTTTCATAAGACCACTTCCTGATTTTTCCCCAAACTTACACAGACCCTGTCATACCATCGATCACCCTAAACTCAAACCCACAGCCACCTGCTACCTTTGCCTGTGCTATCAGCCATCAAAGAAAATGCCTTGTCTTGCTATCCGCACTCCATTCACACTTTGGATAAATGGATGCCCTTTGCAGTGAATCTCCCCCACACTGGGAAATTAGAAAGACCCATTCATCCTTCATGCCAACTTCTCACTGTCAAGGTCAGAAGAAGTCTGAGTCACTCAAATCCCCAACACTCAGCCCTGGAAAGGTGAGCCCTTCTAGGAATCCTGCCCAGAATAGCATTGCCACAAGTTGAAGACAAATTATACATTATTTTTAATAATAATAATTAAAAAGCCCTAGACTCTCCTGTCTGCCAAAACACACCATTCCCTGGAGGGGTTCTAAATGAGACTTGGTAATTTATAGCAAAGAAAGTGCCAACTCTCCAGAGACCTTTCCACACTAGAGACCTAGGCCAGCCTCAACCTTAACATGGTGTCCCCAGAAGGGAACACCGTCTCCCTCCCTCCTTTCCCCTTTGCCTCCTTCCCTACTTCCCCTGGCAGTGCCTGTGTTGTTCTTGGAAGGAGAGCACCTTCCAGCTGCCTTACCACCTGTCTGCTCTGAGGTCTAAAGTCCCCAAATCCCATCGATAACTCAGAGTAAGCTGACTGATTATTAGCAAACCCAAACAGAGTAAGAGCCATCCCAGTTGGCTGGTGTTTAAGTGACTACAAATGTCTGGGCTTTTATAAAGTGTGCTGCTGAACCATCGCAGGACAGGAAGGTCCTTGTCAGCTGCTCTTGGCTTTAGATGCAGGTCATTCCAACAGCCTCATCCCATTCAATCAAGTCCCTGAGGAACTACAGTGAGGTTTGTCATTTGATCTTGCACCTTACATTCTTTACATGAAAGATCCAGTATTCAGAGCATCATTCTTACCCTTGCTCCTTCTTTTCCTACCAGGGACCTCTCACCCCATGAGTACATCTGCTGTACCTATCGAATGTCTGTTGGAGCTGCATACTTCTGCAAGTTGCTTGCTTTAAAAAGTTACTTCATCTATACACACGGTCCGTGCCACTCAGACACTAACGTTCTCATCTCTTTTTTCCTCTACAACGAGACAACAATACTGTGCATAATTGAAACCACAGATTAAACAAAGTCCCAAGGGTTTTTTTTTGTGATGGAGGGGAGAGCCCTTCCATGTGGAATATGAAAAGCCTTTACTTACAAAAACATCCATGAGCAGGTGTTCCACGGTCACTTCAAAGTCATCCAGTCTGGCAGCAAAAGTCATGGTGACCCTGCCGAGCCCCAAGTCTGCCAACTCCTCAGCTCACCAAACACCACCCCGTGTCAAATGTACTCACAACACAGGGTCTTCCACTAACGGGAAGTGGAAACTTGGAAAATAAAGCAGAACACTGCAGAATGGATGGCTAGCGCGTTGTAGGCAGGCATGATAAAGAATGAATGAAACCAAGTCCAACGTCTATGGGATGGTTCTGAGGTAGCAGACTGAGCATACAGCAGGTGGTCAGGTGAAGAACATGGCCATTGTCTTCTTTTGTCTCTCTGCAGAGGTTGGGGAACACAGAAAAAGCAGGAAAAGAAAACACCTCACTGACAGGCAGGGAGGTTGTGGGGACACAGGGACTGGGAAAAATGGACCGAATCGTATGCCCCTGATATTTATAGGGCCACATGTTTTTGACCGTAGCCCATTTCTCAGTTCATTTCTGACCTTTCATAAATGGCTACACACACTGGAGCGTATTGTTGGGTGGGGGCAAAGGGTCCTACAGAAGTTGGCTGTGACCAATGCTAGTGCAATTCACACAGACACACCATCAATGGTCCTTTGTAAAACACGCATCAGACCTCGTTCTGTAGACTGTGACAGAAAAGCACAGAGGTTTGTGAAAAACAAGGAAGTGAAAGTTGGAGGCTACTATGTGTTTACTCCGAATATTATTAGACTGCATACTGCCTCCCCCTCCCTGGCTCTCCATACCCGCTCCTTAGAAGGGTTTCTTAAAAAAAAAAAAAAGACCACCATCCAGATGAGGGGAATAATTAATTTCTGTGTCAGCTCCTCAAGTATCTGCCAGGTAGCATCTCCAGAGTAATCTGCTAGTAGCGCATTTCTGTGTGCAAAGTTTGCCTTCTTAAACATTTCTCACTTCCAAAAAAAATTGAGAATTGTGATAAAATGAAATCTGCCATAGACTCTGCCACCTTAACTTTTTGGTGGATAGTTCAGTGGTGGGAAGTCTTCATACTGCACGGCTGTTGTTTCGTACAGTGGTGTTATGGAGCTGTGTTGTGTTGCGTCTCAGGACCATCCAACACCACAGCCTGTTTCATTTTGCGAAACGGAAACTCTGTACCCAATAAACACTGAGCCTTCATTTCTCCCTCCTCCAGTCCTCCACAACCACCGTTTTCCTTTATGTCTCTATAAATTCGACACAAATAGAAACTTCTAGAATTTGTCCTTTGGAGATTGACTTATTCCACTGTGTATTAATGTCCTCGAGCTACTCACTCATGTGTTGTATTATGTCCCAATTTCTTTTCTTTTTAAGGGTAAAATCATACCTCTTCAGAAAGATCACTGCTTGGGGTACATTTTTCAAGACAAGAAAATTTCTCAGAAACACTTGACCCAGGTGGCCACTGGTGCCTTGGCTCTACCAACAAAAACAACCATGACATGTGAAAGTTAAGTCCTAATGAAGTAAGGGAAAGACTAGGTCTAAGTAAGTCACCTTGTTTTCACAGCCATCCTGGTACCTAGCCAGGTGATGGGGGCTGTCCTTCTAGATCCCAAGGCCTAGAGGTGAGACAAGCTATCCTTTGAATTGCAGATACACCAAGTTATTTAGACCAAGAGAGGAAGTCCCACCTCCCAGGTGATATGTATGTCTGAATTCCTAGAGGCAGGGGCAGGGATTTGAGTGATAGGTTACTAGACCTGTCAGTCCTGTGTCTTAAACTTAGGAGACTTTAGAAGTTTCCTGTGACTCTGTCACCTGACCGGACCTTATTTTAGGATTAGACCATCTTAGAACCCATTATGAGGGGCCTCCTGTGCTGTGTCCTGTCTCCTGGCTCTGCTCCAATCAACATGGTGTCCCACATCAGCTCTCCATGAGAGTTGATCTGAGTTGTTGGTATTGTTTTACTGCTCTTTCTTTCCTGCTCTCATGGCTCAGTTGTTGTTGTTGTTTTTAATAGTGTTAAGTGTATTCGGGAGGGCTGCAGGTTTTTGTGACAATAGGCTGCTTGCAGATTTAAAAAGAGACTCCCAATTCGACCTCTCAAAATGTAGCTCCTCTGTATCTCGCTGAATGGATTCACCTCACAACACTAAGATTTGTCCTCCAAAGTTCTAAGCTGCCAACACTCATCTCTCGATGCCAAACCTGGGTAATCACTGCCAGTCCATGTTGATGGCGTGGAATGAACCCGCATAGAGACAAGAAAGGGTCTCTAAACTACTTGTGCTGCACAGCGAAATGAATTGTGAACAGCAGAAAGCATCCGCTGTAATATCTGCCACAAACATTCATTTTCTAAAAGGAGACCTAGCAGGATACCATTTAGTATATAACATTTCAGCAAAGCTGCCATTAAAAAAAAATCTACCCTCCCCCTCCATCAAAAAAAAAAGAGTCTGATAAAAAGCATCATGCTATTTTAAAAGCAGATTTGGAGTCAGTCAAACTAGTTTAGCCTGACAGCCCAGTGTAAATTGGAAGTAAATGTTCCTGGTATTACAGCCTCTATGCCAGTGCTAGGCCTCTGACAGGGGAGTGAGAGTGGGCGCCACAGCAGGTGTCTCTTGTTAGGCAGTTGTGTCAGGGAGGGAGGGAAATGCCATGATAAATAGCTCAAGAGCTGAGAAGAGATGGAAAACGTATTTCCCTGATGGGGGAACTCACTCACAGAAGTTCCTACCAGCTAATGTGTTTGCCATGTCTGACATTGATCCAATAACTACAGCAAACAACATCAGTAAGGCAGACGCAAGAGGACTTCTTGCCACACAGTTGCTCTCTGTTTTTGAGACTAAAGCTGTCTCGAAGGTACTCAAAGCACCTCATGCCTTCTCTCACCAAGCAAGGGAGTGATCTGAGCATCATCAGCCATATCTGTGATTGTGAGGGTAAATGTAGCCATCAGTGTAATATTGTTCTAGGCTCCTAGTAATCTCAGGAGATTTTTAAAAATAAAGTTTTCCTGTTTTTCTTAGTGACACCTCCCCCCACCTTGGTGGCACTATGGCTTGCCCTCAGAGGCCTTGTGGTCCCTGGATTTGCTTCCTGGTAGTTGCTCTACTACTTGAGCTATGCCTCCATCCGAGCTTTTTGCTGGTTAGTTGAGGATGGAGTCTCATGGACTTTTCTTCCCCGGGCTGGTTTTGAACCACAATCTTCTGAATCTCAGCCTCCTGAGCAGCAAGGGTTATTATCATGAGCTACTGGTGGCTAATTTGGGGCTTTTTTGGGGGGAATGAATTAAATTCGGGCAAAATGTTTTCAGTACCTTGTATTTTATAAAAGACACCTTTGTTTATTTCACCAGCATCTTTTCTAGGATGGAAAAGAGATCAGCTGATAGGAAATAGTTAATATTTCTCTCTTAAAGATTCAGCCTCTTCCTGTTGCAACAATGAGAAGTACAAGTTGTCATGTCGAAAATGAGCTTTACAACGTTGGTGGGGGGGGGGAGAGGATTGGGTGGGGGGGTGGAGGGAGAGGCTGGGAAGGGATGTGAAGGGTAAACAAAGGAGGAGGCTGCAATGCTTGGTAAGAAATGTACGCATTATCCTGCCCATGTAATTGGAACCCCTCTGTACAGTATGTTCACACACACAAAAAAATTAAATTAAAAAAAAAGATTCAGCCTCTTGGAGTCAACAATGATATTCATGGTTCTGAGTTTTTAGGACAATGTTTGGGTTTGAAGGGCAGTTTAACATTATGGCTTTTCTTTGAATATTAACAGCATGCTTTAGAGAAAAAGAACTACATGCACTTTGGGCATTTAAGTGTTAATACTCTCAAGCTAGGGATATGACAAAAACGGATCAAGAACATGCTAGTTTTAGGACAGAAGTCACTTAACACTTTCCAGAGGTGACACAGGGACCAGAAGGGAGTGAGTTTGAAGAAAGGGAAATTGGCAATGGGCTGTTTAGGTCATCAAGAATTGGTCAGCACCATAATCTGGCTAACCATTTTGTGCTTGAATTGGTGACTCTAGGAAGCAACTGGTTCTTTTTCCTAAGTGATTATTGCTTTTCATAAAAGGAAAAAACATTCCTTTTATTCTGATCAGTCAATTATGTCTTTACAGACCTAGTTTGCAGTGCCAAAGACCTTAAAGCTTAAGCCTTCAACTGATTTTGAGTTGGTTTTACACAGTGTGAGACCCAACTCCAATTTTATCCTTCTGCATGTGGATAATCCAAATTTTCAATACCATTTATCAAAAAGACAGTCCCTTTTCCCAATCTGACGGACATTCTGCTGCATAAAACAAGGCAGACACAGGAAAAGGCAAACACTGTATGAGCTCACAAATGCAAAGACTCTAACATATCAAACTTGTAGAAGTAGAAAGGGGAGTGGTACTAGCTGGGGAACTGGTGGGAGTAGAGGGGAGAGTTGATATTTGAAATATGCTATGTCAGTTATAGGTGATGAATAAGTTCCTAAGATCTAACGAACAGTGGTGTGAATATAGCTCACAATGCCTCATTGAAAATTGTACGCTGAAATTGCCTAAGAGGGTGGATGTTAAGTGCTCTCTCCCCCCCCCCCACACTCACAATCACAACACGAAAGAAAATAGTAACAATGTGAGGTGGTAGGTACTATCATTAGCTTGATTGAGGACTTATTTCACAAGGTATATGCACATCAAAACATTAAGTCATCAACCTTAAATATAATCACTTGTTGTCAATTATTCCTGTATAAGAATTGGGAAGAAAAGCCTTGCAAGATATTATGAAAGTGACTGATATTAACATTCTGTTGATGCACTTGTATGTCAAGCATCTCTTACCTTCAACGTAGAAAGAGTAGATTTTCAGAATGTTTCTCTTAAGCCAACAGGCTCTTCTGATAGCCTGCAGACACTGTGTGTCTGGGTACAGTTATAAAGGCCAGCCTGTCTGTTCTGGCTGTCGCTTGAAGAACAAATGTGTTAATTTAAAGGTTTGCATCTATAGGGCCACATCAGGCTGGCACTGGCCTGGGACAGGCTATGGTTCTCTTTCAGTGCCTGTCCTCATTCTCCCCTTGGGTGGCAGCTGGCTTACACAACCAACCTTTTCTTCCCACTTCAGTGCGTGTTCATTTTGACAGCTTCTCGGCTGAGTACAAAGGCTCTATTCCTCCACATCTGTCCCCAAGCCCACAGTAGCTCCCATCCTCTCACAAGGATGAATTTTAAGACCTTCAAAACCAACAGGCAGTGACATTAGTGTCAGGCACATGCTGTGGCATCCTAGCTTTGGATGGAGACAGATGCATACATAATAACTTGTCTGAGCTTCTCTGGATCCTACCACCTGTCATGTGCTCTATGTTTGGAGCTGCAGAGACTAGGAGTAATTCTGAGGTCACTAACAGAAGAGCACACTTGGAATGTATGAAGAACAATCATCTGAGCCAGGCCACGTGGCCTTTCTCAGGCACTTAAGAGTTCAAATGTACACTGGGGAGACACAGGCCCTGCTATGCTTCTCCAGTGTCGGCATCTCCCTCATCTGTATAAGATACATAGGATGTTGGTTGGCATCTCTATGCTTTCTGGAGTGGTTTGGAAAGTAAATTCTATGGCTCTAGGGAAGACACTTAGATTTTGTCTGTCTGTCTGTCTATCTATCTGTCTGTCTGTCTGTCTGTCTGTTGTCTGTCTGTCTGTCTGTCTATCTATCTATCTATCTATCTATCTGTCTGTCTGTCTGTCTGTCTGTCTGTCTGTCTGTCTATCTGTCTGTTGTCTGTCTGTCTGTCTATCTATCTATCTATCTATCTATCTGTCTGTCTGTCTGTCTGTCTGTCTGTCTGTCTGTTGTCTGTCTGTCTGTCTATCTATCTATCTATCTGTCTGTCTGTCTGTCTGTCTGTCTGTCTGTCTGTCTGTCTGTCTGTCTCTGTCTGTTGTCTGTCTGTCTGTCTGTCTGTCTATCTCTGTCATCCATCAACTTACCAATCCACTTGTTATCTATCTCTGCTATCTATCAATCATCTATCTGTATCACCCATCCGCCTACCCATCCATCTATTATCTGTCTGTTTCTCGGTCTGTCTGTCTCTCTTTCACACTCTCTATTTACCTATTATCTACCAGTTATCTAGTTCTACCATTCATCCATCATTTCTCACAGTGCTGGGCATCAAATCCATGACTTTGCACCTGCTGGGCAAGCATTCTCTACTATGGAGTTGGATGCCCAGCCCCATTTAGCACTAAGCAGACATAAGAAACTGAAGAGGGATGAGTTATGGGATGGTTGCCCTATTAAATGGGTCTCCATTTTGGGCAGCACTGGGTGGGTGAGGACACTCTTTAAGGTCCTTGTCAAAGTGAAGTAAGTCTGCTGGTAGTAAGGGAACCCTTCAGTGGAACCACCGTCCATTTCAAGGAATCCAGCCTTAGACGGGGAGTTTCCCAACCTCCCCAAGTCTTTCCCATGGTGCTTTACAATAATCAATGGCTCCTCATGCTTTCAGAATCAATGGCCCATTGTCTAACAAATATTTTCAAATACCCCTTACTGTCTTCAACCAAAATCTATGAATAGGGACTGAGGTTATAGTTCAGTGGCAGAATGCTTGCCTAGTATGGACCAGGACCCAGCTCTGACCCCCAGCAATGAAAAAAGAAATTTACACATAATGTAACCTACTTCTATTTTTTAAAAATCAACATAATTCTGTGTCATGTAGAGAAAATCAAGTATTCCATCATCAAATCTCCTTTGTTTATTATAATATGTAAATGTTTGCATACAATGTAATTACAGTGGAAATCATGGAGAAATGACCTATTGGTTAATGTCTGTGAAGGCAGGAGCTATGAAGGCTAACTGCCAACAGCCTGCTGTGGCTGAGACTCAGACGCCACTGGGGAATTGTCACTGGTGAAGCAGCTTTGTTCCTGAAACATGAATAATTCTTGGTGATGTTCCAACTAAAACAAAGCATGGTCACCCCTTGATTTGCCAATTGCTGCAATCCTGGGAAAGTCAGCAAAGACTGGACAATTCCAAAGACTGCAATCCAAACCCCCATCCATCCTCTCTACTGCTGCCCGGGAGCCACCTGCCTACCATCATGCCTACCATCCTCCCTCACCTCTTCTGTTGCAGGAAAGGCAGCATCTTTTTCTGGGTTAGTGATAAAAAGAAGGGGAAATCCTCAAGGAAAGAACTGTGGTGCGCGCATGTGTGTGTGTGTGTGTGTGTGTGTGTGTGTGTGTGTGTGTGTGTGTGTGTGTGTGTGTGTGTGTGTGTGTGTGTGTGTGTATGTTGCACCTCATTCACCAAGAGATTAAACACAATCCTATCCTTGAGGAAAACAAAGCTTTCATAAGACAAAGTGATATGTATATAAGAATGACTCTGCAGGGGATGGAGGATCCTCAGCTTTTAGTGGATGAGACTCACTCATACCTTACAGCCTTAATCAATACATAAATCCCATCTGCTTGTTCCACTTACAGATCCCTAGTCAAGTTCAGAACAAGGGGTAACCTCAGAAAGAGGAGGCCCTGAAGTGACCTGAGTTTATCTCACAAGGGCACAATGAATTCCAGCACATGCCTCTTCACCCAAGCTGCTCTGGAAGAAACAGGCATGTATCCTGTCATAGGTTGTCTCTGATGTGTGGGTAATAGCAACCGCTCTGGGGGATTTATGACAGGAGGTAATACAAGTGCATAGAAGAACCCTGGCATCACCTAGCTTGTGACTTAAGGGTGTCAGAATCCCAGACTCAGTTTCTTCATCTGTCAAATTCCAGGCTTAGACTAAATGAGGGCATCTAGATGTTGAGTGTCATGGGAAATTACAAATTGAAAATGATATAAAATACCAGGAGGACACACCTGCAGGGTTACCACTGTGCTTTGGACCTCCAAAGAGTCCTCCAAAGGCTGAAGTTGCAAAGGTTTTTGTCTCCAGCTTTCAAAAACTATTGGAAGGTGCTAGAACCTTTATGATGGAGGACCTAATGGGAGGAAGTTGAGTCATTTGGAACATGTTCTGAGGGACATATTATGACCCTTCCCCCTCCAACTATTCTCTCTGTCTGTCTGTCTGTCTGTCTGTCTGTCTGTCTGTCTGTCTGTCTGTCTGTCTGTCTCTCTCTCTCTCTCTCTCTCTCTCTCTGTGTCATTCCTGGCCACCATGAGGTGAGTAATTTATCTCTACTACATGCTCCTGTTTTGCCTCACTATAGACCTAAAGCAAGAGAGCCAAATGACCACAAATGGAAACCATAAGCTAAGACAGACCCTCTCTCTTTAGAAGGATGATCATGTGGGGTTTTTTGTCACAGCAGTGGAAAGCTGACTAATGTAGTTGCCAGTATTTCATACTCTAAGCTGAGACAGTAAAAACAAGTAAATGCTCAAACATGACAATGACTACGCACCGTCACCATGATTTTACAAAATCAACATTTAACCATACATCCAAGATAGAAGCAGACTAACTTCAGGATTTAAAGTAGAGTCAATGTAGCTGGATAGACATCTCCTATGGATGTCCATATTTTGTTTTTGTTCTTTTGTTTTTTGACCCGGTCAGACTGGTGAGGACTTACAATGAAGATTAGGGTAAATGTATCTGGGACCAGAGAATAGGAGGATGGTCAGCTGTGATCCAGCTAAAATATCTAGAATTGTATCTTTAGTTTTAACACACCGCAACTAAAGTTCCTCAGAAACTACTAAATCACAGGAAACAGAACTCTTCACCCTCCTTTTCCACCTCTTCCCAGACCAAGGCCAACCTGCAGAAGGGAACATGAGCCAGGCAGAAAGGGACAGCTGAGGCAAATATCCTGTTCTCCCTCTCAGGAGTTGCAGAGAGCACACAAACCAGACCCGGGGCAGTAGACCATAGGAATGCTTATTTTGCTTTGTGGTCAGTTCACCTTGCTGTTTGGAATGCTATGGGTACTTTCTGGGTGTCATTTCCCATGTTCCTATATTTTTGGTCTGTACTGGGGCTTGAACTCTAGTACTTGAGCCATGCTGCTAGCCTTTTTTTTGCTCTGGTTATTTCTAAGGTTGTTCCTCTTGTGCCCAGGCTGTCCTAGACCATGATCCTCCTATTAATGAAACATGGCACCTCACTTTCACTTCCATTTATCATCTTCTTTCAGAAGCCAAGTTCTGGCTCTTAAAATTTTTCCTAACACAAATCCCCCTTTGTAGACCAAAGTTTCAATGGCCCGAATGGATCCAGCTGTGTCCCATAAATATCCCAATAATGGGCAACGGCAAATGATTAACACATTGAAGCGCACATTTAAAGGGGACCTAAGAAAATCCTTATTAATGGCTCCCTTATGCATGCTGTGCTGTGTATCCAAAGCACACCTGTGAGTGTGAGTGAAAATTAAAACCACACTAAGCCTGGACAAAGGGTAATTCTCCCAAATGCTCTCCTCCCTAGCAGAATTTCCCTTTGGCCTTGAGGACACATAGTCAAATGATGAAAGCATTGAATGTTGAAAGGCACCGGCCATGACACCTGATTGAATGAGGATTGTATAAAATTCACATCATCTGCCATTCAAGCTCGAGTCTACCAACCTCAGAATCGAATGTCATAAAACAGCAGTTATAGGCAATAAGGAGTGTTAGATCTTCACCATGGACTAACATGAGGAGACCAAAACTAAGAAACAGAGTGAGCGTTGTTAGGTTGAGTTTTATCTGCCAGGCTGACTCCAGGGCCTTATTATGCTACAACCAGAGTGTATTTTTATACTGGTGCACATCTGTTTAGCTTCCTCTTATTCTCAAGATTACTACCTATATTTGGACCAAAAACATTAATAACATCAACCTTTAGGACATTATTAGAGCATTTAACTTGGAAAGGGACAGAGTAGAGCCTATTAATTTCCTGGACGTGCAAAAAAATCATTAGAACCGAGAAATCATTAGCAGCCAAGAAAACTAAATAATCAAATTAATTCATTTAATATAATTAAGCATATTAAATATTTACTCAGCTTGTTGTCTTCTATTGAATTTGTGTTGGAGTTGTAGTGATTTTTGTCATGTCCTGCAAGCACCCAACTATTCATCCTGTGGCTGAAAACACGTGAGAGTCATGAATTGTGAGAAGACTATCCTACAGGGTACAAAGCATACCTAAACTATTTACTTGTGGTGTTCTTTCTTTCTACCTTCCTCTCTTCCTCCTTCTTTCTTTTTGTTAGCAATGCAATATGTTATATATATTATTGGGTAGGTAGGTCTTTCAAATCTATGAACTTTCATTTCTAATTTTTAAGATTACTGCATGCAGATTCTCCCTCTCCCTCTCCCTCTCTCTCATTTCTCCTCTCTCTCTCTCTCTCTCTCTCTCTCTCTCTCTCTCTCTCTCTCTCTCTCTCTCTCTCTCTCTCTTCTCTCTCTCTCCACACCTATCTATGTATTGATCTCTCTTCAGGCCAGTGAGCATTCCAGTCTTTAATCTATTGTGAGCATTGTCCAAGGTGCCCTAGAAATATGGACTTACTTAATCCTCACAAGAGTCTCATAAGGTGTTTTTCATTTTTACCACTCGTGTTTTTTTAATAAATGGAGAAACTTAAGAGCAGAGATGGCAGATCACTTGCTCATAGCCACACATCCACTTGATATACAGAGCCTGAATAGGAACCCAAGCACCTGATCTCAGAGTCAGAGCTAAAAGTACTACACTGGGCTTCCGTGGGCACCATATTGTAGTTTTCCTGAATCACTGTTTCCTATAACTGAGGAAAGATCATTCTTCCATTGAATGAAAGACCATTCCTGTGGGGACACAAAGCTGGCTAAAAAGTGTGTATGCAGGGTGATGGGGAAGGGTTGTTGGAAAATGTTGGCTATTCATTTATGAAATACTCTTAATAGCATGTCCATTGAGTAATGGAGAGATTCAGTCATGGCACAAAAGGAATTTAGTTGAAGTCAATGTTGAAGCAAGAAACAAGAGTGAGGCAATTCTCACAGCTGGGAAGAGAGTAACTCTCACTAAACACTGACTGTATTTTGGAGATGAGGGAACAGGCCCTGGAGACACTGGCCTCATATGGCCTGTTTGGTAAAAGCCACGAATGGGGTCAGAGACCCAAAATCCAGAGTGGGATCTTAGCACAGGTGCAATGTTCATTCCACCCACTTCTGGGGTAGAACAGGGATTCCTCAGCCTGGGTATGTCTCTCATGGAGACAGCATGGAGCCCTTATGGCCTAGTGGCTTTCAGCTGCTCAGACTTTATGTGCACAGGTGTTCCTATTAGTAAGGTGGTAATGAGAAGGTAGTTGGTTGTAAGGGGAGTGCACAAATTATGGGGAGAAGGAACACGAGAGGGCTATGATCCACAAACATATAAAAGGTATTTCTTCAGGTTGAAAAGTAACATGTTCCAGGCTGTTGGAGTAGAATAACTCTGTTCTTCTTCTTTGGGTAGTCCTGGGGTTTGAACTCTAGGATTTACATTTGGTAGGCAAGAACTTTACTACTTGGCTCACATCCCAAGTGGAGTTATTTTTCAGAAAAAACAAAAAAGAAAAAAGAGAAAAGGGGAAAAAAAGTCACACCACGCTCTTCCTACCCTCCTTCCCCCATAGGATTGCACTAATTTTTCTTTTTGGAGGGGGTTTCTGGGCTGTAAATCACCATCTTCCTATCTCTGTCTTCCTAGTACTGGGATTCCCTTCTATTCTTAATTAAATTGTATGGCTCCCACATGAGAAAACAAATGAACTTATTTTATTCGATGGAGCTTTTGAAATAGTAACTTGGAACACTGAAAAAAGTCCTGGCATAGATGGAGTTACCCACATTTCTCTTTTTTTTTTGTTGTTTGTTTTGTGTTTTTGTTTTCATGCTGACACAGGGCAATCAGGACAAATGGAGAACACTTCTGCTTTTCTCCAAATAAGACAGAGCTCTTTCTGTTCTCTGGGTTCTTCAGAGAGGCTTCGAAGGCAGCCAAACTTGGCTCCTTATCACTTTTTCTCAAAAAGCCTTTCTTTAGACATTCTTCAAAAAGCCTCGTGTTGCCCTGTTTTAATATTTCCACTTTTTTTTTCTTCACAGATTAAATTTTCATCATGAAAATTCCTGCCAACCCCTTTTGGTCTGTTCATATATTAATTTGTTTTTGACACCAATAGAGAAACCATATTTAATCTTCCTACATGAGCTGTTTAGTTAAGCAGGAGATAGTATTAGAAAACAATTAGACATCAGATCCATGTGTAGGCACAGAATCAAACAAAACAAGTCCATAGGAGCAGCAAAAGATGTGGGCAGACATTTCTATTATGCCACGATTACTGACATCTCCTAAATGAAAGCAATCTGAATGACTATCAGGTGAATAGATAGGTAGGTATGGCTTTTAACTCATAATCATTTATGGGATAAACTATACCAATAAAAATGAATGCACCACTGTTGAGCTCGACAATCTACAAATTCTGTATATATATAGGTATATGGTGTGTGTGTGGGGTGCATTGAATTCAGGTCCTCTTGCTTTTTCTACTACTGAAGTGATGCCCTCATCCCTTTTTCCTTCAGTTATTTTCTGATTTGAGCCTTGCGTTTTAAACTAAACTCCAGCTTTCCTCGGTATTACACAATGAAGCATGAATACCTAGTTAATCTCTCACGAAAGTGGCTCTAGCTTTCTGGTGCCTAGCTGTATAGGTTCTCCTATTTACCATGCTGGGTCATTCTAAACTTCCTTCCCCTCAGTTTCATCTAGAGTAAGTGCTCTATATCCTCCTTGATTTCATTTCAGCATCCAACCAACAGACTGGGCCTTTTCCACTCCTCTTTTCCATCCCAGTATTGATACTCTAACGGGGTCCCATTGTGTTACCCATGGGGTTCCCCACTTACATTCCACTCTAATTCCTCCTCCATGTGGCTACTTGTCTCTCCTGAATAGTGATACCCTATCCCCACCAAGTTCAAGTCCACTGACAACCTGCCAATGTGACCTTGTTGGGAACAGAACCTGTGTGCATGTCATCAAGTTGAGATCATCTTGGACTGGGCTGAGTTCTGAATTTGACACAAATGCCATCTTTATAAAGAGAAGCAAATTTGGATAGACACACAGCAAGCACACAATGTGAGGCTAGGGACTGAAGAAACATCTTCGAGACAAGGAATACTGACACTTATTGGCAACAAGCAGAATCTAAACAACAATGGATGAATTCTCCCCAAGACACTTCACAGCGGGGCAGGACCCTCCACTACTGCCGTAAACTAGCCAGTAACCTCCATAACGTTTCAGAGATGCCACCCCATTTATGGTCATTTGTCATAGTAATACAACTACCACACTTCCATAAAATATTGTTTTCTACCACCAACCCTCTCTGCTCACAAACATCCAATGGTGCGATCTCTCTCTCTCTCTCTCTCTCTCTCTCTCTCTCTCTCTCTCTCTCTCTCTCTCTCTCTCTCTCTCTCTCTCTCTCTCTCTTTCTCTTTCTCTCTCTCGCTCTCTCCCTCTCCCCCACCCTCTACAAGGTTAAATCAATACCTTTACCAGTCAGGGAACTTTCTCTGGTTCTTTATGTGAACCATGCTATTGCCTAACAAATTGACTTGCTTGTCCCTTCCACTCACTGTTTGAAAAGCTTGTGTGGTGGGAAGTCCTCACAGTACATGATGTGCTCTGGTTGTTATAAATCAGTCTCTCATAATGGATCCCTCAACAATAACATGATCACTGAAATCTAGGCTCCAGGGAAAAAGTTTTTCATGAGTCTACCCAGGAGAGTAGGGCCCATTTCTGTCTCCAGCTCCCATGTAGTTCCTGCTGCCAGTGATGCCTTAACCTACGGAGATTGCTGTAGGGACAGCTAACTGTCCTAGGGGAAGAAGGTTCCAGCCGGCAACACTGCAAATCACACTGGAAAGTGCCTTGGACTTGGTATCTTGTCTTCCCAGGACATTGCTTGTTGACTCAAGCCTTCTGAAATCAAGGCTTAAGGTGACTTAATTAAGTGCTTCTTTTGCAAATGACTAGAAGAGTAAGAGGAGGATTTTTTTCTTCTTATGGTCTTGAGGTTTGAATTCAAGGCCTTATACTTCTAAAGCAAGAGCTGTACTACTTGAATCACACCTCCAGCCATTTTTGGCTACAGTCATGTTTCCCATAGGATCTTGTGTTATCCAGGGGCTCACCTGAACTATGCATTGTCTTCCTATGTTTTCTGGTATAGCTGGAATACCTGGTATACATGGTTTGTTGGTTGAAATGGGGATTTGATGGTCTTTTGCTCAAGCTGGCTGCATACTGCCACCCTCTTAATCTCTGCCTCTTGAGCAGCTGGTATTGCAGATGTGAGCCACTGTACCAGGCTTGGGGCAGAGTTTGGAAGTTAGAACTAAGCTTCCTTTCCTACTCAATGAGAACAAAAAGATCTACCTTATAGAACTGTTTTGACCACTTAACAGAAACTGTAAAAGGCATCTAGCACACAGCCTTATATATATAATAATAGATATGATTTCTGCTGTTACCAGTAAGATCCCCCACATAAAGGAAGTCTTTTTCTCATACCCTTTTCAAATTAAAGACGTTGAAAGGGAGTAAACAGAACAATTAAACCAATTAAAATGGCTAGTGTGCAGCGGGGATGGTAGGGGGAAGGTATGTGAGTGATTAATGGTGAAGTATAGAGTTTCATAGAGGTGAGGTCTGTCTTCAAGCCAGGTAGAGAATGGGAATCTGGAGCTACTATTCAAGAATGTTAGGGACCAAAGGCAGATGGGACTTTGATCTTCTAAAACTAAAATTCCAGGTGGATAGAATCAGAATTGAATCTACTCATTGGAAACCCAGTTAGTGTCACCAAACTGGAGGGCTGAGAAGTATTTAGTAGTTTTAATAACATACCTTTCCTAGCATTATCCTCTTTTCCTCTTTTTATTTTATTTATTTTTTTCTCATAGTGGGGCTTGAGCTCAGGAACTGAGTAATGGCTCAGCTTTGTCCCTTAAGGCTGACATTCTACTACTACAGCCACAACTCCACTTCCAGGTTTTTGGTGATTAATTGGAGATAAGATTCTCCTGGGCTTTTCTATAAAGACTGGCTTTGAAACATGATCCTCGGATCTCAGCCTCCTGAGGAGCTAGGATTTCAGGCTTAGGCAACTAGTCCCCGACTTTTCTTGTCTTTTGTAACTGAATAGCTCTTAGAATAGCTTCTCCTTTGGGAGAAGTTACCATCTCTGAAGTTATCTCATCTGTAGGATTGCAAGCCAAGGGACATATTATTCCAACTCTAGCCCGTGTGTCCATCCTAGGATTTGGCCCTTCCTGAGCACATTTGGAAGAAGCCATAGTGCAGTCTTGAGAGTTATCTTGGGAACCATGCTAAAAAGGCAGACAAAGTCAACTTGTCGAAGAGACCAGGATGGAGGCCAGATGGTGAGCTTATCCAGCCTGCCACTGGGCTTGTTTCCTGGCTTTTCTCTCAAAGACACCTTCTTAGATCCCTGAGAGGAGGAACTAGAAATGAAAGTGTCAGTTCAGCAAAGAACAGCTTCCCTCACCCCTCCATGGTTGACTCCTGCAGCAAGCACAGCCTGGGAGCATCAGTGACAGGCTGGGGACATAGCACTGCGGGAAGAATTGTTTCTGTGGCCCTGAGTGCCACCTGGGGGGGGGCACAGGCTCACTCAGTATCAGCAGATCTAATGAAGACCCAGTGGCCTGAGAAGAAAGCATCTCTTCAGAGGTGGTCCTGAGCAGGGAGAAGGGGTATTAGGTACCAGGAAGGATATTAAGTAGTGATGGAACCATTTCATTCACAGTGTACTGAGTTGAGAAGTTTCTCTCCTTACTGGCTCCCAGGAATCAGTCACATCCTTTGACCCTCAGAACATGGGCTTATTTAGAACTAGGGTCATTGCACACATAATTACATTACATTGACATTGAATGGAGCCCTTAATGCAGTAGAATGGTGTTCTTCTAAGAAGAGAGCCACAGACACCATATGACTCTGGAGACAGCGTAGAGGGATACATTGTACATTGTTTTAGTCCATTTTCTGTGACTATAGCAAAATGTCACAGGCTGGGTAATGTAAAAAAGAGAAGTTCATTTGCTTATAGCTCTGGAGGTCTGGGAGTCTCTGAATATGGCACTGTCATCTGCTTGGCATTTGGTGAGGCCTCCATGAAACATGGCAGAGGGCCTCCTATGGGAAAACCTAAGTATGCTAGCTGAGGTCTCTTCTTGTTCATACAAAAGCTACTAATGCCATCATGGGAGCTCACTGAATCTTAGTTATACTCCCTGCCCTGGGCCTCACTTCTGAACTGGGGAGGTTGGGTTTCCTACACATGAATGCAGAAGACAGTCCAACCATAGCTTGCATCTACAGGACAAGGAATGCTATAGCTTTCTAGTCACTACCAGAACTAGGAGAGTGGCAGGGAACAGACTCCGCACCAGGGCCTCCAGATGGATGACTATTCTGACATCTTAATTTTGCATTCCAAGAAGGTGAGAGAATATTGTTCTGTCATTTTAAGCTGTGCACTTTGCATGGATAGGCCCAGAAAATAAGCGCAAAGACCTTGAAGATCTTCCTAAGCACTCTCCACCTAGCTGTGGTAGGGTTCTTGCAGAGAACAATAGAACAGAAATGCTACATTGTCATGCGTTGCTGTTGTTTCCCTCTCTGGCTAATAAAAGTGATGGTGAAAGAAGGTCACAGAGCTGTGTGTGTCTACACCATGGAGTGTTAACACAGACCCCTGGTTACTGATCCGTGATGCCTGATCACGGCTGATTAGCTGTGCTAGAGAAGGGTCAGTTTTCTGTGAGCAATTCTGTTTCTGCCTAAGTCAACACCTTGCAGATGTGAGATTAAGGGGCAGAGATGGGCACAATCATATGATTTTGTTATCACCTGAGCCTAGTCATGCACATGTCCCCCAAATGGAAGCAAGAATTCTCTTGTGTGTGTGTCTGTGTCCTTAGAACAAGGCCTCAGTTTTGCCATTCCCATAATCCTTTGCCTCCTCATTTCTTTCCCAACCCAACTAACTCCTTTTTTTCCCTCTATATTAACTGAGCACTTAGTTTTAATGTTTTGCTTCCTGAGAGCCATACACCTGCAACTTTTGAGCAAGAACACACTTGCATTTAGGTCCAGATTTTAATGGTCTACACTCACCTCCATCAATAATATCCCTGCTATTCTCAGCCTCTGGGAGTCACCATCTTCAACACAGTCAGGAGCAAAGCATTCTGGTCCTTACCTAGTCCTGTTACCTCACTTCTATGGTTTTATCATTTCCTCTGTTGCTGGTGCCACTGGAAGAGATTTTCTCTCCTGGCTATTTCTATTCTGGATTCAGGGTAGGGGACCCTGCTTCCCCCTTGCATAACACCAATCTAAGAATAAGTAAGTCTTTATTCTAATTTCCCAAACTACTGCTGAGTTCTGGCTCAGCATTTAGCCTTACTACCGATTCAGTCTTAGCCAAGATTTGCTGATAGTGTGGAGAGAAATTAAGATTCCTTTTGTAAGCAGAACATTATTCTGGACACATCCCACTTCGTGCCTAGATAATCTCCTCTGATCAGGCTGCCCGGTCTCTCTGCAGGCCTGGGTCTCTTTAGGCCTCAGTTTCAGGACAAGTTTCCTCCTAAAGGTTGTAAGAGGGAGTTCTTTTACTTCTAGCTCAAATCTACTTGTAGGGCCCCAAGTGGAGGGAAAGGGGGAGAAATTTAAACACACACACACACACACACACACACACACACACACACACACACACACACACACACACACACACACACCACCTCCACCTAAGCATTATCTGGTCTTTTGTTCTTAGTGCATAACTGTTTACTTTGTGAACAAGGCAATTAATAGAGCAATGCTCTATTTTCTTCTAAAGATGATGCAAGGAGGGGTTACCAGAGTATCCAACATGAAGCTATACTGGTGAGCCTGTTTCTTTTAGATGTCATGTTCATATCCTTATCTTCTATGATATAATCTCATTGAGGCAGTAAGACCTTCCGTGACAGAGAACAAGGTCCCAATTCCCTGCCTCCTGAATTCTCCAGACCCTCTGTTGTAGGTTGTTCTGCTTACACAGGTGTGCACACACATATGCATACATATATGTATGTGCACACATTCCTTCTCAAGACCTAAAATAGTGAGCCACATTCACATAACAGGCATGGCGCAATCACCAGATTTGTTTGTTTCTCAAAAAGCCTCAGAAATAGCAACTGAAAGATTGAAAAGCCTATAAATAATAGCTGCTATTATGGTTTAAATATGAAATGTCCCTCACAGGCTTATGTGTGGAAGCCTGCTCCCCAGCTGGTGGTACTATTTTTGGAGAAGCTGGAAACTCTAGGAAGTGGAGTGGAACTGGAGGAAGTAGATCACTTGAAATGTGTCCTTGCCTTGGCTTATTCCTGTCTGTCTGCCTCTCACTACTTCCTTGCTGCCATGAGGAGATTGCTCTGCTTGATACCATGATGTCATGAAGCCGACTGACTCTAGGCTGAAAGCTCAGAAAATGATGAGTCAAAACTAACCTTGTTTTTCCAATTGTTTTTCTCAGATAACAAACTGGCTAATACACCTGCATTCATTTTAAAGGCATTTGCTCTTTTTGGTTTAAATGTATTAACTGTATTTTTTTCTTTAAGTTGAAATAAAAACAGAAGTTTTCTCTCCTAATTGTTTTCCTAATAGCAGCCTAAGTTACTCTTTTCTTGGGAATCTGTTACCGTGGGTGACTTTACCTGTTACCTGCCCAGCACCATTTATTAACTATTGGCTCTCTAAAATGCTACTTACTCATTTTCTAGCCCATCTAAACCCAAGACCCTAGCCGAGAGCTGGGGGTGTGGGATGGGGCATCTGCTCTGGTTCATTCATATGCAAATAGGCATTTCAAATACATTGCTAGGCTTTTGTGACTTGGTTGTTATAGGATAAAACAATCTTGTTATAGTGTTGGCTTTCTACCCCACCTAATTTAAAATACAAAAATAAAATGCATCACTGGTGGGCTATTTAGAAAAGTCCTTATTTCTATCATCTCCCCAGGTAGCAAGTTTATGTCCGGCTGATGGTTTTTGTTTTAATTGTAAAAATAGTGTACAGAGAGAGGGGTTACAGTTACATGAGTAAGGTAATGAGTACATATCCTATTGAGCATTGTTACCTTCTCCTTTGTTTTTCCCCTACCATCCCTTCCCTCACTACCTCCTCAACTCCTTCCCTCCAAGACACTATGCTGATTGTGTTTTGTCTCAAAACTTTGAAGCCTTAAGTCAGTGGATTCACATGTTCTCCATCTTCTTTGGTTTGTGTCGCATAGCCAAGTAGCATTCAGTGACACAAAGTGTCAGTCTCCTCTAGTCAGGCTTCAGGGACCAGGCCTCACACAGCAATTCAGGTATTTTGCTTTATGATTAGAGAAAGTAAAGGATGGTCATATTGTTAGTGTAATTTTCTAGGCTCTCCATCATTTGTCTTTTGGTTGTGGCAATATAAACAGAACTACCTGACATTTCCAATCCAATGAACACAGAGCCATTAATTGAAGAAGAGCAATGAATAAAAGGTACTCTGTCTCCTTAGCCCAACTGATATGTAGTATCTTTGTATTTTCTTCGCCCTAGAGCTGAGTGTATGAGAATATTTCATGTTCACACATGAACATAAACATTGGGCTCTTTCATATTATTGTATCCACTCAAGTTTCCAGGAAAAGGGGACCAAATCCACACAACAAATCATTCATTGATTTCTAGGGCCAAATCTGAAACCAAAGGGTACCCTTTCCCTGGACCCTGTGTTGTTATACTTTTCTTCTTGCAGGATAGGTTAATTTCTCCTCTAATCAAGCTCAGTTTGCTTGTCCAGTCTAATGGATGTGATTTTAAATAATTATAACAAAAGTTATCCAGAAATGGGAGAACAGCTTTGGTCAGGGAAATAATAGATCATTATGGATAAATCAAACCACTCATCCCACCTGAGGCCTGGTTTAGATGTGTACGTTTTCTGTTTTCTCCAATAGATGGGATTAAATAGAAATGATTGGAAAAGTTCAGGTTGAAGAAGCTAGCAGAAGGTGCTATAAATCGTGTTACATGGTAAAGAAAGAAGACTTCTTGAAGTTGGCCAGCTTCCTAAATGCTGGCTCTCTTTTCTCCTTCCTCCAAACTAGAAGGGAAGAGAAAGCCAAGGAAATTTAGATTACTTTGATACTTGTTATCATCTAACAAAACCATTAATTTAGTGTCCATTAAAGTTGTTTCCTCTGCTCAAGGACCAAATGCCCTTTGTTATATGTAACTTAAAGTACATACTTTCAGCTTCAGAATCTTTTGCTTCTCATCACAGAACTCTTCCTACTTATTTTTAGATTTATAGCCTTGATCCATAAACTACTAGCAGAAGACAAGAGAGTCTGAGAAAGGGGAAATATAAGGTCAAAATTCTCTATTTGTATATTTAATGAGATGTCCATAGCATAAATTTATAGAGACAGAAGGTAGACAGTGATTGCCTGGTGGAAGTTAGGTAGGGGGAGGATCAGCTAAGGCTAGAGGAATAAGGAACAGTGACCAGTGGTTGTGGAATTTCCTTTTTATAGGATGAGAATGTTCTAGAATTGATTGTGACAACAGTTGCACAACAGTGAACATAGTAAGAATAGGTGCATCTAAAACTTTCAATGAATGAATTTGTAAGATATGTTAAATATATCTGTTCTTTCGAAAGTTCTTTTTTTTTTTAAATCTGTTTTACCATTCATATTCAGGCTTTCTTATCTTCTTTAGTCTGAGGAAAACTAGCAAAGAAAATTTGGCTGTATTTCACAGAAAGACTCTGGTAGGAAAATCACTATTTATCAGTGGACTTATATAGGGAGCATAGATTAGATTCTCCTGGTTCTCTTTAGACTCTTAAGGAATCAAAAGGGGGCTAGCCAGTGGAAATGTAGGTACCTATATGTCAGGCTTCGAAGTTAACATGGAGCTCTTGAAGACGAAACATAGAAAACATGGTCCCTGTGAAAACACAATCTCCCAAAAGAGATCATACATATCCACCAGAGCTAACCTCAGCTTCAGAGAGCTCTCAGAAGTCTTGAAGAGTATTCAAATCAGATGAACAATGGCACAGAATAGCTTAGAAGTTGGGTAGGACTGGAGAACAAAGGTGGCCTGGCCAAATTAAAAAATGTGTGTGTGTGTGTGTGTGTGTGTGTGTGTGTGTGTACTCAAGAGAATAATAATGGACTTGGATCTAGTTGATGAAAACACAAAAAACAAATACAAAACATATGAAACTTCATCCAATAGTTTTGATTTTAAAACATTAAGAAGCAAAGAACTTATTTCACATAATAGAACTGCAGGAACAAACCAGGTTCACATGGACCATCATTCTGGAGCCTAATGCTTGTATGTAGATGAAATCACAAATCATGGTAGATCCTGCTTCTTTGGAGGGTCCAAAGCTTTTATCTCATAATTAAAGCATGAGATAGAGGCTAGAGGTTAGAGTACCTCAGAAAGTATCTGCTTTGGAATGAATTCTTCTCCTTTATATATTGAAACCCTAACCAACAGTGCATTTGGAGATTGGATATTTAGGGAAATAAGTAGGAACATAAGGGCATGTCTCTAATCCAATGAGAATAAGTATCTTAATAAGAAAGATGACCATAGAACTCCTTCCCTCCCTCTTTTTCTCTTTCCTTTTCCCTCTTTCTTTCTCCCTCACATGAAATGAGAAAAGGTATTTATAAACCAAGAAGAGTCAAGCAGATGGTACCTTGATTTTGGGTCTTTCAGCCTATAGAACTAAAAGCAGTAAATTACAGTTGTTTAAATTGTTTAACCCACCCAATCTATAGGGTAGTAATTAGTATATGGAGAAAACTCAGCCTCTATCCCTCTGTCTATTCAGTTGAATGGTTCAATGGATTAATGTCCTTATAAGAAGGGAAGCCACAGAGCTCTGCTTTTTCTTTCTTTTTTCTTTTTTTGGTCGGTTGTGGGGATTGAACTCTGGGCTTGGGCGTTGTCCCTGTGCTCTTCAGCTCAAGGCGAGCACTCTACTGCTTGAGCCACAGCACCACTTCCAAAGCTCTGCTTTTTCTTGGTGAATCCCTAATAGGACCTCAAAAATCTTCTTCCTCAGCTAAAGTGTGGGCAGGGTCAGGAATTGTCTGGAATTCATCCATGATGGTATCCCTTGAATAATAAAAAGAGCTAGTCTATTCAGTCTTTCTTTATTATGTACCAAGTACTCCTAAGTATTGGTTTATTTAGTAAGTACAATGATACAATGTCAGGGCTATTATTTCTGTTCTCATTTTACAGAGGAAGGAAAAGAACCATGGTGAAGTTAAGGGGTTAACTCAAGAAAGATTTATACTTTTGCAGGCTGGTTCAGAGTCTGCCCTTTCAGCTCTGTGAAATCTTCCCTCCAAGTTTAAGCAACAGCCAACATTCATTGCACCCTCTCCCTCTACTTGGGCTAATCTCCAAGCCTTCTTACATTCACTTGTTTATCACATCCATCTCTATGGATTAGGTAGAATAGTATTATTATGATCCTAAGAGGAAACTAAAGCAGAGAGGCTGAAGAATGTGCTTATGGTCATACAAGGTCATACAAGGTCATACAGCTTTTGTTCAGTGGAGCCCCCGGGAACCAAGCCAGTCCTTCTCTGGGCAGAACAACCTCTTTTTACTTACAGGCATTGACATGACTGAAGACAAACACTGGGTCTGTTTCTGCTGTCAATCTCAAGCAGAACACTTCCAACACGGGAGAAAACAATTCAGATACTCACTGAATGTCTCATCTTCTGCACGGGGGAGATGAATAAATCTGTAATTGTTCCATGGGTGGTAATTTAGTATGTGAAAAAGATGATAATCTCCAGTTATTGAGAAGAAGATGGATTATTACATTCATGTGTTTAGAGATAAATGGCTAACCACTTAAAACAGGAAATACAAGGACAAAACAAAAGGAAATTTTCTTTTGATCATCGAGTTCCCATGGTTCTTGAAGCATACCACAGCAAAGAAATATAATAAAAATGGATACATTTGGCTACATAAAAGCTAAAATTTCTGCCAGGTGCCAGTGTCTCATGTCTACAGTCCTAGCTACACAGGAAGGTGAGATGTGAGAATAAAGGTTTGGAGCCAGCCTGAGAAGACAAATCTGAGAGACTCTTATCTCCAATTAACTGACAAGAGGCCAGAACAGGATGTGTGGCTCAAGTGGTAGAGTGCTAGCCTTGAATCAGAAAGCCAATTACGAGTGCAGGGCTCTCAATTCAAACCCCAGTACCAGCACAAAAAAATAATTAAAAATTCTGAGGATGACAGTTTGAAGCCAGCCCAGGCAGCAAAGTCCATAAACCATTGTTTTTGTTTTCATCACCCAAAACCCAGAAATACAGCTGTGGTTCAAATGGTAGAGCACTAGTCTTCAGCAGCAAAGGGGAGGGACAGTGTCCAGGCTTTGAGTTCAAGCCCCAGTACCAGCGCCCACGCGCGCGCGCGCACACACACACACACACACAACACACACACACACTGTGTACCTGATTGAAAAGATGTGTAGAAGGATAGTCACCAAATTGGAGGTGGAGGTGGGGCTTCCCAGCCATGAATGGAAAAAAAGACCCAGAGACAAACATTGTCAGGGCCTGTGTGGCCAGTGCCTATTGGAAAAGGAGTCCTAGCCATTGAATTTCATCTTCTTGTACACCACAGGAAAGCCGTTTACACTTAATGTACCAAGAGTTCTGCAATGGGAGTAACACATGGCAGCTTTAAGTATTTCTCCACTCATTGCCAATGTGCCTCTTCTTATGAGGAGGTACATTGCTATGGTTTGGATATGAAGTCTCCCCAATCACTAAATAGCTCATGTGTTGGTGGCTTGGTTCCTAGATGGTGACCTTATTTTGGGAGCATTGGAATCTTTGGCAAGTAGGACTTATCAGTAGGCAGTAGGTCACTGGGTGTGCATCCTGGGGGTGTTTTCTGGGCCCCTTCCAGTCTCTTTTTCTCTCTGCTTCCTGTCTGCCATGAGATAAACACCCTCTTCTTTGACACACTTTGGCCATCATGATGTTTTGCATCATTATGACCCAGAAACACAGAGCTAACTGCCAAGGGACTGAAATCTCACTTCAAGTGTGGCTGTTCAGCTACCATTGAGCTGTCAGCAATTCAGTCTTCTCCATGTCTATCCTGCATACTGGAGGCTGCATACTCAGGTGACAAGAGACCTGCAGGGATTCTAGGTGTCCTGACTAGCCCAGACATTGTAGAGAAAGCAGAAAGGCTCCCTTCCTGTAGCTCCTCATCAGTAGTTTATCACTGGATGTCCTGTTCACCCCATTGGCCATGTTCCCACTAAACAACGCATGGGCTAAGAAGGAAGTGGGGATACATGGGTGGTGGATTGGGCACCATGCATGGTTCGCTGTCCACTACACTGGTCTTCATTTTATCTCCTCAGATCCTCTTACTCAGCCTATTAACTAGTTTGGTCTATCGAGACCTAAAGTGCTGATCATATTATACATACTGCATGTGTTCTATTTCTTTGACACTGCTTCCTATGCTAATGCTCAATATACAGCTTATATCTTTGTTGGAGTTAGAAAGCCTTAAATATAGGACAGACAAAACTTTAACAAAAGGAGAGATGTATGTTGCAGGCATGAATCGTATTATTCCCAAGAATAAATCTGTTCATTTAGGAATGAACAACATGTTGAGGCCTAGCTTGGTCTCCTGGTTGTACATCTAGCCTCAGCTTGACTGATGCTTGGGTACTGATGAGAGTCTAATTCTTTAAAATAAAGGCAAGGCCTAGACTCTGTCTCTCATTTCATCCCTGATGATTTGCCTCTCAAAAAGAAGCAGATGCTCTCTATGCTACTTACAATCATTATGTTATTTTCTTGACAACCTTGTTGGGTGAATTTTGTTATCTCTGGATAGTTTACAGATACGGAAATTGAGGCTCAGCGAGTTCAAGGAGCACACATCAAATTAAAGAGCTCTCAGCTGAGATAAACCTAAAGCTCTTTCCAATAGACTGCCTTATTAAGATGAAATTATTATTTCATGTATTTTAATTATCTAACCTGAAAGCCACATTCACTGTAATTCCATTGAAAGCTACCAGAGTTGAGCTGAACATTGGACACCGAGATCTCGCTTAATAACTATCTGTCTATTATCCAATCAAACAGGGATAGGCCAGGGATCACCATCTTAAACCACACTATCTTATATGTGGATTTAGCTAAGTCCCATCTGGTATGCATTCTCCTGCCAGTGTGTTTCTAAGATTTCCTAGCTGCCTCAAAAAAAAGAATTGCAGTCAAAACATGAGCACTAAGTCTCCTTGTTATATATGTGCCATTAAAAAAATGTCCCTGGAGTTTTTAAACACACTAAAAATTAAGAATCTGAAAATAGACATTTTTACAGCTTCCCTGAGCCTAACCGAATGGTTGCAAAGCTCAAGAGCAGCATTCTATCAACCAGAGATTTGCAAAATCAAGTCAGGTTCTTCCTGCTACTTAAGTCAATACCAAGGATAAAGAGTTTGCAATCAGACTCTCATGAGCAATTCTACTGGCAAGTGCTTGCCAGCGGAATTCAGCTTAATTCCCCCAAAGCTGGATGGGAACCGCAGCCCAACAGTGTGTTGCCCTTGTGAAATATGACTCAGAAACATTCGCAGAGATGAGACACTGAGCTCCTAAAAATAGGCTCTTTTTTTCCTATAGTGGTGTTTTCCTTAACTACAGCCTGGCTGAAAGAATATATGTCTTCCCCATTCTCCTTTGCCTTCTATAGTGCTTTGAAATGACATGTCATGACGGTCACTTCGAATAGCCTCTGATACACGTCTCCTTGCAAAACAGTGCCACACAGAAGCACCCATCAAATCCCTCCACCCTGCGTTGCCACGACCACCTGAGGGAGAATGCTTCAGAAAATATTAAAAGCTTATTCTTGCAGAGGAAGAACAAGAATATTTTTTGCATGAATTTTGCAGGCCCCTTGCTGGTTTCCCCACACCCTCCTGGTGACCTTCAGAAGCAGACTATTGTGCTTATTTTTAACAGTGAAGAAACAGATCATTCATAGGAACAGCAGCTGAGGGAAGATTAGAATGCAAAACTGCAGTGATGAGAATATATTATCCTAATGCCACCAGACATGGATTACCATCCTTTTTGAAAAGCATTTTCATACATAGTGCCTAATTGGGGTGGTAGGAAGTACTGATCCCAACCTGTTGTCCTATAGAGTCTTTCCTCACATCCAGTCTTGGTGTTTTATTCTCAGTAACAAAAAGATCCAGATGGAGAATGCTAGCCTTGCCAGATTCAGCAGAACTTTGAGGAAGCAGCTGAGGAATGGGCTTCATGCTCCCTCTTCTCATTTCCCACTGACATTCTAGAAAAGGGTAGGAACTTCCTCAAGCCCCTCCCCCCCAGACAAAACTAGCAAGAAATGGAAATCTGGAGAAATGTTCCCTGTCAAAAGTTAAATAAACGCTGGCTTAATCATATTTAATTTTATGAACTGAAGAAGCCACAAGCCCATACAAGAAGACAGGAGCTCACACTTTGTTCATTCTCTGGGTGTCCCCTTGGCTTACAGATCTGAGGTCTGGATAAACAAGGAAAAGGAGTCATGGTACTCTGTCCTTCAGGTAATGACTTAGAGGTGACCAGACCTCTGGCTCTTACTTCTCCCTTCTGACATCATATTGTTATAAGCACTCTGCAGCTTCCAGGAAACAGAAGTGGGAAGTATGAGGGAAGCAGGCATATCTTGATGAAGAAATAGAGCAATATAGAGCCCGGTGCATTCTGGAGGGCCTATATTCAGGATGAGAAGTTTAAAGGTAGAGGCTTATAGCAACAGATAAGGCAGAAAGCCTTTTCAAGAATATTCTGCTGATTCTGGAGCAATCCACACATCCAAGGAGGATGGGACCCATTTTGGCATGGTAGAGCTGCGCTAGGACTTGGCAGGGAGCTCTGTGCTTTGCCCTGCCTCCTCTGACAATGACTGTGAAAAAAGATCACACAGAAATAGGAACCAAGGGTGTCAGCAAGTGAGTTTATGGCAAAAAAGGCCTACAAAGCAAAGGACTGAGGAGATCAAAGCATACTGGAAAAGGAGATAGAAGGACAATGAAATAACTGACAACGAGAGTCATAAAATTTTATGGAGCAAATAACCTATCATAAAAATATGCAAAGCAAACTATCAAAATATAAAGAGAAAAATGGGAGAAACATGATTGTTAGTGGTACAACTTTCGGCTTTTGACAGAACAGGCAAAGCTCAGGAACACCACAGAAAGCTTAACTATCATAGATTTACAGTTAACCATCTATGGTTCCTTCTCAATAGGCCCTATGAAAACTTCTTATTCAGTAACAAATGGAAAATTTTAGTGAATCTCTCACAGAAATAAGTAACAAATGTTTAAACAGTCATAGCGTAGAGAAAAGAATGGGCATATATTACAAGACTTGAAGGAAATGCATGAAACTGAGAAGCCATGTTGATGAACTAGCAAATAACTCCAATGTATCAACCTGATGACTGGGTATTTATCAGCAACACTGGCATGAACATACACATCAATATGTAAACACTAACAGCCAGTTGTAGGTAGTAGCACCCGGACTAATTCTAGGAATCCCAACCAATAATGAGTACAACAAGATTTCTTTTGCACGGGGAAGGCTGCTTCTCTATCCATGAGAAGTTAATTTTAATACATTATATGTTGTGCAATTTAGATTCCTCCTTGGGAGTATAATATGTATGAGACTACTAGGTCTGCATCCACTAACACCATAGCAGGAATTTGGGAAAATGCTTTAAAATAAGCCTTTCTAGGTCTTAGTTCTAGGAATGGTCAACTCAGAGGTGTGACTGTAATCATATATCTAAGGAAAATGGGGGGGGGAATGAAATAATAACTTGTGTTAGATCCTTGATATTTATCTTCCCCCTGTGGATTGTGTATTTTATCATGCAAGTGGCATGCAGAAAGGGCCTAATTCAATAAAGCTTTAATTATTTTAGAAGCTAGTAAATTTATCTGTTGTTTTCTTTTGCTCATTATGTTTGCACTTACTCCCAGCTGTGGACTCCACTGAGTGGCCATTCTCAAGAGTTCCTAGCGTTGGGATCTGAAAAAAAAATTATGGAACTTGGGAGGAAACTTTCTTACCCTTTCTCACTGGAATTAATTAAATCATACCAAAGCATTCATATCTTACATTTGCTATTGCTTCCATATGTCTGAGTTCAAAGTTTGCACAGATATATTATCATAGACTCTGGTGTCCTGGCTAAACTTAAAATATTCATGTATTAGGACATTCATTTTATTAGGGTTAATTGGAGTCATTTCCTGGGTTCCCTGCCTCAGGGTGCATTCACTGAAGGAAGAAATCTGTCTTGTATAGCCAGTTTGCTCTCTTATAAACTTCCTTGGATGATTTGTGAGTATATTATCTTCCCATATCAAAGTGCATTGCTCTTGTTTTCCCTCCCTAGCCACACTGTGTCCAATACCTCCACCCTACCCCAACCCTTGACCTCACCTGCAGGAGAAAGAGGAAGTCTTAGTGCTGATTTTTTTCCTATTGTGATGGGAGAATATCACTTGCCTTCTTGGTTATATTTTCAGGGTGTTAGGTAGATCGGCTAAGTCAATGCTAGAATTATGTCCTGGAAATCGTATTCCTGGCTCTGCCAGTTATTCATAAAGAGATAAACTACAAGCTATTTGACTGTGGTACCTTCATATACACAGCTATAGAAAGGCTACGGGATGCTCCAAGTATGTTTAGTTCAGATGACCACCCTCTAGCCACTCAGGTACTTCTTACCTTCAAGAGGAATCCCTGCAGAAGTCTGTATGCTTAAACACGTTTTCTTGACCTAGGGCTTTAAAATTCCATAGTGTACAGGGACTGTGCACCTCAGACCTGCAGGAACAGCAGCAAGTCCGAAACAGTGCTCTAGAGAGAATTCTCCAGGGAGAATTTTCCCTGGTCCATAAGAGAACATGGAAAAAACAAAATAAGAGCAATGGTGTTCTTCAAAGTTCAGTTAATTCAACTTTGAAGACTAGATTTAAAGATCCATTATTTTTCTGGTTTTTATGTGTTTAAATTGAAGAGAACTCAGTTTCCCTTCCCCTTGCTCCAGTGGCTTTCCCTTAGACATATTTAAAAGTTAGATTTTTTTGAAAAAACAAACATTTTTTAGCCCATGAAACCCAGTATCCAGTCGTCTGATAGTTTTAGAGAACTTTCAGGCTGCCTTCTAACTTCTGCTGTCTTTAGCTATTTTAAGAGTAGTATTAAGCCAGCTCCAATGGCTCACGCCTGTAATCCTAGCTACTCAGGAGGCTGAGATCTGAGGATCACAGTTCAAAGGCAGCCCAGGCAGGAAAAGCCATGAAACTCTTATCTCCAATTAACCACCAGAAAACCGGAAGTGGTGCTGTGGCTCAAGTGGTAGAGTGCTTATTTTGAACTGAAGAGCTCAGGGACAGCACAGAGTCCAAACCCCAAAACTGACTCCCCTTCTCCCCTAAAAAGAGTATTAGGAAAATGCCATTTGGCAGTCTAAGGGGCCAAACATTAGCCATTGGCCCTAAAGAACAAGTAGACGCTATATAGATGCTCCTGAAGAAGCGGTTCACGCATCACATGCTCATCACAGTGTACTTAGGCCTTTCTTTATCTCAAGCCTTACAGCGACCAGAGTTGCTCAGCTTCTCCCTCCCTGTCTTATCCCTGTATTCTCCACTTTCCGCTGCACTTTGCATCAGTCCCATCCTCACCAGGGCCTTCCACCGAACACAAATACCTGTGAGATGACATCCAGTCCCTTCTCTACCCTCAACTCCATCCCTCATCACTTCTGGAATTTTGGAAGATGACATCTATCTTGCAATGGAAGTTACAACTCAGAAAAGTGACTCTCAAAAGTGACCACTGTAAACACCATTACCTGCCATTACTCATTTGTTTTATTCATTTTCTTTCTTTTATGAATGTATTAGAAATAAAAAGAGGAGCCCCTAAGAGAAGAATTGAATGAATGTAAAATAACAAATGAAGGCAAGCATTACAGAGACATAGAAGAAAGAGCTGACCTTCAGTCTGAGCAAAAAAGAGACTTGATAGGCTAAGGTATGAGTTGAGTGGTTGAGCATCAGCCTAGCAAACGTAAGGCCTTGATTTCTAGTACCACCAACCAACCAAACACACAGGAAAAAGAAAAAGAACAAAAAAGAGAGGGAGAAGTGCTGAAAGAAGGGAAAAGAAGTGAGAAAAGAGAAATGCTGGTAGCTCATGCTTATAATCATAGCTTCTCAGGAGACTGAGATCTGAGGAACATGGTTCAAATCCAGCCCAGACAGGAAAATCTGGAAGACTCTTATCTCCAATCAACCAGCAATAAATGGTGGAGGTAGAGCTGTGGCTCAAGTGGTAGAGCCCTTGCCTTGAGCAAATAAGCTAAAGGGCAGTACCCAGGCCCTGAGTTCAAGATAGCATATGTCAGAGGTGATGAGGGGAGAGGGGGGTGTGAGAGGGGAGAGGGGAGAGAGGGAAGAGAGAGGAGGGGGGAAGAGAGAGGAGAGAGAGGAGGAAGGAGAATGAGGGAAAGGAAGAAAGAGGAAAGGAAAGAGAGGGGCGTTTGGAGAGGGGAGAGAGAAGAGAGAGGACAGATGAAAGAGTGGAGCAAGGAGAGGAAGAGGAGAGAGGAGAGGGAAAGGAGCAAGGAGAGAGAGAGAGAGAGAGTTAAGTGGGGAAGAAATGGAACACTATTTTGGCGATCAGAGGCACTGGATGATTACAGATGGAGCTCTACCCTTCTCTATCATGGTTCACTTGTTGAATAAACAATTGACCATAGACTACATAGTAGACATCGTGCTAGGAACTGCAGATGCCCAGTGAATAAATGCAGACATGTTTTCTGAAAACATGGGAAGATCCACTTTGACCTTGAACCATTTGGATTGAGGAGAAGGCTCTCTTTCAAGACCCCTGAATTGTCAGATTCACTACCAGAAGTAGTTTTCTTTACTTCTTCAAAGAAGATTTAAAGATTTCAGGACAAGATTGATGGCTCCAATCAAAGGAAGACAGTAAGAATACTTCTTACCAGTGAATCTGCAGGATCTCTTCTCAGGGAAATGGCTTAAAATGACATCACAATTTTACCAAGGCAACTGATACAGTTTAGATCTAGAGGGCCCTCAGATCTTGTTTGTTGAAGGATCATTTCTTAGTACAGGGATGTCAGAGATGGGGTTTCTGGGAAGTGATGGAGTCATTCAAGAGTTCTTTCCTTATCAAATGGACTAATCCATCCATGGATTCCTAAGTTGACAGGCTGCTGGGAAGAGATGGAAACAGAAGTAGAACCTAGTTGAAGGGAGTGGATTTTGGGGGGAGTGTCCTTGGGGAGTGTACCTTGCCCTTGCCCTCCCTCTGCCTTTAGTCCACCTGGAGTTGAACAAGATCCGACTGTAATGTTCTATTTTACCATACACAGACTCAAGAACAACACAGACAGTTAACCATGGACTGAAACACCTGATACCAGGGGCCAAAAGAAACGTTTCTTCCATTAAGTTGATTGTCTCAGGTAGTTTGTTACAGTAAAGAGAAGCCAACCAGCACAGAAAACATGGGAAAAGAGCCCAAATCCTTGAACATTTTTTTTTTGTCAGTTGTGGGGCTTGAACTCTGGGCTTGGGCACTGTCCCTGTGCTCGTCAGCTCAAGGCAAGCACTCTACCGCTTGAGCCACAGTGCCACTTGCAGTTTTCTAGTGGTTTATTGGAGATAAGAGTTTCACAGACGTTCCTGCCCAGGCTGGCTTTGAATTGTGATCCTCAGATCTCAGCCTCCTGAGTAGCTAGAATTACAGGCGTGAGCCACCAGTGCCCGGCTTGTGCCTTCCTTTTCTAAGTTGACATTCTCTGGTTCCAGGTGCCTAATTGTCATGACAGATTCCAACTCGCTTTCTCAGAAACCAGTCCCAAGTAAACATAAACTCTAAGCTGATAACAGTGCCCTCTAAAACCCCATGGCACATTTAGGAAGGACACCAATTCTCCACAAGATTAAAATTAGATCAGCCTGGCACCTTGGGTCTGCAAGAGGAAGAAGCCCATTTGATACCAAAGACCTCTGAACAGTTTCCATGAATACCCGCTACTGTGTTAAACCTTGGCATTTCACAGAACACATGAGAACTCTTTGCATGAATTACATTTTATTTATTTTTGTCAGTCATGGGGCTTGAACTCAGGGTGGGGGCTCTCTCCCTGAGCTCTTTCGCTCAAGGCTAGTAAGAGCCACAACTTCACTTCTGGTTTTCTGGTGGTTAAAGATAAGAGTCTCATGTAATTTCCTGCCCAGGCTGGCTTCGAACTCCAGTCCTCAGATCTCAGCCCTGAGTAGTGAGGATTACAGGTGTGAGCTACCAATGCCTCGTTTATAAAACCTAGAAAAAACCATTTCTTTCTCTATTACAATAAAGAAGAGTAATTTTATTTTAGAAGACCTATTTTGGATTAGAAAATATTTTTAAACTAGGAGAGGAAGAGATGGAGATTGTTTAGGAAAAGATATTGACATCCCAATGACTATTGCCCTTGAATTTGCTTCTTAGGAGGTAGTGGGCAAGGATCTGGAGATAAGTGATAGAATAGCCAGGACTAGACACACCTAGAAAGAGATGCACTTCGTGATGATCTTCTCCAAGTTAAGTACTGAATGCATAAACACAAGAGTTGATGACAGCACTAGCTGAGGACATGTAGACAATTGTAGAATGGACTTTGGGATGTGTTGGTGGCTGGGACGGAAGAGACCATGACAGAGGTAGGAAAGGTTTCTTCCCTGTAGAGCACAGTGGCTCTTAAATTTTGTGACTTTGCCATAAAGCAGAAAGGTCTGTGGCCAACACTTAATAATCAATGTGTGGATGATATTGGTACCTGAAATTACATCCAGCAGATACGGATTTATGTTAACAACTTCCTTCTTAAAATAAAAATTCTCTTGAGAAGGTTCAAATCAATGGGCCATTCACTCTTTCTGATGAATGTTTAATAAGGCCTTCTTCTAGATATCCAATCCAGATCAACTGTACATGAGGTTAGTGGTCAAGTCAATAAGAAGACATGAGGCAACTTTCAGCCAGAGAACTGAGTTCAGACACAAGCAAAGTCTTGTAGCATCATTAATTTTCACTTCTCTAGGTTAAGGATCTCAAAGAGCTGTGTGAACAAGGATATCAAGAAAAACCAAACCCCAAACTATAATATGTCTATGCGATTTTGGATATAACCCCCAAGTCTACAGACCCCTTGCCCTTCTCATTTCTGAGCAGTTTTGTTTGGAAAATTAAAAAGAAAAACCACCGTGAAGATTCAGATTTTGTGAGCTGAGGATCAACTTAGCTCCCCCAGCTTCCTGCTTCCTGAGCCGTGGTGACATCACCACCTCATACAAGCATCCAGCCTCATAGCAAATTGCCATGTATGTCCTAATTACCAGCCAGATGTCCAACAGGCATTTGTCAGAAGTAGAAGCCGCATCACAACCATCACCACAAAGGGCCATTTATCAGTTATTTTGGAAAAGGGGAGGATTATTTCTGTTTAAAAGAGGAAACCCAGCTAATACGCTTCTTGTCTGCACTCACTTCTCACGAGAATCCCTATCAGCATGTCTCAGCTTGCAGCATTTTCAGTCATTTATAGGCAAATGAGGCGAGTTGGAGGCATTTGGATCACAAGAGTAATAAAACATTCTGCTGGGAAGTAGTTTTTCTACTTTTCCCCAGCCCTGTGCCTCTCAGTTATGAAGTTTCTTCAACAAAAGCATTGGTAGAGTAAAGCTCACCATAATGATCAGTAAAAAAAAATGCAGGCAGATGTTTTAAATTTGTGTAAAAGACAAGACAGAGAGGGACACAGAAAGGGAATGAAAGAAACAAGGGTTACAGTTAAAAATAAAAAGGAAATCTAAGGGAACAAGACTTATCTATGGAGACACTCTGGAATCTGCATCCTCAGCAGCTGTGCAGGCTCCCAGGTGCCACCATCATGTGACTCACGTGTTGGTAACAAGGAATGATTTGGGGCCACATGTCCTCCCTGGAGGTGTTGCTGACGACTACACTTCTTGTTGTACCTTTGGGTGCAGAGCGTGACAGGGAAGGGAGGCTTAGTGGTAAGGGGAGGGCTACAAAGAATAAACAAACTGAAGGTTAGAAACTTTGGGGTATGAAAGGAAGTGTTCTAGACCCGAAAGCTATTGGTTGTCTGCAAGAAATGCAATACTTAGTCCTTCCCTGGTTGATTTCCTGGTTGTGTGGTTGTAAATAGACAAAAAGGGCCTTGAATATATATTCTAAAACCAAAATAAAACTAGAGGATGAGGTCATTCCATGACTGGTATATATGATGGGAAAAAGTTTAGGGATGAAGGTTGATGGCATGAGCAGTAGCTTGACCAACGCCATACATAAGAGCTTCTATTTGGAGAGAAGATTGGAACAAAACAATTCAAAAGGAGAAGTCATCTTCCTACATTTTTAACCAGCATCCTGTTGGTCAAGTTGCAATCACTTATGACATAGATCCTGGGAGATTGGAAATTTCCCTAAGGAGAGCCATCAAAAGTTCCTTTAAAGTTTTGAACAGGTAACATTGGGTAACAACAAAGTCTTTAGGAAGTAAGTACAAGAGCAGGTTAGGTAAGTCATAGGGCAAAGTTTATAGAAGGGGGTTCATGGACAAAGTGAATTGGGAAGCAGTGGAGAGAGTGGTATGTGGTTCATGAGTAGGCCAACTTCCCTGGACAGGTTCTGAGCTTGAGTCTTTCACTTGGGGGTGAGAAAACAGAAGCCCTACATCTGTAGCACAGTGAAGTCTCAGCTCTTTTCATGGCTGAATATTGGTCCGTACAGATGACAAAGACAACAAGCGTCAAAAATCAATAGTTGAAAAGACATCAGAGCTCTTGTGAATTCTATCAACTACTGGCAGTACAGCAGGATTTCTGTGTTCTGGCCTGGTGCCGATGGGGATTAATGCTTTGGAAATTGATGACCAATGGAGGTACAGAGGAAGAAGTGTCTTTTTCAGCAGGGAGCTGGTTTGAACTGCATGCACCTTTGGCGGGAGAGCCAGCTCCTCCCCTTTGACTTTGTTTTGTTTTGTTTTCCTGAGATGAGTGCAGGAGTTAGTTGAGCAGTGACACTTATGGCTACCCAACTGAATGGAGGTAGACTGTCCCAGAGAGACTCACAAAACAGAAAGCCATGTGATTTTGCCATGGTGGACCATGTGGGACTGGGTAATGGGAGGTTTCATAAGAGAAAACTCTTTAGATCTTGAGTTCAAGGGACATACTTCTAGATGGTTTAAGGTAGACACTACTGAAGCTTTCAACATAGCAAATTGTACAATTTGGGTATGCATTTTAGCCAGAATCAGTTAATTGACTACATATTCCACAGAAGATAAAGAAAAATTTAACTATTCAATATATTATTATTAATGGCACCCATGCTGCTAGGGAAAGGGTCACACCAGAACATATTCTTCCTGGTTAACTATAACTTCATATCCATTGGGCAAAGTTTCTCTGTCTCCTCTCCTCCCACCCAGACTCTTGTAACCATAATTCACCTCTACTTCTATAAGATGGAGAAATGAGTAAAGAAAATGTGGAATGCAATTCAATCATAAAAAGATAAAGTCCTGTCCTCTGCTACTATGTGGAGGAATTTGAAGGATGCTGGGTTAAGTGAAATTAACCAGGCAAGGAAATACATTTGTTCTCAGCCCTTTATGGAAACTAAACAAGTCAATTTCATCATAGCAGAGAGTGTCTGTTATCATTTCTACTTTGAAAATTGGAAAAGCAACTGGACAAAAATGACAGGAGTGTTTTCTAATATTTTCATGAATGAGGATTGTGATTCCTCATTCCATCTTTTCAACTTCTAACATTAATATTCACCTCCACAAGCCAATGTAGTACAGAGATTTAATATGGCGATGAAATCTCAGTGCTTTTAGGTAACAAATTTACTGTAGTCAGAAAATACTAATGACTTTGTCCTGTGGGTCTCCTGGTGCCTTGAGTGCCCAGTAACATCATGGCACAGTTACAGTGTGGATAATCCACTGTTGGGACCAGGCTAAGGGAATGAGAACCACCAGCTATGCAGAGAAATTAGATGTGGGGCTGCAACAAAGCAGAGGGCTAGTTGAATGTGTACAGAGACAAACAGAGAGGCCTTTGGGATAAAGGATGCAGAGCTTTTGTCCAGTGGGTGAGGGGAGGGTGAAGGTATTGAAGTTGTTCATTTGGTGCAGATGGCTTGATATTACATACAACATGGCAGCTCCAGGTAGGAGAGTGAGGCCTAACTTGCCCGTGACTCCCTGTGTGTGGAAAAGCATGTAATGCCCTCTGAGCTCCTGGTCTGACTCTGGACAGAAAGAGGACCTTATGACATGTTTCATCTTGTGGGCTGGTCCTGACAGCACAGGAAATAGCAATGATGCCTGAGCAGGTGGGATTGTCACCTACAAAGATCCCCCCTCCTCTAATACTCCATACCTTGACTGTCAATCAAAAAGGCATTTCTAAACAATCACACTGTTATGTGTAACCTGAAGATGTTTATAATGAATTCATGGTTTAGCCAATAAGGGATTCACTTACCACCCAAAATAATACCAGACCTACATGCCTCATTATCTATCTATCTATCTATCTATCTATCTATCTATCTATCTATCTATCTATCTATCTATCTATCTATCTATCTATCTATCTATCTATCTATCTATCCATCCATCCATCCACAATAGAAGCCATTGGAATCGCTCCAAAGTAAAGTATTAGTTCAGGCAAGGATCCCTCCCCCCTCAGCAATGGTGGAAGCCCTCCAATGCTGGAAACCCTCTTGTATCCAATTCTCCAAAGCAACAGTTTGACAAGCTGAGAGTGAGTGATGGCCTCTCATTCTTTCCTCCCGCCATCTTAGTTCCTGGGCCAAGGTGCCCAAGCCCCTCCTGGATAGGGATTGGCTGCCAACAGCTTGGTGAACCAAATAGATTTCCGGGTGCTGGGCAAAGGATAATTCCTTAGGGGTACTGGAACCCACTTGTCCAACTCACTCCTCTAAAACAACCAAAAGGAGAAGAGTTCAACTCGAGTTGAGAATCTGCAGAAGAATGAATCAGGGAAAAGATGCCAGACCTCCTTCACCACAGTGACTCCGATCTCAACAAGATCACTGCTTCATCATTTCTGTAAGCAGAGACAGCCAGCCTCACCCTGATGAAATCACAGTTCTTCGCTGCTTTTATCTAAAGGTTATTCATTGAGTAGTAATAGGCCATAAATTAATAAGTGTCATTAAGTTTATGGGCTTCTCCTACTCACAGTGCTTTTCAGTTATCAATTTAGTTTTTAATAGACTCCCTGTGACTTATAAAACCATGGTAGTGAGTTTTGTATCCAGGCCGAAGTGGTTTCAGATACTACCTTCCTTCTGCCTGTGCATACAACGAAGAGCATGCATGCAAAAGAGCAAATCAAATCAACTATGAGGCCTATTGTCAGCATTTTATTAAAATCAGCACGCCTTGACTGTGATCTGGTTGGCTGCAAGGAGTGAGGGCTTTATAAGCACCTAAGTGGACCAATGGATAGGTCACACACAAGCAAGAGCGGAGAGAAGACTGGCCATTAATGAAACAGAAAGTTCCTTGTTATTTTTTTGGTAGCAGTAGGGATTAAACTTGGGGCCTCAAAGTTGCAAGGAAAGCATGGTACCACTTGAGCCACAATCATCCAATCCTTTTTTATTTTAGTTTGTTTTTCAGATAGGGTCTTTCTTAACTTTGCCTGGGTTATTTTTGGACTATGATCCTCCTATATCTGTTTCCCAAGTAACTGGGATTACAGGAGTATGCCACCGCATTCAGATTGTTTGCAGGAGGAACCAATGTACAATAGTGGTGGAATTGGATAGGAACCATGGCCTGGCCCTGAAAGGAAGTTAATCTCATCTAGAAATGCTAGATGCTCGTCATCACAGAACTAAGTAAGAAGAGGTACAGGTTCAGCTGCAAGTTCAATCACAGAGGAAATGTAAAAGTACAACCATAGGCAATAAAAAGGAGCAATGGTATACTGAATGTGCTATTATACAGTGCTAGATATTCAGTAGTGTCCTCCAGCCTACGGTACTCTGAGTGGCAAGTCTCACTCTCCCCAGGCTCAGAGAGGACCGGTGATCAGCTGGAGGAGACACAGCAAGCTTCAGGTGGCCAAGTCAGTTTTCCAGTGGCTACCATCTGGCTTCAAAGCCCACAGTCTTTCACTGTCCTACATCATAAAACGTGCCATTTTTATTATGTTCTCTGTTCTAACTTAAATCATATATTCCCAAGGTTTTCCCACCACTTGTTAAGAATCTAGATACAACCTAAGTATTTTTTTTTAAAGATTAATATCCCAGGCTTCGATTCCACAAAAGATCTGTAATTACTGCTGATAACTAGCAAGTAGCTCCTTAGGGGGCATAACCTTTCCTTCCTGAGAGTAATTAGAAGCCTACAAGCCAGGGCCATGGCGGGGTGAGGGATAGGTGTGGAGGGACCTGCCTGGGGCTCTCTGCTTCACACTCTGCTATCTCCTGGGCTGACTCTTGCAATGAGTGATAGCCAGTTCTGGCTTTTCACTGCAATCCAAACCACAGAGGCAGAACATAGGACTCAGAATTAGCATATCCCCCAAGTTCACATTACTCTGAGTCAGTGACTGTCTTCATGGATACTGCTGAGCTGTGAGGAGCATGGTTTTGTAGCTCATTAGCTGATTCTACCGATCTCTTCCATGACGTTTCCAGGCTTGCTGATGACAGGGACCCGTATACATTAACAGGAGGTAGCTATGACTGTGAATGACCTATAGTGCCTGAAAATGGTCTGACAAAAACTTAAACCAGCTGGGAATGGTGGCTCATATCTGTAATCCCAGCATTTGGGGGGAGGGGCAAGGCAGGATGATAGAGAATTTGAGGCAGCCTGGTCCATAGGGCAAGGCCCTGTGTCAGAAATAAACAAATAAAAATAATCAAATATGATTTCACTCTTTCTTCACTATAATATTCCTAAGCACTTAGCAGAGTATCTTATATATAAGTACTAAGACACATTTGTTGAACAAGAGATGGTAATATCTCAATGTATTGGAATAAGGATTGTGGGTGTCCAATTCAGTAGTTTCTTACTCATCACATAGATCTAGCTGCTAAGAGGTGATATGAGCTTCGATGTTAGATCTGCAAACAGCCCCTGTCCCAGCCACAAATTCTAAGATGGGGTGGCTGTCACAGACCAGTGGCCTCAGTGGGTGTAAGAATCAGCTGGGCACAGAATTCTAGATCCTTCCCTGGAGGCCTTTGTTAAAAAGCATCTGGAGTTATTTTGATACAGGTAGATCACATACCACAGTTGGAAAAAACATGCGACTATAAGATCACTTTAATGACAGCTGACATTTTGAGGCCCTTCCTCGCTCCTCCGCATCTGTATCGAATCCTTTCACCGATCCTAGGACGTCAGTGCTACTATCATTGCACTCTAGAGGTTGGAAGGAGTACAGAGAGGAAAGATAACCCGCAGCATAGGGAGTCAGAGCACCTGTGCTTAGTCCCCAGGCTCTGTTGTCTTTGCAAAGAGGTGAGGGTGGGCATCGAGCATAATGGTCCTTTTTGATTCTTCATTTGGGTTTTACCTTAGCATAAAGGGAACTGAATCCTTAGACCCTTGCAGGAAAGGGGTAACATTGACAAATGCAGTCCCTGACTCCAGTCATGGCTTCAGAAGGGCAGAGCTAAGCTGTGAAATTTACAGAGGAGTTGGATAGTGTCTCCTTTTGGCTAAATGAGAGCTACCACTAAATATCCATCAAGGACTAGGAGATGATCTAAGCAGATTGCCCTCCAAGCTACAGTCTGCTCTGTTTTGATAGCAAGGTTGACAGATGATGCAAAAGACAGAAACAAAACAGAAAAAAAAATTGAGATGAGCCACCATACTTTAAAAAGTATTTAGGGACATTAATGGTATGTTGTGAAACATTTCCTTTCCACCTTCGGGCAAGTGCGAGTTTAGATCATTGAAACTTCGGCTGTTAAAGAAGCAAATGATATTTTAAATGAGATTATGCTGTGACTCAAACCCCCAAGGAGTATGCTCGCATTTATGAGTATTCTACTAGACTGACTATATATTTTATTTTTTATATTTCATGATGATTGGCATATCAGCATCTTACAGGAAGGAGAAGACTCTGTTCTTCCTTGCACTGCCCCCCCCCCCGCCAGAAGTTGGTCATTTCTAGAGAAAACAGACAACCAATTTTCAGCCCACACCCATACCTGCTCCTTTATCAGCATCTACAGTCATAGACACAATTGCCTGCCCTCGATCACCTTAAGACAGCGACAACAGGCCAAAGCTGGTTAAATAATAACACCACCAATCCTGAGCCAGCCCAGCAGCCTAGCCTGCATTGACATTGCCTCTTGTGAAAAGCACAAAGTTGCTTTTTTGTTTGTTTGTTTGTTTGTCATCATGGTGCTTGAACTCTGGGCTTGGGCGCTGTCCCTGCACTCTTCAGTTCAAGGCAAGTGCTCTACCACTTGAGCTACAACTCCACTTCCGGTTTTCTAGTGGTTTACTGGAGATAAGAATCTCACGCACTTTCATGCCCTGGCTGGCTTTGAACCATGATCCTCAGATCTCAGCCTCCTGTGTAGCTAGGATTACAGGCGTGAGCCACCAGCGCCCAACTCACAAAGTTGCTTTTTTATGTCTATTTTCTCCTCTTTCCTTCTGCCTCCTTTCTGACCCTGGTTTGCCTCGCCTCCTTCCCTCTATAACTGTCTGTGACAAGCCAATGTCAATCATCCCTTTATCTCCTGGCTACCTTGTGTCTAAGTAAAAATACAAATCTTGGGTACAATTATTTATCTGGAAATATTGGGGACTGCCAATGTCAATCATCCCTTTATCTACTGGCTACCTTGGGTCTAAGTAAAAATACAAATCTTGGGTACAATTATTTATCTGGAAATATTGGGGACTAAACTCAGGGGCTTACGTTTGCTTGGTAAGAAAGCTCTCTAACCCTTCAAGACAGGACAACAGGTCTTCATGCTTTAGTTAGTTTTACTAATAGGGTCTTTTGCTTTTGCCCAGGCTGTACTCAGCCAGTGATATACAGGGAGCCACTACCATACCTGACCCTCCTGGGTATATTTTAAAACAGGTCCTTACTAAAACCTACAATAATTTCTGATTTTCAGTAAGGAAATCATTTCTCTGTTTGTAAATCAAGACGCATTCCACCCACTCTGAAAACCTCGCTGCTTTGTAAAACAGTGGTGGACTGGGTGCTGGTAACAAAAGAGAAGCAATTTAATCCCAACTCTTGCTGACCCTGTGCAGATTACTCCCTCCAAGTCTTAGCATCATTATCTGAACACACTGACATGACCATCTACCACATAACACTGTGAGGGTGAAGAAAGATGGCGGGTGGAAAGGACCCAGCACATTGCTTGGCTCCAAGTTAGTATAATACAAATAGCAGCATTTGACAGTTGTGGTTTTCCTCCAACCTAGAATCTCAGTACTGTCAGTCAACAAGCGCTGACATGGCTGGGACCACACTCCCTTATCAGAGAGCCTCAGAAAGGCAGAGAGATTGAACAGGTCTCAGAAGCTCACACACAGAGAGCTTGCCTTGCAGCTCAGTGCCCCTAGGTCTTCTGGGAAAACATGTCAGGTTCAAAAAACACACCAGCCAGTGTTCAGTCTGTGGAACAGCGAACTGTGGGCGGCTATCTTCCCATCTATTCATTTGTGCTCACTGTCCTGTGAAAAACTCCTCTCTGTGAAATTGGTAGAGTCATGATTTTTTAGGGATGGAGCATCTGCCTGGTCCCAAATGGGATTCATGAACTTGGAGGGATTTGCATGAACTGTTCATTGCAGCAGGAGGAACTGTCAATTCATTTTCCAGCTTTGAGTTTCTGCACTTATTTGAAAGCACAGCCAGCCTGCGCTGGTGTTTTGATTAGCACTACAACCCAGCTTTCCTTTTTTTTGCAAAATCCTCTGCCTTCAACTTTAACATGATTAACAGAAGGATTTCATTTTTGTGTGCCCTGGCCACACCAGAGCCCCCATTCTATTTCAAGGAACATATTTCCAGCTTTAATGGGTGGTTTTGTGGTAAGCATACACAATATAAATACAAATAAAGGGAAGTTTCTAAGTAAGAGAATAATAAGAAACCTTATGCTGATTAATTATGTATTTGATTAAAAACTAAACAGAAAGTGTATTGTGGTTTCTACCCCAGCAATTTTAAAAGTCCACTTTTCTTCCCTAGTATATTGATACAGAAGATTTCAAGGCCAGGTGCTGGTGATTCAGACCTTTAATCCTAGCTACTCAGAAAATTGAGATCAGAGAATCCTGGTTCAAAATCAGCCCAGGCAGACACAGCCAACAGACTCTTATCTTCAATTAGCCACCAAGAAGCCGGAAGTAGAGGCATGGCTCAAGTGGTAAAGTGTCAGGAAAAAAAGTTAAGTGAGAGTTCTAGGCCCTGAGTTCAAGCCCTATGAATGGCACAAAAGAAAACAAAAGATTTCATTGAATTTCCATGTAATTTCAACAAAGGTTAGGGGAAAGAAGTATTTAAAATCTTTTTAATGATTTGCATCTTATTCCTCATAAGTAAGACATAGGGTTATTTCCAACTAATAGCACTTGGGATCATAAAGTGTGGGTGAAAAAAGCATTTTTTTAAAATCATAAATGCTCTTTATCTTTTGGGAAATAGAGGTTTGTGGGATTGATTTAATGGATGGATAACATTTTCAGGACTGATTTTGCAGCAAAATCTTTGGATTTCCTTAACCAGGTAGAGTTCCAGCCTATTTTGAACGTTTTAATGTACCGGTCCCCTGGGCGAGCTTATTCATAGAATGTATGCTTTCTTATAATTGTAGGTCAGCACTAGGTCATAAAGAAACATCACTGGGCATGGTGCTCCATGCCTGTAATCCCAGAACTCAGGAGGCTGACACAGGAGGATCAAGACTTCAAGGACACTTTGGGCTACAAAACAAAAGTCCAAACAAACACAAGCTACTGAAGGCTTCTTCTTCTTAGTCTTCTGAGTATGGAGGATCCACAGACCTGTCTCTGCCACTAACTGGTGATAGTTGGCTCCTCGATGTCTCTGCTTTGGAATCTTTCCTGGTCCCTTGTGTGTGGCTCTGAGGTCTTTCCTCCCAACTCCACAATTCTGGGATTAAGTAGTTCCCTATGGTAATGGTGTGTGCAGGGGTGAGTGTTGGGGACTAGCCATTCCTGGTTCTTGGTGCTTGGGAATGTTAATGTAAAAGCTGGGGAAAGTCTGGGGTAGATTAGGACTGACTGGCAGAGAGTGGGCTTCTGGCTTGCTGTGTGGGGACCAGGCTCACGTGATATTCTTACAGTATTTGACTCCCAAGGTTGAGGAACAGTGCAAATGAGACTGAATACAGCAGAAGTGTGCTTCCTGCTACCACCACACAGCATAGAGGAATGTGAATCCTTATTGCTGTTGTTTTCTTCCAGTGCTTCCTTGGCTTTTGTCTCAACTTGACAGAAATTCTGTGTTTAGCGGGCATTCTGGAAGCTAAGTGATTTAACCAGTGCTTAGCCTGGGGAGCAAGGCTTTTGAGTTGCGGAGTTGACACCTTCATCTCAGTTTACCTTCGAGAGAAATAGGTAGTCGTGAATGTCAAAAGCTATTCAGATGGCACCTAACTCAGAGGATGGCTGTGATTTACAACAGCCTTCCCTGGCATGGATTTCCAAGTAACTCACAATCAATAACTAATCTAAACAACAGAACCATTTATAGCCCATTATTAACCTGGAAGAAGAAACAAGGAGGAGACTAAGAATTACCTTTGTAGGGTTGTCCTGCAGTTTATTTCAGTGTACACTAACAGGCAAAGGATAGTTGGAGAGAATCATCTGTACGAGAGGACATAGGATTCTTTTATAAAGATGCTTTGGTATTAGGAAGGCTAGTGGAAACTATTGAGGCTCCTGAGCAGCCTAGAATGCTAATTCATTAGGCTTTCCCCTCAATGAATACCTTTATCTGTAAAGGAGGGGCAGAAGATGGGGTTGCTGTGAAGAGATTTGCTGAGACAATTGAAAAGGACAATTCAATTGCAAACCTCACACACTCTGGGTGTCCAGGAAGCTTCTCTTACCAGCTTAGGCATCTGTCTTAGTTCAGGGCTCAAACCTGTTTATTCTGCTTCTAGAAGGTCTGGTATGGTTGTCCCAAATCTGATTCAACCTATAGCTAGGTCCCCATTCTCTTGTTTCTCTAGAGTACAGTTATAACAGATTTTGGGGGTACTTATTTCTCTTGGACACCAGGTCCAACATCCATCTGTCTGTGCATCTGTGTCTTCCCATGGGGGTGACTCCAGCAGGATACGGTGGCCATTTGACCCTGCCAGAGGCTCCTTCTGTCACCAGCAAATCCTCCATTCTGCCCATCTGTGTCCTCTGCCCAATGTCATCTCCTAACTGAGGAGAGAGCCTGTGAGCAAGACCAGTCTCTCCAAAAGCTGCCTCTAAGCCAGCCTGTTTGAAAACGTCCTGAAACATACAACAGGGGCTGCCTGATTTCCCAGCATGCCAGAGGAGACACCAAGGGGGCAAGGAGCTCAACCCAGCACAGCTGGATAAAGGCAGAAGTACCGTATGTGTAGTCGGTAGATAGCTCTAGGGTGGGTATATGTAGGTATCCAGCCACTTTAGCCTCTGGTCAATGCTCTGATAGAAGGCAGTGTCGTTCTTTCTGTATGATAGACACCACCATCCCCTCCACATGCCTTCTCAGCCGCTGGCTGCATGGGCTTTGCTACTAATAGCTCCCACCTCTCCCTTCTTCAGTGGACTAAAGCCATATTGTTCAAAGAGTGAAGCTTCAGGTGGGTGAGAAGTGACATCTCACTGTGACTTGACTGTAGAGAGGGTGGAAAGACAAGATCCCTTCCTGAGGAGGGACAACCTCTGAGAATCAGGTCACCCTGCAGCTGACTTGGAGTCAGGAGGAAGCTGGGCCAGTGCCTGAATTCACCGCCTTACTTGATTCCCAGCCATCTGTCTTGCTCGACCTTCTCTTTCCTGGGAGCACTTCCTCCTACTCCAGTCATCTGCTTCTGGAAGGGTCCACTAGGACACCTCTGTCCAACAGGAGCAGGGAGTCTTCTCCATCCTGGGGCGCGCACTGTGCATGTTCTTATGGCTGGTACGGGAGGATCAGTAGGTGGAGCAGGGGTGGCTGGCGGCTGGGGTTTGGCCACTGCCTAGGAGTAGGCTGAGGCTCGCTGGCCACGAGTCCTCACTGACTCAGCCATGCTCTGGCCACCACCACACCAAAGCCTCTGTCTTGGAACGACCTTATGTTGATTTACTTTTCTAGCCAATCTTACCTCTTTTGTTTCTAACTTCACCTTCTTTTCCAGCCCTTGGAGCTGGGTCCCTGGAGGAAGCTCTCCGGAGATGGAAGTATGGTGTATCGTGTGACTGAATTGGCTGACTTCCCACCCATTATTTATTGTTCCCTATTGGGCCGGCCAGCCAGCAAGCCAGCCCTAGGCTCAGTTCAGTCCCTTATCAGCATGTTTCCCAGACAGGATGGGCTGGTCCAGCACTGTGCTGTCACCTGCTTTAAGGGAACACAGCCTCTCTCCCCAAGTCTTCCTCCCCCCTCAGCATGCTGGGAATGGGGCCAGGCCTGTTCTATGTTTTCAAACATGCGAGTTTTGATGGCAGCTTTCATGGTGATTATCTCCATTAGGGTCTTGGCCTCAAAATACCTTATTTATTGCGAATTAAAAAAAAAAGTCATCCTTTTCAAGCACTTACCAAAAAAAAAAAAAAAAAAGAGGGTATAGTTTTACTGGAAATGTTTCACTTGTGTGAAAAATATGTCCCTAATTGCTTGGGAAGATGTTATCTCCAACAGAGTGGATTTATTGAGGGGACTGGCCCACTCCAGTGAGCAAGGGCTCGGGGTTCAGGTGTCCAGGTACTTTCCAAACCCTGGTTTTTGTGGACTTTCTAAGCCCATAGATTAGCCTCAGGAATCCACAAGTTCCTGGTGGCATTGTGCGCATGACATAGACTTTTTTTTCATACAAGTGGAATAAATCTTGCTCTATCCTGCCAGAGCAAGGGCCACGTACTCAGGAAGGTAGGAGCAGACAGACAAGAAACAGTTGAAATCATTCTAGGATGGATGGTCATGCTGGGATTGTGTGACTCAACAGTAAGTATGAGATAGTAATGCTCCGCCACCACAGGGCCAGATGGTTGCTGGAAGAATGTTTATATCAGAGAAACAACTGTGAGAGAAAAGCCTTCTGAGTCATCACAGGGAAGATTCTTCAAGGTAGAAGCCTATCTAAGAGACAGTCTGATTCTGTGTATGTGTGTGCATGTGCATGTGTGTGCGCCTGTTCTGAGGCTTGAACTCAGGGCCTAGGCACTGTCCCTGAGCTTTTTCACTCAAAGTGAGTGCTCTACCACTTTGACCCACAGCTCCATTTCTGGCTTTTTGGTAGTTAATTGGAGATAAGAATCTCATGGGCTTTCCTTCCTTGGCTGGCTTTGAACAGTGATCCTCAGACCTCAGCCTCTTGAGTAGCTGGGATGACTAGCCCAGGGCAAGAGTCTTACTCTTGTATGAGGTCTTGAAGACTGCAGGCCCAGCACTTTCCCAAAGAGAACATTTAGGATCTTTATAGAATGCACCCAATTCCTCCAGCTTTGCCCCACACAGAGCTACAAGGTACTAGAAAGGTACAAGGTACAAGGTACTAGAAAGAGGAAGAGAAACAGTACAGTCTTTAGGAGTATCACTGATCAATTCTGTAGGCAAGGCAGAATTCCTAGGAACCCCGAATGCTCCCAGTGGTGACGCTGGAACCCGAGCACTGTGACCGTGCCAACCACACGTCAGCAGCATCTCACGATGCACCACTTTGCAGAGACCAAAGTAAGGCTCAGACAAGAGCTGTGGAACCAGATCAAGAAGACGGTGATAGAATTGGAATTCAGATGCATTGCCTGTCCCGATGCCCCAGGGAGCAGGGGCCCTCGGTTACCATGGGAACCACACCCCATGAGAGCCTGGCCACTCTGGAAGTTTTCTAACTTTATGAACTGTAGCTAATACACTTGGAAGATGGGTTCAGAATTTTGCCTTATGTCTTGCTGTCATTGGTATCAATTTCTAAGCTGCAGATTTCATTAAAGAAATAACATTGAAGTAGCTACTGATGGCATGGCATACACCAGCCCAATTCTACTTTAAGTGTAAAGTACGATCAGGATTTCAAGAAGAGGACAATAAGGAATGTTTAGGTTTTTCAAAGTCTTCTTGAAAGAGAACCTCATCCCTCCTCAGAATATTTTTTATTTTCTAAGTAATACAATTTGACCTTCTAAAACTATATTAAGAAGATGGTGTTAGCTGGGTGCCAGTGGCTCACACCTGTAATCCTAGCAGCCCAGCAGACTGAGATCTGAGAATGAAAGTTGGAAGCCAGATTGGGCAGGAAAGTCCGTGAGATTCTTATCTCGAATAAACTACTCAAAAAAGTCAAAAATGGCACAGTGGGTCAAGTGGTAGAGCACTCGGCTTGAGCAAAAGAAGATCAAGGACAGCACCCAGGCCCAGAGTTCAAGCCTCAGTATGGGCAAAAATATATTGTTTTTTAAAAAGATAGTGTTGATATGTGTATATGAATTCCTGTACCTCTACAGTAGAAAGTAGTCTCCCACATGGCATTGAGAAAATCTCAAAATGCTACCACAATTTCAGAGAAAAGGATTACATGAAAATGTACTGCATGCAGATTTTTTTTTATTTTTCTGAAGAGCATTTTTCCCTGAACTGATTTTTTTCAAATCTTAATTTTCCTGTATTTGTGCACATTTGGCTCATGTCAGTGAGAGAAGCAAAGCAAAGCTTGGCATTTACTTATTTGCTCTCTGGCTGATATATCAGGAAGATTTATTGTTGTGTAGTTAGGGCCTCAAGTGGAAGTTCCACTTAGACTGGTCATTTTCAAGATAATTAACACAGTACCACAGCACAATTCTAGCCTGTAATCTCAACATTCAAGAGACTGAAGCATTCAAGAAGATTGCAAGTTTGAGGTCCACCTAGTGAGATCCTGTCTTAAAACCAAAACTGTACAGCTCTTATGTAAGATCTAGCTGCATATTCCATAAAGAAATTTGGCAAGAGACACTTTATATTCCCCAAATCCCAACCTCTGTCTCAATCTCTTCATCATCTTTGTAATCCAGGCTAAGACAAGATCATTTTACTGCCACTGCATCTCTATGCCCAAGCTCAGAGCCTAGCACATAGGGACCCTCAATCAACAATCATGGAACCCATGATTGGACCCTAGACCAATGCTGGAGTTTTCATTGCATGGACTCAACATGAGGACACATGGTGGAGGACACTAAGGGACCTGGAAGCTGGCAACAGACAATCATTCAAAGGCATGTGGTTGGCCCTGGGAGAGGGATTCTTGTTATAAAACATCAAGGTCTCAGGACAGGCTGGGATACAAAGGCAGGAAATGGATCTTGGAAGATACTTGGCGAGAACAAGGCAGGACTAGACAGGGCTCAGGAGTTACCAAGACAGGACTAAGGTTATGGGACCTGCAAACACCTAGGTGTAGAGAAAGAGCCAGGGGCAAGGAGGGATTCAGGGTGGAAATATGACTGACAGAAGGATGCCACGTGCTCAGGAATGCCTGAAGGAAATAGCACTCAGAGCGTCACTTCTGATGAACTTCCAGGGGCAGGGTTCCATGGTGGATGGGGACCTCAGGGAGAGAAGGGTACAGGCCATGTGATGCCCATGGTGGCATTCCTGATCCTGCTGAGGATAACCACTGGGGCAAGAAGGCAAAGCATAGATGTTTCTAGAAGTAGATTTTTTTTCAAGTTGACTTATAATCCTTTTTCTTCCCTTCCATGCAAAGTATATCGAGGTTCAAAACCAGGCATCATGGATGAATGAAAAGTTGGAGCACTAAGACTTCAGCGTGCTTTAATAAATGTGAGACTTTAGTCTCTCAAAGTAGGGGCCATGCAAGAATCCAGGCTTTACTTGCTAGGAAAATTGGAATGTGGAGCTGAACAGGGGGAAAAGAGGATATCTGGTGACAAAGGGGAGATGATGGATAAATTAAGAACAATGACCATGGAACCCATAATGTAATCTAGAGGTTCACCTGCCTGCTAAGTGCCTGTACGTACACACACACACACACACACACACACACACACACACACACACACACACACACACACACACACACACACACACACACACAGAGGAACAAATAGGATCTATTTGTTCTCACTATTCTATAAAGAAAATGTTTCCAGGCAATAAATAACTGCCTTTGACATTTAACCAAAGCATGAATGCAACCAGAATGGAAATATCAGTGTGCTAAGAAGCGATATGATGATAAATCTCGGCATTTCATCATTTAATAAAGAATGGATGGTTCCTTTAAACCCACACTTGTCTTCCATTAATGATAAACGTGATGTCCCAGCCCATGGACCCTAGAAGGATTTTTAACTCAAGATTAGCTTCACTAGCCCTTGAGTTTCCTTTCACTGCCACCTAGTGAATTTATTTGGGAAAGAGTCCACAGCTGGGAGGGAATTGCTTTTTAAAGACAACAGCTTCAACCAGTAACAGCCCTGTGTCCTATTATCAAAAAGCAGGAGGGTTCAGGCCCCTGCCCAAAGGGCCAGGCTGAGATAATGAAATTCAGAAAACAAAGCCCCAGGCCAGTGGAGGCTTCTGGAAGGATCAGTTAAGATGAGCCACTGGTGACAGCACAGAGCGCCTGATCTGACAGCTTGGTTCTTTAGAATTAGTGCATGTTCCCTTTTATTCTCCTTTGGTGGAACCCAAATGCAGGGCACCATGGCACATTGCCCACCTGGATAACGTTAGGGTGAGGGAGAAAGCCCGTGTGCAGTGATGAGACGCGGCAGAAGCTCAGGTGTCCATCAACCGTACACACTCAGAGGCATCAAGACTATGCTAATGAGGCCCTCTGGGGGGACGATCACAGAAGTGTTGGAAGTGGTAATTAGAATGGAAATGTAGTCACCAGCAGCCCTACTTCCCGGCTCTGTCTGGATCTTGTCTCTCCTCAGTATGAACACAAAAGCTGTACCCTCTTCCCAGATGGAGAGCAGGCAATGCCCTGGCATGCCCAGTGCCAAAAGAATGCTGGCTTCTCCATCACTTGCTCACAGAAGTAAGAGAGGTTGGCATGGCACAGACTCTGAGCCAGTGAGGCTCAGCCTGGACACTGGAAAGAGCCTGTTCACCTGAGCATCTGCCTTGTCTGTCTCTGCATTGGCATGAGGTGTGCCGGCATGAATGGGCTCGGCCTGGGATCTGTGCTGGAGAAGTGGATTGCTCAGGTTGGAGGAATAGTATCTATACTGAAGATCTGCAGTAACTTACTGCTTTCAGTGTGTGTGTGTCTACACATATGTGCACATGTAAGTGCATATTTCTGTATATGGATGCGTGCATAGCTGTATTTGTATGCATGCACATGTATATATGTTTGCACATGTGCTTGACTGTGTGTAAGCATGCTATTATGCAGGCATGTATATGCTTGCATGCATATTGGCTGCAAAGTGTATGCATTTGTGTGTTTGTGTGTATAAGCATTAATTGATTGATTATGCTGAGTCTATTTTTTGTTGTTGTTGGTTAGTATTGGAGTTTGAGTTCAAGTGTTACTTGGGCCATTCTGCCATTTCCTTTTGCTTTCACTATTTTTCAGCTAGGGTCTTGTGCTTTTTGCCTGGATTAGCCTCAGACCATGATTTTCCTATCTTTCCTTCCTACAAAGCTAGAATTATAGGTATAGATGGCCAAACTCAGCCAACTTGGATGTCTTGTGAATACACACTGTCTTTGGTGGCTGGGTTTAATGGCTGTGATAGTTAAGGAGTTCATTGAGACCCAAGTAAATGAGAGCCAAGTGAACTCTGACTTCTTTCTTCACAAAAGAGACCACAGAATATTCAGTTCATGACATCTCTCTTTACTGGCTTGCTCTAGAGTAAACGTTTCTCTCCCCAGGAATTAGTTCAAGTGTTTAACACTTCTGCATGCAATGGACTGACTGCTTCCTGCTAGCCATTGTTTTCACACTTGGAACAGATTTGTCCCATTACAAACACGGTGATATAATTTGGCACCAGGCCACTCAACTGATTTCATGCCACTTGTATTGTGATTTACAGTTGTCGATTGGATGGGAATGCTTGAACTATCCACAGGGACGCAAGCTATTAATAGAGCCATGCCTACAGAGCCCAAGTAGATCGCAGGTTATCACTCCATTTGAATTATTTTTATAGACCCACTTCTAAATGTATTCACAACCTGAGTACATTACAGCCCATGGACCAGTGCTGTCACCTGTATCCATTTCTGCAAAGTCTTGGTTCCCGTCTGCATGTTGAGGTGAAATCCCCATGCAAAAATGAAGTGATGAACTCAAGACCACCTGGCATTTTCAGCCCATGTAGGATGTGGCAACTACTCAAGAGTGACTCACATGCTTTTCATTCAAGGTCCAACCTCTCACGGAGCCTGACAACACAGGGCCTCTTCTAGAGTTGGTATTCCCACCCCAGGACAAGACCAAAGCATACCAGTGGAAAAAGACTACTCACTTTTCCAGGAACCAATACAAGTAGAAGAATAAGACAATGTAAAGGACAAAAATTGAAAACTGGAAGGCTGCCAGCACACTCTGGATTTGGATTGAGAAAAGCTGCCAAAACAATCTTCACCCTTCTGTTCTTAGGGGGGCAGATAGATGCGTCATGTTGGGTCTTCCCAAGATCCCTATGTTGAAATCAAACCCAGTATGAAGGAGGTGGCTTGTGGGGGAGGGGGTAAATACATCATGCAGGTGGAACTGGTATGAGTGGATTACTGTCCTGATAAAAGAGGCTAGAGGGAGTTTGTTTGCCCCTTTTGTCATTCTCTTTGGCCTTGTGAGGACATATAGAAGTCACTGACTCTGAGGCTTGGGCCCTCGCCAGTCACTGAATCTTGCTTTCATCTTGCATTTCCTAACCTTCATAACTCTGAGCAATGAAAGTTTGTTGTGCATAAACTTACCTTAGACAATGAAGTTGTCTAAGACCACTTCTTAAATAAAGGCTCTTCACAGCAGTAGTTACGTGGTTATGTACAGAGAATTGGTTTTTATCTATGGTGTCCAAATCCCATTTAGAAGTAGGTTGTCGACTAAGATTGCAGACCCTGACAAAAAGCTTTTAGGCAACTTTGGAGCAAATTATTTCTCCTCTTTGTCCTCAATGTGGCAGTAGGTAGAGGTGAATGGATCAGTGGGCATTGATGGACTCAGAGCTGAAGGGACTGTTGAAAAGTGGTAGAAACTAGAGAGACTAGGCTAGTGGAAGGGGGAAGGTTCCTGGAGCATGCCTTTAAAGGGTGGATATACTTTGTCCCTACTCTCTTGTGCTCGCTCACTCTGTTCCCTGGCTGTCATGAGGTGAGCAGCTCTGCTCCATCACATGCTCCCAGAGTGTTGGAACCAAGTAACCATGGGCCTTAAGTTTGCACTGAAAGCTCTAAACCATGAGCCAGCTGCTCATCTCAGGTGTTTGTCACAGTAATGGAAACTAACAGGATCTCTCAACCCAACTTTAGAAATGAATGAGCACATCAGGTGTTTTCTTGCAATGTTACAAAAGAGAAGTCATTTAAAGAGAATAAGTTTGAAGCAACGGATTTTTTTAAAAACCAAAATCCCAGCCCTCTGGACTAAGAAAAGTCAAGAATCCTCAACTTCATAATCCAAGAGCTTCCAACCTAGGAGAGACACCTGCACATGGCTAAACAGACAGAGGAACTTGAAAGCAATCAATCATTTTCCACACAGCCTGCTGAGGTCATTAGCGACACAGCATGTTCAGCTGCTTTGCATTTTTGCATTTATTAAAGAACAAAAAAAGTGTCATTTGTAGAAGACTACATGCTGTGCACCATGGACTCCCTACTCTACTGGTGTGGAAGACACACTAAAAATATAATATTTGAAAATTTTTCATTCTTTAAATGAGTCATAGTGGAAACTTTAAATATTCATTCATCCTAATTCTCTGAAGATGTTTGTTCTCTTGTTGAGACGTAGTGAGGAATATTAACAATTATTAAAATGACAATTATCTAGTTTCTATTGATTGAGTAGGTATGAGCTAGGAAAGTATACAAAATGTTTTTTTTCTTTTTCTCCTTTTTTTTTTTTTTTTTTTTGCTGGTATCGGGGCTTGAACTCAGTAACTCAAAGTACTGGCTGGCTTTTTTGCTCAAGGCTAGGGTTCTACTACTTGAGCCCTAACTCCATTTCCAGATTTTTGCTGGTTAATTGGAGATTAGAGACTCATGAACTTTTTGCCCAGGATCCTTAGATCTCAGGCTTCTGAGTACCTAGAATTACAGCCATGAGCCACTAGCTCCTAGGTTACAATATGTTTTTAAGTGAATAATCTCCCCTCCTCCCCACCAACTCCTGGTGCTTGAACTCAGGGTCTGGGTGCTGCTCCTGAGCTTCTTTTACATGAGACTAGCACTTGAGTCATAGCACTACTTCTGGCTTTTTCTGAGTAGTTTATTGGAGATAAGAGTCTCAAAGACTTTTCTGCCTGAGCTGGCTTCAAACTGCAACCCTCAGATTTCAGTCTTCAGAGTAGCTAGGATTATAGGTATGAGCCATTGGTGCCTGGCATGAATAATCCTTTTAATCTTAACTTTCACAGTACTCTTTAATACCATTATCTCTGGTGTCTAAAGGAGGAAGTTGGGCACCTTACTTCCTAAACTGAGATTCAAACTTCAGATTATAGGATTTTAGATTTAGTTCTCTTCCTTGTACCTATGAATGTGGCAGGACTTAGGTTTTTTTGTTCATGAATGTAATTTCTATTCCCATCTTCCTCACCCAGGAAACTGTACTTTTTACATTGCACTACTGTGCCATAAGTTTGTCTACACAAACATCCTCACAAACATGAGTGATGTGTTGTAGTGCTAGCACTGATAGCTCCAATATCCCTGGGTGATAGGGAATTTGTACCTCCATTACAGTCCTATGAGACCACATCAGACAAATGGTCCATTACTGACCAAAACATCATTATGCAATGTATTACTATTTTAACACAAGAAGTGAGAAACTATCCAGTATCACACAACCTTGAGATTTTCAAACTTCTCTCTCTCTCTCTCTCTCTCTCTCTCTCTCTCTCTCTCTCTCTCTCTCTCTCTCTCTCTCTCTTTCTCTCTCTCTCTCTCTCTCTGCTCTTCAGCTCAAGGCTAGCATTCTACCACTTGAGCCACAGCACCACTTCCGGTTTTCTAGTGGTTTATTGGAGATAGCAGCCTCACAGACTGCCTTCAACTGGTCATCACAAACTCTGTCTCTCTAACAGCTCTGTGCCTGCAAATTTCCATTAGAGTTATGTTCTTAAAATGCAAGTCATAGCATTTTCTTCAATAGCCATAAAACTCTCCATAGCTCCCTTCACTTGACTCATACAGTACATATCTCTAAACACATGTTGCAGAGCCCCAAAATACAGCCTCAGATCCTACTGTGCCCCTTCTATCTGAACATCTTTGTTCAATGATCAAGAGGGTCCAAGACCTAAGCTATGGCTATGACTTGTCTTCCCAGAGCACTATGACATAGTAGACATGAATACAGCTTTGTAGAGAACTGTACCTTGATTGAGACTCCAGCTCTGCCATTCACTAGAGGTAGAACTTGGATTAGGTGTGTAATTCCTCAATTCTTGTTTGTATCATGTGATATACATTATTGGGATGATAGGTGCCTTCTGCTAATCATAGACCCCCGCATATGGTATGCAGGATATAGAAAGCTTCTTTCCTTGAGGAATTCTATGTTGATTCTCAGACCCATGTTTTAGAGCTACCCAGGACTATGGGTTCTATTCATCTCAACTGAGCCTCAGATTTTATTAATATCTGACTCAAGCCTGCTAGACTTTGTCCCAAGCCCATTTTTGGAATTCAACTTTCCTCTTCTTCTGAAACTGATGTGGTCTTAGTTGCCTCTTCCACATGCAGCTAGCAAGTTAGTCCAAATGTAGAAGACAGAAGAGCTAGAAAGTTGCCAAGATAATTATGATCCAAATAGTGCATGCGTACACACACACACACACACACACATACATGCACACACACACACACACACACACACACACACTATACTGCTTTAGGTGATCCCATGTGTAATTACTTAATTTTTCAAAATATTAGTTTAATTATTACACTTTCCCTTTTATACATCGAGGCATTAATGTTTAGACTGAATGACATGTGAGTTTGATTTAAACTATGGCAACCTGGCTGGCTTAGGAACCGCTCCCTCCATTCTCTAGCTGTCTCCTCCATTCTGTGTCTCTGGCATTGACACAGACCCCCAGTGAGAACACAGATCTCTGGTTTTCACATCAGAATTGAAGTTATCACTCTTTGGTGTTTTAAAGTTAGCTCAGCAAAGCTCATCTAGCTAGAACTGGGTGTCCCTATTGTGTATATTAACTTCATTTCTGTTTCTCTTTGATCTGAACAAATGAATTTCAAAGCACTTAATATCCTCTCATTTTAAAAAAAAGTTAAAGTAGTATGTCCATGCTGGAGCTTCCAGAATTTACTAGAACACTCAAGTCAGAGCTTGAGACACCTAGATACTCAGGGTACATGTGTCTACCAAAATTTCCCATCACAGATACTCTCAAATTATGCTCTCATGATCTGTAGCATAGTGAGTTTGGATTCTGGGAAAGCTGGTAACTGAGGCAAACTGTTTCAATAAAAGGATTTTCCACCACATACTCACCCTTGTAGCAATCTGAGTGCATAAAAGGAGCAGCTATTTGAATGCAGGAATAATCTAGCATCAAGGACATATATTTCATATACTTGCTGGGCTCAGGATCATCCAACACTTGAGTCAATATGAGAAATGCTAAATATACTTAAGAAGTTAGGATCACTCTGGATGACTTTGTTCTAGACATAGATCCTATGAAGTTTTTTTCTAATTGATGGAATGTCAAGTATGCTTTAGCTGCTCCTTCCACTTATATTTTTTTCATAGACTTGCTAATCATCTTTGCTGGAGATGATGGGAAAGCCAATCATTTGCTTTATTGTAGGGGAAAACTCTGAATTAGGAATTCAGTGTTAAATCTGGTTTCACTTGGTCTCTCCTGGTTACGTTTTTTGGGGCAAATGTTTTAGTGTCCTGCCCCAGGCTTCTAGATCTCCACAATGTGTGGGTTGGATGGCACTGAGCTGTTTAGACTCTAGGCTCAAATCTCAGGGGTCCTGTAACAACATTGCCAGCCCTCCTTCTGCCCATGTCCCCAAGATTCTGAAGAATCTTGGTTGCAACTTTTTTTTTTTTTAACAGTTTAAGAATCCCAACCAGGTGCTGGTGGTTCACGCCTGTAATCCTAGCTATTCAGAAGGCGGAGATCTGAGGATCAAGGTTCAAAGCCAGCCCAGGCAGGAAGTCTGTGAGGCTGCTATCTCCAATAAACCACTAGAAAATCGGAAGTGGTGCTGTGGCTCAAGTGGTAGAATGCTAGCCTTGAGCTGAAGAGCTGAGAGACAGAACTCAGGCCCAGAGTTCAAGCCCCACAACTGTCAAGAAGAGAGAGAGAGAGAGAGAGAGAGAGAGAGAGAGAGAGAGAGAGAGAGAGAGAGAGAGAGAGAGAGAGAGAGAGAGAGAGAGAGAGAGAGAGAGAGAGGAAAGAAAGAGAGAAAGAAAGACAGGAAGAGAGGAAGAGAGAGAAAGAAAGAAAGAACAAAAAGAAAGAAAGAAAAAACAAAAAGAAGGAAAGAAAGAAAGAAAGAAGAATCCATCTCTTTCTTCTTAAAGAACGTTTGAAAATCTCAAGGTTGTGTGATACTGGATAGCTTCTTGCTTCTTGTGTTAAAATAGTAATACATTGCATAATGATGTTTTGGTCAGTAATGGACCATTTGTCTGATGTGGTCTCATAGGACTGTAATGGAGGTACAAATTCCCTATCACCCAGGGATGTTGGAGCTATCAGTGCTAGCACTACAACACATCACTCATGTTTGTGAGGATGTTTGTGTAGACAAACTTATGGCACAGTTGGTCCTGTAAGAGTAGAACACATACAATTATGCACAGCACCAATATGTGACAATGATAACAACTATGTTACTAGTCTGTATATCTGCCATAGTTACCATTATTTTACAGCATATTTTTACCTAGAGAAAATATTCCCTGTCCAATAGAGTGCTTTGTTACACCAACAGGAATCTTGGACATCTCTTGAATGTACCAAGGCCTACACTGAATAATTGCCCAACACCATCTGGACTTGTGTAAATCTACTCTGTGATGTTTGCATAGTGACCAAGTCACTGAAGTAGACATTTTTTTTCAGAAGAAACTCAATATTGGCAACACTTGACTCTTCTATGTCTCATGAGGACTGTAAGAGAGCTCCCAGATCATCTTCTAACTGTTCTTCCTGGAGACAATGAAGTAGAAGGGCTGAACTACATCAATTAGACTTGTTACACATTTTTTTTCTAGAAAGAGTTACTTGCTGATGAAAATGTAAAATAGGTCTATGTAATTTGTCTCCTCAAAAGGCCCTTCCTTGAATACTTACCACTGGATGGAAAGCCAATGACATTCATCCATTTATTTATTTATTTATTTTTAAATTTTTATTTTTTGTGAACATACTGTACAGAGGGGTTACAATTACATGGGCAAGGTAATGAGTACATTTCTTATCAAGCATTGCAGCCTCCTCCTTTGTTTACCCTTCACATCCCTTCCCCCCCCCCCCCACCAAAGTTGTAAAGTTCGTGACAGTTTAGGGATGAATTACTTTCAACAGATCTTCTTCAGATAAGAGGAGAGATTTCAGGTCAAGAGGAGGTAGATGAATGGTGAGTGGAAAGGAAGGAGAATGCAGCCATAAATTTCATGCATAACAAGGAAAATTGAGAGGATGGGTGGGTTTTGGGGGGGAGGTGGAGAATGATGAAAGGGCAAGGTGTATTGTATTCATAAACTAACGTTGAATGGGAATCCCTTTGTACAACTACTTAATGATACTGAAAATATAACTAAAAACAGAGGAGAGATGAAAAAGGTAGCATTGGGAACATAAGGGCAAATGTCACCAGGGTAAAGGTGGAATGGTAAGAAAGGAGATGAAGTAGAAGCTATGATACCTTCTACCTACTTTATGTCCTGTTCCTATGTTCCTGACTATGTGACCTCTGTCCTCAAGCTTGTGAACTTCTGCTTTCAAATAGGCCTGGCTTCTCATCCAGGACACACAGCACAACTCCCCCAGCCCGTCGCTCCTGATCAACGAAGCCATGGGCCCTTCAGAGCACACCATACACACATGTTCTTTTCTTTCTCTTTTTCACTATGCTAGCAAGGTCATCTAATCTCATTTGGAACAACTCTCCCATCAGACGTGGGATGGACCTCATCTCTCAGCTCCTGGCAGAACCTTAGTGAGAAAATCAAGCTGCATTTATTGGGTGAGTTCAAGTCCCACCCGAGGCTGCCATGCTATTATGGACCTGGAGATGCAGGCTTCCTGTAGTTAAATCTGTTTTGGGGAGCACATAGATGCAAGAGAGCTAAGAAAAGATGCCAGGAGAAGAATCTGAGTGGGGATTGTTCACAGATTGGAAGACACTTTTATAAGTAAAAGACCCTAAAGTCCTATATCCGGAGTCAGTCTCCTGAGACATCCATTCATAGTATAGCTCTCAAGTGAGATGGACTCACACCCCACGCGTTTCTTATTAACCATGCTGGATTACACAGGTGTGTCAGGATACACTGGCCGATTTGATCCTCAGAATGCATAACATACATCAGCCTGTATGAAATTGACTATTTATAAAACTCTGGAAACCAAGGGGCTTTTGAATAAGAAAGGACATCTCAGAGCAGCTTTATCTCAGCAATCTTGCCTTCTGTAAACTTTCTCAGTTTTGTACACAGCCAATATCTGAACTTGACAAGCTTCCTCATTAGATGGATTTGCCTTCCAGTACAAATCTTGAAGGTAATGGGGAGAAAAAAAAACTAACCAAAAATTTTGCATGAATGCATTGAAAAGAGCAGGGCTTGGGTATTCTCGTTTTTTTGGCATGTAGCTCTTAAATAGATCTGACAGCTCAATTTTCCAATATGATATGCAGGAAATATGAAATTAGCTCCAATTATATCCGGTACAGTGATTATGTGCCTGGGAGGTTCTACACCGGGCAACTTGTCACAAACATGTCCTGGAGCTTTATTTTCTAGAATGTAAAACCCAGCCTGTGGAAACTCAAGAGCAGGGGGGAAAATAAGTCAAAAGGAGAAATATGCAAATATTTACTTTTTGTTTAATGTGGATGCTTTTCATCTCTTGTTTCATGACATCACTGTTGCTGGGCACAGCTTCCTAGGTCAACAGCTAAGGTGACAGAAACAGCCAGGGTGGCGTCCACCATTCTTTATGTTGTTCATGGACAGAAATAGGCATTTAAATCGTATCAGCAATGTGGCCATCTCATCTAAGATTATACAAAGGCATCCTCACTCAGACGTGACTGTAACTTTGTCCAGTGATAAAAGACAAAGAGGGTAAATTCTCTCCTCAAGACGGACTCTGTATCCTGAAAGGCAGATGTGATGTTTGGATCTCAAATAGCTATTTGATATCATGAGGTGGCATAATGATGGTGTTGGAATAGTAAAATGTCAGAGGCCCTGGGCTCTGTGGACTACCAGGCTTTCCAGTCAGCCTTGGGTTGTTTGATTGTGGACTATTTTCTTAAGACAGAGACATGTCCACTATGTTTAAGGTACAATGAGCTTCATTAAGCTTTAGTTTTTGTATTATATGCAGACGAATGTGAACCTAATTGGTATAAATAGAATCTTTTAAATAGCACGTTCTAATTAGTATATAGTTGCTAAGTTAAGGTAAGGTATCCCTGTTCAATGAGCTAGCTTATCTTGTCTGTCCACTCTGTGAGACTAGTCTTTATTGCAATGATTATTTGGATGGTCACTCAAATTTTTCTCCCTAGGTTCTTCTCCTTCCTTCCTGTTCTTTCTTTCTTTCTTTCTTTCTTTCTTTCTTTCTTTCTTTCTTTCTTTCTTTCTTTCTTTCTTTCTTTTTCTTTCTTTCTTTCTTTCTTTCTTTCTTTCTTTCTTTCTTTCTTTCTTTCTTTCTTTCTTTCTTTCTTTCTTTCATTCTTTCTTTCTTTCTTTCTTTCTTTCTTTCTTTCTTTCTTTCCTTCTTTTTCTTTCTTTCTTTCTTTTCTTTATTTCTTTCTTTCCTTCCTTCCTTCCTTCCTTCCTTTTTCTCTCCCTCCTTTCCTCTCTCCCATCCTATCCTTGCCCTTCCCTTCCTTCTTTCCATCTTCTTTCCATAATAATGCCTGAGAAGTTTATTAACACAACAAATATCATAAAGACTACATTGAAATGGAGTATTTCATATGAATGAATTCATGCAAAGCTTTCAGAGTAGCCACTGTTCCTGTTAGGCTAAGAACAAGCAACTATAGTTAGAGATGGTAGGATTCCATTTCCTTCTTGTGAATTAGACAAAAAAAAATACTGGTGAAAAGAAATACTTATCTCCTGTTATTTTCTCTGCTGTGTGTACCTCTTCCCATTCTCATCCCCTGGCAGTCCCCATTATGATACTCACTTCCCTGTTCTCAAACCCTTCCTGCCAGCTACACAGTCCTAAGTCTTGGCCAGTGTAATCCCTTCTCCTTTTCTACCAGATGGCCAATTGGAAAGTAAATTATTATGGACTGCATCTTAAAAGTCCCCTAAGTTCCATACACCAGCCCATGGCACCATTGGTAAGTGCTGAAATCTTTAGGAGGTGGAGCCTAATGGGAGGAAGTTAAGGCACTGTGGGGTGGGGCCTTGGGGGGAGGAAAGTTAGGTCATTGGGTATGTCCTTGGAAAAGCTACTGGGACCCTGGTCCCTTCCTCTTTCTCTTTTCTGCATCCTGGCTACCGTGAGGAAAGCAAGCTTCCCTGTCATAATATCTCGTCTCACTATGGGTCCAAAGCAATAGGGGCAAGTGGCCATGGACTGAAACTTGTGAAACCGTGAGTCAAAATGAATCATTTCCTCCTTTTAAGGTGATGATGTCAGTTATTTGTCACAGCAATGGAAAAGCGGCAAATATATTGATACCACAAGAACCTATCTGTTTCTTTCCCCTCCTGAGGCCCCTTGTCCAATTTCTATAACCCCAGTACAGAAAGGTGATGAGTGAGAAAATCAAGAAACTGTTACTGACCACTCTGTTCTCCTGGGCCAGTCACACTTAAAACGCAGGAGCTGGAGTTGGGAAAGTTGCCAGCAGTGCAGTTGATGTAGGTTCACCTAAGAAGCTGGAGATTTCATTATAGTTCTAACTGCACCTCTTCTTGATTGTGAGGTGATTTTTTTCATCTCATACAAGCCTGACAGCTGTCTAAGAGAGTCCCCAAAGAATGTGGTGTGGGAGCAGGACTGAGAACTGTGTCCTGAGACCGCTTCAAGGGCACTGGGCACTGTCTGATGGATCTGACCTTGTTTCCCCAGGCTTTCTCCACTGCCAAGGGGACCTCCTGCATTCTACATCCTCCCACAGCAAACTTCAGCCTGCATGCAGTCTCAGCTCACTTACTCATTTTTATGTCCCTGGCACTGGCCTGGCCCCTCAGGAATGGGTCATATGAGCAGCTAAATGTGTTTCCATGACATCTATTTTCCTTGGGCTTCATGGTACTTTATAAGCCTCAGAAGACATTTAAACACTAAAATACAATGTGTTAGATATAAATACAATGTGTTCGATATAAGTATCTCATAAAATATGTGACTAATTAAAATAGGCAATAGAATTTCATATGAAGCAATACATGGTCGCAGCATATTGTAGTGTGTATCTCTTAAAGGTAGAGGTTTAAAGAAAATAACTGTAATGCCTTTCTTTCCACTGAACTATAATTTCTTAATATTACCAAGTACTGTTTAAACTTCCTCATCCTCAGTGTGTGTGTGTGTGTGTGTGTGTGTGTGTGTGTGTGTGCGTGTGCGCACGTGCACACACATGTGCACATGTGTGTGTTAGATGTTATTAAGTTGTTTGTTTGGAGGAGGATCTAAATAAGGTCTATGAATAATAGGCTAATGTGACTCCATCCTTTTGGTGGTGGTAATGATGGTGGTACCGGTGCTACTGGGAATTGAACTTAAGACCTTGTATATGCTAGCTAAGTATCTCTCCACATGAGATTACTTTTGCATTGCTTATTTCCAGGAGTTTTAAGGGTCAAAACAGGCATTTGTACTTTCATTTAGGTATAAATTATGTCATAAATTTATGATGATATTTACAACTCACATCCAGGACTACAGGGTATCACTTGGTTACACCAATCTTCTCTCTCCCATGACAAAAATCTGGATCTCAGCCACACCTATATTGTCATTCATTTGATTCAAATATACTGTTCCAATAGTCTAAGACTAAGAAAATCAGACACTACCAGTTCCAAAGTTATGATGATTACTTGGGACGTTTTCCTTAGTTCTTTTTGTCTTTGCAAATATATTATACCCTTAACTGACAAGTTGATTCAAATAGTTCCTCTCCATGACTTTATTCCATTGACTAGATACATATTTAAGTTTATGTTGGCATTTTAAATGTCTAGAAGGTATTTATGTTTCATAATTATACAATCTGTTTACAGGATTCTAAATCAATGGAGCAAAGTATAGTTGAAGATTATCGCTTCTTTCATTGACTTACCTATGTATCTTCTCATTTTCCCTCAAGTAAACATTCTGTGTGTGTGTGTGTGTGTGTGTGTGTGTGTGTGTGTGTGATCTTTGCTTTATTATGAAACACATGTGCACAAATATCTCTATCTTTCCTTTTCTAGAAAACAATATACACTTCTTTACTTATAGAAAATAATACACAATCCACACTTCTTCATTTTCCTCTTGTTCATATTAGCAGCACTACGGATTGAACTCTTGAAGTCTTTGTGCTTACCAAGCCAGCACTCTACCATTTGATCCATGCCTCCAGACCCCAGCGTTTAGTTGTTTGTTTGTTCCTGAAATCAGCTGTTTTTAGCTGATTTTTCAGGGCTGGCTTCAGAACACTATCCTCTTTCCTGCACCTCCCAGGTGGTTGGAATTACAGGCCTGTACCATTCTTCTTGGCCTTCCATCTCACCTTTTTTTTTTTTTGGCCTAATAACATATCCTAGAAATTACCCTGTCTTGGCTCATTCTGTTTTAGAAATGCATGTGGTTGTATTAGAGTTTATTACCCTGGTCCCCTGTCAATAGGCATGTGGGTTATTTCAAGTTGACTATTTTGGCTATAATAGTGAATAGCTGTAGAGATACATGCTCATGTATTTTTGTCTATCTGTCTTAGAGACAGATCTCTAGAAGTGGGCCAAACAATACATGCTATTTATTCCACTGAAGCCTCTTCTACAGGGACTGTGCTATTTTGCCTTCCCATTAGCATTGTTTAGAAAGGTCCAACTCTTCACTGCCTCTTTACAGCCAGACTTTCAGGTTTTTGCTCGTCTGGTAGTGTAAGCCTGAGTTTACATTTTTCTTACTATGAGAAACCAAGCATCATTCCTAGGTCTCATTCCTGTTTTCAGATAAATGTGTTAAAAACATGCCTTATATATTCAGATTTAGCAATAATTTAAGGATGACATTGTGTCATCCATTTTGTATGAAGAAGAGCTGGTTGATGAGTGGATCTTTGGGAGCACTGACCACAGAGTCTGGGTAAAGGCTCCACAAACCCCTTGTACTTTAGGACAGTACATAGAAGGCACGTTGTGTGGTGTAAGTCTCCAGCCCTCTGTGAAATCTGGGTTATCTGATTGGGAATGGGTCTAAATGAGAATGATGCTTTAATGAACACCCTGGGAGACCTTCACCGTGTATTCTAATTAGAATCTGTTCCAGCACACAATGCATTTCTCTTCATCAAGACCTTAATCAAATTAGACAATACTGCTTAGCACAAAGAAGGGCTAAAGAAATACTTTGTTGAAAATAGCCTTAGAGAAAGAATATACTCAACAGCTAAGTCTCCTCAGGGAAAACAATGACATTGAAGATTGAAGGACCAACCATGTGGCCCCAAGTTGGCTATGGAAGTTCAATACAATAAATAACTCAAGGGGAGGGATACAATGAAATAAATCTTAATAGCAGAAAATAGCTCCACAGGAACAAAACAATGTTAAAAGGGGAAAGTATGGAGGGGGGATGTGCGTGTAGCTCAGGGGGAAAACATGTACTTCACATGTGTGAGGTCCTGGGTTCCATCTCTAGCACCGACCAAAACTAAACAAAATCCGATGGAGGGGCAGTATGAGAGAAAAAAAAATCCTATATACCGCTGGTGTTTCCATGATCCATCCCCACTCCCACTCCACCAGTGTTGGAGATAAAAGCCAGGAACTCATGCATCTCATACATGCTAGGCAAGCACTCAACCAGTGAACTAAATCCCCAGCCTGCTGCTTTTATAACGGGAAGGATTTCCACATTTTGAGTAATGCCAAATGCCCTATATGGAGTAACAAATATGAGTTAGGGAGCTGCTAGTGGAGTATACACATCTTAGAACAAACGCCACAAGCAGCAACTGTGACATATTTTGCCCCCTGCAAAGGTTCACAAGGAATCTTTTGTCTATTGTGTGTGACTTTCAACTCCCTAGTAGAACTTGATCCTCTAGTTACAAAGGAAGTGAAACTTCTACGAAGGCAAAGAAATCCAGCAATGGAAAAATCAGTGTAATAAAGAAAGGGAAAGAGAAATCCATGTATTTTTTTCTTTTGAAGAAAGTAAAAGTAAATTGTTACAATTACTACTGTCAAGCACTCTTACGTTTGAGACTATTACTGATGGAAGACAATACACAGATATCCATGTGTTTCTTTTCCTATTGAAACTGTCAGAAAATTCATCAACACTTGGTATAAATTGCTTAACGTAGATGCCAAAAAGTTTTTCACTCTATTTGCTTCTTACAAATGGTTGTTCTCTCTTTCCTTCCCACTTGTGATGTTTTATCAGTGAGTCACTAAAAATATTATTGAAATGGACTTATGATACACAAACGCTGCTTTCAAATAAGTCAAGTAGGTTTTATATATAAAAAAAAGACTGCCAGGGAATTTTTTTTGTCTAATTTAAAAATAGGGCGACATTTGTTTCTAAAAAGACTGGAAAGAATTCACTAGAAGGAAAAACCATTCCTTGTATTTTATGATCAAAGCCAGCAATAGGGTGCTGAAGACTTTCCTGTTTTTGAAAATGGCAAACTTAAGAGACCATCATAAACAGACCTTACTGGTTCTTTGCTTTTATGACTGAAGGCTAGAATTCAGAAGTAAACATTTGAACAACTGAAATGTGTATCTATGTTTGTTGTTTTGTTTTTGTTTTGAGACAATCTTACTATATAGGCCAGGAACCTCTTGCCTAAGTCTCCTGAGTGGTGTGATCATAAATGAGCCATACATTCACTTTTAAAGGGCAAAATCAGAAGACATTCCAAAGAAGTGACCACAGTTGAGATTTCTCACCTATGTTGAAAAATTCCTGTGAATTCTTTGGTCATGTAGAAAACCACTTGGTAAGCAGTTTTTTCTCTTCCATTTCCAAAATGACTTTGACCTGATAAAAATATTTCTTGCTATTTCTCTTAAGGAGTTTCCTTTCCCTGTAAATGTCATTTAAAAAATTGAAAATTTTCTGGTAAAATGCACATAACATAGAATTCACTTCTGGTTTTCAAGGGCACAGGTCAGTAGAATTAAGTACATTCTTATTGTTACCAATGAATCTGGGTCTTTATTGTCTCCTTTCCCCTCCCTAAGCTTGAGGCACTCACCATTCTATTCTCAGGGAACATGAATTTGACTGTCCTCAGCATTTTCTTCATTGAAATGACTCAGACTTATAGGTTTTTCTTTTTATTTCACCAGGAATTTATTTCTTATGATCTATCAGCATATAGCACCAAATTTTAAAAGACAAAGGACACTGGACATTAAGAAAGAGGTCCACCCCGTCGTTGGATCTAGTGCAGATACTTTTCTTCTTGTGTGGACTCTGCTAGAATTATTACAGAAACCAAGACAGGAGAGACTTATGTTTTTAAGGGTGGCTGATTTCCCTTAGTCTTATGTCTCCCATGTAGATATATATGGATTTCCATATATATATGTGTACATATATGCTTATATACATACGTTTAAATTGATATTTATATATGTGTTTGTACACACATCCACACACACTAGTGGTTAATTGGAGATAAGAGTCACATAGACTTTTCTACTCAGGCTAGCTTTGTACTACCATCCTCACATCTCAACCTCCTGAGTAGCTAGGATGACAGGAGTGCCCAGCTCCAGGAAATATTTGAGTTTTTACTTTATTTTTTAAAATCATAAGCTTCTATGCCACAGGTTTTTCCAAGGCACAGATCTACCAAAAGCTATGGGGACACCACCGGCATGCTGTAGCCCTGAGTGTTATCATTCTCGAGAGACCCTCACAGAACCATGTGGGGAGTCTAGCTTACGGATTCCTTGCCTTTCCACTGCCATTTATCCACAGGGATCGCTAGCTTGGATCACTATGGAAAAGACCAGGGTAACCACATTGTTGACACTGAATTTTAATACAATCAATCCATTAATTAATTATGGATGAATTAATTCATGCATAGAAGCCATGTTTATTGAGCGTGTCTTCCTCAGGCAAAACATGTCAAGTTCAAAAAAAGAACAAAGTCCCAATCCCAAGTGTGGAGCAACTTAAAAATCTGTTTTGTTTTTCTGCTAAATTGTTCATTGTTTTCTTTTCTTTTGTTTTAAAGAAATGAATGGCATAAGAGGTTGTTGCAGGACTCCATGGTGAACTGACAAACGAGTGACAACAATCTCACTTGTATTCCCCTGGGGAGAAGAACAAACAACATTGCACAGGAGGGCTAGGGGAGGGAGGGGAAGAAGAGCTGGGAGAGCTAACCTCTGGCAACAGGTGTTCTATAATTATAGAAAGAAGACAAGATCTCAAAGGCAGAGGAGGAAGAGTGTGAGCACATGCTCCATGTTGGGAAAGCTCATAACTTAGTTGAGAAACAAGGAGAAGATTGGTTTATTGTCAAGGAAGGGGACAGACTATAGGGGCCTTGTGAACCTGTCTCCGCTGGGGAAGAGCCTGGAGTAGATGTGTCTACTTTTGAATTTAATTCTCTAAGTAATTAGGAGCTAGGACAATCATTGAACAGGAGGAACATGATTTATGTGGCATTTCAGGAGGATTCATCGGGCAGGTGCATGCCATGGATCAGTATAGAGAAGACGGTGAAAGGCAGTGAGCAGTATGTGTTGATTGGAGGGCGGGGTGGGGGGGGGTGGGGGGGGGAGTTGTGGCTGCACTTTCTCTCCATTGATTTCCAAAGTGGCCAACAGCCTTTCTGAGATAACAATAGGTCCATCGGGACCCTCCATCTTCACCCTTGGCTTGGCTTGGAGAAAGAAAACGATTGAATCTAATTTCTCCCCAAATGCAAAAGGACAGCCCATTTTATGCCTCCATCTCTCTCTTCACTCAATGTGTATAATTATTATAATCATGGAGACAGACAGAGGAGAGGACACAGGGGCTCTGCCAGAGCGTGGACCAGTTCTGAATGCTCCTGGGCTGGATGGCAGGTGGGGAGCAGCTGTGTATCTAGTACAGATTTGTACTCCTCTCTCTCTCTCTCTCTCTCTCTCTCTCTCTCTCTCTCTCTCTCTCTCTCTCTCTCTCTCTCTCTCTCACACACACACACACACACACACACAACCTCCCTTTCTTCAGTCCCTGTCCCTCTCTGAGACAGAATTTTGCTATGTAGTCTGGGATCAAGCTTATAATTCTCTTGCCTCTGCTCCTGAGTGCTGGGATTATAGGTGAGCACCACTATGCCCAGATTCTCAAATCCCTTTGAATGGCAGGCTTATGTGTATTCTTCATACTTTAGAGGAGAGACCAGCTCAAGAAATTTTTTGTTGTATCACTCCATCACTGTTAATACATTTAAATTCCTTTCAAGGTACAATTATATATAAAACCCCATTTTTAGAAATCATTGGGTCCCTGTTTGTCTTTTTTTAAATAAAATTTTATTTTTTAAATCTTTTTTTCTTAATATATATTTTTATTGTAAAGATATTATACAGAGGGATTACAGTTACATGAGCAAGGCAATGAGTCCATTTCCTATCGAGCATTGTTACCCCCTCCTTTATTTTTCTGTTCCCAGTGAAGACTGGTCCTCCTCCTGAGATGCAGAAAGGACTTACAGAGCATCCTTGGAGCATCCTTTGGCCCAACTCTACCTGCAACATCCTCAGCTCAGCTGGGAGCGGCCTCTGCAGGTATCTGACTGCTACTAACTTTTCAAATGCTGTGTTATCCCAGACACGATTTCACCTCATTTCCCAGGCTTCCATTTACTTCAAATGCAGTCTGGAATCAGTAACAAGCAACAGCCCTAGGAAGAGGCCAACAGAAATGGCTTCTCAAAACCTGGTTTAAGGAAGTGGCGCTGTAGCTCAAGTGGTAGAGCGCTCGCCTTGAGCTGAAGAGCTAAGGGACAACGCCCAGGCCCAGAGTTCAAGCCCCACGACCGACAAAAAAAACAAAACAAAACAAAAAAAAACCTGGTTTAAAGCACGAGTTTATCACTGATAGCATGGTTCTTCAAGTCCTCACTGGGAACAGATTTATCTTGCTTTTAGACACAATTCTTTGTGTGTGTGTGTGCCAGTCCTGGGGCTTGAACTCAGGGCCTGGGCACTGTCCCTAAGCTTTTTTATTCAAGGATAGCACTCTTACCACTTGAGCCACAGTTTCATTTCTGTCTTTTTTGTTTTTGGTGGTGGTGAATTGGAGATAAAAGACTTTCCTGCCTAGACTGGATTTGAGCTTCAATCCTCAGCTATCAGCCTCATGAGTAGTTAGGATTACAGGTATAAGCTACTGGCACCTGGGAAGACCCAATTCTTGCATTACCTTTTATTATATATCTATTCATATATACTTATTTCTTTCTGTCTCACGACTTGCACAATTCTTTTTTGGGGGGTGAGGGGTCTGGTCATGGAGCCTGAACTCTGGGCCTGGGTGCTGTCCCTCAGCTCTTCAGCTCAAGGCTAGCACTCTACCACTTGAGCCACAGCGCCACTTCTGGCTTTTTTTCTTTTTGCTTATGTGGTGCTGAGGAATCGAACCTCATGCTTGCAAGGCAAGTGCTCTACCACTGAGTCACCTTCCCAGCCCTTGCACAATTCTTATATACCTATTTCTGTTGTACAGCTCTCATTCATTCAGCCTGAATTTGGGAAGGTCAGAAGGCATGGCCACTGGACACTGGCCATAAGAGCAGTGGGAAGGAGGGTTCGAGGCAGAAGTGGTGACCAGACAATTCTGCCCCAAAGTTCCAGCTTTTCTTTCAGATGCAAAGAATAGACAGGCACCTTTAGAGGTTAACTGGAAAAAAATTAGAGAAATTTAAGCAACAAAGAGCAGGGAGGAAATCTAAGTATCTCCAGTTAAGCTCCTCTCGAGTTTCAGAACTGCGCAGATCCGCCGGCAGGTGTCTTAGCCTGTATAATCCAGGGTTAAGCCAGCAGGATTAGCACGTGCTAGTGTTCTGTGCAACCGTGGCGGTCCTGGGAATGAAGGGCTGCAAACAGACAGCAGCGGGACAGGAAGAGTGGACAAAGAGAGAGAGATAAAAAGTGATCACCTACTCCCTAGCGATGATGTGCATGGAATTCACCCGCGCACCCGCTCAGTGAACAGTGTAGATCATGTAGAATATTCTAGAATTGTATGAGGTTCTAAGAACAAAGGGCAAACCTATTTCCTGGCACTCTGCAGTTACAGGTCTCAGGTCCTGGCATCTACCTCACCACTCAGCACAGTCTAAGGTTACTTCATTATTTCTTCTTTGCTTCTCTCTTTCTTTTTCTGGCAGTACTCGGGTTTGAACTTAGGACCTCATGCTGACTAGACAGCTGCTCTATGAGGTGAGCCATGCTCTCAACACTTTTTTTTGCTTTTTTTTAGTTAATTGTCAGATTAGAATCTTGTGATTTTGTCCAGGCTAGCCTTGGACTGCCATCCCTTCTAACCCTTATCCCCATATAATAACTTGGATTATAGATACATACCACCATACTCTGTTTATTGGTTGAGACAGGGGTTCTTGCTAACTTTTTACCCAGGCTGGCTTTGAACCATGATCCTTGTGATCTCTATCTCCTGATAAACTGGAATTATAGGTGTGCACAACCACACCTGGCTCACTACATCTTAATTATTCCTAATGAAAAGGTCCTGGTGCATGTCTGACTGGGTGATTTCTAGTTGCTTATAATATCATATAGTATACAGGGAAAGTAATTGATTGCTTTTTCTTCTAGTTAGCTATAACATAACTAGCATCTCCATCTTCTTACCACACTAAGTTTTGCTTCTATGACTGTTGTCTCCATAATTAAACCATCACGTAATATTCCCATCTATCACCTCTCTAGAGTGTCTCTCACGATTGTAGGTCCCCTCTGAAGCCTTGCCCATAACAGGCACTCAATAAATCGCTTTGAAGGAATGACCAAAGAAATTGTTCATAAAGGTCATCCATACGAATCAATTTCAAGACATCAGGAAACAGCAGCCAGAAAGAGAACACGTCAAGATCTTGAATCTTAGTTGTTTTTCTCCTCCAGCTATGTTTTGTTTCTTGCATGCAAATGGAGGGGTTGGTTATGAAAATTTCATAGGAACCAGACCTGACAGGAAAACAGGGACGTGTCTCTCTCTGGAAACATGAGCAGCATACAACAGCTTGCTTTATACCTTGAATTCCAGAGAACAAATGCTATCCCAGGGGTGGTATGTTTATAGGTCTCTTAAATGCAGACTGGACCTGTTGGAGCAGTTGGAATGGAAAAAAAAATCAAATGTTCAATCTCGTTTCCTATCTCTGCAGATAGCAGACATGGAGAGTTACCCCAAGAGATGATCCTATGGATAAAGCAATCCCAATGGAAAGAAAGGAAGGAGGGCTTCTGACCACAGGATGGTGGGGTGCAGAGGACCCTAAATGGGTCACAATATTCAGCTTTCTCCCCAGGAAGAGAAACACCATTGTGACAACAGCATTGAAAACAAGCAGTAAACGTGTGGCCTCATAAAAATCCTTGCCTGGATTCTCGGCCCTCTATAAACGAGACAATGCATGTACACTAGCACCTGGCATCATTTATCATCACCTGCCATAAATCCTCCTTTGCCTCCATTAAAGAAGAGGTGGCCATTAGCCAAGCCGGCCTACATCACCCAAGAAAGATGGATGCAAGGTTACTCTTCTGCTAGAGCTGGCTTCGTGCTGCAATTTACTTGTACCCCTTTTCTTAGCTTGGTTTGAGTTAATATTTTTAAAAAGCATGGCTCAGTGGTGACCAGGAGAATGTTCTGGTGGATGTACAATGATACAAATCATGGTGGCTCCAAGGACTGGCAGGAGGTATTGAAAGGGAGCACTGAGAGGCCATCCCCATCCATTCCTCATGTGACAGAGGACCCATTGCTGGGAGACACTGAACTTGTTTGCTTGTAGATTTAAGTTCCATCCTGTGGCATCTGCTCTCACAAATCCACAGCACCCTGAAGATGCTCCATCCAGTGTCTCCCCATTCCCTTCTCCCACAGCCCAATTACACTGCCTTCTAAGCTTCCCCAGCACCCCCAGCTCCTCCTCCATTCCTCTCATGTGGACGTTCTCCTAGGAAAGTCCTTGCACAGGGAACTTGCGCAAAGGGCCCAGCCTCCCATGGTCTTCTCTCCATTCACCCAAGAGAAGGCATGGACAGGGTTCAGGTATTCAGTTGTACTTGCTAAGAGACCTTGAACCCGACAGTCAGGGGGGAGTTCTAGCTAAGAAGTTGAATGTTTCCCCCAATATAGTACAAGTGACCGTCTCCTGGCTTCCTGATCATCATCACAACTGCTGTCCTCCATTTCTGAGCAACTGCAGCCGCATCTCCTAGAAGTTAACAGAGTTCTTCTAAGGCCATCAAAATGGCAGCGACTCTGGGCCTCTGAGATTCTACCTTCTATGTACAGCTTACTTAATCCATTTGAGGAATCTGGAGTACTTTCTTTTCTTTTTCTTCCAGAGAAAGGAGATGCTAGCCAGTCAAAGGCAGACATTAACCAGAAACAGATACTTCCTTGGTTACCCATGGGGCCTACAGGTAGAGGGCAGGAAGTAGGGGCTTGAAGAGCTACCAGGCTCTTATCTCAATGTGAACAGTGTGGGTGCTTGGTGATATATAGACGAGCGTAGTGTGTCCCAGAAAATGTCCTGGTGACTCATGGGAAGAAATTCAGGGCAAGCCAGAAATCTAGGACAGCTAGGTTTCTCTCTTTGGCTCTGAAAATGTGATCCTGTCTAGAACCTGAGGCGAAGCAGGCAAAAATGTCCTAAATATCCATGCAGTGAACTATGCAGCACTTGCCAAATGGTGCTATTTGGAGAGACTGTGAAACTGCCAATAAATCTAAACGTCAAATCTTTATACTTTGTGGTACTGGGAACTGAACTCAGGGCCTAGGCACTGTCCCTTAGCTTTTCTGCTCAATTCTAGAGCTCTACTTCTGGTTGTTGTTGTTGTTGTTGTTTTGTTTTATGTTTTAGGTAATTAGAGATAGTCTCTTGAACTATCCTGACTGAACTGACTTCAAGCCTTGATCCTCAGATCTCAGCCTCCTGAGTAGATAGGATTACAAATGTGAATTACTGATGTCTGGCTAACAGAGCAAGCCATTCTTTCATGTACAGATATTCCATCTGTCTGCCATTATAAGATACTTCTCTGAGAAGGCAGCCTGGGCTGGTGACAGTGACATTTGCTGTGATATATTGGATGTGGTGGGTTAACCATAACGCCAAACTTCCAATGAGCCTGCCCCTTCTGCATTCACAATGTCCTGTGATGAATGGGGGCTTCGAGCCCAACAAATTAGACAAGGTGACATTGCCCCGGCTGCTATCTGTTCTGATTAAGTAATTAATCAATCCTTAATTAGGAAGGACAGAACTTTGCAACCTGTCCCATAGACCTTCTAGGGAACAGATTCAAGGTGTGTGTGTCTTGTGTGTCTGTATGTGGCAATTTGGTGATGATATGCTTCTGCTTTTCAGAAAGCCCAGGACCAACTAGGACTGAGGGAATGTGGAACCTGCAGGTCCCTCTGCAAAGTAATGAGTTCCCCCGGGCACAGCAGGTGACAGCTGTTTCGGGATTGTAAAATATAGGTGAATTAAAAGCAGCTTGTACCCCTATTCTTGCCGATTACAAAGGGCTTTTATAGGAAGGACTCAATGTTTGGTGATTTTTCTGCCCAGTGAGGTGACATGCAAGTGTGCAGACAGAGCTATTTGCATCTTTTCCTGCCAGGATGAGCCAAGCCCTGTGTCCACACTTCCCAGCTCCTAGGAGACAGGCAAATCAGCCACTGTGTGTGTGTGTGTGTGTGTGTGTGTGTGTGTGTGTGTGTGTGTGTGTGTGTGTGTGTGTGTGTGTGTGTGTGTGTGTGTGTACATTCATGCGCACACGCACACACATGCACCAGTTCTGGGTTTTGAACTCAGGGAATGAAATCTATCCCTCAGCTTTTTTCACTCAAGGCTGGTGCTCTACCACTTGAGCCACAGCTCTACTTCTGGCCTTTTGGTGACTGATTAGAGATAAGTCTCAGGGACTTTCCTGTCCTGTCTGACTCTGAAGCGTAATCCTCCAATCTCAGCCTTCTGAGTAGCTAGGATTACAGGCAAGAGCCACCAGCCCTTGGATACACTCAGATACATTTAAACTTTATTTGTATTCCTCTCATTCCCTGGCACCACTCCCTTGCCCACCAGCTTCCTGAGATGGGTTATTCTGAGTTCTCACATGGTACTTTCAATCAATTCTGGAGGCTCCTGCTATTCCTTATATGTCTAAACTTGTTTCACTGCTGATTCCTCCAGGAAGCCCTCCCGGCCTAATGCTAACATCCTGTCTCCACAGAACACCAGTGTTCTTGGTATCTACCCGCTCTGTCCCTCCTAGATGTGACTCACTCTGAGTCCACGATCCTCCCTCTAACAGCCATGAAGAGACATTTGTTGAATGAGTAAGTGAGTGCCGGGGGTGACTAAGTGAATCATATTCATTATTCAAGAGATTATTAATTCATTGAGTGGATAAATGAACAATTGAGAGCTAAATGTTTCCAGTGCACGTGGCAGGGACTGCTGGCTGTTCATGAAGGCTTCATCCTGAGCATCTATTTTCTCCTTTCCCTGGTGGCTGGCTGTAGCTAGAGAGCATGAGGAGAATGACAGAGAGGGTCACACCTAGTTTGCTGAGAGCATTCCCCACCATGCATTTCTGATTTTACCTGAGTTAAATATGGAGACGACCGGGAGGTAGGAGTTTGTCAGGTACCATAACCGCTATTAGCTTAACTCACACCCTCCTCCTTCAGGACCCTCCTCCTTCTCTGGGCATCCACGGTCATTTTTGCTTCACCTTCCTCTGTGATGAGCTAGATTAGTGGCCTTTCTTGTACATACAGACTGTGATTCTGTGGCTGCAGGAGTCTGCATTGGCCACACCCTCCTTCGATCATGCCAGTACCAGTGCTGTTTACCCCAGACCGTGCTTCGAGAAGCAAGTGTTTAGGAGCTTCTCATCTGCGATCTCCTGTTCTAGAGAGGAAATGAGGGTCACAGATTTGACAGGGCAAGCACGATCCTGCTTGCAAGGCTCAGAGCCAAGCCCCGGCTTTCTCTTTCCCTGAAGCCCTGACTGTACTAGTTAGGGGTGGGACCTGAGAATCTGTATCTCTACCAACTCTAAGGTGATGTTGATGCCTCATTTTTGGGACCATATGCTGGGAAGCTATGAGTGTGTTGGCTAAGAGTATGCATTCAGGAGTTAGTCCCGCTGGCTTGGAGCCTCAGCCCTGCCACATACTGCTATGTCAATGTGAAATCAACCCCTCAGTGTCTCAGTTTCCTCATCAGTTAAATGAAGGGGTGCTGGGAATAGTCCTCTTCCTTGAGGAGTGCTATCAGCATCCCATCAATGTATGGACCCAGACTAGTTCTCTGTCAGATGAGTTTCTTACTATACAACTATAGTACATGTGAGTACCTGGAATCTAACTCTAGCTTATCTCTTAATAACTCTGGCCCAGAGCAAATTATTTAACTTCACTAAACTCCACTTAGTCTTTGTTCAATGGAAACTTTGCTTCACAAGAAGCTGTAGAGATTCAACAACAACAACACAGATACTGGAAGCATCATATGATCCCAGAGGTAGCCGCTGCTACAAATTCATAGCAAGGCAATTTGAGTAATACTCTCAGAAGCCACAGAGACAGGCAGTTACTAGTGCTACCCTGACAGGACATTTTTAATCTGCAGGGAGGTGGCCAGTTCAAGCCAGTTCTTTTCACCTGCCAGCTGCCCCGTCATTTGAGCCCAGAATGTTGTTTTGTGCCAATGTCTTTGGATGTCTTGCTTGGACATTCCAGTAACTGAATCCTATTCTATTTCTCTAAGCATCAACAAATCCAACTCTCTGGAGGCCAGGGCCTCACCCCTGGTCCCAGACCTCTCCCCATCCAGAAAAGCTAGGTTTCTACAAGGCCAGCCTCCTGGCAGTTACTGGGACCACTGCCGTGGGAATTTCTCAGCCTCTGTGTGCCTTTAGAAGTCACATCACACACACCAAGCCCTTCAGCAGTGGGGAAGTTTGCAACTATTCCAGAAACTTCATCTGCCTTCCTGAGCCTTGGAAGATTCTAGCAGGTTTTGTCCTCCATTCCTAGAAGACAGACCACTGAGCAGTTCTGAAACTTCAGTTGGGGTATCCATCACTATTTCTAAAACTTTAGGTACTATCCCATTCTTCCCAGTCACTTTGGTTTGCTTATTTCTAAATGGAATGTTTCTCACCCTCAAGTAAATAATAACAATCCAGTGATTCACAACTGAGATTGGCTTTTTGGTGGAGGGAGAAGGGGGGAAAGGGGAATCGTGCTGGGGATCAAACTAAGACCTGGTACATACTGAGCATGCGCTTTGATGGGCTGTTTAATCTACAACCTGTTTACTTGTCTAAAGTCCTGGATGGATGTGCTTGCAGGAGGTTTTGTCAAATGCCACACGGATCTGAGTTTAGGGCAAATATCTAACCGAAGACCCGAGAGCCCACACTGGCCTTCTCCCCCAGCCTGCATAATGCTGGTCTCTATGTATGAAACAAGGAAAGTGTTTCCTGATGCAGGAGAGTAGACTTCCTCACAGGAAGGGTTTCTCAGCCTCTTGATGAAAGCAAAGCTGTCTAATCAAGGACAAAGAATGGGAGTTTGAGTTCCTACTTTCCCACAAACTCATTCGGTGATTTTAGACACAGTCATCTTAGTCCTGGTGATAGATAGAACAGTAATTCTTAACATCACACTGTAAACCCAATGGTTCCTACTTCATAAAGGGACTAACTGAGGCTCTGATGGGGGTTAAGTGGCTTGATCCATAGTAACCCATGGATCCAGGACTTAAACCCAGGGTCGCTTGATCCCTACAGAGATTGTGTGGTTGTGTGTAACTCGTTTACCGCTCTGATGAGCCCTCCCTTACTGGTCCATGGTGAGACTGTGAGTCTCTGGGTATGACTGCAGACTGCATTTGGGCACAGCAACAAAAGACAGAGCTTTTTTGAATCCTGTCAGTCTTTCATTGCAGGGAGGATGGAGGTTCTCTGTGGGGCTATTTCTCAGCTTCTCCTTCACAGATGAAGGCAAAAAAGTAGTAGTTAATGAAGCAGCTCAGCTCTGAGGAGGAACACAACAGATGTAATCAAGTCAGAGACTGGAGGCTGGTTGTCCTGACATTCTGCCATCCGCATCCAGGACTGGTCCTGTCCCTCGATGGATGTACAGGGCCTCTCTTTTCTTGTAATCAAGTTTGATAACACTATGAAACAGTTACAAGCAGTGTCCACCAGCCATTTCTCTGCTGCCTTTGAAATATTTTAGATCTGCCAAAATAATTGCCGAGTTAACAAGGAAGTGGGGAATATATACCCCTGCTTTCCTGAAATGGAAGGCAAAAGAGGCTCTCCTAGGACGTCCAAAGTCTCTGTCACTCAGACAAACAGCCTGACGTGTGCACAGGTCAGATCCTGTTGTCAAGTCTTACTGAATCAACTCATTCTTTAAATCACTACAGCAAGGCACCACAGAGACAGGGGAGCTGATGAGATGGGTGTTTTATCTGCTCTGAGGTTAGAATTCATTTTTTTTTTCATCAAAGTGTGGCATCTGACCTTCCCTATGCTACAGCCCCAATAAATCAAGCAAATATTTATCCACCACTTGCTATGGGCAGAACAGTAACCTGCTATGGGTGGAGTCAGGTGCGCATACGCAGCTTCTGCGATCTCAGAACCTTCTCATGGAAAGCAGAAAGTGTCAACATAGGTAAATAAGTCTGCTACCTGGAGAACTGGTTTAAGCAGGACACAGGGTCCCACATAGCAGGAGGGAAGCGAACAAGCAGAGTTGAGGCCTGACTCTCCTCCATTGATGGAACTGAGTATGGATCGTACAAAAGACTTGCCTGGAGGAGTCTCATTTCTCCCAGTGTTGTCCCAATTTACCAGAATCTCTTTCCATCCACAGTCATCTAAGCCAGGACGTCAGGAGAAATGCTTAACACTGTCTTTTTCCTTATCCTTCATGTCATCGAACACCTCTAGCTTTCTGTTCTTTCCACTCTCTCCACTTGAGATCTCAACCCCACCCTGGGGCTACCAGATGACCTCCAGCTTCCTCTTTGACCTCTGAGAAGATCCTCTCCTCCATCTCCTAGGGCTACCTGGGAAAGAGGGGGTGGTGGCAATAGTAGTGATTAGAGAAACACTTCAAGGTAGTGGAATCCTCAGAATGTTCTGGAACAGAGGATTGTGAGGCTATCAGTACAAAATAGGAAGTTCTAAGAAGGGCAAAGAGGGGAATGCTCCATCAGAAAAAGTAACTTGTCTCAGTGAGAAGACACCAGGAGATGTCAGAAGTAATTTGCGGTATTGCGTATTTATTCTGGCTGCTAGGCCTTTCACCAAACTGTCATTTACTCACTGGACAAATATGTAGGCACCCGGCATAGGGCTACAACTGAGTGAGCAAAAATACATGCTGCTCATTGCTCACAGAGCTTTGGCGTCTGGGCGGGGTGCCCCCATATCCTGAGGAGCTCCAGGAGCCTTGGGGAAGGGACTGGCCGCCGGTGGAAGTGGAAGTGGGTGAAGCTGTGTTGGGGAGCTACAATGGAACTGAAATGAGGAAGAGAACAAATCCAGAGATAGGGAGAGCATCCAGGTCAGGGTGGAACCTGCCCCAAGAGTTCTGGGCACTCAAATAGGATACACATGTTGATAGGTTTTTGCTGTTTGTATAGGACTTTGTATATGGTGGCTCTGCTTTCTAACTCATGGCCTGTGCATTACACAGGTAAAGTCTGCTAGTGTGATAAAGAGAATGTGCACATGCAGGTGGAATCGCCCTGTGGACTGTAATGCTTTATGTGCATATTAAATACTGCCAGTGTGCTCATCATCACAGGAATGATCATCCCTGCTGCAAGAGCTGGCATAGACTCCAGCCTTCCTTTACCCACACTGCACTGCGACTACCCCATGGTCCTCTTCATTGGGTGACATGAAGATTGTGAAGTGTGGTGGGCATGGGTGGGCTGGAGACAGGAGAGCCAATGAGGTGCGATTAAATAAGCCCCTTTGGAAAGTCTGTAGAGGAACATTAAAGGCACTATATTTCTTCTGGCCTTCCCCATGGCTTCCCCACACCACCTACAACTTGCCTGGTGAGGAGAAACCTTACGACAGACCACAGCCTCCATCTCAAGGGCCTAAGAGCTCACCTGCTCTTCTCCAACGTTGTGTATGGTCTCATTAGTGAATCATCTCATTAAGCATTGCTAGTTAATAATTCATGGAACCCAGACATATTTTTTTAATTCATGTGATTTAAATCAGGAACACGATATAGAACAAAATTATCCTCTGAAAGCCTCAGGGGTTTGGTATGGAATAAAAATAGCTAACATTAATATTAGCATTATGATATGTGTGTATATATAAATACAGATAGAGAATATATGAAGTGTTGAACACTTCAGAATAGAATTTCATAATAGTTCATTTCAGAACCAGTTGGAAGTCATAGAAAGGGTCAACCAGAGTAGAATGAGCACTGGGAAAGAAACTTGATTTTAGACACTTCTCTGCTAGGCAGGAAAATCTGCTGGTGGCCTGCCTTCTGGGTAGAAGGTAGCCTTTGGATACAGACATCCAACCAATTGTCACCCCAAAATGAGTCCTTTTGATACCTCTCCTCATGGATACCTCAGGCTCCCAATAAAGCTTCCATCCATTGGTCAATCCATGACAAGAAATTTGGGTACACACACACACACACACACACACACACACACACACACACACACACACACACACACACACACACAATCTTCACTCAGGAGACAGAAGCAATCAAGAGACTGAAGGAAGAACAGGATGGTTATCTGTAGTCTACTGACCTGAGATGTTTAGCCCTACCTGTCCTTCAGGGACTGTCAAGATGCCACTGTGGCTTTTCCTTTTAACCGCTATAATAACCTCTTCACTCCTGCTCCAAACACCCCTTCCTTTGCAGCCCGGATTGACGACCCCTGCTTGGCTCACAGTTACCCTCTGGTCTGCCGTCACACAGGCAATTTCCCTGACCAGCGGGGCATAAAACTCACATACACAAGCAGGTAGGATTTCCCAGAATGCCCTGCGGTCCTTTCCAAGTTAGTCACCATTCATTCTGAGGAGAAAGGAAGGCAGGGCGAATGCGAATGTGCTGTGGGAAAGCAATGGGAATGGTTGGCTGGCAGTGCCAACCTCTTAATGTCACTTAGCTTAATACTGCAGAGGTGTGGGGAGCCTCATTGTCCAGCTCTGAGCTTCCCCATGGGCAGCTAGGGAAATCTGTGAGGCTTTCATTAGGGAACTGACAGACACAGGTCAGCAGAATTAGCATGTTTGGAGTATTTCCCAGCATCCCTTATTCCTCTGAACACTCTCCTGGGTGTGTTGGGATATACACTTGTGTGTTTAGATGGCTGGTTGGGGATTTAGGAAGCAGGATGCGAGAGGGCCATCATGGGCTCAGAGGCCATTATTGATTCTCTATTCTCTACTATGTGCCTTCCAAGCTCTGGGATTACACATATGCTTCATTGTACATGCCTGGAAAATAGCGGTGATAATGATGGAGATGTATTGTACTTAAAACTGACAAGTTGAGGCCAGGCACCGGTGGCTCACACCTGTAATCCTAGCTACTCAGGAAGCTGAGATCTGAGGATCACAGTTCAAAGCCAGCCCAGGGAAGTCCATGAGACTTATCTCCAATTAACCACCAGAAAACCAGAAGTGGGTTGGCCCTGTGGCTCAAGTGGTAAAGCTCTCGCCTTGAGCTGAAGAGCTGAGGGACAACACTCAGGCCCAGAGTTCAAGCCCTATGACTGACAAAAACAAACAAACAAAAAACAAATATCAAAAAACAAAAAAAACGGACAAGTTGAACAGTAACCTCCTTATACAACTAAAGTTTTTGTTAACTTAAAAAAATTAAAAAATACTTTCCAATCTGAATTTACAATTCAGTTTTTGATGCACATTTTTAAGTTCTCAGAGGTATGGGGCCAGGAGATAGATTCTAGATGTTCAGTCTATTCTGAATGCACTCTGATTCCTCCTTCACCCAGCTTCCCTTCCACCAAGGTTAGCCCTAGACTTCTCCCTACACTCCTCCTTCAATGCTTTCCTATGATCTTGTTTTAGTTAATCACTAGGAGCCAGAAGACTTTAAAAGATCGTGTCTAGCTGGACATCAGTGGCTCATGCCTGTAATCCTAGCTACTCAGGAGGCTGAGATCTGAGGATCGCAGTTCAAAGCCAGCCCAGGCAGGAAAGTCCATGAGACTTATCTCCAGTTAACCACCAGAAAACCAGAAGTGGTGCTGTGGCTCAAGTGGTAGAACTCTCGCCTTGAGCTGAATAGCCCAGGGACAGCACCCAGGCCCAGAGTTCAAGCCCCACAACCAACAACAACAACAACAAAAAAGGTCAGGTCTCATATTGTGCATTTTGCAGGATGAGATAATAAGTGAAAATCAGACCCTGCCAGCAAGGCCATGCCCAGTCCCGGTAACCTCCTGTGGGCATACTCCTTTACCCACCTGCCTGCCAGGTGACTTCCTCAGTATTCAGATCGCTCACCTATTCCTCTTCAGTTACTGACACTTGCTGGTTATTCCAAGCCCACAAGAGTCATGCCATTAGGTGAAGCTACCAATGACCATTAATGGTGAGGTGCAGTAAGTTACCACATCTGGGCACATGCTCCCAGGCCCAGCCTCCAGAGAAAGCACCGTGGCTTCAGCTTTGTTTCCCATCAGCTGGAATGGGATGAGTATAACTTGGATCTTAATGCATGAAAGATCATCTTCTCTGCAGGAATAACACCTCTACCACCATCTTCACCACCACCCCACCCAGAAGAGTGTATTTGAACTCTGAAACAAGACTCTAAGGCAGTCTGCATGCAAACACCTGAGCTGATTAATTCTCCTGTGAATGTGTGTATGTGTGTGTTTTAAAGTCACAGAGAGTGACAGGAAGCTATTGCATCTAACAGAAGCTTTGAGTTGCCCTGGCATCTTTCCTTCTTTCTTCCTTTTCCGTTGAGACCAGAATCTTTTGAATTTTGCCTTGTGACTGGAGAGCTATCAGCACATTCTGATTTCAACATCAAGAAGTTGTTTGCCTAATATGAATGAAGTGATTGAAGTTGAGTAGAGACGAGTAGAGAGACATGATAAAAAATTCACTCTACGTAGTCTGGGAAAACCTGTTCTCCTTGAATATAAACACCTCTAAGATGCCCCCCACCACCATCCCCACCAGCTTCTTTGTGTGTGGATCTTATTCCTGCCCTTGATCATCTCTCTTTTCATTAGCCATCAGTTGCATATATATATTTTCCCACCTCTGAATACCTGAGGGTATCTGCTTCCTTCCTTCTCAAAGTTTTCTCAAAGAATTTTAATGGTGTCTAAACACATTTGCATCCCTGCCTCTTTCCATTCTCTCTTCCTTTCACTTTCAGGAGACGGGATTATTTAAGGAGACATTTTGGGCCAAGAACACTTTGAACAAAGCTATTCTGCACCTAGTGTTGCACAGTACAAACATATTCTAGCCCCTCACAATAAGAAGCCAGTTGTTAGATACAAAGACCACACCAGTACCTCAGCAATTAAGCAGAGGGACCAAAAGACCAAAAGCCTCTTTACCCAAAGGGAGTGGGAAATGGATGGTTATGTTTTCAACTATCTGGATCCTAAAGCAATTGATAGTACACTTGCTTATTTAGTCACAAACATTCATTGATCACTTTAAGTATGTCTAGCTCAGGACTACAATTTCACAAGGATATCACAATATGGAAGTTAGGAGAAAGTAGTGGAGCCAGGCACCAGTGGCTCATATCTGTAATCCTAGCTACTCAGGAGGCTGAGATCTGAGGATCATGGTTTGAAGCCAGACCAGCCCCCCCCCCAAAAAAAGACTGAGATACTCTTATCTCCAATTAACCACAAAAAAATAGAAGTTGAGCTGTGGCTCAAGTGGTAGAGTACTGTCCTTGAGAGCTTTCAAGCCCCAGGACCAGCATATGAAAAAAGAAAGAAAGAAAGGAAGAAAGAAAGAAAGAAAGAAAGAAAGAAAGAAAGAAAGAAAGAAAGGAAGGAAGGAAGAAAGAAAGAAAGAAAGAAAGAAAGAAAGAAAGAAAGAAAGAAGGAAAGAAGGAAAGAAAGAAGGAAAGAAAGAAGGAAAGAAAGAAGGAAAGAAAGAAAGAAAGGAAAGAAGAGAGAGAAAGGAAAGAAGAGAGAGAAAAAAGAAAGAAAAAGAAAGAAAGAAAGAAAGAGAAAAGAAAAGAAAAGAAAGAGGAAATAGTAGAATCCAACTGTCTCCAGAGGAAAGGTCTCTACAGCCTTTGCTCTACTTCTTCCTAAGATAACAGTCTTTTTCTAGTCCTGTAGGAAGGGTTAGATGGAAATCATAGGAAAAAAGATCAATTCAGATAACACATTTGCATAACATAAACCTATAGGAAATGGGTACTTGAAAGGGGTAGAGTGGGGTCAAGGAGAAAGAAGTAAAGGAATGAAGAGGGGGAAAATGCAGACAAGAATCCAATGTACATCCTACAAAATTAAGAAGCGTGAGGGAAGGGATGAGTGGAGGGGGATGGGTAAGAATGTTGAAAGGGGTGACACTGCTCAAGATATATTGTCTTATCAACTGCTTTGTTAAATGGCAACTCTTTCGTCTATTTATCTAAAAGTAATTTAAAAATAAAACATTCTCTCTTTAATACCAAAACAGAGAGAGAGAGAGAGAGAGAGAGAGAGAGAGAGAGAGAGAGAGAGAGAGAGAAGCAATCCAACCTGCTTTATTACCTCTCTAATGCTGCAGGCACAGTGGACCCATAGAAAACTGGCGGCTAAGTAATTTGATCTACCTACTGGTGTAAGACATCCAGCCAGTTCAAGCACTCTGGAGGGGTTATTAAGATTCCAGGACACTTTCTATTCAAGACAGGAAATGTTTGTCGATACTCATTGTTCTTAGCTCCATACATGTCCTTGTCACCATAGCTTGGATAAGTCACCCTTCTCGAAGGATCTCCGAAGCTTCCTGGGGTCCAGCCTCACCAGGAATCCCCAAGACCTTTCTCCATTAAAATAAGCAGTCTTCCATTCTGAGCTGTGAGTAGCTGTCTTACTGTTGGTCTATATGTTTATAATCACCTTCTTGGTATTGTTACTAGAAGAAACATGCAAATGCAGTTCGTGGTTGTTTGGAATTTGGTAGTCAGAGAATGGTGGTAACTATAGGAGGAAATCAGAGGTGCGCAGACTACAAGATAAGCATTATCTCAGAGCATCATTTCATGTCATAAATGATCCACACCCAAAATTCATAAAGGCACAGATGAAACCATGCTCTTATCTCTATTAACAATGGAAACCAATAAATTCTACTCAAAACATAGTTCTTGGGTTTTTTTGTTGTTCTTTTTTTTGTTGGTCGTGGGGCTTGAACTCTGGGCCTGGGCACTGTCCCTCAGCTCTTCAGCTCAAGGCGAGTGCTCTACCACTTGAGCTACAGTACCACTTCTGTAAAACATACTTCTTACAAGAGATATCATTACTTGTTTGCTGGCTAGCAGCGTGAATTCAATCCTCTCCTCTGGAAACTCCTAAGATATTAATTTCTACATATGATGATTTTTCCACATATATGGTGATTCTTTTCCTTTATGTCTTTTGTGTGTATGTTTGCATTCTACAAAACAACTTAGAAACACTATCACAGGAAAAGTGTGTGGAACAAGTGCCTTTCTTGTTTTCCTAATTATACGTGTTCAACTGTATGCCTGCGGTTTTTTTGCTGAATACCTAAATTGAAGACCAGAGGGTATGGTTTTTTAACCAAGGATTTGTATACAGGCCAGGTGTCAGGAAAGCACTTTGTACCTATTGTTGGATAGTCGCTGTAACTGCTGAGATGAATGTTGTCAACTTCCTTGTCACTGAAGGGGACTTTGAAGATCTCAGATAATAAATTGTGTATGTCCTATAGCCTTAGCCTCTGAAGCTGGACATTGATCCCTTCTTCTTGAGATTCTTTCTTCTTTTCTCCTCCTTGATGCTACTACTAGTTCTCATGTTGGCTTCTTCTTTGTGGTTCATCTTCCTCTTCTAGGTTCATACATCAAACTTCATAGTAATTGGAGGAAATAGCCATGGCATCATCTCCCACTATCTCTTTCAGAACTATCTTTATTCAAAAGAAAAAGTGAAGATATGAATGAAGGAGGGAGGGGGCGGAGAATTCAGTCAAGAATTCATTGGATACACTACAAAATTAAGAAAAATCAGAGAAGGGTGGGCCCAAGGGCGGGGTGAGAATATTGAAGGAGGTGACACTGAGCAAGATGCATTATATTCACTAACTGCTTTGTTATATGGCATCTCCTTTGTACAACTACTTAAAGATAATTAAAAAAAAATTATTTTTGGGTCCAGTAGTGGGGCCTGAACTCTGGGCCTGGGCGCTGTCCCTCAGCTCTTCAGCTCAAGGCTAGCGCTCTACCACTTGAGCCACAGCGCCACTTCCAGCTTTTTTCTTTTTGCTTATGTGGTGCTGAGGAATCGAACCCAGGGCCTCAGGCATGTAAGGCAAGTGCTCTACCACTGAGCCACCTTCCCAGCCCAGATAATTAAAATTTTTTAAATGATGCCATAGCTCTACTCCACATCTTTTGGTTTCTGTTTTGCTAGATAAGAAAGTCTGTAGTTCTCAGGGAAATAAAGAATTTGCCATTGTCCCTTCCTGACAAAGGAGGGGACTGGGGACACTGAAGTCGGGCTAAGGATGTGATTTTCCTGGAAGCTTCGACCAGGCAAAATGATGGATAGAAGGCCAGCTCTTGCCTAAGGATGGCAGAGATTTGGCCACTAAAGGCAGGGGAAATGCAGAGCACAGGCCATGGTAGGAAGACACATACCAGGGATGAGATTTCAGGGAGAAGACAGGAGATGGGAGACTGGATGAGATGTCTGAGCGTCAGAGACACTAGCAGTCTTGTATCTTATCAAGATCCCATATTCAGGAAAGTAGTAGAGAAAGAACTTGATGAAGTTTCCATTCTGCACTCTGCACAGGCCCACAGTGTACTTTGTCATTTCTGGCGTGGCACCTATATCCTACTACTGCTGTGAAGAAGGCATCTTATCACCAGTGTCTAAGAAAACGAGGCCCACAGGGCAGGACCCGGCAACAAGCGCACCATGTGACTCAATCCCCTCTGCTCAGCCTATCTCCAGTTGCTCCGGCCTCTTCTGTGACATGCTTACCTCTGGGGGACACGTCTTGAAATGTGCTGAGCATTAATATACTGCTCAGCTTTCCAGTCCTTCTCCACACCTCCAGTCCACCCCTCCTATCTACAAGATGCTATTTCTCCTTTAAGTTATAGCCAGGATGTGACCTGTCCTATGGAGCTTCCTCTGATCCATTCCAGCCCCACCTCCAGCATAACCCCCCCCTCCCCCCCCCCAGGTAACAGTAATTGCTTTTTTCCCCTTCACTATCACATGAAAGTTTTTTAAACTTACTTCTCCCCAGTGCTTCTCACCATGTGGCCTTTCTAACTTAGTGTTAGGGAGTGTGTGTGTGTGTGTGTGTGTGTGTGTGAGAGAGAGAGAGAGAGAGAGAGAGAGAGAGAGAGAGAGAGAGAGAGAGAGAGAGAGAGAGAGAGAGAGAGAGAGAGAGAGAGAGAGAGAGAGAGGAAACAGAGAGAGAGAAACAGAGAGAGAGAAACAGAGAGAGATATTTACACTATTAGCTTCTTGTATCTTTAGACTCTGGCATAATGACTTTTTTTGTCTATACCAGGATTTGAACTCAAGGCCTCTAACTTGCTCAACTGGTATACTTAGCTGGTGCTCTACCACTTGACACATGCCTCTCACTTTACTTTTTGTTGAATAGTTTGGAGATAGAGTGAAGACTTTCCCCCTCCCTGGGCTGGCTTTAAACCAGTCTTCCCTATTTCAGACTCTCCAGTAGCTAGGATTACAGGTGTGAGCCACCAGCGCCCAGATAAGTGAATATATTTCATAAAGGTTGGTTGACAAGAAAACATTTCATTTCCACTTAAATATCACAAAAGGTATGCCGGAACAGATTTTTACAAAAGTTATACATATATGCCTTAACAGATTTTGATGTTGTTAGAAAGGAAAGCTCATGTAAAAGACAAGGTTGGGGTGAATGGTTTTTATGAGGATCACTGCTTTATGATAAACCCTCTACTGATGGAGGCATATAGAACGGAAAAATAATTTCTTGTAAAGAAACATGCTACAAACAGGGAACATATTTCTTTCTTTCTTTTTTTTAGTCGTGGGGCCTGAACTCTGGGCCTGGGCTCTGTCTCTCAGCTCTTCAGTTCAAGGCTAGCACTCTACCACTTGAGTCACAGTGCCACTTCTGGCTTTTTCTGCTTATGTGGTTCTGAGGAATCAAACCCAGGGCCTCATTCATGCAAGGCAAGCACTCTACCACTGAGCCTTTCCAGCTGGGAACATGTTTCTTTATTGAAGAGTTCCATATTTACTGACTTTATCTCCTTGTGAAAGCATCCTCTCTCTATATGCAGTACTGGCTTTTCAGGATATGTACACCATTGACATACAGGGGTTGGTGAGAGTCTCTCAACCTTTGAGCATGGATTTCTAAGCCAAGCATACTGTCCTGCTGTCAAGGGAAACTGTCAAACAATTTAAGTCCAAAATTGGACCCAGTAAAATGCCAATCCTCCAGAAGGCCTGATCGCATGGTGACTGCTTCTTAGAGTATAAATACTGTCCAAAACTCATCAAACACCTAAGAGAATAAAGAGAAACAGTAGTCCTGATCTATGCATCCTTAACTAGAATCCAGTCCTTGGACATATATTTGAAGAATCTGCAGACGATACAGACTCCAAAGTGAATGCCTGAATCTTTGCTAAGCATCTAAGGCATTACAACCTGGAATAGACCTGGAAAACGTGAACCAAACACCTTCATTTACCAGAAAGGAAAACTGAGTCCAGGGTTGAGCCAAGGGCTTAAAGCCAGATGGAATTTTAATGGGAAGAACTAATGGAATGATCTTGTATCATCCTACGACATCTGATTGCCTAGGTAATGTTTAGGTAATATAAATAAAACTCATTTTTAAAAATGGGGACAAACTGTTCTCCAGAGGAGTTATATAAATGACCATTAAGTATGAAAAGATGTTTAAAATCACTAATCATTAGAGAAATGTAAACCAAAATCATAATCTGATACTGCCTCAGACCCATTAGGATGACCATGAACACCCCCCCCCCCAAAAAAAACACAGCCAGAAAATAACATGTTGGCTGGAGGAGGTGGAGAAAGTATAATACTTGTGTCCTGTTGCACAAAATAAATGAACATGAAATGGTTTCACTGCTAGAGAAAAATCAATGGTTTTTTTTAAAGGTAGACTTTTATTCTACTCTTGGGGATATTTTCCAAAGAACTGAAAGCAGGGACAGATACATTTGTCTATTCATGTGTAGAGCAACATTACCCTTCAATAGATGCATAGTGAGCAAATCATGGTAGCTCTATACAATAGAATATTATTCAGGCTGAACAAGGAAAGAAATTCTGACACATACTACCCTGAGGGTGAATGTGGAGGACATGATGCAAAGCGCAAAACCCATTCCCGAAAGGACAGATTCTGTATCACTCCACTGAAATCAAGTTCTTAGCACAGTCAGATTCACAGAGGCAGAAAAGAGAATGGTGGTCGCTGAGGTTGAGGAAGACTTGGAAATTGGGGATTTTTTTCATAGGTACTAGGCTTTTAGCTTTGCTAAATGGATGGATGGATGGATGAATGATAACCACTCTAATGTAAGTACACTTAATGCCACTGAATAATGTTCTTAAAATGCCTAAGATGAGAAATTTTATGTTAAATGCATTTTTTGCCACAATTAGAGGTGGTTTTTTTAAAAAAAATTGTATGGGGCAGACGTTTAGAATATATGTGATCTTTTTCACTTAAGAGGGAACAAAAAGAATGGGAATTTAGATGAGCTGGAATAAAATGCCAAATTGCAGAGGTACTTGTGCAAGATAATATAAGTGAAGGGAGAGGATGTTGTCTCTATGGTTGTGGGGAAACCCAGTGCCCCTCAAATTTCCTTCTCCCCTGCTGGCTGATAGTCACATCTTTTCCCCTTAAAACTTTCTTTTTTTAACATGACGTTGCATTAAGATGCAAATCAGTGTTCCTCTTGGGAGCTATGGCACAATCGCATTGCCACCTGTCTTTAGGGATTTGGCTTCAGCTAAGAAGTCATTCTGAGGAGCTGGAAAAGAGAGGGAATGGTAGTGAAGGTGAAGCCTAGAATCTACTCACCCAGAGAAGATGCTTTTGTTACTCTTGCTCCTGATTGTTATGACCAGTGTAGATAATCTCCTTTGCTCTCCATCATACTCTGTTTCCATCCCACAAATTAATATTCCCATCCCTTCAATGGGCTTCTGCTATAAACCACCGCACTGCCAATAACCATGTCCTAGCAGCCCTTTTGCTCTCCACCGCCTGTGGCATTCACGAACACTGGACATGGTCTCAGCACAATTTGAACTACTCAGAAGGGGGCTTATGTGTCAGGCTGCCCCAGACATATGAACCTGGGAGAGATGGGTAACTTCCCATGTGCCATGCCAAGCGGAAGGAGCTTGAGCTAGCGCAATCTTGATTGATTCCTGAGTGTTTTCACTGGTTCTACGGCAGGTAAGGAAAAGCTGTGCTGGCAGTGGTTGGGAAATGTGAGCCTATGGCAAAGCACTTGGGAGTCAAGAGGAAGTCGGGATTGAAATGACTAGAATCAGGCAAAGATGTGGGAACAGATTTTAGCCCTGGGAGGTCCTTAGAAATCAGCTCCTGCTGCTCCTTCATTTAACGGGGACCTGGAGACACTGTTGGTGGCTGATTAGACTCTGGCAGCAGAGGGGAAAATAAAAGGAATCAAAGTTGTTTCAAAGTTGTTCTCTGCTTGTCTTGGAGAACATCATTGGCACCAATTGATAGAAGCTTATAAAGAGTCAGAAAGAATAAAACCCACAGGTACAGAGGGACAAGTACAGAGGAAGCATCCATACCCACCATAAGGAAGTGACAACCGCAGTAGAGAACACTAATTATTCTTCCTATGGAAAGTCATAGGGAAAAAAATCCTAATCCAAACTCTGCCGGTGATTGAATGACTTTTGGAAGACTCAATTAATCTTCTTCAGCTCAAATGCATCACTATCTGTCTCAAAGTCACACATATTGACAAGTGCTCCTGAACTGAAAACCTGAGTTCATAGGTCACTGAGACATTGAGCACCTCAGAGCTACTTCTGAGTGCTTGGAGAAGATCATCAACATGCATGACACCACAAGAACAGAGGTCTGCTCTGGGAAAGGGCAGGGTCCACAGTAACAACGCATCTGTTGACATTGTCCCAGGTTCTATTTTACATGCTCAAACAACTCAAACAAGGCTCTTTGCCAACATGATTATTAGTTTAGTAATTGTATGGCAAATGTTGTATTTACCATAGCTATATGTGCTAGAGGAAACTAAGATATGGAGCAATTAATCAACACCTCCAGAGTCACCGAGTTAGATGATTGGCTGATGTGCAATTTGAACTTGAGCTGGCTAGACCTTGAAAGCATACTTTTAATAACTGCACTATGCTGAGGTAGAAACAGTAAAAAGGAAAAAAAAGATTGGGGTGAGCTTACCTTCTTTAGATGCAAAGATGTAAATATATCTGACACAGAGCATTGTCATCTAGAGAGTGAGTTTGTTTTGGACTAATAAGGTTAAAATTAGGATCCATACATAGCAGGCTCTAGAAGCAGGTTTTCAGACACAGTTTTGAACAGTCTCCTAACAAGGCAATCCCGCAAATAAATCATTTCAAAGGGCTTATTGGTTAAGAACTCTGGTCTTAGTTAGCTGGGCAGCCTTGAGCAAATGGCTGAACATCTCTGTGTCTCAATGCCCTTATCTCTATAACAAGAATAGTCATAGGAACTGTCTAATAGAGTTATTGTAAGGATTAATGAGCCAATATGTGGGAAGAGTTTAAAAGATGGCTCATCCTAAAGTGCTCAATAAACATCAACTCTAAAATTGGCTGCAAGCAGCAGCCAGAGTATGTGACAAGACTGTTGGGGCGGGGGAAGCCAAAAGGGAAAGTCAAGGCAGACAGAGACAGGCAGCAGCTGGGTGAAAAGACCCTGCCCCCTCTGAAGACCTTAGGAAATGGAGATTAGCGTTGATGGAATGAAAGCTCCTGCTGACCCTAGAGCAGACCTGTGTTCCTCCCCATGGGGTACGAGATGCCAGTACAGCTGAGACTCATTCCAAAGAGACATGAAAGGGAGACTCCCAAGAGCACCACATGGAGCTACCAATTTCAGGTCCTTACTTCTTACTCTCTTGAATCAAGATGTCAATCGTCTCCTCTTCTGCCTTCCTGCCCAAGAAGCAAGTGAACAAGGCTTCATAGGACACAAGGCATCCTTCTCAGCCAAGAGTCCTAGTCGTCTTGTACCAACTCACTAGTAGCTAAGAGGTTTTCCTCAGTTTCCCTGGTGCCTTACTCTCATTTTCAAGTGATTTTTGCATCTGCCACCATATTTCCTGCCTCCTATTTCTTTAATTGGTGGAGAAAAGAGACCCAAGACCCCTCGATGGCATCCTTAGGAGAGGAAATAATTTGTCTTATAATGTGGAAGGTATTTCAGCCCACCTGTCCCTAAATCTGTGACTCTAGACACATCACAGTAGGATACAATTCGATATGGTATGATAGAATATAACAGTGTTATGCCGGAGGGTCCATAGGGGAATATTCTTAACCGTGTTGATCTTCTTTCTGGTCATCTTACAATCATTGACCCCATCCTGACCATTATACCACTAGACAATGATGTAACCGATACACGTTAGAACCCTGGAATCCTAGTGTTTTATACTCTCAGAACTGCCTGGCTTTTCATCTGTCCCAACTCTTATTTCAAACACTAGTGACACTGAAACACTAATGATCCAATATGGCGGTAGGTAACTTATCCAGTCCAGCTCTCAATTACTGGCTTTCGTGTAACAAGCTTTCCCCAGGGAAAGATGTGGCAGGGGCATCGTGTCTTAAACACCTTTGTCCCACCCGTGGCACACAGTACTTGCCAGGCATCTGAGTTAATTGAACAGTTAAAAAATTTTTTTTAATGCAGTTCTCTAGATAATCAAGGGAGGCAAATGACAGGGTAATAACTAACTGTAATGCTTAATTACAGTAAATATGTAATCATCTATTTGCTTCATTTCCTTTCCCCATTTGCAATAGTCTGTTTTTGTTTTAATAGGCATAGGTATGCAGATCTTTATTATAAATTGCTTCAACTGTTTTTTGGAACAGAAGGGATAAATGAGAAACAAACGATTGTCAGAGAAGAAGCTCCTTGAAAGATGACCTGATATTGCAGATTTTGGAGAGCGCTGGGATATATTATCTTTTTGGCTTTCCATGCTAACCTGTATGCTCATTACTTTTCTATGGTCAGTGACTCATGATTCTGGGGCCAAAATGCAAGTCAAGGCCAGAGATCTATAGACTCTCACAATGCCTGCAGACTCTGAGCCCTTACAGGCGGAGTGTAAATTCTGGCATCATGTTCTGGGATGCAGTTTTCTTGTCTGGAAGGGAATGGATGATCTACATGATGCCTACCCCAGGATACTGGAGAGGAAGTTCAAGCATCTTTAGGTCTTTTCCAGGGATGACACAAACATTACCCTGCTCTTAATAGGGATGAGCTGTGTAAACGTGCACTGTGCCATTGGTGTAATGCTACCCAGAAACAGTGCGTGCGGGGGGGGGGGGGGGAGGGGGGGCGGCGGGAATCTTAGCCCCATCAAGCATTATGGGTCCACCAGTGACCCATTACCGTTCTGTACTCTGCCACCGGGGGCAGTCAGATGCAGAAGGTGAAGTGTTTTAATTGTCCGTCCTAGGATCCAGGCTCATGAGCTCTAGTGGGTAAGAAGGCACGACCACTCTATTCCTTTCATCTCTTACATAGGAGCCATTATGTCACCTCTCAACAAGGTAGACTGAAGCAGGGGCACCACTGTGGTGTGTAACACCAGTTGCCTTTTGTAAGTACTGAATGGACAGAGATTAAGAATCAGGGAGAAAAGCTTCTTAATCTTTTTCTGTGGTATGGGAGATGGAAACTCTGAGACTTGTACTACTGAACTACATCCCCAGGCCCTTCCCTCTTTCTCTTCCTCCTCTTCTTCCTCTTTTTTTTTTTTGGAGGGGGGACTTGAATTTAGGGCCTGGGCACTGTCCCTGAGCTTCTTTTGCTCAAAGTTAGCGCTCTACTACTTGAGCCACAGCTGCACTTCTAACTTTTTGTTAGTTTATTGGAGATAAGAGTCTCACAAGCTTTCCGGCTGGTATTGCCTTCAAATTTCAACCCTCAGAACTCAGTCCCTTGAGTAGCTAGGATTATAGGCATGAGACACCAGCACCCAGCCCTCCTTCTATGTTTTTTTTTTCTTTCTTCTTTTTTTTTTTTTTTTTGCTGGTCGTGGGGCCTGAACTCTGAGCCTGGGTGCTGTCCCTGAGCTCTTCAACTCAAGGCTAGCAATCAACCACTTGAGCCACAGTGCCACTTCCAGCTTTATCTGCTTATGTGGTGCTGAGGAATTGAACTCAGGGCCTCATGCATTCGAGGCAAGCACTCTACCACTGAGCCACCTTTCCAGCCCTCCTTCTATGTTTTAAAAGAAATAATAAAACTCCCTTCTTCCATTTTATGAGGACTTCTTGAGTCAATAACACTTAACTTTAAAATCTGGGACAAGCTCTTATGACGTTAATATAATTCATAAGTCATTAGGTTTACACTGAAATTTTATTTTCCACAAACATACCCGGACATATGGGAATGCTCACACACTCATAATTACAAATGAGCTAAAACACATCATTATGTACACATCACTGGAAATAAACTTAATTCATACACCAGAGCACAGAACTGACAAATATTGATAAAGATCTTCTAGAGGCCTGCTGCTAGGGGCTCATGCCTACAATTCTAGCTACTCAGGAGGCTGAGATTCAGAGGATTGTGGTTTGAAGACAACCTGGGCAGGAAAGTCTGTGAGACTCCATCTCCAAATTAATCAGTGAAAAGCTGGTCTGGACATTGCGTAAGTGGCAGACGATCCACTGAGCAAGCATAAGGCCCTGATTTCAAACCCCTGTAATTTCCATCAGCAGGTAGGCAGACAGGTAGGCAGATAGACAGACAGACAAAAATGCTTTCAGGAATTCATAAACACCATGAGCAAATGTAAAACCGAAGTTCTTCTAACTTACTGAGCTGTACCTGTTCATAGTTCAAGTGTGTACCTTCAGGGGCATCTGCTTCCACTAAACACTCAAATAATAAAAGCACACATATTTCATTTGGAAAATACATTACAGATACATTGGTCCATTGAGTATCTCCTATAGCAAGCCTAGTACCATTTTTAAGTTCCGGTTCTATTAACGTCATGGCGATAAATATCTTACTATTCCCCTCCCCCTCTTTAACACATAGCTGGTTCCATTTTAGTCCATCAGGAGCGAGGGAAGGACTGTGGTGATCACAGGTGTATACAAGCATTTACAGGAACATGGTTCACGTCCCTGGTCCCAGCTTTCGGTATCAAGTTCAGGTTGGTCGTCATGGAAGGAAGGTGATAAACCATCTTGTAGAAAGCACGCACTGTTGGTTGAATTACTGGGGGCTGTGACTTGCTAATAGTAAGTAATATCTTCATTCTTAAAGGATAATTTGATGGTCATCCTTATGTCTATTGCAAAGTTGAAATGTACCTGACTGAGTGTATTGGTGCATGCCTGTAATCCCAGCTACTTGGGCGGTGGAAGCAGAAGGATTATGAGTTCAAAGCCAGCCCAGGTAAAGGTAAAGAGACTCCATCTTGATAACAAAGTGCAAATAAAAGGGCAGGGGAAAGTGGTTGAAGTGGTAGAGTACAGCAAACAGTGGGCTTTGTGTTCAATCCTCAGTCAGAGAGAGAGAGACAGACAGACACAGAGAGACAGACAGAAAGATAGACAGACAGAGACAGTGAGAGGAGGAGGAAGAGGGGGGAAGAAGGATGGAAAAAAGAGAAAGGAAAAAAGAGAAAGGAAGAAGGGGAGAATCTGAATGTATTATTTCTACATTGCTTATTTTTTTTACATACTAATAGATTGTTTTCCTGTACAGCCTTTGTATACATTTGTATTTCTCCTGGCATCATCTGCCTCTACTTCATCAGCCATTTCCACATTTCTGAATAGGGTATTTTCTTTACTAACTGAAGACTTAGAGCTTGAGCCTTTCCCTTTCTCACACACCTCATGCTCCTCTTCATCCCTTCTCCACATCACAGAGATCCTGCCACATGCCATGGCAGGTGGTTTCCTAGGAAACCCGCTCACAGCCAGGACCCCCAAACCGCACATTTCCATTTCCTCCTGCCTCTCTCTAAGCACTAGCTAATGATACAAGGTGGAAATACATCAGCACTTTTAAAAATGACTCTACCAAGGCAGCTTACCAATTTCCTACTCATTCATGGAAAGAACGTGTAATTCACAGATGAGGAGCTTTTCCTAGTGAAATCTCAGTTAGAATCATACCTATGATCCTAAGTAGTGAGTCTGTCACACGCCTACGAATTGTAGATGCTGCTCAGGGGGAATTCCTTGGACTCCCCAGTTCTAAGGAAGTTGTCTTTTCTTTACGCTTGTCCAGTATGGAAGAATATGAGTGTGTATTCTTTGCTAGAAAAGTCTAGCATATTGGGAGAGATTGAACAAAGACATTTCGCAGCCCCCCTCTCTTCATCCTGCTCAACTTCTTCTCTCCACTCGTGTTCCTCCCAGTAAGTCTGGCAACATGTTTGCCATGAGCTCGATGTGAAGAATCCAGGAGCTAGAATAGTAAGTATCCTGCAAGCAATTTTGCCTTTAGGCAGAAGTGGAAAGGTTCTTACAGGGGGAGGCATAGTGGCTTGCTGCTTTTCTAAAACAGAGGAGAGAAAAGGATACAGAAGGAAAAAAACCTCAAACTGAGGTCAGGGTTAGCCTCTAGCTATGATTTGTCTTCCTTTAAGTCTCTCAACCCTGGTCAGCTGCTAAAATATTCAATAACACTAGTTTCTTGCTAACCCCAAAAGAATAGGTTATTTAAAGGAAAGCAAGAATGATTTACTATGGAATTTTTGCCATGCAATCTCACTCTGTGCCTTGCAGAGAAAGTTCTAGATTGTTCTTACCAGTCTCTCTGGAATCATGACATCTGCTCAAGGTCCAGTAGTCACTAAACCCTCCATGAGTTCTTGCAAGGCTTTCAGGAGCTGTATGCACCGAGGGCTTACAATTCTGCTTCACTACCCTGTGTTACTGGACATACAGGGGGAAAGAGAGTGAAATCTGCCATCAGGAGGCTCGCAATCCATCGCAGAGGGCAGTAAGTGAGCATTGGTTTACTTACAATGTGCAGAAGGCTTGGAATAAGCAGGCCCTGGGCACGCACTTAGAGAAAGTAGCATCTGACCTAAAGGACCAGTTAAGAGTCCACAGGTGAAGAGCATGCAGGAAGAGGAGGGCCATGCTTCAGCCAGTGAGAACAGTGCCTTCTAATGCTTGGAGGGACTAAGAGGATGAGGCTCAGGTCATGAGGGCCCTGGAAATCCAGGTGAGTGAGTCCCTGGGACTTTCTCATGAAGCTTTCAGTTAAATAATAAACAATCACCTCAGGGGCGGGGGTGGGGGGCGTAAGGATGGGGAGGTGGAGAGTTGGCACACAACTTCTGGGCTGTATTTATTATAGTAGAGCAAGTAAGTGGGAGAAAGCACATCCAAAACCTTACTAGAAGGAAAAGCCATTCTTTTACTGAGTGGGTCCCTCTTGGCTAATGCATATTCTGCAATCTCTTCTTCTAAACAATCCACCCATCAGAATCATTTGTCATGAAAGGCCTTGTACAAGAGGTGGTGTATGCTACAAAGGCACCTCTGGAGCTGCTCCTTGACCAGGGACAGGTAAAGATTCTACCTGTCAGAGAGCTTGCTGGAGGGTGGAGCCTCCCTGCTGCATCCTAGTTACAGTCTCACGAGAAGATCGGCAGCCTGCTTTTTGTGCCTGTCTCCACTCATTCGAGCACACTTGTCGGGAAATTGTCATTTCTGTACCGTCTTTTCATAACTCATACTAGCAATAGTTAGCAGTTATTATGGTATGCCAATTCCTAGCAAGCATAAGTGAGCCTTCTCAGGGTCCCTGTGATGTAGGTGTTAGCATGTGTATGCCATCTGTGGGGAAACTGAGGCTCAGAAAAGTTATACCCTAGGAAGCAATAGATTGGGAGTCTCAAGTCAAGTAGTCTGATTGGAATAGGGTAAGCTGCCCTTCCCATCTCCTCTTTTCTAACTGCTCATATTTGCATCTGGATGTTCCCCAGAGGTTCACACGTTTAAAGACTTGGTCCCTGGCATAGTACTTTTTGGAGGGAGTAGAGCCTTTAAGAGGTAGGGCCTCATGGAAGGTTTTAGGTCAATGGGGGTGGGCAATCAAAGGAACTGTAGGGCCCTGATCTCTTCCTCGGCTACATTTTTAAATTTTTATTTTTCACCCTGATCAGGAGGCTGAGATCTGAGGATCACGGTTCAAAGCCAGCCCAACTCTGTGAGACTCTTATCTCCAATAAACTATTCAAAAAAGCCAGAAGTGGTGCTGTGGCTCAAGTAGTCGAGTGCTTGCCTTGAGCAAAACAAGCTCAGGGACAGTGTGCCCTGAGTTCAAGTCCCAGGACCAGCAAGAAAAAAAAAAGTAACAGGAGCAACTTATCGTGGACTAGAACCTATAAAAGTCTGAACCAAATTAAACCTTTTTCACTTTACAAGTTGACTATTGGGTGTTTGTTACAGTCACAGAAAATCTGACTAGCATAGGAAAATGTAACCAGATAAATAATCCCAATAGCTCCAACTTCTTTTCCATAATTCAGATACTTGAAAAAGGATCATTCTGAAAAAGAGTGAGCTTTGTTTTCCTGCTTGCACCCAACTGATTTCAGCAGCTCAAGAAATACTTTTGGTAAGGGCATCTGATGTGTGCTTGCTTCATACCCAGACCTATTTCTGGTTTTATTGGCTTGATGGCAAAACTTAACACCACCTCATAAAAACGAGATGTCTGCATCAGCTCATCCTGATGTGTCAGACAGACTTACCCCTTTATAGGTAGGTTTGTCTTACCTGTCTCTGAGGCCTCTAGATTAGGGACTGTCTCAACCTTTCTAGGAAAACATTTCAACATCGGGAAACATTTCCTTGAATGTAATCCAAACCTGTCATTCTTGAGCTCTGGCAAACCTCTTTCTATTCAAGACTCCATTAAGATAAAGTACAGGCTGTCATTAGTTGGTGCATAATTTTGTGTATGGTTATTTTAGTCTGTTTGAAAGTAACTGTCACGCCCTCCTTAGTTTTGCTCTATGCAGGATAAACTATTCTTTAGTCCTTAGTGAGTTCTTTGAAGGAAAGACTCCAGTACTTTATCTGAATCCATATATCAAGTAGCTAGGACACAATAGGTTGTTTCAGCCAGCATTGTCAGTGGAGCTCTGGCAAAGTGTCAAGCAGATTTAACACAATCCTAAGTGACTTTAAGGGTTCCATCTACTGTGTCCTAATTGGTCTAAAGAGCCACAAACCCTTTGTCTGTCCTTTAAAAAAACTCTCTTGTGCTGGCTATATTGCCTGTAATTTTAGAATGTTAACAACTTACGTCTATATTTTAATATGCTTCCAAGATCGCAGTGTGGGCTCTAAGGACAGTTCTTTTTATTGTATTTAAGCAGTTGTTCAAAGGAGTTGCCATTTAACAAAGCAGATTATATATACACTATATCCAGCTCAAGGAAGAAGGACAATTTTTGAGGAACTCCAGCTGTGTGTGGCCATTCTCCCTGGGTTCCTAAGAGCTGAATGCTCAGAATGAGATCCTTGTGCTCATCCTAAATGCTCTTTGTCATGTGTGGCAGTGCTGGGGATCAAACCCAGGGCTTTGCTCATGCAAGGCAAGCACTCTACCATGGAGCCCCATCTCCAGTCCTTCAAATGCCAGTCTTTATAAGCTCAGCTTTGGATTCCTTTCAAGTATCTGTATCATCAAACGGATGGTGTTCTGAGAAGACTTCCTTGACAAACTTGAAGCCCGCTTTTCATCCCTCCCTCCCTCTCTCTCTCTCCTCTCCTCTCTTCTCTCCCTTTCTTTCTTTCTTTCTTTCTTTCTTTCTTTCTTTCTTTCTTTCTTTCTTTCTTTCTTTCTTTCTTTCTTTCTTTCTTTCTCTTTCTTTCTTTCTTTCTTTCTTTCTTTCTTTCTTTCTCTTTCTTTCTTTCTTTCTTTCTTTCTTTCTTTCTTTCTCTCTTTCTTTCTTTCTCTTTCTTTCTTTCTTTTTTCTTTCTTTCTTTCCTGTAAAACAGTAAATGATGCAATGTCTCCAAGGCAGAATAGACAGGTTGAGACAGATAAAAATGCACCATCTCTAGGGAGCAAGGTAATTATAAGCTGGGAGCAGATATTAATGGCAACAACACTAGAGAGTATTCTTCAAAACTCCAATTGTACAACAAAATAGTTACTAAACTTTGAAAAGTTCATACTCCCAGCCTTTCTAGGGTGACTGGTGTTGATCTACTCCTATCTGCTACATAAACATTTGGTAAAACACAGCTGTAATCTTGTTTGGAAATAAAAGATGAATCTTCATCTCCCTTCTCTCTTCACTCCACTCCCCTTCCCTTCCTCTTCTTCCTCTCTTCTCTTCCCCTTTCCTCTTCTTTATTATCCTCTTTCCTCCCATTTTCACTATCTCTTCACTTTTCCCCTCCCATCCTCTCCTCTCCCATCCCCTTTCCTCTCCTGTTTCTCCCTCCTCCCCTTTACCTTTTCCTCATCCATCCTCTCCCTTCCCATTTCCTCTCTTCCTCCTCTTTTCTTTCCCTCTCCTCTTCTCCTATCCCATTCTCTCCTCTTCATCCTTGCTCCTTCTGTCTCCTTTTATTGTTACAGTTTCTTCAGAATACATACACTTCTTGCAGTTATAAAAGTCAGAGCTGTTCTGATGTCATGTGCTCTGCCCAGGTTTCCACAGGAAATTCTGTAGTGGGCATTGGCAAACAGGAATCCCAGAAGCTAGAAGTGAGGGGAATTTTTTAAACCAGTCTCAGTTGCTGGAGGCAGCACACAGAGGATTAAAGAGAAGTTGGAGGGTTCAAAATGCAATTTTTAAAAAGGATACGGTCCACAAAGGTAATTAATTATAAAATGTTTTCCCTTTTCCCTCTTAGGAGAATGAGTCAATTGACTTCTCAGTGTTCCTTCTTTCTGTCTGCCTTGCCACTCTGCAAACATTCGTGATGGTTAGAATCCCTAGGACTGTGTCCCAGGCTGCAAGGAGACCAGAAGTCCATCCATCAGCTAGAGACACTTCTAGATTGCATTATATATAAAAAGAATAAATGGGGTGCCCAAGTGAACCCCCAAAGCCACAGCCATGCTAAAGCCATGCACGGCTGACAATACACTTGCTATGATTAGGGGGACACCAGCTGTTACCCTGTCTGCTTCCAGGTATGTCAAGTGTGGCCACCCACACTTGAGGGGGGAGGTACTCAGGTGCTGATCTCCAAATGGCCTTCATTTGGATGCTTATGAACATCTTTGCCCACCCTATTTTGCCACTTCCAGTTAATCTCATGCATATTTATGTGCCAATTATGCAAATCCCAAGATAAAAATGCATTAAGCACCCATGATTTAGACTGGTTAAGTCTATTACATGGCATAATGAAATTACTGCACGATGTCCAATTTACCTCAACACTTGCTTTCAACTGTCAGTAAGTTATTAAGTAGCCACAACATGCCAAAATTTAGCTGGAGGAGGCCTTCTTTGTCTGGCCATCATGACACAGAAAATCAGAAACTTCAAGCTATAGTCTCACCAGTGGGGGTGGGGGTGGACAATATTCCAGAATAGAAACAGAGCATAATGCAGCCGAAGCAACACATGGTCATTGATAGATGTCTTTGGCACAAATTACAAAAAAAAATCCCTGGGTAATTTCAACTACACAGGATATGGTGATGTAGATACAAAAGCTGAGTTTCACCATAGACACTCTACCCCTGCATCCCTACAGAGCCGGCTTCTTCCCCAAGTTCTGAGGATTCTCTAGGTGACCAAATTCAAACATAATTTGAATTTTCAATACATCAATATTAATTTTCAGTGTCAGGAAGAACAAGATTCAAAAGGAATTCACAGAAGCAATTTAATACAGACACACAGACACAGATACAGACACAGACAGACAGACACACACACACACACACACACACACACACACACACACACACACACACACACACACCTTGAAACCTACATGCTAAAAGGTCTGAGTGAAATTTCAATTTGCTGTGTAGAGATGTTATGCTTGAACTTCAGTAAGACCCAAACTTCCTCTATCTCAACATTCATTTGGGAATCCAACTGATAAATATAATCTATGACCTGTCTGATCCACTAACATCATTTCTTCCTCTTCCCATAACATGCCATTTTAATTGACTTGCAGTGTGATTTACCATGGCCTGGGTCCTGGCTCATTTGCATAGGGAACTCCCCTCAAAGTCTCCCGGGAGAGTTGGGCATAACTTGCACAGGATTATGCACTCAGATCCATAGTTCTATTCCACCCCAGTCAGTGGACCATTCCAGAACAGTTTATCTGAGGCAGTCATTTCAAATAGCCGAAGGAACTGATTATAAAGCCATTCCCTAAAGCATTCAAACTATAGCCTGTCGATAAAGAGAAATAGGCAGCTCCATTTGGCTTTTCTTTGGCTGTGATGAAAGGTCTATGTATAATCAGAGCATGCTACGTTCACAGCCTTGCACGGAAGTGTGTTACTTGCAAGCAACCTGACTTCATCCAGCTCAAGGAACAACAGGGGTCCCCAAGGAACCCAGCCAGCTAGCCCAGGGGCTGGAATTAGAATCCTTGTAATCAACTGTCACTTGAGGCTTTCCTCCTAATGAACCACTATCAAACGACAGAGACACAGGATCCTCCCAAAGGACTAGGGTTGCTTTCATGCAGGAGACCCTGGTTCTGACACTCCCTCAAAATGTCATAGTCATGCTCATTAAGTGGCAGAGGGGAAATTTTTTTTTTAAACCGACAACCTATCCTCTGACAAAAGGGTCTATTTGTGTCCCAATCACTTAGCAGAACACCACATTGCTGAGGCGAATCAAAGCCTTCTCCTGTAGACTTTCAACAGCGGCTGTGTGTTTATGACAAGCGATTTGCCCCCTGGATGGCTTTGTAATTTTCGATGGAAGAAAAGTCGGATCACAGAGGTGATTGAAAACTTTTAACCCATGCACTGAAGAGTTATCTGTGGTTTCAGCAGATGCCAACGGGCCCCCTTCACCTCTGAGCTTTCAATAGAAATCCCCTTCTCCCTTCCCAAACCATTCCTTTCTCAAGTAAAAAGCAAGCTCCAGCAAAGAAAGCAGGTGCTCAAGAGTCCTTAGGAGACTGGGAACAATCTCTCGGACCATTTCGAAAACGTCCCAGGTCCAAGTTCAAAGTGTCAGACTTGAGTGGGCTCTGAGATCTTTCCTGCAAGTCGTCTACTTTCTTTTCTTTTCTCTTTTTTTTGAGAACACACCAGCTTCCAGAATGCATTAACCTACATTCCACAGCCAGCCCCCACCCCCACCCCAATCCTTCCATGCACACATGAGGAGGAGGAGGAGGAGGAGGAGAGACTATTTCAAGTAGGCGCTGGGCATGCACTTTGCCTTAAACGTGTCACCTTTCCTCCTAATCAACCAGAAAACCCCAGAAACTGCTACTTCTCCCCCCAAACGAACAGCTCCAAGGATAGCCTGGCTCCAAAGCAAGGGGTGATTGGAAATCCTGCTAAAATATGGCTGTCTAATCAACCAAGGGGCGCAATCGTTTGCTAAGATTACTGGTGCCCAGGCTGACAGATGGCTCCCTCCCCCTTCTCCCCTTCGCACCCCACCGCTTCACAGGCAACCCTATTCTTTGGGCGATCCACTTGCATTCGCCAGCCTAGTTCTGAAATAAGACAAAAGCTCCCCTGGAGCCTCCCCTACACCCCTCCCCAGCATCCAGAGAAAGCGGGGAGTCACCCCCTTACCTTTGTCCTCATCGGAGACAGCAGCCCTTCCATGTTGGCAGAATCCACATGCCAGTTTGTCTTCTGTAAGTTACTCTGTCTGTGAGCCTGTCCTTAAGCATCCCACATGAAAAGAGCCATGTGGAGAGCCGCCAGGGGCTCCCCTCTTCCGGGTGACGCGGGGCCGCACCCCCTCCCTTCACCAGCACCCCCAGCACCGGTCTAACTTGAATCCCCAGCGCCTCTGAAGCGCGCTGCCTGGCCAAGTCCGAGTCGGCTGCTCCCCGCGCCCTCTTCCCCGGCTTTCTTTTCTCTGCGCTCGCTCTCTCCTCCCTCTCTCTCCTCCCTCTCTCTTTCCATAATCTGCCTACAGCTCTCTGTATACTAGGCTCACTTGACAAATGATCCCTGTCTTAAGGTACCGCGTTTGAGCCAAGAAAAGGGGTCTGAACGGAGCCATTGGGCAGCTCACGGAGAGCAGGAAGCGGGCAGGGCTGAGCTGCTGTGTCTGGAGGTCCAGCGCTCCCTGGCTGGGGCTGGGCTGGGGCTGCCTACAGGTCTTTGGCTTGTTCTGTTTAGAAGTGGTGGTACTTCTGTAGCCAACCTTCCTTCCTTCCTTCCTTCCTTCCTTCCTTCCTTCCTTCCTTCCTTCCTTCCTTCCTTCCTTCCTTCCTTCCTTTCCTTCCCTCCCTTCCTTCCTTCCTTCCTTCCTTTCCTTCCCTCCCTTCCTCCCTTCCATCTTTCCATCCATCCATGTAGACCTCCCTCCCTAACTCCCTATCCTTTTTAAGAAGTGGAATTTCCACAGGAATGGAACCAGTTGACACCAGTATCAGTTTTCCTGTCTGTGCAAAAATTTTTTAAAAGATAAAAAAGAAATCCTCCTCCCCACTTAGATATTTCTAAATACTCATTTGTTTATTAGCCCAGTGTGGATATGACATTTGGATAGGTGAATGGCATTTTGGAGGTTTGACTAGATGTTTAGATGCATACATAGGGTGGAAACAGATTTATGGACTCTTGCTTTGGCCCAGCACTGGTAATAAGTTTGTGTGTGTGCACTAAATATGTGTATGATATAGGAGTAGGTGCACTATGAGTGTGTAAATGTAAGAATATGAATGTGCAAATGTGTGTGTAGGTATGAATGTGTTGTGTGTGTCGTTCAAGTATATGTGAGTGTGTGGTATAAGTGTATGAGTAAGAGTGTGAATGGCTAAGTGTGTGTGTCTGTGAATGTAGTGTGTGTGTGTGTGTGTGTGTGTGTGTGTGTGTGTGTGAGAGAGAGAGAGAGAGAGAGAGAGAAAGAGAGAGAGAGAGAGAGAGAGAGAGAGAGAATGACTCAGGATTGGCTATTTCATTCACATTACTTGTCACTTTGATGGCAAAAGAATAGCAAAAAGGAGTTCAGGGCAGAGTGAAGTAGAACAGATTTTATTTGTATGTGTGCTGGCTGGTATTTGAACCCAAGGCCTAGGCACTTCCCTGAGCTTCTTTTGCTCAAGGGAAGCACTCTACTACTTGAGCCACAGCTCCACTTCTGGCTTTTTCTATGACTTATTGGAATCAGGGGCTTATGGACTTTCTTCCCTGGGCTATCTTTGCACTTGTGATCCTCAGATCTTAGCCTCCTTGGTAGCTGGGATTACAGGCGTGAGCCACCAGCTCAAAGTTTGTTTTGTTTTTGGTGCGGGTGGGTGGGGGGAGGGAGGTTGTCAAGGTAGTAATTCATTCCTGCTAATACAAGACAAGAGATTCTATCCCTCCATTCCCCCATTTCCTGGCTCTGGACCACAGAGCTGGTTGTCTCTTCCTTGGTGGAAGCTCATTCATTCCACTCGCAACATTGGGCTTCCATGACATCTGATTCATCAAGGGCCAGAGCAAGCTACATACACTATCTGTGTCCTTGTTTTTTTTATTCTTCATAACTCTGTTCTGAGACACCTGTCCTGTTCATTGTCCCTCCCTCATCCTAAGACACTCTGACTCAGTCTGTCATCATGCCACTACTCAAGGCCTGTGTTGTCTTTGGTTCAGCAGGTCATCCCTGCCTCCTGACACTCTCTGACCCTACACCTCCAACAGGCTTCCTGTAAAGGAGTAGAATGAGAAAAATGGTGTCCCATTTAAAACAAAGTCACACTGACAGCCTGTTGGAGGCTGATTGGCATCTGACAAATTCCAAGCCTAGATTCTGGAAGCAAAACAGTCTTCCAGAGCCACAGGATGGGACTTTAGGAAGGAATTTTGAAAAAAAAAAACCCTATATATCCATATATCCACTTGAGAAGTGGGTAGCTTGTCTGGTTGTTTATACCCCAGTCTCTCAGCCCCTGGAGACTGGGTTGTTCACCCAGCATATATTGGTGGTACTCTGAGAGGTCCCTAACTGCACCAACTCCTGAAGAACATATAGGACCCAGAACCTGTGCTTAGTCCTTGATGCTGATGTTGATGATGAAGATGGAGATGATGGGGGCTGAACATTGACTTTGTGCCAAGCACTCACTGTATAGAGTGATTTTTGTGTGTTAGTTCATCCCAGCTCTTCATCCTGCCCCCTATTCATTGGGTTCCTCTGCAGAAACTAGCAAAATGACTTGCCTACACAAGGGACCTACCTTTACTCAATGCAATTCCTTCTACTACACCCTTTCCATTTAACCTTGTTCCCATTGTTTGAAATTCCCCTCTACCAACCTAGGACATACAGAGTTCTTTATTAGTCAGGAGCTACAAAATAAGCCTGTGAAACTGTATTGTTTTAGGCCATTGCATTAACATTCTGTACGTCATCCACTTATTTATTCATGAAACCAATATTCACTGACAATCTACTTCATGCCAGGGCACTTATGGAACAAAAAGTCTTGGCTTTATTACAGAGAAACAGTTATTTATAAAAATGGAACACACCAGCTAGTTTATCACTTATTATTCCTAAGTCCTTTGAATATCAATGGGCATCTTTAATGTGTATATATAAAGTAACTGATTTTTTGGGTAGTTCTAGAGTTTGAACTTGCTAGGCAGGTTCTCTGCCTCTTGTATCACATACCCCTTGCTCTTTGGGTCTTAGTGACTTTTTGGGGAGACTCAGTCTCCATATAATCCTTTTTCCTATTCCTCCCATTATAGGCATACACCACAATTCCCAGCTTATTAGAAGAGATAATCTTGCTATTTATTTGTTTGCCCAATGATGCCTTCAAACCTCTGTACTCCCAATCTCTATCTCCTCAGTAGCTGGGACTACAGGATTGACCCTAGCCCTTAGTATCTAATTTTTTTAAGAAGAAGAAGCATCAGAATAGGTGGTAGTAACAGGAGCAGTTAGGAACTCATTTAATCTGGGCAGTAGGTATACAAGCCCAGTGATCCATCATCACCAGACCAATAGGCATCCTGGTGGTTCATCCTCGTGTTCCAAGGGATCCTTTAACTTCTATAAGGACAGCGTTTATAATCTGAGCTTGAGTCTGGCTTAGGAGAAAAAGTCATTGGCTGTGCAACTTGGGGAAAGCAGCTAAATATCAATGTGTGCTGCAGGGCGAGGAGGCTCAGCCGAGATCTTGCTAAAGGCATTTCCACTGAGAGGAGGGGGATTTCTGACTCTTTGCACCAAGTAATCTCCTCGGCAAATGCCCTTGGCCCTTTGAGCCTCACTCCTTTTCCATTTGGATGTTTAAGGAGGATAACTTCCTCACACACATCTGCAGACCAGGGGTCCTGGCAAATGCCAGGAAGGCCATCAGATGCATCCTGGTCAGAGGTCAGGCTTTCCATCGCTTGCACTGACTTGCGCCCTTTCTCCCTCCTACCACTGCCCTCTTTGAGGTTAATTTCTTTCCGTCCCTTCAAGTCTCTGGGGACCACAGGCAGCTGCACAATTAAGCTTCATTAGCTGAGGATTCTATTGCTCTGCCTCATAAACAGTTCTCGATTTATTAAGGTAAGAGGCTTCTGACCTGACAACCATCCAGGGTTGATCCTCTATGACCTCCCATCAGTCTTTGCTTCTCATTTGGAAACATTCTCATTAAGAGCTGAGCTTCAGGGTGATAAAGGATAGCAAAGGAGTTCTTCTGGATCAGCTCCTGGTAGCTTGGTGAAGCTGTGAAGGTACAGAACCAAGGGTGCAGGTTTCCTTTCTCCTTTTCCCCTCTCTGTCCTTGACCCTTATCCTAAGCCATATACATGCACTTCGATTTAGAATGTAAGTGCAGAACCTATCAGAGAGCATCTTCACTTACTCCATGCAAAAGTGCTCAGTGAAAAATAATCCTCTATTTTCCTTTCTGGTCCTGGGGCTTAAACTCTGGGCCTGGGTACTGTCCCTGAGCTCCTTTTGCTCAAGGCCTGAGCTCTACCACTTGATCCACAGCTCCAACTTATAGCAATTTTTTTTGGTAATTTATTGAAGAGTCTCATGGACTTTCCTGCTCAGGCTGGCTTTGAACCATGATCTTCAGATCTCAGCCTCCTGAGTACCTAGGATTACAAGCGTGAGCCACCAGTGCCTGGCTGAAAATGATCATTTTTTAATCCAAGTGCTTGAATAGTATTTGTCTATGTAAGGGTAAATAACCTATAAGTTATTGCAATACAAAAATTACATAGCAATTGAAATTCTTTCAAAGTGCTTTCATATGCTACCGTTTTCAAAACCCTTACAACAATTCCTCTCAGTGTGGCAGGCATTAATTTCCTCCTTACTAGGTTGGAGGGTAAACAGACTTAAAGTAACATTTATTGAGCATTCACACTTAGAATTGAAACCAGGGTACATGATCTACCATCTGAGCCGCATTCCCAGCCTTGTGTTTCTAGTTATTTATTGTATTTTTAAGATAAAGTTGTTCTAATTTTGTCTAAGATACCCGCAAACTCACAATCCTGCCTCAGTCTCCCAAGTATCTGGCTGAGCTAGATACTTTTATTTTTAAAGGGAAAGGTGTTTTGGGTTTTGACCTCAAGGCTTTGTGCTTACTAGGCTGGTGCTTTATTGCTTGAGCCACATCTCCAGTCTGGTTTTTTAATATTTTTTTTTATTGTGAACATACTGTACAGAGGGGTTACAATTACATGGGCAAGATAATGAGTACATTTCTTATCAAGCATTGTAGCCTCCTCCTTTTTTTCCCCTTCCCATCCTCCCCCTGCCCCCTCCCACCCAATCCTCCTCCCCCACACCAAAGTTGTAAAGTTCGTTTTCGACATAACAACTTGTACATCTCATTGTTCAATGGGTCCACCTGTATCCCTATTTAAATGATTTGTTTTTTCCCTTCCCCTCCACAAATTATACCAACATCAAATACAGTGAAAGCAGGGGTTATACCGTGGGGGAGGGACATACAAAGCAACAAAGAAATAATCTTATAAATGTGTTAGAAACAATCGTATGAAAGAAAAATAACATTTGAATACATATCTTAGGGTTCATTTCCCTAACATCACCTTATCTGTCCTTTTCTGCTTGACTCAGACATATACTAGATATTGCAAAGTCTGGGTTTTTTTTTCTTCTAGATATTTGTGAAATAAAGTCTTGCTTTTTGCCTGGGATGGCCTGGATATTCTATTCATGCTTCCTTCCATAGTTAGGATGAGAGGTGTGCACTATCATATCCAGCTTTTGCTGTTAAGATGCAGGTGGTGTCTCATGAACTTTTTTGCCTGGGCTGGCCTCTTACCATACTCTTTCCAATCTCTGCTTTTTGAGTGGTTAGGATTATAGGCAAGAGCCTCTAACTTCTGGCTAAGATAGGTCCTTTTAAGTGGCATCTTACTTAATGTTTAAAGGAATATCACTATTCCTCCTTTAACAGATAATAACCCAAGATTGAGAGGGTGAAATATAGGACTCAATGTATCACTGGGTACCATTTGTCACATCATTGTTATTGATGCTCTTCCGTATGTGGCTTTGTCAACCTCTCTCGCTTTCTTTGAATATGACATGTGACTCATGGATGTGGTATATACAAAAGCTTGAGAATGTCAAGAAAAGTTACCCCCAGGTTACTCCTCTTAATCCAGGAAGAAGGGAAGAAACAACTCATATAGACTCATATGCATGCCAACAAATCACAAATGAGCAACACCAGCTAAGATCAGCCAACCCTAGCCTCATGAGCAAGCCAACCAGTTATCAACGGGCAAGACCAGCTAAGATCAGCCAACCAGAGCCTCATAAGCAAGCCAACCAATCACCAACAAGCAAGACCAGCCAAGATCAGTCAAGTAGAGTCTTAATCAGTGAAAATTGAAAACAGCTGGAAAACCCATGGTTACAATTATGTAGCACTGAATATTGTATTTAGTAAGCTGCTCATGGGTACAAAAACAAATCCAAGATCACAGGATTCCCAAGTACAAAAATCCAGAACAGAAACTCCAAATTGAGGTGTTCAAAGTTCAGATTTGAAACTCTTTCCTCCCTATGGTAGCTGGAAAACTCACTGAACTCAGTGATGGCCTGTGTGATTATTGAAGTGCTTCCCAACCCTCTAGATGAAAGCTGAGATCCCAGACATACACACACACACACATACACACACACACACACACACACACACAGAGCAGCTCTATGCTATAGAGTATCAAGTGTGGGACTTACTGTATTGTTTCCACAATTCTCTACAGTTATGCCGATTGAGAGGAAGAATGGAATTAGACATCTTTCTGTGTCTTGGTTGATCAGTTGTCTTGTCTTTTATGATCTTTTAGATTTTCTGCCCCATTTACTAAAGAACAGTGATTGCCTAAAGTTATCAGCAATTGGTCCAGAAGTTAATTGGAATCTAGCCCTGGGAGACTTCCTTTCTGCAAAAGAGTCTTTCTGAAAGAGATTCATACAGTGGAGAAAATAATCTCTTTTTTTTCCATTATCATGAAAACTTTAGCTAGAAATGGGTTCTTTTAACCTCTTCTCCTGTGTTTTATGAAAATATATAAAGGATAGAGTAACATGGTTTTGCTTTCTTTTCTTTAGCATATTTTCAAGAAGGAGAAAACAGCAGCTGCTGTGTTCCCAGATCATTGCTCAGAGGACTTTTGGGAACACAGAAGAAGAATGACTTGGTCTTCCTCATTCACACAGAAGTCATTCTTCCTTTAGCATTCCTGACCTACGCTGGAGCAAGACAGCAAAGATACCATGCCAGGGAGGGATATGTATATGTGTGTGTGTTTTACTAAGAATTCAACTCTTAGGGCTTTGCACTTGGTAGGCAAGTACTGTACCACTTGAGCCACGATCCTAGTCTCTTTTGCTTTTAGTTTGCTTTTCTGATTTTTTTTATTAATTTATTTTTTGTCAATCCTAGGTCTTGAACTCAGGGCCTGTGTGCTGTCCCGGAGCTTCCTTTGCTCAAGTCTAGTGCTCTACCATTTAAGCTGCACCTCTACTTCTGGCTTTCTGGTGTTTAACTGGAGGTAAGAGTCTCACAGAATTTCCTGCTTAGGCTGGCTTTGAACTATCAACCTCAGATCTCAGTCTCCTGAGTAGTTAGGATTATAGGCGTGAGCCACTAACACCAGCTGAGTTATTTAATTTTATAAGCTGAAATGGGTCACACTTACATCCCCTTAACGGTCTCTTTAATTAACAGGAATGGACTTACCTAGTAGAATTTGGTATAGATTGTGACTTTTCATACAGCAAATGCACCTTACTATGTATTATTTTCAGTGCTTGGAGGAGATTTTCAAATCAATGCTGCATTTTAGAGTTCCTTGGTTAGTTTCAACCTGAGGCACAGAGGAAAATGAGTGCTAGCCTTGATTTCTTCCTGTGTCAAAATAATGAAATTAACAATAGATATTGATGGGTGTCTCTCATACAAAAACCTGGAGAGAACTCCTTTTGCTGTATCTTTACTTTAGTATCCATAAAAGCAAAGCTATGGGCTGCCCCTCCCCCATCCCATGAATAGAAAAGGAAATCCCAGGGCTGAAAATCATAAAGTCAGCTGACACTTTGAGCTGACACAACAAATATTTCTACCTCCATTTTAACAGAATGTGATTCCTCTCACTCAGAACTCAGCCTGAACCTAAGAAACCAAATTGTATTAACATTAAACATAATAGTAATTAATCCTAAGGGCTAAGAGAGACTGTAAGCATGGATCACAACTACAGTGTGGGGGAAAAAAAAAAGACTGCTTTTTATTTTTATTTTGTATTTTTTTGGGTCCACTCGTGGAGCCTGAACTCTGGGCCTGGGCACTGTCCCTCAGCTCCTCAGCTCAAGGCTAGCGCTCTACCACTTGAGCCACAGCTCCACTTCTGGCTTTTTTTTCTTTTTGCTTATTTCATGCTGAGGAATCAAACCCAGGGCCTCAGGCATGCAAGGCAAGCACTCTACCACTGAGCCAACTTCCCAGCCCCCTAAAAGACTGTTTAAAACTTTGCTATGACTGGGCACCAGTGGCTCATGCCTATAATCCTAGCTACTGAGGAGGCTGAGATCTGAGGATCATGGTTCAAAGGCAGCCTGGGCAGAAAAGTCCGTGAGACTCTTATCTCCAATTAACCACTAGGAAACCGGAAGCGGTGCTGTAGCTCAAGCAGTAGAGCGCTCGCCTTGAGCTGAAAAGCGCAGGGATAGCGCCCAAGCCCAGAGTTCAAGCCCCACGACCGACAAAACAAAAACAAAAACCCCAAAACTTTGCTATGATTTTTTAGCATGATGTATCTAGTCGTGGTGTGGGGAAAAGGCTCTCTTTAAAAGCACATCAACAAAGCTCATAGAGCTGAATCCATGTTTCATATCTAGCTTGTTGATGGTGAGTGATGGTGCTTGTCATCTACTTTCCCTTAGCCAACGTTCTGTTCTAATAGAATTTTTTTTAATGGTAAAATTAGTACTTCTGAAAAGTTCATTTACTTTGTTTTTAATAAGGGCATTTGTTTGCTTCACAAAGACTGAAGGGCTTTCCACAGGGAACCATGCTCCATGGGATTGAAGGTGAGCCTCTGAAATTTGGCAGGAGTTCATACCCAGGCCAGGTAAAGGCACCTCTCTCTTTGCCTCCCAGAGAAAGCGGTTTCCTGAAGCATCCTTTCAAAGAAGCTCAGGTGTGTGGCACATGGCTTCGTGTCAGGAATGAAAGGAGAAACATTCGGGCGTGTAAAAGCTCGTTTCCTTTTTCTATTTTGAAGGCAAGGCTGGATTTCTTTCTGATAGTCTCTGAAGGGGGCTGCCAACATGCTACGATGTAGAGACAATGGAACCTAAACAAACAAGAGCGCTGAAGTGGTTTCGAGAGCCTTTCCCTTTCAGGCCTGGATATGTTTAGACAGTTATACAACCAGGCTGCTTGGAAGGCAAGAAAACAACACCCAAGAGGAAAGACTGCTTTGAATCTGGGTCTCAAGCCCTTGAATTTTTATCATTTTTATTTATTTATTTGGTGTGTGTGAAAGCAATCCAAAGCCATTCCATGCATGGCACGATCACCCTTTCCCACAGCTCTGGTCCGGACATGTGTTTCTCAGCACAGAGCTCAGAAATAACCTTTCAACCGACTTGTCCTCCTCTGTGTGTGTGTGTCATAGAATATAGCCCAAAGTCACTGTGGGTGGGTGTCTACTTTGCATGTCTATTTTGAAGAAGTCTGGAAGACCCATTTACATAAGGCTCTTGCTTCCTGGCAGATTGAAGAAGGATGTAGAGTTGGATTCCTTGCATTCTTTCATCTAGCCCTAAAAGTCTAGGGGGCATGTGCTTTGCTGAGCCTCCACATCCACTGTGCTTCTGGGAACAAAAGTACCCTCCTAAGTCAAAGAAGAGCTAGAAGATTTGAATGTTGTAGCCAAGGCAGCTTCCCAGAGCCTGTCAAATCCTGTCACATTGTGCCATTTGCCACATTTAAGTTAACCCCCTGGAGGCTCAGTTATGTCCACTGAAGCATAGAACTAGATCACCAAAAACTCAAAAAATGTTTCCTAGTGGGGGGATTAAAAAAAAAAGAGAAACAGGTGTGATCTTTGGAAGGAATGGGCAGCCTCGGTGAGAAGCTTCAGGGATGGCTGTTAACACTGCAGGCAGAGCCCACAGCAGCAATCATGGCTTCACTGTTAGCAGTGTCTCTCCGCGAGCCTCTCTACAGAGGAGGTGCTAGAGGGGGTGGGGGGATTGGCAGATGAGAATCTATGGTGGAAGTCTGGGTGTGAACGGTGGCAGTATCAGCTGTTGGCAGTCATGGTGAAGTAGCTGCATGAGCAGCAGTAGCTAGAGGGAGTGGCGTCTTCAACAGTTGTAAAAGAGTAACCATGGCAACAGTGAAGAAGGCTCGGTACCTGCCCATCTAGCAGGGATGGTCTTGGAATGCATGGGACAGAGCAGGACAGGAGCCAGCAGGGAAGCAGTGGTCAGGTTCTGTGCAAAGTAGGATTTAATGGGAATGATTGCAGTGCAGAGACGGACTTAGCAACACTCAGCCATTTGTATGAAAGTTAATGAGAATAGAAAGCTCTGGGCTTAGTTTTCCAAGACCCAGGGTCTGTAGAGCACTGGAAGAGGTAGCAATGGAGGTTGAGGCCAATATGGTAAAGGAGAGACCAGAAACATTGCTGCTCTTATATGCCATCTGACCATGTGGATTATGGGAAGGCTAGGCCTCTTTTTTCCTCTTCCCTACATTCCCATCCGGGGGAAAGAGGGGCTATTCAGCTTCTGTGGATGCAATAGTTGATTAAAGTCTCCAAGGGTTTTTTTTGTTTGTTTTTTTGTCAAAGGATTCAGTGAATGAGACTGTGTTCTTTGATACTTTAAGGTAGCCCTGGACACAAGCTGATACTTGAACACATTTATTTACAACATAAATGTACTGATGTTACTTCTTACAGGCAGGCTAATCCTGGTTATAGAATAGAAAATCATACAATATTAGAGTTGAATTGATCAACCAGCCCTTGATGCGGTAAATACTCTTTGTAAATAAAGGAATTACAGAGCCACGGCAGTGTGGAATGACTTAGAAAAGTCTCTACAGACATTTCTTTTGTTCTCTATCCAGTGTATGTCTTCACTTTCCCTCAAAAAAAAACTGTACACAGGAGAAGAACAGCCAGACGTGGAAGCTCTGAGGCATAGAGGGGAACATGGTCCTCTCCCAGAAAAAAAGAACTCAGTAAATACCTGATGAATGATGTATGGAGGAGGCGGGGCCAAAAGTAGATTTGGAGGATTTGGTTTCTAATTGACTTCATAATCCACTAGAAGAAAAGAAAGCCAAAGAAAGGAAACATGCCATTAGCTTTATGCCCCTTAGGGCTGTGGGTTTCCTCATTTACCCATGAAGAAGTTGAGATAGATTTAGCCATGCATTTCCCCATTGCTAATGGTCTATAGGAAAAATCTCTCTTCCTGCTTGTAGTCCCTTCAGCTGTAACATAGGCAGAACTTAACCCTAGCCACCTTCTAGATCTTTCTCTAAACTGTCCACATATGCTAGGTACACCTACAATCCTAGCTACTCAAGTGGCTTAGAACTGAGAATTATGGTTCAAAGTCAGCCCAGGCAGACAAAACTGAAACTTAGCTGGGTACTAGTGGTTCATGCCCATAATACTAGCTACTCAGGAGGCTGAGATCTGAGGATTGTGCTTCAAAGCCAGCCCAGCAGGAACGTCTGTGAAACTCTTATCTACAATGAACCACCAGAAAAACAGAAGTGGTGCTGTGGTTCAAATTGTTAGAATGGAAGCCTTGAGCAAAAGGGCTCAGGGATAGTGCCCAGGCCCTGAGTTCAAGCCCCACGACCAACAAAAAAAAAAAAAAAAAACACACCTGTGAAACTTTTAGCTCAAATTAACCAGAAAAAAAGAGACAAAAATAAAGGAATCCTTTCAGTGATAGAGCAGTAACTATGAGTATAAAAGCCAAGTGAGAACAAGGGTTTTAAGTTCATGTTCTTGTTCCAGTATAAATAAACAAATGACGTTCCACATGTTCTTCTTCACGGTAACCATTCTTCTAGTTAATGTTCATCCTTGATTTCTGCTTCTCTTCCTTTGTAGAAGTCCCATGACCCCACGCCAGTTCAGTGGTCTAATTGTTTTCCCCAGTCTTGAATACTTCCCTCTTAAATCATGCAATCAAGTACAGAGCACTCCCCCCTAAAAATGAATCAGAGTTTCACATTACCATAAATCCTGATTTGAGCTTTTAGAGTTACCTGTTATCTTCTTCCTAGTGACCCACCACTGCCTTTCAAATGAATTATCTGTCATTACTATTTCTAGGCTGTGACTCCTATCATTCCGTTTGTATTCTCTTATCAAGAATCTACCTTTGATCAATGAGATTAGGCAAACAATATTAGCTCTCTTCAGCATCCTCTCATACACATCCTCTTCCAGGAAGTTTCCCTGAGCAACTAGCTCACTTTGGCTGATCTCTCTTCCTCCTGGATCTAGCTTGGGCTATCTTGTGTCATTATTATCTTTTATCTTCAACTTACAATTTTCAAGAAACTGTTTACATTCTATAAATGCTATGGTGCTACTCTATTAAAGGCAGGATAAGGCTGTAATAACCAGATATAAAATCATAGAATATTAGCGTTGACTTATTTATCAACTGGCCTATGAATAGGCTATTAAAATGAGTAGACAACTAAAATGAGTCCCAGAGAATGTTATGACTTTCTTAAGATTTCAGAATCCCAAGACTCCAAATCTAACACATCTTCTTCACCCTGTCTTCACCTACTCTATATGTCTTTTATAAAGAAAGGAGTTGAGCTATGATATTAGAATAACAGAAAAGTCTCTATACATTGAGATGTACTTGGGAGTGTTAAAAGTAGACTTTTTTAAAAAATTTAAATGTATTTAATTAAATACAGCACCAATGATAAGCCATTAAAAATGTCACACACAAGTTAGCATAGATGTACTGTATATTGATTATATGGTGCAGTCTGAATAATGCCCACATTCCAGCTATCACATCTTAAACTCTAAATTAGTAAGTGTTACCACATTTGGAAAAGGGTATTTCACATGCATTTAAGGCAAAGAAATTATTTGGGATAGTCCACTGGACCCTAAAAAAGTCATGTTTCCTTAAGAGTGAGGTGCTTTAGAGACATATCAAAGGAGAGAAGGCAAAGTGGCCATAGATGCAGAGATGTCAATAGTGACACTGGAAAGCAAGAAATGCCAGTAGCTAACAGAAGCTAGAAGAGGAAAGGAGTGATTCTGCCATAGAAACTTTGCAGCAAGAGAAGCCCTACTAACATTGCTACTTTGGCCCTATTGGGATAGAATTCAGATGCTAGCCTTCAAAACCCTCTCTCGGAGAAAATTAATTCTAGGGTTGCCCTTTGTTTGTTTGTTTATTGGGATTAGAACTTTGAAAAAGTATAATTTATTTGATTCCATAGTCTAATAGAGGAAAAGATATGAAAGAAAAGGTAAGACAGAAGTACAAGTTGTCACAACCTGTATTTCTATTTCTAAAGTCAATGCCCTGTAAATAGTAAATGCTTAATATTTCCCAAGGATGATGGCATAGTACAGCTACAACATTGTTCTCAGTATCAACATGCTGTATCACTGGTGTACCTCTTAGACTCCATAAAATACCATAAATACAAGAATTTGGGGTAAGAAAAAGAGATAAGAAGATGACAAGAACAAATGTGTATTGACTGCCTCCTATGTTTCAGGTGACATTCTTTGTTCTTTTGTAAATATCCTCTCATATACAGAAGAATAAATGAAGAGGAGAATTGATCCAGACAGGGTACCAAATGTTCATGTCATCACTTAAGACTAGACCCCAGGAGCTTCTTGCTTCCATTGAAAAATAGCCAATGTCAAGGCAAGTTTAGATGGATCTTAACTCGGCCTGACATTCATTAATGAGGATGATGGTGAAAGCATTGGGATCTTGAGTCAGTCTGAGTTATTTAAAATAAAACCTCTTGTAACTTTAATGAGAGTTTAGGAGAGATTCTTCTCTGTCTTGGCATGCAAGCTTAGGGGTGTTCTCTCTCACCCAGGGGTGAGACATCTAATAACTTGGTACTTTTCATACCTGAACTTAAGGTATATCTGACTTGTACATTGCAGTCCAAAATGCATTTGATAAAACTTGCCTGAATGATTTATAGACCTTCTCCTTTGAGTAAGAAAAAGGCTCTGTTGACCTCTCCCATGTCATAAATGGGAGAACTGAAGGACAGACCATTAAATTGGCTTGAGCATGTCTCCTGACACAGTAGTATGAATCTTCTGGTATCATCAGGTGAACACAGTAAGTTCTTCCTGGCTCATGATCACTACTTCTACTGGTGGCGAGTTCTAGGACAACTGAGCATCAGAGCCTTAATGAACTTTATCTAAGTGGATGTGCAATATAATTCTTCAAACCACACCAGTGTCTGTTCCTACACAGGCAAAGGTTTACACCACGGGAACTGCCAGCTCCCAGAAAGAAGGTCATCAAGGATCTGGTATACAGGTCCCAGGTCCAATCCTAATAAAATCCCTCCACAGTGGCCCCTGGTCTCTGCGTCACTTCTTAGGAAATACAATGAACTCTTTTCCCAGCTCCCCATGTAGTACATCAGGCATCATGTGACTAGATAGAACAAAAAGTAGTATCGGGCTGTTGCTATGGAGATTTAAGAACCATCTGAATTGCGATGGCATCATAGAAGCAGAATTCCTATCATCAGTCTTTAACTATAGGGTTGTTGAAATCTAGCTCATATTTTTAGAATGTGTGACATTTAACACACTGATGAGTATTTCCAGCATTGGGACACATTCCCTGCTTTCATATTTAGATGGAGTTTTTCCACTTCAACTGGTGGGGATTTTTCTTCTATCCTGTTAAAGGTGACATCTCCTTTAAGGTAGAGTGAGACCCTTTTTATACTTTTATTTCCTAGCTGTTGTTTTTGTTCATCTTCTCTGTTTCCTCTTATTAAAGTAATTTTCTCCACTAGCTGTGTAGTTCTACTTCTTTCAAATTAGCCTCTTACAGCCCTGGATGAAATCCCATCCAGGACTTTATCTCCATTGGGTTTAACCAATTGTCCTTTAAGCCTAACACCCAACAGTTCTGAGCTTCAACCTAGGTGCCTGGGTATGTCTCTTTTTCTTTGTGGTGGTTCTGGGGATTGAATCCAGAGCCTCACTCCTACAAGAAAAGCAATCTACCACTTACACTCTACCCCCAGCCCTCTCTGTATATCTGAGATTACTATCCTGATCATCCAAGTTGATTCCAACTTACTCACTTCACTAGACTTAGTATAAATCCACTCTTTTCATGTGGAATAATAAGCAAGTCATCTTTCACTTTTCCTTTATGAGCATTGTGAACAGAGCTTTCTTTAGCGCTCTGTACACACCACCATTGTAACCACAGTGTATGTCCAAATATACTCACAAATACGCCGTTCATCTTATTTCAAAAATGTTAGAGGAGACCAGTCAGCTTATTAAACATAACACTTAGACAAGTCACTGGTGGCTCACACCTACAATCCTAGCTACTCAGGAGGCTGAGATCTGAGGATGGCAGTTTGAAGCCAGCCTGGATAGAAAAATCCCCCAAGACTCTTATTTCCAATCAACCAGCAAAAAGACAGACATGGAACTGTGGCTCAAGTGATAGAGTACTGGGCTTGAGTGAAAAAGCCAAGCGACAACAAAAAGGTAGCAATCCTTATGACCTAGTTAGTTTAGATCTTAAAATGGATAGATTGTGTCTATATAGTCAGGAAACACAAATTCAAAAGCTCTGCTAAAAAGAAACCTATTCAAGTTGCTCCACTGTTGAGTTGTAGGTTTCCTGCGCCGTCTTGTAAATTTACCCAGCCTCAGCTTCTTCAGGATCTTTCAATCCATGTAAGAGTCTTCTTTAGATCTCTTTCCTTAAGAGAGTATCAGAATCTCTCAGATGTATTTATTTTCTTCTCCTCTTTAAAAACTCTCCAGAGAAGAGCTGTCTTATTCTCTCCATAGTATCAGACAAGTTCAAGTACATCCCTGCACATGGCATTACCAAGGTGTGGTTCTTCCTCTGGGAGTTCCAGGAATTGACATCTGTCCTTCAGGTTACTGAATTGAAAAGCATCAGGAATTCCTTGAAAGATTTTTGAAGAATCTTTGTGTCACATTTCTCCTCTGGAGGTCACGGACGGGATAATGTATTTATTCACTCGACATTTATAATCAACCAACCAAGCTGCAGATGTCAGAGCTGGGTATATAGCCATGTGAACTAAATATATTTGCACAGACAGTAATGCCACGCAAAGGAATAAAAGGGCATAGCCTATATCTGCTGACTCTTACATCAAGGACTAGGCTATCATTCTCATCAATATCTAGGTCAAGTTAAATACTGTTTTCACAAATTCCACTCTGGGCTAACTGTGGTGAATTTTGGTTTTAGTCTGAATAAGATTCCTGGCACACACACACTGAGCAAGAACATGCTCCTACTGCAGGTGATTTTCAAACACAGTCTGACTGTCTGTAAGCCAACAAAACGGTACTTTTTGCTTTATTCCTGACAGGTTGTCTCTCAATCAATCATCACGCCATCAAACAAACAGGAATAATGCACCACGGATGTGCCTCACATTGTAAACTGGGCTGTGGAGAATGGGAGCAATTTACTAAATGGTCACAGGTCTGAAGACTTGGACTTAACCTGAAAATAAACCCCCAGGAAACACAAATGTCACATTATATTATAACCCCTCCTAAAAAAACACTCCACAAATGTCACCGACTGTAATATTTTAATCTGTGGTGTCCTATTGAATATCAATGTATAACAAAAACTTGAGGAATGATTAAAAAATATATTAGGGGCTGGGAAGGTGGCTCTATAGTAGAGTGCTTGCCTTACATGCATGAAACCCTGGGTTCGATTCCCCAGCACCACATAAGCAGAAAAAGCCCGAAGTGGCACTGTGGCTCAAGTGGTAGAGTGCTAGCCTTAAGCTGAAGAGCTGAGGGACAATGCCCAGGCCCAGAGTTCAGGCCCCATGACTGACAAAAACAAAACAAAACAAACAAAAAAACCATATGAAGGAATGAAGAACACAGACCAGTCTTCAAAGAGTTGACAACTTGGTTGTATAGAGAGAGATAAGATCAGAAACCAGGAAGAATTACAGGGGCCCCCAAAGTCATAAAATGTGATGATGTGGAGATGAGTTCTGTAAGGACGCAGACAAGGGAGATGCAAGTTAAAAGGGAAGCCACTGGAGAAGATGTCACGAGTCCTGGGTGATGTGGTTTTCATTTTCCTGAGTGGACAGAGTAATAAATATAGGGTAAGGGAGAGAAGAAGGCAAGACAGTAAATGACAGCAAAGGGCAGCTCTATGCAGTCCAGAGTAATGGCAAACAAAGCCTGAAGGAAGTGCCTTAGGCTCAATACGGAAGGGCATTGCTTGTCCCAAACTGTCACTTTGATCCCTCTGATTCTACTAACCCTTTCAACCACATTTAAAGGCACACCTCATGGCTTGAGGCTTTATCAAGGCAAAAGGATTCAGAGGAGAAAACCAAATACCATAGAATGAACTCTGTAAATCTTAGCATTGATGTTAAACATAGCGAGAAAGATAATGACCCATCTGTGCATATGCATAAGTGTGTGCACGCGTGCGTGTGCTGACACAGTTGCAGTTAGATCGCTATTTTATGTGTAGTTTTTGAAGAAATCTATGCAGCCGGAGGCCACTATGAAGTTCTAGGGTCAATACCAAGTGCCCTCCCTTGGACACTGGCATACTTTCTAGTTTGATGAAATTGAAAGGAATAGGTTGTCAAGACCTCTTGGTTCTTTTGCCCAATCAGTTCTGTGGTGGTTCAAGTCCCATGTATCCCTGAAATCTTCCCCATCTCAAGGCTGATAAAATAAGAGAAACTCCTGGTCATTCTGTCATTCCTTCAAGCTCAGCCTTGAAGAAACAGAATGTCTGGGGCTTAGATGTACATAACCAACTCCATGAGTTGGCAAAGCTCTAAACAGTAAATGAAGGCCCTGAGAGATACCTGGCCCTCAGTTGCACACTCTGTATAAATCTCCTACTGTAGTTGGATGGTGGTGGCTCCGACCTAAACTCCTAGCTACTGAGGAGGCTGAGATCTGAGAATCATGGTTCAAAGCTAGCCCTGGCAGGAAAGTCCACTAGACTTTTATCTCCAATTAACCACCAAAAAGCCTGAAGTGGAGCTCTGGCTCAACTGATAGAGTGCCAGCCTTAAGTGAGAAAGATAAGAGACAGTGTGCAGGCTCTGAGTTCAAGTTCTAGTGCAAGCATGTATGCACACACACACACACACACACACACACACACACACACACACACACACACAATCACTGTGGCTGTGACCCACTGCCAGTTACTGCTAGCTGCTGACATATGGATGCCTATGGTTGGTGGGGGGTGAGAGAAGCTTTGAAGACCTTCTGAACTTTCACAGACAGAGACTGAGTGCTGGGAATGCACTCTCACAGGTGCACTGTTCACAAAGATGCTGTTCCTTCCACTGCTGGTTGTCTGGTGGCCTCACTTCCATCACTAGCAGTTGCCCAGGCTCCCGTCGGACCCTCATGCTGACTCTGTTCATTAGGTATGTGCTGTGTGTGTAGTCCCCTAGCTCTCTTATTATCAGTTTGAATTCCCCATAACCATTTGGATTTTCTTCTTCTTTAATTGAGCTGAGATTCAGGTAATGCACCTTAAACATTTTAAAGTGACATCAGCAGCACATGATATCTTAACTGTATTGTATAACCAGCACCTTGTATGCATTTCCAAGCCCTCTCCTTCACCCCCAAAGAAACCCTGAAACCATGAGATAGTTGTTCCCTATTCCCCCTTCCTCCTAGCCCTGACAACCACCAATTCGTGTTGTCTCTACAGAAACTACTCAAATGTATTTCACCAATGTTGTTCCAATACCTCAGTTTAAGGTAGAAAACATTTGGAGACACCCTTAAAATTTTACAAAGCTGTTTAAAACGAATATATAAGTTGTATGTATTTATGGGAGGTACTGTGACAATCCAGTACCTATATAGAGTGCATATTTGGCATATCCATCCCCTCAGACATTTACCATTTCTTTGTGTTGTGAACACTAAGAAAAATGGGACTGTTGAGGTTTGGTCTTAGGGCCCTGGTCATTTTTTTTAGCTAGTGCTCATTTTTTGCACTAGTTATTTTGAGATAGGGGCTATTCTTTTTCCCTTAAGCCTGCTTGTGAACTTTGATCCTCCTATTTTTATACTTCCAGCAGTGACCGGGATGACAGGTGCATGCCACCACACCCAGGTTCTTCAATGGAGATAGTTTTATGAAGTTGGTTTTTGTTTGTTTCACTTTTTTTGGCCTTATCTGGCATGACACTACAATCCTCCCACTCTCTGTCTCCTGAGTAGCTGGGATTACAGGCAGGAACCACCATCACATGTGGCTGGGATATTTCAATTTCCCTAGCAATTTTGAAAGGTAGAATTGTTTTCAATCATAGTTATCCTACTATGCTCTAGAACATTCAAAACCAGTCATTTTATCCAATTGTAGCCCTGTACCCCTTAAGCCGTCTTCTCTCTATGCCTTACACCTTCAAATCTTCCACATCCTCTCTCCATTCCTGATGTCTGCACATCCTCTTAAGACCATGGTAACATTAGTCTATTCTAATTCTAGGAGAAAACTTTTTAGTCTCCACATATATGTGAGAATGCTCCTGACATTTCACTAAACATAACATTCTGCACTTCCATCCATGCTGCTATAAATGACAGGGTTTCATTCTTCTTACAGAAAATTCTATTCCATTCTATATGTACATGCCACATTTTCCTTGCCTATTCATCCATTATGAACACCTAGGCTGAGTCTACATCTTGGCTGGCATGAACAGGGCTGCATTAAACATGAAGTGAAGGTGTTTCTTAGATGCAGGATTTCATGTGTTCCTGGATCCTATGGCAATTCTACTTCAACTTTTTTGAGGAACCTTCATATTGTTTTCCATAAGTGGTGGTACCAATGCACATTCCCACTAACAATACAGGAAGTCCCTTTGTCCATATCTTGCAAAATAGTCACTGACTCCTTTTTCTAATCCATCATTGCTTTATTCATCACCTGCAACTGAGCCCCTCTTCCTCTCACAGCATGACTTCAGGCACTGTAGTAAGAAGATGGTGCAAAACAGACAAAATCCTAACTTCACGAGCTACTCATTTCTCGGATGTCAAGTGAGATAAAGTTTCTAAAATCCAAATTTTAGAATTTTTCTCCCTTATAATCTCGCTAAGTGAAATGTAAAAGCTTCTGATTGTTCTAAAAAGAATCATTCATTAATTACTGACCTTTGAAAAGCACCTCATCTGGCCAAGTGCCAGTGGCCTTCTATCTATAACCTTAGCTATTCAGGGAGTTGAGATATGAGGATCACCATGTGAAGCCAGCCAGTCAGGACAGGAAAGTCCCAGAAACTCTTATCTCCAATTAACTATTTTTTAAAAAAAGCTGGAAGTAGAACAGTGGCTTAAGTGGTATAGCACTAGCTTTGACCAAAAAAGCTAAGGAACAGTACTTCAGCCCCAAGTGTAAGCCCAGGACTCACACACTTACCCTTACCTTCACCCCTCCCCCACACCAGGTCTTGGAAAATTGTCTCAACGTTAGACTGAGCAAAGAATTAAACAATCACTGCTTTGCTTACTTGTATTTTCCCCTCATTCCTTAAGGTTAAACATGAATTCATACTCTCTGGGCAGGTTTCAGTAGAATGATGATTAATTAATGGCATATGCTATTTCTTTTTTCCAAGGCATAAAAAATACTCTACTCTACTCCCTTGCCATTCCTTTTCCTGTAGATGTCTGAATTCTTAATTTTGCTTGCATGGAAAACAGGCCCAGAGAGGAGGGTTAAAGATATTACCTGTTATAATCCAGTAAATTTGAAATGGAGCAGCAATCAGAAACCTCATTTCCAGAATCTGGCCCAGGATTCTTGTGAAATTTAGTAAGAAAACTATACCAAGGAGAAAATCATATTGGCACAAGATAGTAAATCTTTCTGACAAAAATAAAATGCCTCTCCTGTGTTTCCTTGCATATAAAACCAGCTGCCTTCAGGAAAGAGCAGACACTCAGGCTGTGAATGAATACTACCTGTAAAAATTATTTCTCGAAGGCTCTCCATTTATCCTGCTCTCCATCTCTCACTCTCTCTAGAGATAATAAATAAACTCGCTCATTTTTTTTTGAACATCCAGTTTGACTCTTCGTGAGGTGAAATCTCCAGGTGGTTCATGTAGCAGAAGGAGTCAAGCTGGGTCCAATCAATTCGGCCATGATTATCAGCAGGAAGGTGGCAATAGGTATGAGTGGAAAGACCAGAGCAACCCAGCTCCTTTTCTATTATAAAGTTAATAGTAGTGACTCCTTGGATGCACTCAGACTGGCCCAGAAAGGTCATACACTGTTGCATATTGTTGCATACACGCTGTCACTGTGCCCACATTGAACACACACACACAAACTAAGAATCTTGCCAGGCCCTAGTAGCTCATGCCTGTAACTCTTGCTACTTAGGAGGCTGAGATCTGAGGGTCATGGTTCAAAGCCAGCCCAGGCAGGAAAGTCTATGAGACTCTTACCTCCAATTAGCCACAAAAAGCTGGAAGTGGAGCTGTGGCTCAAGTGGTAGACTGCTGGCCTTGAGCAAATAAAGCTCAGGGACAGTGTCCAGGCCCTGAGTTCAAGCTCCCGGAACTGGCACTCCACCCACTCTCCCCCCCAAAGAGACTGAACCTGTCATTCTTTCCTACTTTTTGTTTTACTTGAAACTTTTAATTCAGAAGATTAAATCATCACAGACTTAAAATAGTTCAACTCAGGATTTTTCTGTTTTATAATGGTAACAATGCATACTTGTATGGTCATTCCGCTTTTCTCCTTTCAGTCAAGTATTCAAAATTTGCATGGGATTTCTGCCATTAAAAAATAAGCTTCATGCTAGATGACTCTGTCCACTGCAGGCTAAGTTAAGTGTTCTGAGCATGGTTCATCTAAACTAGGAAAATTAGGGTGTTCAGAGACTAAGGTATATAAATATATATTTGATTTGCAGTATTTTCAATCTAGGATGTGTTTACAGAGAGCACAACTCCATCATCCAACTATCTGGGGGATTGCCAATATTAACTATGCTATCTTGGAACTCGGTCACAAATCACTATGCGATCCATTTCCATCCCGCATCCAACGCTAGTTCTTTAGTGGGGTGAACTAACTTTCTTTCTTACCTTTCAAAAAAATGAAATGAAAGAAGGAGAAAGCTAGATGAGAGAAGGCATCTTCAGGTTTTTTTCATCTTTACTGCTACATATGTACATAAGTAAACTAAGGGCTTTGAGTCAGGGCATCATACAGAAGAAACTTAATGACAGACATCTTTATTTTCTCATTTTCCACCTCCAAAGTGGGTAGACTAGTCCATCGCAAGAGAGCCCAATCATGGTTCAGGCCATTTTCCTGGTCTCCATGTGGAATGTGTCCCACTACCATACCCATCTGAGCCTGCACCACCAGACATTACCCTCTCGGTCACCGCTGAGCCATGCCTCCCGCCCTTGGTTTTTTCTGATTATTTTTTAGTGGAGGGTGTCTAGCTTCCTTCTCTGGGTACACGCCAGTTGGGTGCAATCCATCTGTGTTAGGTTTCCCATCATAAGATAACAGGTATACTCAGGTATGAGTTGAGAAGAGGGCATGGGGGTGGGGGTGGGAGCAATGTTTTCTCATTTACTTTGCCACTCAAGCTGGCCTTGAACTGTGATCCTCTCAGTCTCAGCCTCAGGGTTACAGGTGTGAGTCCCTAGCATCCAGCATCATTTACTGTCTGTACATCCCACAGAGGTCACCTTGTTTTGTCCTCTCATCATTTGGTTTAGTTTTATCATCACTAGTAATCCTTGTCCCCTCCCTCCTCCTCTCTTTCCCTTTTACTACAGGAAGAATGATGAAGATGGGAATACCCTATACCTTATCTGATTGGAATTTTCCTTGACTTTTAAAATGCCCCTCCTCTGGAAGTACTGATTCTCATTTAGTCTAAAGTGATTGCAGCTATCCTAGGGTGATACCATGGGGAATTTTTCTTCCTCTTGAGCAAGAGCTGTGTGACTCTCACAGCTCAACATGCAGCCCGCACACGCTTGTCAGGGAGAAGGGCCTTAGCAGCATTGAAGGGCCTAAATTGCACTCCCAGAAGTGCATTGACAAGCGGGCATTAGCAAAGTGAACCAACTTCCTCATTTAATCAAGCATGTGGTGCTTTGAAAAATTATTTAAAATATAAGGAAAGACTCAAAGATACAACGCTATCCATTTAGAAATAATTATTAAGCCCAGTAGTTTATATAAAAGTGGAATCTCATCATAGACTCCATTATTATTCTGCCTTGAGCTGAATTGCCATGGTGGTGGTGAATTCTTATGCTTGAACCTTTAAAACACATGGACCTGAACCCACTTTATCAAGGGAGAAATGATAAACTGTACTTGTGACCATCAGGTGCCTTTGTAGGTTGTCCTTTCCCCCCATAAAGGGACAATTTGTTTATTTTTCTATGTTGGCACATCATAGAAGCTGTCAGCCTCAGTCAGAGGCTGAGGGGAGGGACGAGGGCCTCAGGCTCAATCTGCGTAGCTGGAAGGCACCCGAAAAGCTGGAAGCTTAAGCCAAGAGCTTTCATGCTGAGATAACCCAGCTGTGTGGAAAATCAAGCCTATTGAACACGAAAGCATTGAGCCACCAAAATAACCACTTTAACCAGAAAGGAGAGGAATTATTACCCCAACAGAGCATAGGAGAAAACCACATAAACTCAGGAGCCATTTCCAACAAATTCATTGCCATCAGCCAAACCCTTATTTAACTACTTGTGCTTCCCAACTCTTCCTTATCAAACTTTTGCTAACTCTTTTCTGGACAAAGGACCAATTCTAATTTCTTTCAGACTCTCCAGACTAAAAAAAAAAATATCTAAAACAAGATTAGGGTGGTTGGGCATGCTTACCTGTAATCCCAGTTACCCAGCAGGTAGAGGGGGGGAAGATCACAGGCCAGCCCTGGCAAAAGCTGGAGACCCTGCCTGAAAAGCAAACTTACAACAACACGCCTTAGGCATGGCTCAAGAAGCAGAGTACTTGCCTGGCAAGCACAAGAGGCCCTGTGTGCAGACCCCAGTACAAACAACAATGATCAGAATTTAGGTTTTCAATTGTGTTAGGAACTGAAATGGAATTTTTTTTAAATCTCTGTGCGATCCCAGGCAGCAGCCAAGAGCCACAGGTGGCTATGCAGAGTGAAATGAATTAGAATACAAGCTAAAATTCAATTCCTCAGTTACACTACCCACCTTCACCTTCTCAAAGGCCACATGTGGTTGAGGGGGCAACTGTATTGCCCAGTCCTGAAGGTGAACATTTCTTACACCATAGAATGTCCCACATGCTGTGAATGAGTTACGGGAACTTCACTTCTGGGCTACACCTTTGTAATCCTAGGAGCTTTCTGATATTCTGATATAGGCCAGACCTGCTTCCGGTGTGATGCCCTGATAGTAACAGGAACGTGGCTTAAGAAACCAGAAATGTCCCAGGGCTTACATGACTCTGGGTACTTGAAAATTGAATTCAGTCGTGCAAACTGTAGGCCTCTGCTTGCTTTGGGACAAAAGGCTTTTCTTCCTACTCTGTAAAGCACCCACCCAACCCCTTTTACATCACTTCCAGACTGCAGGAGACCGTGGGCAAAGTGGAATCTACAATCTCCATCCTGTCTCAGTTTGGTACACACAGACCCCTCTCACCCTGGCTAGGGCCTATCCCCCTAGCCCAAGTATCAGATGACTGTTTCTGTAGTTGGAGGGACCCACATCTAGCCTTTTCAAAGTAGCTCATGTAATATCAAGGAGAAGTAAGATGAGGGATGAATACAGACTCTGTGATTACCCCAGGAATAAGAGGGTGCCTCTTCTTGTCTGATATAGTCTACACTGTTCAGACCTACTGGATGCTTATTAAACAAAAACAATGACTAGCCCCAGAACTTGTCACGTCCTGCAATTTACAGTATATTTTGGATTGAGTGAATTCAGACAAGAAGGCTGTGTCTCTGCTGGATTTCGAAGGGGTTGGCTGTCTTGTCTATTTGATATACAGTGTGTCCAGCTTCTACTGATAAAAATCCCAGCAACTGGCTGGTGGTTAGACTACTTTGAAAGCTCCACATAACAGATGCCTACACAGCCACGAGAATGTAGGCTCTCCTAACCTCCTTGGAACACAAGTTTACATTTTTCTTTCCATCCTAGCAACAGCTAAAAACCACCCTGCACTGACATTGAGAGAGAAATCGAGTTAAACATGGAATCTACCATCTGTAAGTTTTTTTTTTTTAAATCACCTAATTGTAGCCATCTTTACATTAGAAATCTGCCTCTTGGATTTTAATGTCATCATCTGCTTTCTGCTCAATTGGTCCTTTGCTTCATTTTCATTTCTTCCTACTGTTCTCTTATTGGTAGGCTCAAATTCCTGCACTAATCAGCAATCTCAAAAGCCAGTCTTTGCAAGGGGAAATAAAGGTTTTGGGGTTTTTTGGCTTGGTTTTGTTTAATCTTTGTTGATGTTTTTAGTACTGAGGGTCAATCCCAGGGCCTCAAGCTTGTTAGGCAAGTACTCTTACCACTGAGCTAACCCCATCTCATAAACATTTGTGTGTGTGTGTGGGGGGGTGTTTTCCTGGAGCTTGAACTCAGGACCTTGTGCACACTAGGCAAGCACTATACCACTGAGCCGCAGCCCCAGAAGCACTTTTTTTAATTGCTTAAAATACTAGTTGTGAGACCAACAGACTCATGTCCCACTGATAAGAATGCAAAAATGGAACAATATCTCAAGGAAACCAACTCATCCAGATGAACCAACAGCTTCAGCATCATTCACAACTTGAGACTCAAAACTTCTATTTCTAGGAAACACTATGATGACACAAACAAGGATGTTTATCCTGGGATTATTTATTATGACAGCAAAATTCAGAAGAGGCCTGAAATATTCAAAAGAGGGAAATGGATAAACTGCCTATTTATACACTGGCAAGGGGTACAACCATGAAAAATCACGCTGTGGACAAACAACAAATAGTAAGAGGGATACTCATGTTAAGTATCAAAAGCACAATATAAAATATGACTCATCTTCAAGTTGCTATTAACTGGACTATTCTCCTCCCCTTTTAGGTTTTCTGTGTCATTAAATGGAACCAACCTTGTAAACTGGCTAGTACAATGCTAAACAGTGGGAGGAGAGTCATAAATAATGGCAGCCAGTATCATCCCTGATGGAATACACAAAGACAGACACACAGCCACCCCCGCCACAGGAATGAGGGAGTTATGTTACCAGAGAGTAATATAATGTATCTGGGATTGTATAATCATCATACATAACTTTTTCCTCACAGAGGGGTTGAAGTATTTACTTTCTCTCTTCCCACACGGTGTCCAAGCCAAGTAATCAATGCCCTTTCTCTACCCTTCACCACAATTCATCTCTTTACCTGACAGAGGAGGGAGAGTGGCTGATCTGATGTATAGATCTGACATATAGACCTGAGGTAGGCCCAGAGCTGGGCATGGGACCTAACACTCTTATTTCAGCTTCAGTGATTAGCAAAGTTGCCCAGAGTTCCAGATCTAGTGATGGGTAGACCTGGGATTTGAACCTATGATGTCTGGTTTTAATAAATGTGTTTGAATACAAGCCTTTCAGGGATCAATCTGTATTACAGAGATAAGGAAATAAAGGATCAGAAACATCGAGAAGAGCCATTATAGGACTCAATTATGTACGTTTGCAAAGAGCCACTTACTATTTCTCTTCAATCCCTTCCTATTTTTCCTCTGCTGCGATAAGATCATAGGAGGAAAAGTTGTATTTTACTTATGTAGCGTTCCCCTATCTGCTTCATCACCCTTGTCTTCAACAGAGCAAATGACAATTATCTACCATGAGCCAGGCTGGATTTGCAAAGTTCCAAAGACCAGGAAGTGTTTGGGGCTCGGAGCTCACAGTTAAATAAAACTCACAAGAATGAGCCTAATTAAGTGACGTGAAAGCCTGCCACCCATTGTAAGCCATTACAAGCCAGTCTCCTAATGGCATTTGTTGAAGGTCGCCATGAGACAGATTTAAAGCTGAAGGGCCTCAAAGCCTGGATTCTTGCTCCCTGATGCCTTAGCCCAGGGGACCAGACTGCTGGTTCTTTGTCTCTCTTTAGTGGAAAACCGTGCCGAAATGAAGCAGTATCAACCTCCAAAATGATGCCTGAGGTAAGAGTAGACATCTTTTTGATGTAAGAAGAATGCCCCCAGAACAGCTCCAAATTGGCCCTCATTTCCCAGGGGCAAAAAGGGGGCAGAGCTTCGTTCCCACCACACCCTCACCTCCCTATGGGATCCTGGCTAATAAGGGGCTGCTCAGCAGTGTCTACGCCATAATCCAGACACAGAGGCCTTTGAATTAGCAATGTGGAAAAGAAAGCCTCGGGAGAATATTAATGATAAGAGATGCACATTGTTACCCTTTTGCTTCTCAGGACCTTTCGCTTTGAGCAAGGGTGGGATGGCTCCAACTGTCTTTCCATCTCCTTTCAATAACCTCTCTCAACCCTGTCTTATCAGAGAAGAGGGCTGTATCAGACATTTGCTCTGAGCTCCTGGCATCTCATGCTCTTATTTCTCCTTAATGGAAAAATAGATCTACACTTCTGATACTGAAAATCAATTGTGTCTGTGATGCAGCCACAAGCTCACTCAGCCTTCTTACTTTCAACACTGCCTACCAGGAAAATAATTTTATACACATACAGATGAAGATACAGGAAGATATATAGTATATAGCTACATGAGAGATAACTACATATTATATACATATGTAGATATATAGACATATTACATAACAGATATATAGTAGATATCTATATATCTATATCTACCTATCTCTCTCTGGAGATATATGTGTGTGTGTGTATATATATATATATATAAGAGTCTCATGGATCTGAGGATCGCGGTTCAAAGCCAGCCCAGGCAGGAGAGACCGTGAGACTCCTATCTCCAATAAACCACCAGAACACCGGAAGTGGCGCTGTAGCTCAAGTGGTAGAGTGCTCGCCTTGAGCTGAAGAGCTGAGGGACAGCGCCCAGGCCCAGAGTTCAAGCCCCACGACCGACAAAAAAAAAAAAAAAAAAAAAGAAGAGTCTCATGGACTTTCCTGCCTGGGGTTGGCTTTGAACTGTGATCCTCAGATCTCAGCCTCCTGAGTAGCTAGGATTACAGGCATGAGCCACTGGCGCCTGGCTGAAAGTCTTGTTAGATCATCGCACATCAGAACTCTGTATCCTTAAAGGTTAAGAGATGCATTGACAGCTGAGCAGGTGATGAGGAGAACAACTCTTGGTGAATTTGTGGCCACAGTTGGGCAACATGGAAAGCCACTTTTAGGGAAGTTATTTCAAAGTTTGAAAGTGGTAACTGTCTTCCTGTTGCTGGGTGAGTTACTCAGTGACTGACGGCATTCAGGCACTGATACTAAAAGGGCGGTGTTTATGGCTGATCCAGTCTTAGGTGCACTGTGCTTTCTTTCTCTGTTTAAACTTTGCTTCCAGAAGACAGAAGTAGAACTCTCATACAGTCTAAAGTCCTTACAGGAATTTGGGTTCAGACACCTAGAGTAGATTGGAATCCTCCTGATTAAAACAGTGGCCATTTCAGTGGCTCACACCTCTAATCCTAACTCCTCAGGAAGCTGAAATCTGAGGATCGAAGTTGGAAGCCAGATTATGCAGGAAACTCTAAAACTCTTATCCCCAATTAAACACCACACACACGTATCCCCAATTAATCAACACACACACACACACACACACACACACACACACACACACACACACACACACTATAGTGGACACTTATTTCACACATACAATAAGCTACATGCTCTAGAAATTATTTTATAATCTGATTTAATCTTCATAAGCACCTCTTTGAGGTAGGTGCCATTACCACTGTGGGACCCAAAGGGTTAACTTGCCCAAGATCATACAGATGCTAAGGAAACAGAGTCAATTTTCAAGTCCTGGTTAAGATTTTAGCATTAACAGAGTCTGGAAGACAGCAATCCTAATTCAACAGGCAATAACTTGGTAATCCCTTAAACTTGCATGGTCTATACAAATCAAACCAACCCCGGGGTCCAGGAGAGCCAGAGTTCAAGTGCCCCAGGACACCAACCTTTCCTGTTCTGTCCATGTGAGGCTCACCCTTGGTGGTGTGTCTTCCTACCCAGGCAGAGGTCATCAGAGTCCATGAGAATGGTACCTTCTAATGAGGTAGTGTCCAGCCTGTACAGCCAAACTGTAATCCCTGGCTCTTCAAAGCCCAACTCAGATCCTACACTGGAGGGAAATGTACACATAGCCCTAGAACCTAGCTTTGCTCTTCTACATTCAAGATGAAATGACCTTAGACAGATTACTTATCCTTTCTGAACTTCTCTTTGTCTCTGGAAAAGAGAGGTTTGTCTAAGCACCTATAAGTTCTAAAACTCCCTTACTCTTCTCATTTGATCTCTGGGTATTTATTTTGTATAGCATAATTATTTCCATGTATCTCCATTTCTATCTCTCTGAGGCCAAAACTCTAATTCTCACTAAATACTTTTTTTATTGGATATGAATTTTTTTTTTTTTGGTCGGTCGTGGGGCTTGAACTCTGGGCTTGGGCGCTGTCCCTCAGCTCTTCAGCTCAAGGCGAGCGCTCTACCACTTGAGCTACAGCGCCACTTCCTCACTAAATACTTTTTTTGTGTGTGCTTGGAATCCCACTGTTTGCTGGTAACCATGTGTATTAATTCATTTCCTATGGCTATAGCAAAATCCCTGAGGCTGGGAACTTGAACCAAGTGGTTTATCTAGCTCATGGGTTTGTAGGCTGGAAGCCTAAGAAGCATGGGCTAGCTCTGGGAAGGGTTACCTAGGCTGTGCCACATTGTGGCAGATGATACTGTATCTTAGTTAGGGAGAGTGCTCACATGACAAAACAGGGAGCCTGAGAGTGAGAAGGAGCTGGTCCTTGCTTTTCTGTAGCAGTCACTTGAGAATGAACTGTGGTCCTAGGAGAATTAGGCTTCTCTTTGCTGAGGCCACCTCCAATGACCTAAAGACCTCTCATTAGGCTCTGCCTCTTAAAGGTCCTACCACTCCTTATTCCCACAGTGGTGATTCCAATACATAAACCATTCAAGGACATACTTAGACCATATCCAAACCATAGCCTCTCATTTTTGATGCATTCCACCACAGCATCTCATATCCGATGTGTTCTTCATGTGCCAAGAACTCTGCCACCAGTGGTACCACATGGGTGATACAAAATCCTAACAGTCTCCAAAAACGGGAAGGAAACCAAGTGTGATTTTACACATCTGCTTTGTATTATGCCTAAATGTAAACAACAAAGAACTGGCTCAGTAATAGCTCCCTTGCTAATTTACACTTTAATATCATAATCTACAAGAATGAATTGAACCAATAAAGCTCACAGGGATGTGTTTTAAGAAAAGCACAATATCCCAATTTCTTTACAACTTATTACTGGGGCTGAATTAGAGCAAACATAATGAACTTGGTCACTTAGTTTATATTTAAGGTAAACTATGAAATTTGAAAATGCCAACCATTGTTGGGCTGCTGAAAATGATCAAGAACAGGCAGTTAATAGGAAGAAGATAAGCCAAACAATGGTGTTGACATTCATGAAAAATAAATACATTCCAGGGGTGCCAAAGTTATTTTAAATTCCGCGGAGACACTTAAGAGTAAAACAAGCCTGGCCCCAAATTAAAGCCATCAATATGCACTCTTCAGGCTTGAACGCGGTAAATAAATGAGACAATGCACAGAATTTGATTTCTGTGCTGTCTGCAACTTACGTCTTGGAGTATAGTTAAAAAGTCAATTTAACACTAGAATATAATTATTAGGTATGCAGAATGGCTAATCTTTGCCAAAGCACTTACAAAACAGCTCTCTTTCCTCCTGTAAATATTTTTAACTTCATAAACTAGAAGTCATAAAGTGATTTTCTAGTTTTCAGGCTTTCTCTCCTTGAGAAAACAAAGGAGTGCTAAGCCAGCATGTTGAGGGGGTAGGAGTGAGGCAAAAGTAAATGAAATAAAATGGAATGAAAAAAACACAGTTCCTTGCAGAATGTCACATATACGTTTCTTCCACATATATGGAAAGCTTTTCTTATGGATCCTATTTGGAGATCTTGGAGAAAACTTGAAAGAAGAATGTATGAGTGAAGGTTGCTATCCACTCATCAGTCAGTAAATTCTCCACTTTCTCACAAAAGAACCAGGGAAATCTACTGTGCAGTCCACCATGGCTCATTGTTTAAGACCCTGATCGCTGGGGTCTCATCTCATGCTCTCTGAGCTTCTGAGTTGAATGAATAGATCATTCTTTTTTTCTTCTTGAGAGAGAAAGAGTGAGAGAAAAGAAAGAATGGTTTTTCTTTTGAAAATCCCAAGAGCTGAGATTACAATCCACATGGTGGGAAGTTCTCACTAACAAGTGTCAATCTCATGAACAGGATCACCACCATCTTGACCAGAATGAGGAACGAGAACAGCCAGAAAAGACCTTCTGTGTAAGTGTGGGGATCATACAGCAAATGCGTAAGGCTTGGATGCAGGGATCCAGGGGTGCACCCAGGTCCCATGGTGGGGCCCAGTGACGAGGCTGCCCCAAGGCTGTGAGTTCTGTCCCTCTGACAGGAGGTGCCCTCAGGAGCTAGCTAGTCAGCACTTTCAAGACAGCCAGGCTCAGCACTTGCTCTGTGGAGGTCAGGATGATGCCCCTCGCCCCATATCTACAGAGGCTGTGGGCAAGCAGAGGGGGCCTTGCACAGAGAATGATAAAGGAAGCCTGGGGTATTGGCCAGGATGTCCAAGGGAGGTACCATGTGGGCAGATGCCAAGGATGAAGGCTCTGAGGCGAGCATGTTAGCACACACACACAGGCCAACCCTACCCTGTGTGTGTTCCCTTCCTTTACTCCCCCCCCCCCAGTGTTTTATTAACACATACATATTAATCAGTTTTAGTGTGACATTTTCACAAACACATACCGCCTGCATTGATGGTGTTCAGTCATCTTTTTTCTACCCTCACCCCTCACCCACTCGGCACCTTTCCCAAGGCCCAAGTAATTACTATTCTAATTCCAGGCCAGACAATTTTAGCCTCCATGAATAAGAGAGAATACACTTGTCTTTTATTATTAAGCTTATTTCACTTAACATAATGTCCTCCAGTTAGATAAACTTTGTTGGAAATTACATGATTTCACGATTATTTATGGCTGAATAATTCTAATTACAAACACACACACACACACACACACACACACACAGAGACATAGATATTTAAAAGCTCACATTTTTAAACCATCTATTCATGGGAAGGTTTGTTCCATATCTTGACTGTGAATAGTGGAGCAATAAACAAAGAAGTGCACACACACACACACACACACACACACACACACACACACATCTTTGGTGTGATCATTTCACTTCCTTTGGAAATATACCTACAAGTGGGATAGATGGATCATGTGGTAGCTCTACTTTTAGGTCTTCTTTGTTTTGTGGCACTGGGGTTTGAACTCGGGACTTGTTGCTTGCGGGTCAGGTGCTCTGCCACCTAAAATGCCCCCCCTTTAAAGTTTTTGAAAGAACCTCTATACTGTTCTCCATAGCAGCTCCATATCCTTTCCTTTGATTCACTATTGCCCCAACAAACTTTTCAAATGAAAGAAAAACCAATATCTATATTAGTTAGTTCGGGGAATTTCTTTTTTCGTTTTCATTAGTGTTCATTAATAGTGACATTGTGACAAACCCACAGATGTATAAGTGTGTTTGAAAGGGGCTGGGAAGGTGGCTCAGTGGTAGAGTGCTTGCCTCACACGCATGAGGCCCTGGGTTCGATTCCTCAGCACCATGTAAGCAGAAAAGGTTCATCCTTTATGTTCATATCAATGATTTTGCTGCTCTGTGTTATTGAAGAGGCTGTGGATAAATATTGATTTAGTTGTAAGACCAGGTTTGTTTTTCTAGATAAAAATCATTTGTAAAAAACCATTGTGTCTTCTCATGAAGGTAGGAAACTGCTTGTGGGTTTTGCTGTCACTGCCTCACTCTGAGAGAATGGCTGTGTACTCACCCACAGCACGTACATGCCATGTGTCCAATGTCTCAATTTTAGTTCATCAGCAGAGTATGAAATTATTTTAAAGTGACATATCTTTCGATATTCAAATGAGACTCAATCTGGCAAGGAAAATTACATGATGTTAATTATTCTTTGTGCATGTCAATCAGCTGTGAAATCACTTGAAACTCCTATGTGTTTGGGTTTCTTTATTGGTAGTGCAGAATCATCATCAACAAAAGGTCTCATTACTCAATGTGAGAAGCTTTGAATTTGGAAGCAGAGGTATGCTCTGGCATGCGAATACTGGTAAGCTTGGACTCACCATTAAACATAGCTAACCACTGGCTATCTAGTAGCCAAATGGTCATAATCATCTTTGAAGGGAGGAAGAGAGAGAAGGAAGAAGAAAGTGAAGGGAAGAACTGAGAAAGAGTGAAAGAGACAGAGACAGAGAGAAGAGAGAGGGTGGGAAAGGAGGGAGAAAGAACATACAGGCGCCATCTGGGAAATCAGATATTCTAAATTTAGAAGTTACTTCATAGAAGACGCTCAAAGTATAATTTTACAAATAACCTTTCCCTCTACTTGTGCTACTACCTTCCACCAACACCATTCCCCTGATACACAATTACTCATGACTGAGTAGCTAAGTGTCAGAGTATGGATAACCTTGCAACAGTGAGTTTTGTTATCTGTCTTCTTATTGTGTTCGAGAGTCACAGCTAGCTATTGGTGACTGAGAGTAAGCTCTGGGATGAATCAGCTGGTGAGAACCATGGCCAGGTAAGTCCTTCTTGAAACCTGTAATGTTCCCCATCTCTGGACAGGGCTAGCACAATTGTCCAAGAAGGTCTGTATAATGTCCCTTCACCAGCAGCATTTAGTGAATCTAGACAAGAAATCCCCCCTTTTTTGCCTCACACTGGCCAAAACCATCTCTATCTATGCTAAGGGCTACTGTGTGGAACACAACAGACTATGCTGACAATGCTTTCCAGGTACAGCAAACCTGCCTTATGTGTGGATTTATTGCATAGGCTTTGTCAAAAAAGCATTGCCAAAGAAAATCCTTTTATTTTTTAAAAAAGTAACAAGCCCCAAAGTTTAAATTAGTTCTATGGTAGAGTTGTGTTCAAATCATGGTGTGATCTGCCTTAATTTGGGGGGAAAATCTGCCCTCATCCTAGTCTCAAAAAGTGAGGTAAAAGTGAACATGTTCAATACAAATGATAACATGACAATCTGGGATCTGTTGGGACAAGGCACATCTTTAGTGGAAGTCCAGTGGTGTTATGGGGGGAGGGGGAGAGATGAACCAAGCATCTGCAGGACAGTATCAACAGTACTGACTGAATGCGGTATGTCCTGAGCATGCACAGAAGAGTTGATCTCCACAGCTTGCCTGGCATCCAAAGCACCAGATATGTTGGAGAAGCAGAGGCAGCTGTGACTAAATGGGGAAATCCAGCTGGCAGGTGTTGGATCCCCTCCCCTCTGAACTGGTCATCTGTGGCAGGAAAGGTGACCTCTTAGTTCTCAAATAACACCCCAGACAAGACAAGGTTGCGTCCCAGGGGGAGCTCTGCCAAGAAGAGCAGTCCATTCATTCTACAAATGAGGCCAGGCTGCTCTGCTCCACAGAGGAAGAGGCAGAGGGGCTCTTCTCTTCCAAATCCAGGCCTGTCCCTTAAGAAGTGAGCACAAAGCCAACTGCACAAAGATAACCTTTTCTCTGAGGACTGGCTCAAGTGTTAAGGTCTTGTTCTGAAAGGAAACAAGCAGATCCATCTCCTCCCAGGGGGTTTCCTGCCATACCTTGTTCTTCTGAAGCGGTTGCGGGTGGAGGGTGGAATCTCTTTGAGCACTGATCAGGGGTGCTGTTGTTGGTCAGTATGTCTCTCTCCCCTTGAGATGGTCTCTGGAGAAGCCAGCCACATTTTATATCATGAGAAGAAAGATTATGGTGCTAGCTATTTATTTTCTTCAAGACTGGGGATTGGATTCAGGGCCTCACACTGCCTGGTCGAGTGTTCTACTTCAGAAACTACACATCCTCAGCCCTTGGTTTTTAGGCTTGGGTTTTAGATAGGGTCTCATACTTATGCCCTAGCCAACCTTGGACTTCTGTCCTCCTACCTTTGCCTCCTGTGCACCACCATACCTCGATTACTTTTAAAGTAGGCTTTTATCTGGGTTGATGTCAAGCTGCAATTTTCCTGTCTTTGCCTGCTGAATCCCAGCCATTTAAAAGACCAGCAAAGTTACTAACCAGATAAGCAATTTTGACAGTTAAAATGGCAAACTTTGATAAAATTTTAAATATTTTTTTCTGTGAAAAGCTTTCAAATATTAGCATCTTGTAAGCCAGCCTACATAGATAAAATTCCAATTATAAGTTTCAACCAGCCAGGCTCCCACCCAAATATAATACTAAAGCTACAGAGATAAGAGCAGGAACTTAAAAGAGACTTTTATTTATCTCCTAAGAGCACATGAATTTTGATGACAGCCCGTGTTGAGAGGAGAGACTTAACTAATTTAATTTCACTGGCCTGAAAGCTGAGAGGTCTGAAGTTCTATCAACTTTCTTTAGGAAATCCAACTTGCAACTAATGAAGACAAGCCCCAGAAGAAACCATTCTATACCTATCTACAGAAATAGGAAAAGATTCAAGAGAGCCCAAAGAAACAAAATGGCAAGTCTTATGAATATGAATTGACCTTCCAATCACAATGCCATGTCATCTGAATTTTAACACGTCCTAAAAGCATCCTTGTCTCTATAGTAAGAAAGTCAATCACTTACTGCAGACAAACTTAGCTTTTTTTGTTAGAATTATTAGGAAATGTAAAAAAGCAAATCTAAACCAGATGGGAGTCAGTTAATAATATTTTACAAATTAACATCTAAAAATATTCCTGAGAAACATCCTAAAAATAATCCCTACCCCCAAAACACCATGGCTTTGAAAATGTTGAAATTACATCTATTTAGGAAATTTAAAGGGAACTAGAATGAAGTCTCAGCAAACGTCACCTTCTTCCTTACAGCCAAGAATGTAGCTATAAGAAGAAACTTTAGGAGTTGGGTAGGTAGCTCAGTGGTAGAGAGCTTGCCTTGCGTGCATGAGGCCAGAAATGGTGCTGTGGCTCAAGTGGTAGCGCACCAGCCTTGAGCTGAAGAGCTGAGGGACAGCGCCCAGGCCCAGAGTTCAGGCCCCCTGACCAGACCCCCCCACCAAAAAAAAAATGTAAAGAAGAAACTTTAAAGTCAACATTTGCTGAATGAAAAATCAAGAGAAACAAGTCTCAGGATAGCAAGGAAAGTCTTTATTCTGATTGGGTTATTAACATTCCAAAACATTCCACACCTTCATTTAACTGAGTGGCCCATCCAAGGATGTACAGAATTTGTTTCCCTCTGTAGCTTGCCTGTAAATGACAGAAGAGGAGTTTCCTCTTGACAGTTCTATTTCTCATCATAATTAAGCACTGGGTTCTAGATCTTCTGCCTCATAAGCATGTACAGGCCAAAATGTGTTACTATCTCAAGGGGCAACTTTTGAACCCATAGCCCCTGAGTGGCTGCATACTTTATTGATATACAGGTCTTGCATTTCACTCCTTTCTTCCTAATTCCTACAGCAGATATTCTAAAACAACATGTAACAACCAGGGTTGCCGGCAGCCCCCCCGCCCTTCCGCCCCCCCTCCCCGCCACTTACTCATTACAGGAAGAAAGTAGTCACTTCTGAAACTAACAATAGGACTTTCTCTCAGGTCATCTTTTACCTACCCATTCTCCCCAAATCCCCTCCTTGATGTAAGTTACTGGCTAAATGTTAAGAAACACCCCCAGACAGCTGTCTTTCCCAAGATCTGTCCATCCAACAACCAATTAGAACATCTCCTTTGGAGAAAACACAAGTGCCTCAAAGCCAGCACACTCAAGCGAGTTACCACTCCATCTCAGCAGGCCCCTTTGTTCCTGTTCCATATATGAGAGACTTCCAGACACTCAGGCCTTCACTATTCTGATCCTGAATGGTTTAACTCAAGGTGTGGGTGTGATCATTTCCTCCTATAGGACACATTGGAGAGCCTGGGGCAGTTCTATCTACTTGGCAGGTAGATGACCCTCTGCTCCCTGTGTCTGGACATCTTTCTTCTTTCCATGACTGTTTTCGAATTTCCCCTTGTGTCAAGGACATTAGCGGTTATCACCTCAACACAGAACATTTGTGAACGCATTTCCCCACCCCCTCCCCGTTTAACCCTTGTACCAAAGCCATCAACTTTGGTGGTTGAGTCCATCTCCCAAATAACCACTCCATCGTTGCCACTCTCCTCATGCAGACATCCTCCATCTCCTTCCTCCTTGTCTGCTGGTTTGCTTTCCTACCCCACCCCCAAACCCTAGTCTGCCCTTCACATCCAGGCTGAGAGAGCTATAGCTCTTACTATTGCCTTTCAAGCACTCTGGAGGTGCTCTGTACCTCAACAAAAAGTCAACACCTCTTGTCTTTCTCAAAACAATGAGAAGGCTCTGGATTCCATACCGTTCTCCTCCACTCAGAGCTACAGTGCATGCCAGTAAGATTTTCTTTTAAACCAACTCCCAGAAGGTGTCAAGTTTCTGTTACATCCGGGCCTCTGAACATGCTCCTTCCTCAATCAGGTAACACTCTGGCCAGACTCTTCATCGAGTGTCACTTATACCAAGGCTGTATGTATGATGTGTCCCCCGTTTTCTTCCTCTTCTTTACTCAGGCCATTTACTAAAGTGCTCCATTTATTCAGTCACCCTGTCCACTGGACTGGAAGCTTTGTGACGATTTAGGTCATATCTATTCACCACATTTTGCATTCCTTGTACCTTGCAGATGTTCCTGGCTCATAGTACTTATTAAACAACATTGCTAAGTATTGGTTGAAAACAATAACATCATAACTTTGTTTTCCAACAGTTTCAGACCAGAGGTTTTATTCTAACCACACAGAGTTGTTTTACATATTGGGAAACTTGTACCATTGTTTTCGTTGCCAACCTGATGGCCCAGGAAGTTAAATTCAATTTACACACAAGCAGATAATACACAATGGCAATATTGTCAGAGAAGTGCACTGACCATATGCTTTTATATGATTGTGATTATCCCATTCAAGCCCATTGTCTGAGCATAATTGTTAATAATGTTCCTACTGACTCTCAAAAGTACTCTGGGTTGGATGATTAATTATGCATTCATCAACTTACAAACCAGTTTACAAATGTTCAATTTTGTAGACAAAAATAGTCTTCTTCTAACTCTGCTTTTATGAGAAAGAGCTATGGTTCAAAATGTAGAAGGAAGTTTACCTAAGAAAGAGGGACTTTGAAACAAGAGAATAATAATAATTATGGCCTGCAGCATGTATATTTTTTGACATCGTACAATTAGAAGTGAATTTGAGCCAACTTGTAATCAATCCAACAAGGAATTCACATTTCTGGAGTAATTGAGTTAAAGCAGATTAAGTTTTAGATGAATACAAATAACCAATTTCCATTTGTTTACTATGTTAGTAATTGAGAAATATACCCAATTACATTTTCATATTAAGAAAAATTATGATCAAGGACTTACTGTTCAAAAGCTAATAGGGAGGAGGGTGTGGGTCACTTTAGTTTCAAGATTCTGCTTAGTCTGGTAAAGGTTATTTTGTTAGTTTCAAGGGCTAAATATTCCCACAATGCTAGTTTCACCATGGCCTAATACAATCATACATGCACCCACCCCATGGCATAATATAAACGCATCTGGGCTTATTGGGGCTGTGTACCTCCCTTGCCTACATAGGCAACTTCAGTGGCTTCTGTTTTGACCTTAAACTAAATATGGAAATAAGACAACCACAGAAATATACATACTTGTAAAATAATTTTGAGTTATTTTGCTGGTTTTCCTGATGACAGTTACACATAGATGTCTTTCTTAATCACAGATACATAGAGGCAAAAAGTTTATTGGAACAAATTATACAAAAGGAATTCCATCATATTTCCATATGAGCATATCTTGTACTTTGAGCAAATGCACCTCCCCCCATTACTATTTCTTAACTTCTTCCCAGTCTGTTCTTTTTTTAAAATGTTTTTTTAAAGTGGGTTTCATTATGCTATTTTCACACACACACACACACACACACACACACACACACACACAAAATGTAATATACTTTAATGACATTTATTCTCCATCATCCTCTCCTTCCCCTCCCCCATCCCCACTTTTTGTAATCACACACAATTTTTTTTTGTAAAAATATCATACAGAGGGGTTACAATTACATGGGCAAGGTAATGATCACACACAAATTTTTATGTCAAAAACTAAGCCATTGATGTCAACAAGTTCTATATAAAATATACAACCCAAACTCTGATTCCCAAAGCGACCACAGGGAAAACTAAAAGATCTTACAATCTAGCCAAGTTCATACTCTGCACATGCAGGCACTCTGCCCCAAATCAAAACTTGAATTGTCCTATGAACTATAAAAGTTGAGTTCATGCCCCCTGAGAATTGGTGGAAAATCCAATTTGCTTCATTCCACTCCTGCCTAGAGAGGGAGGCTGATCTAATTGTCCAAGTGTTTTCACAGCTCCACAGCTCAGAGAGCATCTTGTAAATACAGTCCCCGCCCATCTTCCTAATGACAGCATTTTACATACTTTCTCAGCATTTGTAAAACCAGAGATGTGTCTGGTCTCTTACATCCTATAGAAATTCACTCTTAGGGCTCAATTTAGACATGTAGAATAGTCTCCTCTAACAAGTTGTCTAACAAGTTGTCAGCACCACCCAGGATGTAAGTTAGCTTGGAGTCTGGATACTTGTTGACTTAGATCTAAAGCTCAACTCCATTAACTACCATTTGTGCATCCCAAGAAAATTCCCTCAGCCATTCTAAGCCTCAGTCTCCTTATCTGTAAAACAGGAGAAACCCCTCTGAATCAACAAAACTACTGTGAGAGCTCCCGGTAGGTACTGAATAATAATTTTTTATTGTAGCTAATAGTTTGTGTCTCATACGATCTACAAATTGGTCTTCCTGATCTCAGACAAGCATTTTCATTGTAGGATTGTGAAGGAAGGGGAAAAAAACACCTTTATCTTCCTGTAATGCTGGGAATGGGACCCCCTGGCCTCAGTCATGCTAGGCAAATGTTTTGGTTTTAGGTTTTGTTTTTATTAAACTGAGCTACATCCTCAACCCCAAATACAGACTTTATAATGATACAGGTTTAAAAATCCCAACTTGGGCCTAAAACATAAAGTTACAAGAGCCTCTAGCATTTTCTAAACCATCAGAGACTCAGTTTTGTCATCTGTAAAATGGGAATCCTTACTCCACGGGGTAATGGTGAATGAAAGGTAATGCATTTGAAAGACCAGGGACAGTATAAGCAGTCACTCAGTGGTTGTAATTCATATTATTCTGTCTCCACTGAGGGACAAAAATAATTATCCTCAGAGAACCATTTGGTTCTGTAGAATTCCCTCTGTTTTATACTCTGTGTAAAACTCCAAGTTCCTGGGCAATTCTGCAGCCCTAGTTTTCTGCAAAAAGAAAACAGAAACAAACCCAAATAAGCCAGTGCGCCAAAAGGCCCACTGGATTTGTGTCCCCCCAAAAGATACAGTGAGTACAGTTGGGAAACAACGAGGAGCTAGCAGCACGAGCAGCACGAGTTGGTTGGTTCTTGTCATTTGGAGAGCTGAAGATAGCATCAGATCCCACTTCAGGTTTTTAATCCAGCACTTAAAAGGCCACCGAGAGGTGTTTGAAAGCGAGTTGGCCATCATCTATCAACATGACACAGAGAACATTTTGGCCAGGGCTGAAAAACACAAACATCTTTTCTCTGCTGCTGTACAAAGATACAGGGCTCAGAGAGAACTCCCAAGATGATGGCTGCAGAAACCGAGCTGTTCCCTCCTGAGACCAACATGCACACCATGCTCCTGATGCGCTCAGCAGCCAACCAGCAGACCAATGAAACACATCTTTCTTGTCTGAACCCTCGACATCACATTTCTGATGCCATATGTGATTCCCTATTCGCTGGGGCTTCTGGGAAGAGGAATGCCCAGTTCTGGATCGGTCAACCACTGTAATCCTTTGCCTCTAGATCAGTTGGTGCTCATGCTTGGAAATAGATGTGCAAGTTCTAAGACAGTCCATGGGATGGAAGCAAACACACCAGGGACCATAAAGTTCTTATCAGCAACTTCCTCTCCTCTGCTAGGTCACTGGACCCCTCAGAAGGATGTCCAGGGAGATAGGAAATTGGGCACTAGAGGCTTCCTCATTGGCAGCTCTAAGATACTTTAAGAAAAGGTTCTTGATCTGTGGGGTGAATTTCATGGTTTGGTAACTTGGGCCACATTAGAAAGGTCCTGACCTTGCTCTGGAAACAGAACCGGATAGTGTGCTCTTGATGCTAAAGACCAACCTGTTCCCAGGAAGATGGCTGTGACCTTGGGCAAAGAGGAGCTGGGGAGCCGTCTCTATGTTGAGCATGTGGCTTTTCTCCTTTTGTGACCATATACCTCATCTTCACAGTCCCTACTGAATCCCAGTCAAGATCCATGGATTACAGAGAAATGTGACTGTCACACTAAAATTTTAAAGCATTTCTTTTTTTTTTTAAATCAAGTTTATGTGTATATGTGCCAGCCTTGAGGCTGAACTCAGAGCCTGGGTATAGTCCCTGAGCTTTTTTACTTAAGGGTAGTATTCTATCACTTTAGCCACAAGCCCATTTCTGGCTTTTTTTTGGGGGGGGGAAGGAGGTAGTTAATTGGAGATAGGAGTCTCAGGGACTTTTCTTCCTGGCCTGGCTTTGAACTGAGATCTTCAGATCTCAGCCTTCTGAGTAGCTAGGATTACAGGCGTGAGCCACCAGTGACAAGCTGTATTTTTTTAATTAACTGTGCTTAAGGCTTTATGCCTTCTCAGCATTTTTTATTCTCCCTATTTTTAAAAACAAATTATTCTCTTTAAGTAGTTGTACAAAGGAGTTGCCATTTAACAAAGTGGTTTATGCCTGATTCTTTACCATTTAAGCCAGGCCCCCATCCCAGACATTATTTTTGCTGGTTAAATCTCATGGCTTTCTCTGTCTGGACTGGCTTCACACTGTGATTCTCCAGGTTTTAGCCTCCTATATAGCTAGGAGTGTAGATATGAGCCACCAGTGCCTAGCTGATCACCTATACTTCTAAAATTCTTTTGGGCTCTAATATATTTACAGAAACAGAAAATCTAATTCTCTTCCAGCTCTGCTACTACCTAAAGTTGTTTGTGCTCAGACAACAGGATATTTTTTGAGTGTGTGATACTTCATTGAGGGAGGGGGGGTCGGCGGGGGGGAGAGGGATATGGTTGACCTCTCCTGTCTGTGCATGCCCCAACCCTTGCTGGCATTCTGCCACACCTACCTCTAAATTTCTAGAATGTGCTCTAGGATTATTTTGCACCAGATTATCTTTTCCAAACCAGTGTTAACACCCGTCCATTTGTTGCCTTGCTGGGATGTTGCAAATGAGTATTTGTCATGCCTGTTAGCAAGGGTGGGCATTACAGGAGAATCCATTGCCAAGTGTACAGTAGATAGGTTCCTAGCAAGGACTCTCCAGTTGACCTGAGACAACTGTGCTGTTGCAGTGTTCAAAGAAATGATGAAAGAATGAATCCTGAAGTCCAGCAAACTACCTTCTGTCCTAGGGAATACTGGTTGGTTTTGCCATCTGATAAGTAAAGGAAATCATTAGGATTAAGAAGCCATGATTTTCTAAGCACTGTGTGGACTGCGCATACCAGAACCCCATTCCAAAATCATCTTCACTTTTTATCTTTCTGAGAGCCAAACAGCAAATCTAACCTTTGACATTGACAAAATGCAACCAATGGGGGCTGAGCATGGTGGTACATACCTGTCATCCCAAGCTACTTGGAAAGTAGAGGTAAGAGGATGTGGTCTGAAGCTGTCCTGGACAAAAACCTGTCAGAAAAATACACAATGCCTAAAGGGCTAGAGGCATGGCTCCAGTGACAGAATGCTTGCCAAACAAGTGCTAGCTCCTGATTTCAAATGATCCCAGTACCATAATACATGTCAATCATTCAATCAATCACTAAATCAACCAATAATTTGCAATTGCCTTAGATAAGACAATTTTTTTGTTGCATCAGGAAACTGGTGATGTCAGGAAAAAGATGAAGGAGGAAGAACTCTATCCAGCCTCCTGCATGATTGTCTTCCACGAAGCCTGAGTCTTTCTTTCCTGTTCCCAAGAACTTTCTAAAAGGAATAGCCTTCTCGCTGCTTCACACTTCAATCTGACAGCAAAGAGGAGAAAAGGAAAATCCTTCCTCTTGGTCCCAAGTTCATCTCAGCCTCCCCATATGCCTGTATTGGAGCATCTTTTCTCCCCGTGCATAGATGTTCAGCTGCCTTTCTCAGCAGCATGGATGAGAAACTCTTGATTCTGATCCACACAAAGTGATTTCTATGGTTCAAGCAAAAGAGCTGATATTGGAAAGATTCGGGGAACTCCCTGAACTAAGAGCTGGGGTCAGAAGATGATGAGAGCCAGGATGTAGCTGTCAGTTGGGACTTCTGAGGCCTCCACATACTCTGGGCACCATGGCTGGCCCCCTGGCTATACCCTTGGTGCCTCTGCTGAAACCTGGACCACCCCTGCCCATCTCGGATTGTCTGAGGGTGTGCGTTCTTATTCCTGCAGGGGCTGAGGACAGGCAGAGGCAGCCGGTGCTCTGGCTCTGCGTCACAAGCCCGTGGCTTCCTCCAGAGGCAAGAGAGGAACCATCAGACTCATCAACCTTCCCGACTGGGCAGGGACTTCTCTGCCCTTCACCCGGATGGGAGACTCCCCTAAGTCAGCAAAGGGTTTGGATGCTGCTCAGCCAACACATAAATGGGCAAATAGTCCAGCAGGCAAACATCCAGGACAGAGATTTACGGAGAAAGACAACTAAGGCTGGAGGAAAATTGCCCATTCATCTTGTGGGACATAGGCCAAGGGAGTTTGGGAGGTCCAGCCTAGTGGACTGTAAAGCACAGATAATAAGACTAGCTTTGTAGAAGGGGGAGTTCCCTTGAGTTCAGAGAGGAGCCAGTTGATCTGTGAGGAAAACCCAGGACTTGGCAGCAAGAGGAAGGAGAGGGAAGCAGAGGAGGAGAGGTACAATGGCTCATGACCCAGCTGCTCACCAAACTGGGGCAAACTAGACTCAGGGTCCCTGTGGAGCCCCCTAAAGAGCCTTCTAGAATGCACATCATCCTTCTAGAATGTCTCTTCAAGAATGAAAAGCTGGCCCATTTTACCCCTAGTCCCCAAAACCCCTGGTTAAGAGCTGGCCCCAAGCATCAGCTTTCCTATTTCAGGGCCAACAGCTTCTAGAAAGATCTTGGAGGCAGAAAACAGAGGAACGAAAGCACTGTTCTCAGAGAGCTCCTGGAGACATGTGGGGGGATAGTCTTTAACCCCCAGTGGGACAAGGGGCAGTGTCCTGAGGCCCAATCAGTGTTGTCACAGTGAGTCACAATTCTAGAATGTGGAAATGGGGGTCAAAAGGTGTGTGCTGGGTTCTGTTCCTTCTACTGTTCAGGTTGATTTGTTTCATCAGGGGTAAGTCTCATACTTTGAAGAGTAATTCTTGTCCCTTTTAGAAATAGAATGAGAAGAAAAAAAACCTAACTGGGTGTAAGTGGCTCACACCAATAGTCATAGCTACCTAGGGAGGCTGAGATCTGAGGATGGTGGTTTGAAACCAGGCTAGGCAGGAAAGTCCTTGAGACTCTTACCTCCATTAACCACCAGAAAACTAGAAGTAGTGCTGTGGCTAAACGTGGTAGTGCACTAGTCTTGAGCAAAAGAGCTCAGGAACAGCACCCAGGCCTTGAGTTCAAGCTCCATGACCAAGGAGAGAGGAGAGAGGGAAGAGTGAAGAGAAGAGAGAGGAAAGAGAAGAGAGGAGAAAGGAGAGAGAGAGAACAGAGAAGAGGAGGAAGAGAAGAAGGAGGAACTGGAGGAGGGGGAGAGGAGTGGAGCAGGAGGAAAAGGAAGAAAAATCTCAGCAAGACAAGACTTTTGCTAGATGGCTGTTTCCAGGACCTACAGGATGATATGAGAAAGTAGTATTAGGCAAAGGCTATTCATTATGTCAACCCATTAATGTCCTGTCAAATCCATCATGTACTCTGGGTCTACAAACATTGGCTGGTCTGAGGCTGCTGGCTAGGATCTTCCTCTGACAGCTTCTAGCAACTGACACACAAACTCTGGTTTCTCATCTGCTTTTAGTCCCCTATTCCACTCCTGTCATTCCAGGATAGGTGGGCCCCAGAGAGCAAACTCTCCCAACCTGCTTCTTGGCACCGCACCTCTTCTCTGGTGGGCCAGGCAGCCAGCACTGCTCCTATTGTTCAGATCGATGTGTTCCTTCCTGAAGTCATCCCCAGGAACCTCTAGCCCAGCAACTGAACAGTAACAAGGCACTGACTGCACCACACCAGCCTCAGCTCCCAGCCATCCATGCACCAAGTGCTATGCTGAAAACCTTCTGTATCACACTTCACCAAAGTCTCCCAGTCACTCTGCCAAATAGAATTCTGTCCCACCTTCGCAGGAAAAAAGTAGGCTTTCCTGGATTAAACATATCCCCTGATGTGCACAGTGCTAAGTAGAAAAATAAAATCAATGCACGAGTCCAGGCCAGATCCCAGAGCCAGGGCCTTAGTTACTAAGAAATGGGATCAGCCTTCACTTAGGAAAATTTCTTCCATACATGGGAAAATTATTCTGAACCTGCCCCATTATTTCTCCAAAGGACCTTTTAGATACCTCTTCTTTTCCCTGCGCTGAACAAGATGTCCTTTCCCCCCATTGATTTATTTCCACTCTTCTCTCTGGGCAGCCTCTCCAGGTATCTTAAAACTGTGATTCTCATATTGAAAACACAGAAAGGTAGGCCTGACACTTCACCCAGAAGTTGCTATCATTTTAATTATCTAGTACATTCATAGAAAGACATCCTGGAGATGTGTTCCATGTCTGATCTTTTGTGGTGATCTAGTTGAATCATTTAGGAGTTGAAATGTCTGAAAGCAGAATGCTATTTACATTGTATAACACCACAGGGATTAATAAATTCACCAACCTCTTTAATTTGTTCTAATTAAAAGTAGCTTTTTAATTGTTGTTTTTTTAAATCTTGTTGAGAACTGTTCCTTTAGGCCTTATAAAGCCAGGGTGGGGTGAGGCCGTTTCCTACTGATCTATCATCTCAAATCTCAAACCACATGAGTCCCAGCCCAGCTTCTGAGACGACCCAGGATGGCCAAATAGGAAACAAAGAAGAGAAGAGAAAAAAGATGCTGTTTGGAGTATTTGCTCATCTAGAGCTGTGTGCCTTTGGAAACAACCACTAAGACTCTAATTACATTCAGCCAATAAATTCAATGAACAATAGTGACGTTTTGCTGAATGGCTACAATGCCTTAAAAAAAAAACTTAAATAGTCCTACAGTAGCATTCTTTGCACCCTGGAAACTGAATTACATCATGTTGTATGTGGCAATCTGGAAATGAAATCAGATTGACTTAGAGAATGTTTTAAACTTGTGCTCACTTGGTCTGTATATTCATTGCATGGTACTGAGTACTGTTGTTGGATGCACACCCCATTACTGACACCACAATGACATCTCCATTCTGTTTCCCTTGTGCCATCTTCCCTTCCCCTCCAGATGTCCTTTGCAACAGGTAAGATGGTCACATAGTAGATCTAATACTATCACACACCTGAGAGGTCACGATGGGAGTTTCAGTCAGAAACCACACAGACAGACGCATGACAACTATTTATGATTATGCAGACTTTACCCAAATGCTTTTCTTTCCCAGTGTGGGCATGACATGTCTGTCATGTGGCAACTCAGCACATGTGTCAGGCCTTTCTCTAAACAAGACTACTGGTGTATGATGATAAATAGTGCCACGATCTGCAGTACTTCCCAGCCCTTCACATGCTGACAAAGGTTGCCTAGCAACTGTTGTTATGGGCAACACTAGCATATTTTGCTTCCCTCAGTGCAACAGGACATCTTTGGTCTCCTGAAGGAGGTTCAAGTTTATGCCCTGGACATTAAGCACCCCTCACAACATCCACATCCACACTGGATGTACCTGTATATGGCTTAACCACCTCTACCTAAATTTTCTCACTGAACAAGCTCAAAATTGCCACCAGACAGACGGTGGGAAAGGGTTAGTATGTAATTTTTATTATGAAGTAACAGCTTGCCCTCATTCCCTTCCCTACTTAATATTCACAACATTGACTTCAAAATGATTCCAAACTATGAAGCCTGGTACAAAATAAAAAGTAAAGGAGGAGAAAAAATTCTTTATTAAGCTCCCGCTGGGATACTTTCCTCTTTAATACACTTGAGAGAAAAAAAAATATCCTGGACAATTTGGCATAAGATCCATCAAGAGAACCAAGCTGGGAACATAGATGCTGGCAGATTACACCACCCCCTACTGATCAACCCTCTTAATGGCTCAGCTTTTTTGCAAAGGCAGCAGTTACCTCTGTTCTGTTGGCTATTAATTCAGTCTGCATACGTTTTTGCTGGCTTAATGAGAGCAGAACACTTTCTCCCCCTGCCGCCCTCCCCAAATGTGATGCTTTCATATTGCATAATAAAATAGCTCCTATTCACATTAGGCTACAAAATAACTTACAATAAAGTAGTATAGCTAATGGCAAATTTGATTTCATGTCACCAGATTTGCAAAGAAAAATAGCCACCCAGTTCCTGTTTACAGGAAAATGAATTTAGGCATGTCTACCAGAGAAGGTCAGCCTGGACCCTAAGCTCTCAGTCATAACACGGTTTCATGTACTGGAACTTGCAATTTGGAGTAGCTCCTAGAATTTTTTTAGCAGTGGTCAACTTCAACAATGACTAAGATTTCTGCTTAGCATAAAGTCAGATTGCATTATGAGTTTATTTTCTATTCCTGGTTTAAAAATATAGTCTCTTAGGTACACTGTAGATTATAGTGCCAGCTACCTGTAGGTGAGGCGGGAAGATCTCCTGAGTCCATGAGTTCAAGATCAGCCTGGGGAACATAATGAGATTCTCTCTCAACAATGAAAAGAAGAGAGAGAGGGATAGGAAGGAGGAAGGAAGGAAGAAGTAAGGAAGGAAGGAAGGAAGAGAGGGAGGGAGGGAGGGGAAAGGAAAGGAAAGGAAGGGAGGGGGAGGGAGAAAGGAAAGGAAAAGAAAGGAAAGGAAAGGAAAAGGAAGGGAAGGGAAGGAAGGAAGGAAGGAAGGAAGGAAGGAAGGAAGGAAGGAAGGAAGGAAAGAAGGAAGGAAGGAAGGAAGGAAGGAAGGAAGGGAGGGAGGGAGGAAGGAAGGGAGGAAGGGAGGGAAGGAGGGAGGGAGGGAGGGAGGGAGGGAGGGAGGGAGGGAGGGGAAAGGAAAGGGAAGGAAGGAAGGAAGGAAGGAAGGAAGGAAGGAAGGAAGGAAGAGAGGGAGGGAGGGAGGGAGGGAGGGAGGGAGGGGAAAGGAAAGGAAAGGAAAGGAAGGGAGGGGGAGGGAGAAAGGAAAGGAAAAGAAAGGAAAGGAAAAGGAAGGGAAGGGAAGGGAAGGGAGGGAAGGAAGGAAGGAAGGAAGGAAGGAAGGAAGGAAGGAAGGAAGGAAGAAGGAAGGAAGGGAGGGAGAATGAAGCAAAATAAAATGAAGTCTTCTATTCTCCAACAAAAAGAACTACTATGACTTGAAGACACCTGTTAAGTTCAGATCTGTGTTGTACAAGGTTATACTTTTATTTATAGCATAAGTTCAAATTACTTCATTATCCTACACAAAATATCCTATGGGTTTCAATCCTCTTTTCACAGAGTATAAGAAAGAAGAATATTTTCCCTCAATCTAAAGATAAAAAGCCACCTGGGAATTAAACAGCAGTGTTGTCACAAAGCAGGAATCGTACAATAAAATGGAAAGAACAGAGGTGTCTATGTGCTCCGCTTCACCTGTCAATACAGAAAAGTGGTGTTCAGGTCATATGCCCTGTCCCAATAGAAGCCTTTCATTGCAGGTGTGAGATTCTCCAGCACAGGAGGAAGGAAGGGAAGCCAAGATCACACACAGAACTTATACTTTCCTTAGTGTGTGCAGACTGCACTAAGCTACTGAGAGCAGCCTAACCATACTAGCAGCGATCAGAACACAGAAGAACCAGGGGCTGCTGGCTCGATATGTGGATATGTGTTGCTATCAAGAATCACAAGGAGGGGCTGAAGTATGGCACAGCTGGTAGAACAAGAGCCAATGAGCAAAACCTCAGGTACTGAGTTGCAGTCCCAGTCTGGCAAAAATCAAATAAATAAATAAATGTCACAAGGAGGGAGTGGAATGGGAGTTTTTTTTTAATCAACATAGGCTCTCATTTTCTCCAGGAGCTCTTTTTTTCCCCAAGAGTAGCATGTGGTTAGAAACATTGAGCACACTTGCAAGTCAAACGCTAACTAAAAGCAAAAGCATTCCTCAAGTTGATGATAGTTTATTCCCACAATTCTCTATGGAACGGCATTTCTCTATTCGATTGTGCAGACCTTGCTTACATGTCATCGCTAAGGATTTTGGAGAAATTCAGTAATAGATAGCCCATAGGTATAGGTAGTATATTAATAGTCATAAAAAATGACAAAAGCCCAGTAAAGGCGTACAAAGGATAATCCCTGCATTCACGTGTTTGTAAGGATTTAAAGTATAACCTATGCCTCCAGCCATGACCTCTGGAGAAAATGATGAAATAAAATGAAGATAAGGAAGCAATAAATGCCAAATTAAGCCATGATCTATGGGATGCAAGAGAATCTCTGTCCACTGTACAAATCCTATGAAATAACACCAGTAATACTCCCCCAGCTCTTCAAGGAGAGGCACAGAATGGGACTTAAAGGTCCTCTGAGAATGTAAAGCAGTGTCGTCACTAGAGAAACTAGCACAGCAGTCCAAGAGGTCAATTTATGTTTTTTAAAAAGCAATGTTTTTATCCTGAAGTAGTTACACAAAGGAGGTGCCATTCACCGAAGCAGTTTATGAATACAGTGCATCTTGATCATGGACACCCCTTTCAACATTCTCAACCACCCCTTTCCTTACTTACCTTAATTTTAGGTACTTTTAAGTTACGTATTTAATAGTTTTGCCTTTTAACAAAGCAGTTTGTGGGTACAGTGCGTCTTGATCTGTGCCATCTCTTCAACATCTTCACCCCTCCTCGACCCACCCCTTCCCTTACATGTCTCAATTCTGTGGTATATACAATGAATTCTTGCTTGCATTCCCACCTCCCCCTTTCATTCGGCTATTCTCTTCCCTTGGCCCCACTCTCCCCTCTTGCAGGGATCCACTTCCTGGTACTTATTTTGTTGGGCTCTGACTTAGTCTTTTTAAAGAATTACACTATTTGTTCTCTCCGTTGTGACTATTATACTTCAGTTAATTCGTTTGTAACCCCTTGCTTACCATACAGTGTGTTTACTTGTAGGGTTATAGCTGCCACACATGAGGGAAAACACACAGCCTGTGTTTCTCTGGGTCTGGCTTACTTTGATTAATATCCAAGTCTTTCCAATTCCTTACAAATGATGCAATATCATTCTTTCTGATGGATGAGTAGAATTTCATTGTGTATCTATATCGATATCAATATATACATATTTATATCACATTTTCTTGAGACATTTATCCATCGAGGGCCATCTGGGATGATTCTGTATCTTGGCTTTGGTAAATAATGCTGTAATTATCATTTGATCCAGCTATTCTCCCTCTAGATATACACAAAATAGAACTGAATGCAAGGATTTGAATAGACATGCTGGGGCACTTATACTAAGAGTGCCATATTATGGGAACTAAAGGTAGAAGCAACCTGTATGCCAGTGATAGATGAAGGAAGACGCACAGTGCAAAATACAGTCGTGGACTAGTATTCATTTTGAAAAGGAAAGACAATTGGATACATGCTACAGCAATGGATAAACCTTGAAAATATGATGCTTCGTAAAATAAGCCAGTCACAGAAACACCAATATTGCTTGAAACCACAAGTAGGAGTTCATGTGGAGAGTAGTAAAATTCATAGACACGGGCAGTAGAGCTATAGTTGCCAGGGGCTGGGACAAGAAAACACAAGGAGTTACTGTTTAATGAGCACTGAGAAGACAAACCACTGGAGTTGGATGGCAGGAATAGTCAGACAACAGTGTGAATGAACTTACTGCCACTGAACCAAACATACCTAACACGGTTACATTTTTTGTGATGGATATAGCTCCACAATAAGAGAAAGCAAAAAGCCAACACCCAAGACTACAGTCGAATCAGTGTGACCTTCTGAAATCAAGTGACCATCTCTACCCCTCATTCCCTGCTTTTCCTGAGGTCCAGTGTGGCCCATACCTAAAGTCTTTGCAAACTGTAACCAGATGCCTAATCTTTACCAGTGGAGCTACAGATTTCCATCACCAGAGCTCAGGGAAAAGTCATGATGGGATTAGGCAGAAACCATTTTCCCAAGGGGTAGAGGCAAGAGGACAGGCGATTATAATCAATTAGCCCACTTAATTAGTATTAAATCTTGATTGAAAGAGGGCAAGTGAAACAGAACACACACACACACACACACACACACACACACACACACACACACACACACTAAAAGAAAACATAGGATGAGCTGTAATATTGCTACCATTTACAGGACACTGGCTCTGCCTGCCAAAGCCACTGCTGTTTACCAAAAAACACAGGACACCTGCCTTCCAGCTGCTGGAATGCCCTGACTTCACAGCTCCCCTGGGGTAGGTGAAGCCAGGAGAATAATGCACCATAAGCAGAAGTGACAGAAGCGTTCTTTTCTTGTGCAAGGCCCTCCAACAACCTTCAATGCCTGCCAAACACTGGAGGCTGTGGTCCCCCATCATAGCACCTAAGATAGAAGTATACTCCCTAAGATGGTGAGTAATTTGCTTCTGCAGGTTAACTTGGTTTGATTGTGTGACAAAAACAAAACTCAAGCACACACTGAACACATGGAGTCAGGTATCTTACCTGTACCCACAATGATCCTGCAATCACCATGCAAAGTGATACCATCCACCCATCTTTCAGATGAAGCAATGGTGACCAAAGCAGCACACTAGGAAGGCAGTGCGTACCATCAAAGTCAAGATCACCTCACGCCTAACCCCACCTTGGACACCAAGTCCGAGAAGCAAGTGTGTTTAACCCCATTTCTCTTGGAAGCTACAGTGTCAAAAAGTCAGAGGAGGTAAGGACTCCTAGAGAAACAGGGAAGAGAGAAAATTTACAGCTGAAGTCCCAAAACCTTAGAGAAGAGAAGTTTTCCATATAACAGCTCATCCTAAGGAGAGGAAGGCAGGAAGGGAAGAATGCCATGACTGAAGCAGGAAGAGAAAGAACAGAGAAGAGCTGTGGTCTGCAGATAGAAACATGCAGAGAGCGCGTGCTTATCGGTAGGTATGTCATGAATACAAGCTCCAGAGGCACTGGGTGGCCATCAGGGCTGTATCAGGCCCTAGAACACTTTTCTTCAAAGGGCCCTTTCCCTAAAAGATCTAGATTGCTCTCACTTGGCATGCAGGGGGGGTCACATGAACTCTCTGAAGTCTCTGGGTATGTGCCCAAGTTGGCCCAATCATCATACAAACAGACCAGACAGTAGATACTCACTGGCATCCACAGGTAAATACAGTTGGCCACTTGGAGGTCTAGTGGTCCAAACACTAGGGAACAATGGAAAGACATATCCAGAGTCACTCTGCATTCTTCCTAAGGAAAGTTAGTCTGTGACCTGCATCGCCAGAGTCAGCTTCCAAGAGCAGCTCAGCTTAGCTGTGCCCGAAACAGGCTCTGTTAAGCTTGGCCCTTGCACAAATGGATTCAGGCATCAGGCCCCGAGGTACAGGCCTTTATATCATGCCCAGAACAACAGCAAATTGAACGAATACATCTCCTAGCACCTGTCAGAAGAAGTAGAGCACATTCAATTCTTGTCAGTTTCTTTTTCTGATAAACAAGGTAGATTAGCATGCAGATAGATTCTCTCTCTCCTTTCTCTTGTCTCTCTCTCTCTTTCTCTCTCTCTCTCCCTGTCCCTCTTTCCCTCCCTCTCTCCTTCTGTTTCTTCCACAGTCAGTTTTCTGGCCTGTAGCCCAAAGATACATGTGTGTCACTATGTCATAGAAGAAACTAGTGCAAAAGGCACATTTATTCTCTCCTTTCAGAATGCCTTAGGGAGCCGGGCATCAGTGGCTCACGCTTGTAATCCTAGCTACTCAAGAGGCTGAGATCTGAGGATCGCGGTTCAAAGCCAGCCCAGGCAGGAAAATCCGTGAGACTTATCTTCAATAAACCACCAGAAAACCAGAAGTGGTGCTTTGGCTCAACTGGTAGAGCGCTCGCCTTGAGCTAAAGAGCCCAGGCACAGCGCCCAAGCCCAGAGTTCAAACCCTATGACCGACAAAAAAAATAATAATAATACCTTGGGAAATTAGCTCCACTTAGGAAAGCTCAAAATTACAAAGAAATAAGAGAATAGAGGCTCCTGAGTAGGGGACCTGCTCTAAATGTTGGACACTGAGACTCTCAGCCTTGGGTGGGAGGTCAGGCTCTATCAGCTGCTCATTGTTCAGAAGGAATAAAATATGGAGGTTCCTCAAAAGACTCCACAGAGAGCTCCCCTATGACCCAGCAATCCCACTTTTGGGCACTTACCCAAATGATCACAAACAAGACCATACTAAAGCTACCAGCACAACTATGTTTATTGCAGCCTTATTTACCATAGCTAAGATATGGAACCAACCCAGATGCCCCTCAGTAGATGAATGGATCAAGAAAATGTGGTATATATACACAATGGAATTCTATGCCTCCATCAGAAAGAATGACATTGCCCCATTTGTTAGGAAATGGAAAGACTTGCAAAAAATTAAGTGAAGTAAGCCAAGCCCAAAGAAACATAGGTCCCATGGTTTCCCTTATTTGCAATAACTAGTATATGTCTGAGACAAGCACAAAAGGTCAGATAAGTTGATGTTAGGTGAAATGAACCCCAAGGTAAGTATTCAAATGTTTTTTTTTCTTTCATGCAATTGTTTTTAACATATTTACAAGATGATTTCTTTGTTGCTTTGTATGTCCCTCCCCCACAGTATAACCCCTGCTTTCATTGTATTTGATGTTGGTATAATTTATGGAGGGGAAGGGAAAAAACAAATCGTTTAAATAGGGATACAGGTAGACCCATTATAACAATGAGATGTACAAATCGTTACGTTGAAAAACAAACTTTACAACTTTAGCAGGAGGGGAATGATGGAGAAGATGGGAAGGGATGGGAAGGGGAAACAAAGCAGGAGGCAACAATGTTTGATAAGAAATATACTCATGGGCTGGGAAGGTGGCTCAGTGGTAGAGCGCTTGCCTTGCATGCCTGAGGCTCTGGGTTCAATTCCTCAGCACCACATAAGCAAAAAGAAAAAAGCTGGAAGTGGTGCTGTGGCTCAAGTGGTAGAGCTCTAGCCTTGAGCTGAAGAGCTGAGAGACAGTGCCCAGGCCCAGAGTTCAGGCCCCACGACCAGACCCCCCCCCCAAAAAAAAGAAATGTACTCATTATCTTGCCCATGTAATTATAACCCCTCTGTATGGTATTTTCACAATAAAAAAAAGAAGGAATAAAATGCTTTGGTTGTAATTTTTTTTAATGCTCCTGAGTATTGTTGGGTAGTTAGAGACCTCTGTTGGACCTTCAATCAAAATAGTGTTCTTGCAAGCAAAGAAGCAAATGGCTGCTTGACCAAATCCTGTCCAAAGCCAAATGACAAAACTGGAATTTTCCCTTCCCTTCCCTCTGACCCCTCTGTTTCTTCCCAATTCCATCTGCTGCCCAGCACCCCACCCAATCAGATCTAGCACTAATTGAGCACCTGCTGTGTATAAGGTACAGGGAAAGCACCTTAAATTCATCCCACCCTATGATTCTCACACAATGTTGTAAGGTAACTCATCTTTTAAGCTATGAAAAGAATCATTCATTAAGCAAATCACCCCCACATTAAAAAAAACAGATGATTTATAAACTCTTGGGGAAATAGATAAGAATGACTC